>NW_027437194.1:11080000-12280000 GCF_033239565.1 Halichoeres trimaculatus | reverse complement strand
TATCCAGACAACGCCCAACTGGATACTAAGTGAGTAGCTCCCAGCTGACAAGCTGCTGCCTGTATTCATGCACATTTCTATCACTGATAGCATTTGAGGCTTTTGAAGGTGTTTGAAGATGTCTCATCTGTTGATAGCTGTTTGCTGTTCAGTTTAAATATGAATAACATCAGTCTGATCAATCATTGTAACAGCTGATTTGCATCAACTTTCTTCTATTGTACAAACTTCAAAAGAAATCCATTCACATGAATTTAATTTCATCTTTTGTTGTTGTCAACTTGTTGAAGAGAAAAAAATGTATTGTGAGGCGTGGAGGTTGAAAAGATGTTAGATTTGAACTCCAAATAAAAAGTCCAGTCGGAGAAGATATATAAAAGCTTTTGTTCTGGGGTCATAAACTACTCAAAAAGTAAAAGTACACTAAAAGCTCCTCAATAACAAGAATTTGTAAAGGTTGAATAAGTTACTTCCACCCCTGTGTAACAGTTCAGGCTGAGTCTAAATGACAAGCAAGTTACAATATATCGAAGCAAAAAAGACAAAAAAAATTCAAAAAAGTTCCAAAGCAGCAGAAAATTGAACATACCTTTTTTATTTCATGGACACACGGCTTAAATTCAAGCATCTTCAATCTGATCTGATATATCAGAAAAAATTATTAAAGTTTTTAAATTTAAAGACAGCAAGGACTGAATTAAACCCATACTCAAGCTGTTAAAAGATCATATTATATTCATGACTGTGAAATAGCTCTTGTTGCTTTTTGTAAAGTGTTTTTAGACAGAAAGAGGATACGATCTTTAACAGCGCAGGACCAAATCAGCTTCTTGAGCCATCAAAATAGCATTAATGTGAATAATTCTAAATAATGTAAGACTTTGTTGTCTTCTTCTGAACAAGACTTGGTTTCTAGTGAAGATGTTGCTCCAGAATTTCAGAAAGGTCCGCACAATCCCAGCAGGACGGCCCGATAATGCCCCTCAGTGTCATTCTGTGAAGTAGAAACAAAGACATGACCAGCTGCAGTGTTTTGGCACAACACTTTCACAAGCCTCCATCAAGGAGGTTTTAAATGTTTAATAGTTTGTCTCTTTACCACTATAGAATCCTGAAGTCTAACTCCATACATGTCCCGGTACTCCTGAATGATCTTCTTGAGGTCTTTCTCTGAGCGGCTCACCAGCACCCGGATCAGAGTTTCCTCACATGTACCATGACCCTGAGAGGACAGAGCAGACAGAGCATTGGTTTAAGTTCAATTTGGTTAAATGTTTAAGTTTTTTTTTTTCATTTATCATTATGTCACATACACTTATGCACACACACTTATTCATGGAAGCAGAGACATATGAAACAGAGATTTTATACACACCTCCATTGCCTTATGGAGCTTCTCAGCAAAGAAAGCTGGTGTGTTCCAGGCACATTTCACTAAAAAGACACATCAAACATGAACACTGGTTACACTCATTTGTTTAGGGCTTACTGATTGCTGAGTTAAAACTAAAAAGAATACTGGTAACTGCTACACTTGGTATATATTGCGTGTAATATACTGTCTCAATCCCTTATTCTGAGAGCTGATTGAATGCAAAAGCAGTTTTCTGAATGACCTTGATGTGAGAGGAAAACCTTAGGAAAAAGAAATGCATAATGTCATCTAACTGGTCATAAATACGTTATAGTTAAATTTCAAAATGTGTGAAAAGTAATTTAAACATTTTTAAAAAGGAAGACAATTCATTTTAATGATGCTTTAAAAATATGACATTAAATAAAAGTGCCTGCCAGAGCCTAGAAATTTCACAGAGCATTCTCCGTCCAATCATGCTGTCTGTTCTTCTTTAAGTTTTTCTGCACACTTTTTTTTGCCCTCCTTTCAGCATTTTCAGTCTGGATGCCACATGTTGAGGGACTGAGAATTTGCTGTACAAAGCTGTTTTATTTATACCGAGTTGCGATGAGTTCACAAAGATCATAAAAGCTTCCATCTGAAAGTTAATGTGCTCAGTGCCTGCTCAGCCACTGACCCTGTGACTTTTATTCTAACTCTCAAGTTGCTGTGATCTCAAGTCTTGTAATTTGCTGAGCCTACGCTTGCTCCTTTGAACATTAATGCCTGTCCCTCAGGACAAATGTGCCTTTTTTTGGACCAGCATAGCTACACCTCCAAGACTAATTCCAGCCAATAAGTTTTCCTGTGGCTGGCTGTGGTACAGTCTTGTTGACAACCTGCCTATGTGAACATCCAACTAGTAACACTGCATGTAAGTGTATTGTATATATATTATGTTAATCCTTTAAAAAGCGTATTTTATGAACATTTACAGAAGATTCAGGCAATGCTTTCTTGAGTTTGTCAGCTGGACCAACAAACAGAGCTGATCTCCTGCCCACAGTGCTGTAACAACAGTGCCTTAATTAAACAGTCTATGCTTCATACCAGGATGCATTGCACATAACGAGCTGCAGCATTGACTTCACTCTTTTTTTTTTTTTTTAGCTTTCTACTCTAATTAAACAAGGTTAAAAATCTGAGCTTTGAGCTCAGGGCTGCAATTTAAGGACAAAGATCTGTATTTTTTCACATCAGCATGAAGATACTGACTGTCCTTAATCAAGACTCTGTAGGCGGGGTCTGTCAAGTGAAATTAACAAACAAACAAAACAGTTCTTATTTGGGCACAAGGCTTGAGTTCATGTAATCCTGATTAATCCCTGTAGGAAACCAGCTAATAAATAACAAAAAAATAAAATGAAAAGGGAGACTACATCAGTTTGACCGAGTCCTCCTTACCTATGTCAATTAGACAGTCTTCGATGTCTCCTCTCAGCTCCATGTCCAGGGCTTTGGGTAGAGTCATGTCACTGCCTAATGCGTACCTCTGGAATGCTAAAAAAAGAAAATGAGAGACATTCCAAATAAGTAGATGTTGTAAGTGTGACAGATGAATGTATTTGTTCCTTATATCTAAAACATCCAAAGAATTTCAAGAAAAAAAAGTTTCAAGCAGTTTGAAATTAGCTTTAAACACAGGGGTCCTTTCCCCTATGAATTCAGCTGGAGCTTGTTTTTACAGCTGTATTTAAGATAGCATTTTTGGCCTTTTTTTTGCATTTTTGAAAGCAGTATTACATAGAAATTTAACACTGCTATGTTGATAGATTTGTGAGCTTTAAATGACACCTAAAACAAAAATAAAACAATTTTTTTCTATTTATTCCACCAAAAACCAATCATGGACTCCACAGAGGATGAAAATGTAGTTTAATGGAACGATAAAATCTACCCCCTGATTGTTTTCTAAGCCTCGGGGTGTGCCTCTTGTTACCTGCAGGTGTGGTTCCACCTGTTCAACCAGGTGTTGGTGTTTGAAATGAAGGCTCTGGTTGTGTAAGAATCTAATGAGTCAAACCTCAAAAAATAAGGACTCAAACATGTCAAACACTCACTCTTTGAGAGCTGCTTATGGTTCCTGCTGGTCAGGATATCAATGAAGGCCCGAACATCGATTCCATCAGGATGCTCAGCCGCCTCGAACAGAGTCTACAGGAAGGAAAAGGGAACAAATAAGAATCAATTTGTGTTGTTTTTAAGTCTATGCAGGGTTTGCAAATTTGCAACAAGCAGCTGGGGCTTTTTATTAATATAAAACCTGATGTTGGCAACCAAGCTGGGAATTTCATCCCTTCATTCGGAAATTTGGGATGAAGACTCAAACAGGGAGATAATAAAATTTGACCAACAGAAGCAGGTGTGTGCACAGACTTTTTGAATTGCAGGGTCAGAACTAAAATAAGCATGTTCTTGCTGTTGTAGGCAGCACAAGGTTTTGCATGTTTTCAAGGCCACTTTGGAGTGTGTTTTTGTCTCGAAAGAAGGCAGTTTGTCATCTTTGAACCAGCCAAGGGGGCACTTAAGTAGCAAATTTTGTCTCTCAAGAAGGCAATTTATTGTGTTTTAACCATTCAGTGAGGATGTTTGGGTTTTTTTCCACCCAGGAGGACACTGTTACTGTTAAAAAATCACAACTTGTTTAAAAAATCAAAAACATAGGGTTATGAGAAAGTGATCGAAAAACATGAATTGACAAATGAGCATCTCATCTTTCCACGATCAACACATCTCTTTTTTTTATTTTCCTTAAATTACCTCTGCATCTTTTCGGACCAGATCATCGTTGACTTCATCGCTCTCATCTTTTTCAGCCTTAAGCAAAGCCAAGAGGGCTGTAGTGAAGTCACCACTGGTCTCATCCTCAATGACTTCGGCCAGCTCCCTCTCGTACACTGAGGGACAAAAAAACATTCTTGCACAAATGGACTTTGCAGCATAACAGAAATAACTGTAAAAGTACAGGGTTTAATTATGTTTGCAGTGGCTTGAAAGAGCTGTTATTTGGAGGCTCAGAGTCCTCATTACAGGGCTCTAACACTGTTGCATTGTCTGGGAATTCTGCTTTGTTTTGCTAAAACTTAAAACCTCTTCAGGGCCTCAGCAAGTTTAGTGCACCAACAGGTTACTGCAATGAGTCCAAACCTTCTTTGTAGACCCTCTTGATCTCTTGAATTTCCTCATTTGTTCTTGTTGCCAAAATCTCTGTGAGCACATCCTCATCTGTGCCCAGACCCTGTTAGAGGAGAGCAAGAGTTTGGATTGTGAAGAAGAGACATACTCTACCTTTTTTAAACATGTTATTGTTATCCCTGAATCATCTGGTGTATTGTTCCTCAGAGTACAAGCCACACAGATTATTATCGCTTTCTTTTTATTAAATTTTACTAATCCAAAATAGGAATTTTAGCTATAATTGAATGTATTACAATATTTACCTTCATAGATTAACATTTCTGGACTTCCTGTAAGGTATTACGGGTGTTAACAGCTACTCTCCTCGGTGCAGCTCACATGCAGTTTTTTAACCAAACAATGGGCTTGAGTGCACTCCTGATTTCTAAGCTTATTCCACCTGACATGTATTGTGACTTTTCTACATTATTTTATCTGATACTTTGAACACAAAAAGCTGATATTTACCTTTGTGGCCTGCCTGAGCTCATAGGCATCAAAGTGAGCAGGTGTCATGAGCAGAGCCAGAGTGACATCCTCCAGATCTGACCTCAGAGCAGACTTCAGAGCCTCATCCAGCCTCTACGAGACACACAGACATTAGGATCTTCTTAACTGTTAGAATAGAGTTACTCTGTGGCATTGTGTGTTTAATTTGATCTATTCATTCACCAAAACAGGTCATGCAAACGCTGTGTAATGCATAACATTTTTAAGGTAGCCGTAGCTCAGTCTGAGGGTCACACATCAGGTATGTTCATAGTGTAGGTTTGTGTATTTCCAGCCTGGGGGTGCAATGTGTGTTAGATAAGAGTGCAAATGAAGTATTTCCTCTTCTTCTTCTTTAAAACAAGACTTTTGCATAAGAGCAGTCACAAGTATGAGTAAAGACAGTATTGCAGGTTATATTTTACAACATCTTCAAAGACCAAGCAAAGTTTTAAGAAGAAACATCACACATTATGTAGATCCTGAGTGGAAATGGAGTTTGAAAAATAGCAGCTTTGACTTTAATCGATTTTGTCTGTCACAAACTTGAGCTTACTTGTGATGCAAATCTGTAGGAAAAACTCAAAACACTTATCATGCTAAAGCAGATTTCAGTTGGTTTTACATTTCATTGAGTATCCAGACTTAAACTTTTGCACTTTTAAAGTGACTCACTAACCTCTTCATCTGAAGCTTCATAAACAACTTTGATTTTCTGCCTCTGGTCGTTGCTTCTCTTCACCAGCACTGAGACGATCACATCCTCGTCCACCTCTGTAAGGGACAAATTTGACTTTGTGTGACTCTCTTTAAAGCACCAGAACTGAAGGCTGTTGAGAGAATGTAAACCCAATTGTCACCACTTACTGTCGTCTCTAATAGCCTTTTGGAGGACAGAGGCATCACTGCTGGCGCTGAAGTTTGGATACTCTGCAATTGTTCCATAATACTTGGGTTTCGGCTTTCCCTTCACCTGGAACATCATGAAACACAGCAGTTTTGGGATTTTTTTTTTTCATGTGAGATGCCGAAGTCAGCAAATTTTCATTGTTTCAAACTCTTAGCTTCAAATAAGCAGATGTCAGTTTGCATCACAATCAGAAAGTCACTGAAAACTGTGTCATCTCAGTGTCCAAATGTTAAAGACATCCATACAGGGAGCATTTCTCTTTTCTTGAAGTTAAAACTCCCATGAGAGGATTTTAGTCAGCTTCACAACCAGCTCAAACTCCTGTCATGGATTTAAAGATGTATGACACTGACACTCTCAGTCATTTGGATACACAAAGAAGCGTTGTTGTCTCAGATCATAACAAATGAGCTTTCGAGACACACCTCCTCATCCTGAGCCACCAGATTCTAATCACAAAAAACACCAAAAACATCTTAAAAAAAACCTTTTTCTCCCACATTGACTAAAAGAATATACAAATTAAGTTCTAAGAATAGTATAAATGATCTATGAATTAAAAGCAATACATCATTTTCAACATAGGTAAAACTAAGGAGTTCTTAACAAGAGTTTCCGGTATAAATATAATCGTAGAGTTACTATCTTCTTAATTTACCAATACTCACCTTGACAGTTTCATCATCAACATCCCGGTCATGAATGACGTTTTTAAAGAATCTTTTTAAGAAGGACATTTTTGCTGTGCTGAAAATTTAAAACCAGACAAAAGTTGTGTTTCTGTGGACAGAAAAAAACAAAACAAAAGAAATAACATCTTTCATGTGGCCAAGATGTTTTTTTTTTCTTTAATCCAAACATTTTACAAAAAAAAAAAAAAACTCACCTGTGTTCTTGCAGATCGTCGTCACACCCTTGTGTGCAGATCTGAGGAGTCACCGTTTTAACTCACCCTGCAGTGTCTCCACCCAGATCTGTGCAGGTGACTTTCAGGAAGGTTGCACCTGCAGAGGATCAGCCAATCAGCTGCCAACCCCTCAAAGACAACATTCCTGGGGTTTGTGCTCTCCTGACAGGTTGTGTGACTCTTATTGTGTAAGCCCATTCAAACATTTGATCTTTCACTCAGACATGCAGGGAACGAGGGCAGCGAGTATAGAGTGACTGATTATTTTCGAAAGCAACCACTTTTTTGCATAAATATTTGACTGAGCCTGCAGTTCAGCATTTTCTATCCTGAGCAGACACTGCCTTTGGGCAACCAGGGGGAAGGTAGTGAGAAGCTCTGATTGACACTAGCAGCTCCTCACTTCATTGACTCATATTTTTGACACTTTTAATTCTTATATTACCGACTTTATTCCTTGTCATTGTTATTGTCTTACCAAACAAATAGATTAAATAAAGAGAAGAAATCCCTAGTTATAATATAATCAGATAATTTCATTACATAGAAAATGTGCATCAGCCTCATCCTGCAAACTAAAAATAATGCAATAAGATGTAGAACAAGAGAGGGGTAATCAGTGTATGTCTATGAATGTTCGTGTGAGGTTTGGTTATGTGACATAAATCTGAAATCAATTTTTCAAATTGCAGCACAAATTGGTGGTTGAACAAGTTCCAGGTTTGACTGGAAGAACTGGTTAAAATAAAAGGATACACACAAAAGATTTAATTAAAAGATTTATTGCAAATTCAGAATCATAAATAAATGACAAAATCTTGTAAAAGAAAGAGAAACATATAACAGATGTGTGTTGTTGAAAATGGATCATTATGAGCATGACATACAGTGCTGGGCCTGCACAGCCTTAAGATCAGAAACATGGATCTTTTTTCTGTAAGTACAACCAACTCAAGACAAGACCAAAGTTTTGAGTACTCAGTATTTACATCCCAGTTAATAAACATCTCATTTTTAAACATCACCTGAAAACTTTGCTCTGATGTCAAGAGAGTAAAAAGGACTCAAGCACATCTCAAAGACAGTCGTAACTTAACATCTGGCTGTGGAATGAAAAGAAATTTCTCTGTTATCTGGGAGGAGGCCCTCGACCACGGCCCCTGCCTGGTCCAGGACCAGGACCAGGTCCCTGTCCTCGTCCTCTGGGGCCAGGGGGCTGCCGTACTGGTCCTCGAGCGTTGGGGTTTGGCGTTGCCAGAGCCACGTCCTTTTGCAGGTTAACACCTTTACCTGCTGCTCCTGGCTTGGTCTTCGTTGGCTTTGCTTCTGGCTCTGGTTTCTTTTCTGTTTCAAGACAGAAGGATCAGCGCCGTCATGTCCGCACTAACATTTATTAATGCATCAAAGCTGTTTGTGTCCAACCCAGATCAATAATAGATTTCACATACTGTAAACTAAAGTATATCTGTTGTGTTTTTCATCTGTCTGCATAGGACAATTAATCAGGAGTTCACTGACCAGGCTCAGGTGGGGGTGGAGGTGCAAGGGAGCGATTCGGCAACAGGTCCTCTAGATCCTTCATGACCTGGTTGGTGCTGTCCGTGTTGTTCCTGCGGTTTTTCTCTTCATCTCGGGCCTGGAGAGGCAGACACAGAGACACCACGAGAAGAGTAAATCTGACTGTGACTAAGTCTGCCTTTCATCAATAACTTCAGCACATTTCTCATCTCACCATCTGCATCTTCTTCTTCAGCTCCATGTTAGAGTTCTTGTAAGCCTCAGATACAGAGTTCAGGTAATAGATGGCCAGTCTGCAAAGGAACAATATTTTATTTTTATTTTTATCAGCTACAAAAAGAAATTGTTAACAGCAAATTGTCAGCAGCAACAAGTTGTTGTTATTCACTTTGATTGGACTGGAGGGGATTTTATCATGTGAATGTGAAAGCACGATATGGATGTGTCTCCTGTTCACTCACACCATGAGCAGTACAGCTGGTATGATTAGGCCAGGGTTGGCTGCGTAGCTGAACAGCGTCCCCATGAAGGCGGGAAGGTCCAGATCGATCGTCTCCATGATCACATCAAACATCTTCACCTTTCCACTGCAGACAAGAGCACGGAAAGTTCATGTGCATCCATCTGTTTGCAAAAACTTGATTTCTTTATGTTGAAGTTTTACCTGAAGGGACCGCAGTCAAACGAAGGCGGCAGCGTCATGATTGTGTAGACTACAGGAAGTAAACTGAGGAAAAGGATAAGGAGCAGTAGACCCATGTAGAAGTTGTTTGACTTTGAGGCCTTGAAGACTCTCTCGTGGGGGACATTGGTGGCCATCACGGCCCAGCACTGATAGTACATGGAGCTGAGGAGGCGAAGCACGTTGATGCCAACCAGGCCAGGGGCATAAAACGCACCCATCCTGAAATACATTAGAACGCAACACCACTTAATATGATTCTGCAACAAACTAAAATAATTTTTTTCCTTAAAAAATGCTGTCAGCCTTACCAAGAAACCTTGAGAATTATGAAAAAGCAAAATTTGGGCAATAACAAAAGACAGTTTTAAGTACATGCAGAAACACACATCATTTTATGTAAAACTAAAACACACACATAATTACAGAGTAGAGAGCATGTGTACCAGATCATTCCTTGATTGAAGACCAGTCCAAGCACATTACCACTGATGTCAAACTCTCCATATGACGGCTAAATGTAAACACAGACAATGATTACTCACCTCAACCTGCAGAAAAATCTTTCATAAAATCTTTTTATCAGTTCAGTTCTATCAAAAATATCAGTTAAATAGAACCCAAGGGTGTCATTTCTGTCGCATTTAACAGTATTTTTCATCTTCAAATTATCTAAATGTCAGTTGTGACAAGCCTATAGCAGATGATTTAAGTTATAACTGAGTCATGTGGCTCAGTGAACTCACAAATCCAGCCTCCAGGTCCCAGCACCAGCAGTAGTTGAGGAAGCGAACAATGACAGCTCGGGCAAAGTCTCCAATAAGGATGGTCAGGTAAGTCACCTGGATGTCCGAGACTGTCAGCTTTACGAATTCCTGGAGTTACATGAGAAAAAAATGTTAAATTTGTACTTGAAAATACTATTATTGTTCTTTTTTTAATGTATGTTTAAAATAATCAATAATGCATTATTCTGTGTCCCATAAAGTACTGAGTCAATTTTAATATTCATTACTATGCCAACAGCCGTCTCCCAGCAGGGTCCTCTGATGACATCAGCAGGATTCATAGGGGGCGGGGTGGCATCTGTGTCATTGGACGTCATTGAATAATTGGCGTAATACTCCTTCATGGCCCAGATCGAGGCGTTCTTGATTGATTGTTCTTCTAGCAGCTTAGAGGTACACAACACAATAGAATCAGATGACTGTGACACAAAACTTAAGTTGAGCAGACAGTAATGCTCGTTAGGGTGGCCATTTGTGGTTCAATAACAAAAACTTATTCTGTTTTTCAGGTTGAGAAGTGAAACCCACTTGTTTTTTTTTTTCTTGTCAAATTTGGCTCATCCCCAGAGACAAAACTAGAGATAACAAAATACCAAATACAGGGTTTTAAAACAGGAGACCACAAACCCCTGTGTCTAGCTTCTCAATATAGTCATTTGGCATAGTTAATGTAAAGTTTAAGGAGAAATTTCTTCTGTCTTTTGAGATGGCCAAAAATGGTTTTTAATGTATCACCACCAATAGACAATTAGAGGAATTTTGTTGTTGTTCTTGTTGTTGTTGTTGTTGTTGTTGTTGTTGTTGTTTTTGTTTTTGTTTTTGTTGTTTTTACCATACTGACCTTTGTATTAACCTCATCAAAAAGGGCAAACAGGAAGGTGTAGAGGTTTCCAAGAAAGAGGGCGAAGATGCGCCCAAGCTGCCACTTGAGGGCGATTCGAGGATGGTAGTCCTCCAGCTCAGCGATGGTTTCAAACAGAGGAGGACATACCAGACCAAGTAAAGACATGATGATCTCCAGCTGTCAAGAAATGTTACAATGAAAATGAACGAAATCAATTTTTCCAGACTCAATAAGGGCCACATAAGTTACGCTCTCCTTGGATTTTGCAGAGAGAAAACTTTGAACCATCTTCTGAACATTACCTCATTTTTCTCATACCAGCTGAGGTCGTCCCTGGAAGCAAACTCCTGAGACCTTTTCACCACAAAGTAGATAAGGTATCCACTGCCACCAAGGCTGCAGGTGATGAGGAAGTTAGCCAGGACTCTGAGGAACCTCCGCAGGTGGATGTTCTCATCCTTCTGGTTCTCCTGTTCATCCACAATAGACTCCTACTCTCAAAACAGGGGGAGAAAAAAAGGATTAAAAGTTGATTTAAAAAACTCAATCCTTCTTCCAAAAATGAATGTTTGTTTGTTTTCAGTGAAATATTTGCTGAGCCCACCTTAAAGCTGGTGGTGATGGAGGCATATTTGTTGTCAGCTGTCTCTGCATTTCCTATGAGGTAATCCCAGCTGGTGAACATCTTCCAGGCAAATGTGAATTCTCCCTCCTCCCCATCTCCACCTCCCACATCTGCATTTTTGGCCATCCTAAAAAATAAAATAGACCCAATACCCAAGTTAAGGGGAAAGAAATGCTGCATTAGTTCAGTGAAATTCTTAACATCATAATGTGATACAGTTGAAGGGCTGAAATGCCCTAAATTAGAATGAAATAAGAGCAAATGTATAAAATGGAAGCTGCTATGACTCACGTGCGGATGACGACCATCAGGCTGTAGCCAAAGGTGCCGATCCCAACCATGAGGTAGGACAGAGGCAGCCTGAACTTCAGGAGACCGATGGTCCTTTGGTTGTTGTAATATCCATAAAACAGGACTGAATATTTGCAATAGCCCTGTGGAACAAAAAAAAAATTTAACCTTTGATTTTTGAAAACTGAAATGTTCACACTTTCATTAATTGTATTTTAGAATATAATATGTCATTTTTTAGTATTCCATTGCAGTTATCTGACTGTTAAACATGTATTTATTTTTATTTAGTTTGTATATTGCATGTTATGCACCAACTCACCATGTCAAAACTCCCTGTATTTGAAAAACTAGTCTCTATTCTTCTTCTTGTATGACCGATCAAACAAACCAGAGTTTGGCATTGTGTAATGACAAAGGACTAATTAATTAAATAATAAATAATAATTGATTATTGTACTCATTCATTAGTCTTACATTAAAGTCCATGAGCACAGAGTAGTCCTGAGCAGTAGCCTGCTCTGCTCTGGGGACAGTTTTCCTTGGAATTGACCCGTATGGCAGGCCCATCAGAACCTGGTGGGATAGATAATCAAATCTGCTTTACTTTATTTTACTTAAAATAAAATATATATATAAAAAAACTTCAAAAAATAACTTCATAGTTTTTAACAGATCAATGTGAGTAGGATTATATCTTATTAACCTCAGGGATGACCACCAGCCCAAAAGTGAAACCGAACAGGACCAGGTTCATGCCGTACATCCAGCGCAGGAAGATGAAGTAAGATGCCACAGATGATCCAAAATGACCTGAGAACATTGAGAGGGTTGTTGTTACTCCAGTGTCCACTTGGAGGAGCTGTGAGGCTTCACACACCAAACTTACTTTCCACCTCTTTGATCTTTCTCTCCCAGGGGATGCAAGCTGTCCTAAAATTCTCAAAGTCCCTCTGGAACTTGATCCATTTCTGGAGTTTAAAAATAAAACATTATGAGAGGAATCCCAGATACATCAGCAGGACACACAGAAAAGACAGGGGTAGACTTTGGGATTTACCTTTGTCATCATCACTTTGTAGGCATACCACTTTCTGCCTTTCCCTTTGCCCAGTGCTCCCTCAAATTTATCAACAAACTCCTGTGCCTCTCTGTGGGAAAAGATATCTACATGTCAGACAAAAGAACAGCATTTCAGCTGGAATGTATTACCCCAAGACCAAAAAGAAGTCACATACACTTATACGATTCTGTTAGGACAAAGTTTGGAAAATGGCGCTGAGGTGAAAAGATTAAAAACAAAAGATGAAACTGGAAGGGGTGAAGAAGGTTACTTTAAGTGGGTGAGCCTCCTCTTCATCCTCCATGGTTTGTTCCTGATGGTGGCGATTAGTTTCTTCTTCTCCTCCACCTCCTCCATCAGCTGAGCCATCTCTCCCTCTGACATGGATTCCTCCTCTTCCTCAGAGTCAGTGTTTGAATCAGATGAACTGAGGGAGGACAGAAAGATGAGGTCAAAGATCAAATGACAGAGATTTACAGTGACAGGCTCGAAAAGGCAGAAAAGGCACCTAGGAAGTAGATTACAAAACAAAGCATGTGGGCTCCAGGATCATTCTGAGCAGAGAAAAGCAGAAGCTGTTACCCTTGAAGATGAAATGAGGTTGTTTTACTGCCTCAGACAAGAACTTCTTCAAAGTGCAGAAACACTACCATGTTCATAAAAACTAATAAACAATTTGCTGATAGCAAGCAAAATCTTTTTGTGGTAATAGAGAGGTTTGATTTGATAATGTTTGAGGATAAAAACTCATAAGTTAAGGTCCTGTTACCTCCTTTGGCCTACCTGTCACCCTTCTTCTTCTTTTTCTTGTCATTGTCTTTATCTTTCCCCTTGTCCTTTCCTTTGGCATCCCCCTTCTTACCCTTACTGTCCTCCTCCTCCTTCCCTCCTTTCTTTCCTCCTCCTTTCTTTCCTCCACCTTTCTTTCCTTTCTCCACCTCACTGTCCTCATCACTGTCCTGGGCTTTTCCTCCTCTCTTCTTATTGGCTGCTCCTCCTCGTTTCCTCTTGGGAGCCTCGTCCTCACTCTCATCCTCGTCATCTCCACCTTTCTTTTTTGCAGGCTTTTTATTGTTTGCTCCCCTACGTCTCTTGGGAGCATCGTCCTCATCCTCTTCATCTTCTTCATCCTCACTGGCTGGCTTTTTGCCCCGGCCTCTCCCTCTTGCTCCTCCTCTTCCAGCTGCCTGCCTTCTGTTTGGTCTCCTCTGCGTGCCACCATCTATGTACATCAAGATCAGATAAATCACAGAGAACTAATCACATTAATGATTTTGTTACAAAATCAGATTTGATATTTTTTGTAAAATCATTTCTTAAAGACTTTTTAATCCACTCACCATCACTGTCACTTAAGTCCCCATCCACCTCTATCCCCACTAAGGAAGAATACAAAAAAACAGCACATGAAAAATTCAGACAGTGTCTTTAATCTTAATTATTGTCTGTGATAACATTGTCCTCTGGTTATATTTAACTCAGAAGCTCTCATTTTGCACCTTTTCAAAATAAAAAAGAAGTTGTAACAGAGTCCAAAACCTAACCCCATGTGATGTCCTCCCAATTACGGTCTTCTGGGGTCAGAATGGCCCTGTCTGGTTAAAACATTACCATAAATTTCCCCATCACTTTTGTGTTACACCTTTAGTTTTACTTCAGTCCTCATGTTTTTCCCTTTTTTGATATTAAGGGCCAAAAAAAAGTATACCCATTTTTTTGACTGTAAAAGACTTTATTTGGGGTCCAATGACCTCTATAGACTCATAAAGCCACACATTTCCTTTACTCTGTTTTCCTATGATAACTCATTCCTGGTTATTTTCTCAAGATTGTTACATTTATTTTATTAATTTGAGGTTTTCAGTTGTTAATCAAAGATTGTATCTGTTTTTCTTTACTGTTTAGAATTGTACAGTTTTCTATTAATGCTAACATGTTAACAAGCTAGACCAAGTAATGCAAATATATTCATTTTATTATGTATGACTTTGTAATATTTTTTCATTTATGTTACTGTAACGTTTAAATGGGCATACAGTGACAACAATAGAAAGTTTGCATTTTCATTGTTGGCATGTTATTAGCACTTAGCTTCAAGCAGCAGCTGCAGTAGCCTACTGCCTCACGCAACAGCTGATATGAATACAGAAGTGCAGATTTATTACAGAAGTGCGGATTGTGGACTTCATGTTGTAAGCTCAGGTTTAGGATAACTGATGTTACAAACAACATTGCTATACCAGTAGGCTAATTCCCAAAAGACAGAACTCATGTAATGTTTGAAAATCTCACCCAGCAGACAGAGGCTAAGTTTCTGTAAGATACAATGTTTGAGGTGTCAATGATATCCAAAAGAAAAAAACAACACATTTGACTTTTATTTCCATTATTTTGTATTCTGTATCTCTATACGATTATCTTATCAGTCAGAAATGACCTTGGCTGTCCAACAGTCGCCTGGTAATATTGGTGACTTGTGTTTTCCATTGTTCTCAATTTCCATGGGTTACGTTAGCATATTTAGCTGTGCTTCAGTATTGTCTTACAGAGCTACCAGCTTGGCTGAAGAGGTAGGGCACCAAGTACTGGCCGATAATCCCATACAAAAAAAAAAAAAAGAAAAAGAAAAGAAAATACTAGCTCCCAAGCTGGAAAAAAGTTCCAGGGACTGTTTCAGCACCATCAAGCAGAAAGAAGAGCAGAACTAGTGATAACAGTGTTTTGTCATGTTTTCTCAAGTACCTGTTTTTGGAAAGAAGCCAAATGACTGAGTCTACAAACTTTGTAATAACAGGGACTAAAATCTTTAAGTCAGAAGTTTCAAAAGTCAACATTAACAAATGTACATTTACACCGCAAAACAAAAATATTTTGACTGGTTGTTACATGCAGGGAAACATTTTCTCTTTGGTGCACCAGGTTGCAAATCATTTTCAATAAATTTGAGTTCTTTATATTTTTTCAATATCATAGCAGAAAAACTTCTTCATCTAATAATTATCTCACCTTCATCCATGGTAGCTTGATCAATTTTCCTCGGCATCTCTGAAAATTATAAAAGCACACGCTCTCTGTGTCCTCTCTAGTGCTCGCCCAGTCTACCCCTTAAAAAAAGAGTTCTCTTCTCCACATAGGCTTTCTGCCAGCACCCAACTCAGGTGTCTGATGCTGCCGTCACTATGACGACTGCTGCATGTGACCTGCTCTCTACAGGTGCCCCTGGACAGGTTCAGTCAATTTAGGTATTCAAAGTAATCCAAAGTAATTCACTGTGGCCTTCAAGCAGAAAGTCTGCTTTGTCCTTCAGCTTAGACATTTCATTATTACTGCTTCAAGGTGTAGATATTCAGCTGTCAGTCTCACTGGTTGCACTAGCTACTCACACTGATCCTTGTAAAACAAAACAGCACGGATGATAGCTCTGTCCAGCCAGGTTTGACTTCTAGGTCCTGCTTTATTTTTCTAGTCGGCAAAATATTAACATCATTTAAAGTGCTTAGAGACACTCTCACTCCTCCTGCAATTGGAAACCCCTGCACAGAGGTAGACTAGACGCCCTGAAGATTTAATGACGGTTTAGGTTTCACTCTAACACATTAGGCATACATAAATACCCTCAGCTGACCTTGAAGTGGAAATATTATTTGTTTGGATCTTACAATAAAAGTCCAGCAAGTGTGAAGTCAGCCAGCTGGCAGCAGAGTCTGACAGCAGTTACCTGTGTGTGTGCAGAGCAGCGCACAGCAAAGAGAAACGCCTCACAGCCTCATTGAATAATAGAGTAGAGCTCATTTTTCACAAAATGATTCCATTACATGCTCATCAGTTCCCACAGGTGAGATGATGTTCACACCCTTTGAAACTTCTGCTGATATTCAGGTGAGTGCACTTGAGGTGACAAATCAGGTGGTCTTTATGTCTAGAAAGCATACATGGCAGATATAATGGCACATGTTGGGGGTGGGGGGTCAGACTTCTATAAATTCTGGTTCTGTTGGGCATGAACCATTCAGGGCAACCTAAACCTTTTTGGGACATTTCTTTATCCTGCATTTATCCTTTAGTAAGCAGTAAGTTCTCTTCAATCACATGTTCTTTTTGCAGTCATGAAATCTCTGTTTCACAAACCACCAAGGCCTCTATAGAAATCATTACATGTTTGTTCTTCAATCATCCAGACACAATCACAAAGCTATTGCATCATAACAAACATGTTCGTGTAGGCTTAATATTGAGTAACTATGATTTTCAGGAGCTTCATTTAACTATTGAACAAGGAACTTTACAAACTTAAAGCAGGGGCTCTCTCTTCTTAATAAATCTGGACACATTTTCTGTCTTCACATGAATTTCTCAACATTTTCATGTCTTTAAATTCAACACATGAACAAATGAATATTTCATGCGCACTCAGCATAAGAATTTCATGAGCAATACAAAGTTAATGGATCAGGATGAGGGGATGATGTTGTATTACTGGTCATCCTGTGTGGACATGAAAATTGTTTAAAATAAAAACATAAATTGATTAATGAATTAGTTTATTCTTATTATTCTTATTCTTCTTCTTCTTCTTCTTCTTCTTCTTCTTCTTCTTCTTCTTCTTCTTCTTATTATTATTATTATTATTATTATTATTATTATTATTATTATTATTATTGCTATTATTATCTCCATTTGTTTGTTTGTTTGTTTGTTTGTTTGTTTGTTTGTTTGTTTGTTTGTTTTTCCTAAAGCTTTATAATTTTTAAGTCAACGTCACAATCATAACCTCCAAAAAAGGCACTTGGATCATTGGCCTTTTGTGCCACCTAGTGGTTATAAAGTGAAATGCGATCAGAAATTCAAGTGCAGCAACCATGGTGCTCTACAAATACTGGCAGCCTATAAAGCACTTGCTCAGTGATATGTGAACTCCATTTAAAGTATCGTGGATAATAAAGTACAAATTTGGATACAACATCCCATTTTCTCTGCATTGACAAATCTGAGATTTTCCTGCTCTAATGCCTTGTTGGATCTCTTTATCAGAGCATTTATAAACAAGCTGAGATTTATACTGACCTTTACTTAATTCCACATATGAGAGAGACTATTTACAGCACGTTCATATAAGTAACATTACTTACCATGACAGTTAGGTGAAGTCAGTAATGCACACCTTTAACCTTAACTTAACCAGGAAAGTTAGTAAAACCAAATTCTTATTTACACTAACTACTTAAGGGTTTGAGTAACATGTCGCTAAAAAGTCACAGAGGATATTGTACAGAAATAAAAATTTGGAGAAAACTTTTTTTTTTTTTTCGTTCTGACATCTAACTGGAAGGCAAAGGTTGGGCAGAAGTAGGCTGATGTTGAAAGGACCGAAAATGTTATACCCACATGTAATCTTAGACAGCTGAGAATTTCAGTATGTTACATTTAAGATCATCCCTGTAATAAGATAAGAATATAACAAATCTTGAATCTAAATAAAATAAAATGAAATAAATAAAATAAAATAAAATACTGTTTATGTGATGTTCATCTCAAAACATTACTGTAGACATAAAAAAGAAATGCCTCTGTTTATTTATTTTTTGTTGATTGTGGCACTTTAACAGTGTCAGGGGAGACATCAATGCAACAACACATAAATGTTAATTGATACAGACATTCTGTACTTCTCCTCTGTGAAAAAGGAATAGTAATGTTTTGACTCGATGTGCTCCTCATACTGGTGGACGAAGGTCCCCCTGCACGTGTGTGTCTGTGTTTATGATAACACACAGTTGTCTGTGTATGGCAGGTTGGCGGTGTCAGAAAGTGACCTGAGGTCACACTTGCTGCAGCAGATCGAGTTTCCCCTGCAGAGACCTGAGTCACATGGAGACACAGAGCTCTGGCAGATTAACCAACAGACAGCGGCATGAAAATGCCCACTGGATGTTTTACTCAAACCTGAGCCTATTGAAGGAGGAATTAGGTTTTATATGCCGTTTAAGGCTATCAAAACTTGAGCAAACCTTTACTGTCTAATAAATATAATAACACTCTAACTGTGAGGGTGAAAATATATTTTTCAAAACATTAAAAGGACCTGTAGTGACAAGGAAAAATCCAAAAACTCGTGAAGGAGGCAAGGATGATATGAGATCAATTAATTACTCTTGTGAAAACAGGCCTCTTCTTTCCTGTGGAACACTTTTTTAATTCCATGCTGGGATAAAACTCGTAAGGAAGTGACAATGAGGCAAACAATACGTGTTAGTGAATTTGGAAATGACATGCTTCAACTAAGGAAAACAACCTCTCTTGGTCACAGTTCTAGTTTTTAGTTTATAAAACAAATGACTTGTACTGATTGTCACCTTGACAGCAGTGAAGGCAAAACAACATATCCATCTCTGGAAATAAATGTATCTTCCTGTTTTTAATGGAAAAATTGAACTGCTTTGCCAGAAGTCCCTGGAGAATTTTGCATTTCAAATTCTTTCACTTACCGATTGTTCTTTTTACAATCGGCTGGAGCTGACTGTCATCCAAGAAAATTCTGGTTGAACCACAAACATCAGGGCCAAAAGCAATCAAGAAGTTATTCACAGTTTCCACTGACATGGAAAGCTAAAGCTATAATAAAAAGCCACAAAGGACTGCTTTTATATTTGTGAACATAATTTATTTACATCATACAATTATTACTCTTTTATTTGAGGATTACACGCACTGCAGTATATAAATAAAGATGTTTGTACAAACTTGCATAACTAAAGGGTAAAAAACAAAAACTCATTAAGCAGCCGGACTGAAAATTATTAATAACCTACAACCACAAGTCTCACTAAGTCACCGCAGCAACACAACCACTTAAACTTAAACTCATACAGTAACTCAAACAACAGCCCTCACACACACACGCACACACACGCACACACACATCTGATGAAACAGTCCCAATGTTTTGGATCTGTCAGCTCACATTAAAATTGTAGGAAAACATTCAACAGTGAAATCAGAGATGAAAATATTAGTGGAGCTAAACCCATTCAAAGGCAAAAAATCAAAGACAAGTTTAGGCTAACCGTCATACAGCAACACACAGCATACACTCACTTTTCTGAAATTACTGTGAAACAAAAATTAATGGAGAGAAAAAAAAATCAGGTGACGTGCACCATCATGTGACTTCAGTGGATGGGCTCAAAAACCTACAAAGCAGGAAGTACTTGTGCCTGCAGTCCAGATCCAGGGCACAGAGTAACTCACAGCATTCAGCAAGGGATCAACAGAAGGGAAAAACAAGAAAACTGGGCTGTGATTTTGGTTTTGCACAAACAGCAGGGGGAGGGAATATGAGCGGGCAAGAGGAGGGCAAAAAACAAAGTCTTTTCTTTAAAGTATTCTGTCTGAAAAAAAGAAAACAAGCGGCACAGAGAAACTTTTCAGGTCATAAAAATTACCAGGACGTAAAGACTGACAAGTACGGAGGGTTAGGCTGTGGCCACAAACGCAATAAGGACAAAAAGTAAATTATTTTTGCTACTCAAGCCAGCAGAGAGCAAGCACGGCTGACACACCACAATCAGCCAACAGCAGTAACAGTCAGAGTCCAAACAGGCCCGAATGTCCAACTCCCGCCAGGCAGAGTTCAAGACACCCCAGGAGGATCACCAAGTGGACCCAGACAGCATTTTATCTCAAAGGACAGTTTTTCTTCAGAAATCTCCAATCCTCAACATACATGTTCAATACAACTTTCAAAGACTTAAAATCACACGCAAACAAGACTAAAAGCTGAAAATAAGAAACTGAACTCTCATGCACTGGGAGAAAAAGTCCTGAAATGATCAACTGGAAAAAAGGGAAAAGAGAGAAAGATCCTCAAGGAAGAAGACTGGGCTCGAGTCTATTTTGTAAAGTCGATTCCTCCCTGTGTTCAAAGTCAAAAGGGTCCTGTTCATATTCTCTGGATCTTGTCAGCAACAACCACCGGGTTCTCTTTGCGGATCTTGTCAGCAGCTTCAGCTTTGTAGTCATACGGACAGTTGTGTTTGTCAGAGTAACGGTGAATTCCACAGAACAGATTCCCACAGCGGCAGTCAAAACCTACAAGCCCACAGAAAAGGAAGGCGTGAGTTAGACAGATGACATGTCCTATCCCAGCACAACATCCCAGCATCCCACAAAACCACCACCCAGACATTTGCTGCTCACAACTAATGTGGATTTTAAAGCAGCATTTGTGGGACATATTTTTGCCTGATCTAGTACCATTTTTTCCCCTTCAGATTTAACTAGTTTTCTATGTTTTTCATAAGTTTTGGTTTGTATACTTTCAAATTTGTTAAAAGTGTTTTAGGTTCTATTGCACAACTATAAACCTCTCAAATTGACAAACCAGTACAAATACAAGTGTGTCAGTGTTTTTGAGTCATACGTATAAAATTAAGAGACAGAAATTACAGTTTTAAGTCACTGGTTTTATTTTACATTGGTGAGTTTTCCAAGAATGATACACAGTTCTAGTTTGTTCCCAAATAAATCAATTAATTGATATCAAATTCAATATCACTGCCCATCTAGTTTTTGCTTCTTTACTATTGTTGAAAACATATTAACCTTGTATGGACCTTGTGACAACGTGGCAGAAAAGCAAAGCTTGCTGTGTGAAGCTGGTTTGACCTGACTGTATTGTTTTCTGAGCCAGATCCATGGCACCTACCCAGTGTAATCTAATCTCCAAGGAACTGGTCCAATTCATTTGAACACCTCACGATACGCTGATACAAACCGACACATTTAAAGCTGAATTATTTTAATTTTTCTGTCTTGAAAATTAGATAAACCTAGAACAAAAAACAAGCCTGTGGCTGTTGGTGAAATTTTCTAATGAGAGTTATTTGTGAAGCGTGACATCTCATACCTGTAAGGCCAACCTTTTTACGGCACATAAAGCAGCGGTTCTTCTTGGGTTTTTGGGGCTCTGGTGCTTTGGAGTCCTCACTGCCAGCAGCGGAGGGACATGAGGCTGAGGATGTGGGCTGAATCAACACTGGGAGAACACAGAAAAGTTCATTTTAGTTTCTAATCCACAAACACACAGAGAAATAGCTCTCTGTTATTAAATGTGCTGAAACAAGATATACGTGTATAATGCTGCACACATTTTCAGAATAATCTTAGAGTAGCCTGTCTTTTTTTGTGAAACCTGTGTTAAATAAATCACTCATGAGGCTCCCACCACACAAATGGACTTTTCTATTATACTGCCATAAAACTGCTCTGGGCTATTAATATTGTCAACTCTTAATTTCTCCTCTCTTGGATACATAAAAACTAGTTATCTGATTCATTCCAAGTGTAAATTATAAAAGCTTATATGACAGATGTGGCTGCGAATGAAAACCAAGTTGAAAATGACACTGTTAATGTCACAGTGTAATTCCTCTCAGTAGTGGGGGTTTATCAGTAAATATCCTCTTTCTCCTATAAAGAGAGGTCTATACTGGGTACCCACCTGTCTCTGTGAGCTCTACTTTGCTTCCTGATGCTGCTTTCTCCTCACAGGACAGACTCATCTCAGTCATCTGTTGTGTTACAGAAATGGCTGTTGAAACGCCACTGCAAAGGACGAATGAGAATAAAAAGATTAGAAATGCTAAACTCTAAAAGAGTATTTTGAAAATCTGACATTTTTTACCTAAATCCAACTGCCTTTTTCTGATAGAGACTGTACTATAGTTAAAGCAAACATAGCTGTATCTCTTCAGGTTGACTGGTATATGGTTACATATTGAATTCTTAGCTTCTAAAACTGTGATCTGACCACCCCGGGTTCCCTCACCTGAGAGCCTCAGCAGCTGCAGCCTCAGCAGACGCAGCAGCTTCAGCTGCCACCTCTGCAGCAGCAACCGCAGCAGCTGCAGCATTATTCAAAGTGGCCTCTAACCTCTGGATTGCAGATGCTTCAACTGTGGAGCCGCTACTGCTGCCTGAGGGAGAAAGTTTCACTGCATGTTACAGTCAGAACAAAGGCTGGGAGTTTTGTTCAGTGTTTGCATGGAAACAAAAAAAGAAAACTGAGACAGACCCAGCAGGACTTACCCACAGGACTCAAAGTACTGACTCCTCCATTGTTTTGTCTTGACAGGTGCTCCTTGTGGCACACAGAGCACATGCCATTAGTCCTAGGGTTACCATAGAAACCACAGCCTGTAGGACACAGCATAGGAACTGGGCTCTGATTGGTCTCCTGGGCCATAGCGATGTTTGCCACCTGCTGAGCTGACCTGGACACACAACAAAGGATATGGGCCAAAGTAATGAGTGTTACATTTGTATAAAGGCTGAGTATGAACATTGATTTATTAGTACATTGCAAAATATTTTAGGCAATTAATATAATCCTGGAATCAGTTCTATTTGTTGTACTGAAGGACTGCTTCAGTGGGGGCATGGAGTGAAACTATAAAAATAAAGTAAATAAAAATAAAGATTGACTGTTCTTAGATTTGTGGTGCACACACATTCCTTTTGTCTAAACAGTTTGCTGTCAACAAACTGGTGACATCAGCAAGTAGCTGACACCCCTTGCATTAACAGCTGATGATTGGACACATTTTGGATTCAGATATTAAACTGGGACAGAGGAAATAAAAGCATGTTATGTCGTCTGTGAGCTCTGGCAAAATAAAACATAGTACAAAAAAAATATTAACCTACACGCCCATTTCAGCAGAGTCTGTTCTGAGGTTCAACAATTTGGCTTAAGTTGAACCCACAGACCAGGCACAAACGCAACTCTAAAGCATTTCCATGTTTCCAAATGCTTGCTGGCATAGTAAATATTTTTTAAAGTAGGTCTTTTATAAAACTCTGAATTAAACAGCTTTACAGACTCATATCTGAAACCTAGTAGTCAAACCAGCATGATAGCTGCAAGATAAATGACTATTGTTGGAGAAACGTGTCTAAATGCAGAATTTTAACGTATCTATTACACATTGTTGCGCTTTTATCCTCTGAGAACCATGTGCTTGCATCTCTCTTGTAATAAAATTGGATTAAATCTGATGCAAGAGGAGGACCCTGGCTTATGAACCAAGAAGGGTAGTATATCTATAACAAGGTTTAAGTTCTGGTAGACTGCATCATAGGTTTCCTCCTCTTCAAATCAATACACCACTGATATCAGCACCTTGCTGCCTTCACGTTTGTTTGCCTGCAGACTTCAGTGCTCCAAGCTCACATGGACTTGTGTATGACGGCTTCCCACTGTAACAGGAGTGCAATGTGACACTATGATCCAAAGGAGCGCGCACACGCATACACACGAGTTACCTCAATACAGTAAGGCTGTGATCGCGTCTATTTATAGACAACCTCTAGAGTCCTGCACACAGAGCTGGTATCATGCCAGAAGTTGTATCCTAGCCACAGTAGGTTTCCCCTTCGAAATTACTGCCAGCCTTCTGTATCAATGTACTCACATTTTGAATAGTGCAACGTGTCCCCTTAACGCGTGTTAAAAGTTCAACTCAGCCTCAGTAGACGACATTTAGGTGCGATGATTTTTTTTCACATAGACAAAAGCAACACTCACTTTCAAAGCAGTTCTACTTCCGTAATACTTCAGAGTGAGTTGAAACCTGGATAATATCTCATCAAGGCCCAAACTCTAGATAGCTAGTATTAAATGTCTTGTCATCGTGATTTAAGAAGGAAAAAATGAACTAAATCAACGTTAATCCTCGGCTACTTCCTGACAAACACAGGGCCACAGTAGTGTCACATCTACAAATCCACTGAGTCATGCTAGCGAGCTAAGGGCTTCTGTTCCTATTTTCCAACTACCATGTTCTGAGGCGTAAAGAAAAATTGACAAAGTTTTAAAACATTTCATAAGCAACAAAAAGAAGCACAACAACAACCAGAACTATATATTGTAGTCCATGTATTCGTAAGATCACGAAATTCAATCATTTCCAACACAGCTGCAGTGTTTGCAGATACTCGTGATCTCGCTATTAGCATGCTAGCTGTTAGCCTTGGCAGGTAACTGTTAGCATATTTGTTGCATTTGCTTTGTCTGCTCTTTGTTTTGTTAGAGGCTTAGAAGAGCGAATGGGATTAAAATTCAGGAAGAGGGTTCTACCACAAATATAAATGATAAGTGTATACGATTGAGGAATAAAATACTGAAAAGTTGACAAGTAATATTATGGTGAAATGTTAAACGGTCCACGAGAGGTTACTTTGGCAAATGTACAGATGCTATTTGTACTAGCAGATTATCGTTAGGAGAGACATATACGGCTGTATAGTTATCCAGTGCTTATTAAGATGAGAAAGAAATATATTAAAGATGTTATGATGAAATCTAGGTTACATAATACATAACATTCTATATAAAGGTGCTATTCAATATCCAGCAAATCTCTGAGGTTGTTAGGTTTAAAGTTTTTAAAGACGCGTTAAAACGTGACTTTCACAACGTCGGTTTCTTTTTAGCTCACATATCAATTCAGCACAAACAGCCACCAGCAAAAACTGTCACTTTAACTTGGATTTTATAACTGTATCACAGCTCAGTTCAGAAACTTCCTAACAGGCACACGTTGGCTTGTCCTGATTAAACTACTTTTTGGTCAACTTACCTTCTGTTCCTGTGAAACACGAATTTTCTGTTGATATTCTTGACCGAGCGAATAGCTATGTTTATTGTGACGGTATCTAACTAGGGCCGTCTAGGTAAGTCGTTGTTTGTGCCTTTCTTGTCAGTCTTCTCAGGCAAACACTCCGCCTGGGAGTACCTCCAGCCAGTTTTGCTTACGTCCTCTGTCGCTGATTTGTGGTGGCATCTGTTTT
The DNA here is from genome assembly GCF_033239565.1 of Halichoeres trimaculatus. Lineage (NCBI taxonomy): Eukaryota > Metazoa > Chordata > Actinopteri > Labriformes > Labridae > Halichoeres > Halichoeres trimaculatus. The sequence goes on along the minus strand of NW_027437194.1, from coordinate 12,254,461 downwards.
GCTTTACGTGGTGCGTTTACGTGTTCTCCGTTTCCGGTGGACGTCACGGAAATTGTGACCCTGTGATTGGAAGGCATGTGTTTTGGAGTCAAGCCACAAAAGATTTTAGACCATAAAAGAACACTACTACTACTCCTACTTCTTCAACTGAGCAAACGGGACATCACTATTCTAAAACCACTTGGCACGGAAATCTTTCAAAAATAATAATAATAAAAAAAAAGAAACAGACAACCATCAAAGACAGCAAGGATAAACAAAAAGATGGAGAATCAAAATTGTTCAATAAAAAGCATACAAGTAAAGGATTGTGCTATTCTCATAACTTTACTAGCAGTTCAATTTCCCTTTAACTACGTTTCCTGCAATGTTGGAGCATTAAATCTGCAAATCCATGGCGTGTTTTGGGATTGAAGTTTAGGTTAGCAATATCGGTTTGTATTCATGCTGCTTGTCCATGCTGTTAAATATTAATACCATTCAAAAAACTTTTCACTAAATATAGCTCCAGCTTCGAACTTTAAAAGGTTGTGAAAACACATGCAAAATAATACCCTAAAGTGATCCCTTTGGGATTATCATTTTCAGTGTAACTTAAAAGTAGCAGTACTTGTGTCCTTTTTTTATTTTAATGAGCTTCCATCCTACAGAAAGGGTGATATGCAAAGCACCTAACTTGCTTTTATTTGCTCTCAATAATCGCATAGTGTGTATAACTGCCTAGTACCTCAAACCTGAAACTTCAAAATATTAGCTCAAGAAAACCTCATGTGGTTATTCTTAAATCAGCCTGTCAGTCTTAGGTTCAGATGATCGTTTATCATTTTATTACTGACTGGTCAGTTTTGGAGAACTAAACTTAACATATGTGCGTTTTGGACGAATAAAAATTAAAAAACAAGGGAGAACAGGAAAAGGAAATGAATGAAGATTTAAACCACGTGACCAATGGTTGTCCGGGGAATGCATTTGAAACAGATGCGCTCAACCAATCAAATGCTCCAAAAGTTCCAGGCACAGCCAATCAACGTGAAGCGTACGAGGATTTAAACCAAGACAAGCTGAAAACTGAACCTCATCAGTCTCCATTACGTTTTACATTTGTTGAAGCAACGCACGTATCGAAATGGCTCTACGAGTGACAAGAGTAAGTTACTTCTTTTAATTATTTTGTTTTCTCATTTTCTTCAAACTGGGTACGCTTTAGGACGAAATTTCCCTGTTAAGTGTATTTTTCATCTCAATCGAATGTCCTCGCGCATATGTAGGATCTGCTCGTGCGTTCCGTCAACAAAAGGAATTCGATTAAAACTCTAAGTTCGATCCCTCCTTTTTACATGTTAACAAGCAATGCATTAATGGATGTACTATTTTTCTACAGAACCGCTTGGCATCTACTAGGTCTGAGCTCGGGGGAAAAGCCTGTACGGTGACTGGGCCTGGACTGAAGCCTAGAGCTGCACTGGGCGAAATAGGAAACATCGCTGCAAACAAAGAACCACAAAAAAAGGTAAAACTCGTACATAAACAATTGTGCTTCAAAAATGGGCATCTTGTCTCATCTTTTCTTTGAGTCGTCAAGTAAGAATCTAGACGACCTTCTCTTAGGTATTGCATGTTTTTTTTATAGGTTTGAAAAGTCGCATTTCTGAGGTGAAAGCATGGTCATGCCAAAAGACAAGAACTTGTAATGACTGAAATTTGGCAAAATTAAGTTTTGTTTGTTAAAACGTGTTCTATATTTTCAAAAATCGCACGTGGATAGATAATCACATTCATATCTGAAAATATTTGGGGGTTTTGCTTTAAGAAATTGCTTTTAAATGAAGTAACAACTTCTATTAAAATCTTTTTTTCACTGAAAGGCTGTCAAGACTGAGGCCACAAAGACTAAAGTCACCACCAAAGCTGAAAAGGCTGTGGTACCAAAACCTAAAAATGTTCCAGCTAAACCTGAGCCTGAAGTGCAGGTAAGCTTATCTGGTGTTTATGATTCACATTACTGTTTATTGGGTGTGGTCCTTCTGTTTGTTTGATCTGCTGTTTGGATTTTTGTCCCACCAGCCTGAGCCATCATCCCCCACCCCAATGGAGACATCTGGCTGTGAGCCTGCAGATCTCTGCCAAGCATTTTCAGATGTCATCCTTCACACTGCTATCAGGGATGTGGATGCAGATGATTATGACAACCCCATGCTCTGCAGTGAATATGTGAAGGATATTTACAAGTACCTCAGGCAGCTAGAGGTAAAAAAGAAAAAAGTCAAACTTTCTATAATATCTTATCCTAAATCCTCTACTTTTTTAGATTAACCTGTTTTGTTTTGTTTTTTCCAGGTGGAGCAAAATGTCAGACCGTCATACCTGCAGGGTAAGGAGGTGACTGGAAACATGCGGGCCATTCTAATTGACTGGCTAGTGCAGGTGAACCTCAAGTTCCGGCTGCTGCAGGAGACCATGTACATGACTGTAGGAATCATTGACCGCTTTCTTCAGGTGAGTATTTTATATGATTCAGTCTGACTTTTTTTTTTTTTTTTTTCCTGTGTAATTTCTGACCTGCTTGTGACTCTATCCCAAACAGGATCACCCAGTCCCTAAGAAGCAGCTGCAGCTGGTTGGTGTGACAGCCATGTTTCTTGCCTCCAAGTATGAGGAGATGTATCCCCCGGAGATCTCAGACTTTGCCTATGTGACTGACCGTGCCTACACTACTGCTCAGATCAGAGACATGGAGATGACAATCCTTCGCGTGCTCAAATTCAAACTGGGTCGCCCTCTTCCTCTGCAGTTCCTCCGAAGGGCTTCAAAGATTTATGAGGTTTGTGGGAAAGACTGGATTCAGTGGTCTCTTTGCTGGCTGTTCGGCTGTTTATGCTCACTACTTTTCTCTACTGGGTTTAGGTAACTGCTGAGCAACACACTCTGGCAAAATACCTCCTTGAGCTCACCATGGTGGACTATGAGATGGTTCATTTTCCACCCTCCATGGTTGCAAGTGCTTCTTTGGCACTAACCCTGAAGCTCTTGGATGCTGGTGAATGGGTGAGTCAAACCAGTCACAGTGCCTCTGACCTGAGCCTGAGCACAATAACTAATTTACATCTTTAGAATATAACATGGCTATTGAGGGGGGGGGGGGTTGTTAACAAATCTTTGAAAGTGACTTGGAAGGATAATACCTGTGGAACAACTTGTTTTGAGCATGTTAACTGACAGTAGTTTTCCTTCTGACTCATCTCCTCAGGATGCGACATTGCAGCACTACATGGACTACACAGCAGAGAGTTTGATTCCTGTGATGGCACACCTTGCCAAAAATGTTGTGAAAGTGAATGATGGGCAGTCCAAACAGATGGTATGTATAAACCGGCTCATATTTGAATTTAACTTGACTGGTAAATTTGATCAGCTGGATTTCAATCTACAGTACTAATGACATTTCTGTCTACAGGCTATCAAGGGGAAGTATTCAACTTCCAAGCATATGCGGATTGCAACAATCTCACAGCTCAAGTCTACATTGGTCAGGGATCTTGCAAAGCAACTCAGCCAGTGAGACTTTTTGGTACAATGTGCCAATTTTATATAGTTATAACTTAAGATTTTAAACATGACTGAGGGATTGGCAAACTGAAGACCATATTGGTGGTTTGCATGTTTGAACAACTGACATTTACTTTTACTGACTGTTAAGGAAAGCATGCCACAATTTTAACTGAAGCATTTCTACCCTAAAAGCTGGCAAAAAGGACAGCATGGTACAAAACATAGAAGATAAGGCTTTAAAAAGACTTTTCCACTGTGGGGTGACATAGTTTATCACCTTAACAAATTTGGCTACCTCCTATGCAGCAGATTCCCAGTTTTAGTTTAATGTACTACTTTGTCTGATACTTCAGGTATCTTTGAAAAAAGTTAAATCACCAACTTGTCCACTAAACATTGAAGCCCTTGGTCTTTTAACCATGTTCCTACCATTTAAAACTGTGGTGTGCTTTTAAATGGTCAGTAAGGAGTGGTTCATTGGAAAATGAGTCCATGATTTCTTCCAAATGTCAGATTTCTCCTACTTTGTGTGACAGTGACCATGTAAAATGTACAGCAATACTTTTTAAATGATTTTATGTTCTTAAATGTTTTTGAATTGTTTATTAAATGGTTCATACCAGATGTTTCTCTCATGTCGTATATCTAACACCACTAGAGGCTGCTCTAAGACAAGGGTTAAGTTGTCTTTGTCTAAGCTCTAAAGTCCTGCAGGTTACACCTTTTCAAAACTGTTCAGTGGTTGAATGTTTTGTTTAAAGCTTGGGCAAATAACACACTGGAAGATTTTTTTTTTTTTTTGTAACCAAATTTTATCATGCTCCAAATATTCTCTTGCTTTTCTCCAACTTAAAATTCTTACTACTGTATTTCTTTTCCTCTGTATGTTGACTTGGAGTGTACAATGTTTTTTGGTGGTCTTAACAGGACTCGAGAGCTAGTAAACTCATTTGGCACAAGAGTAGTTTGTTATGGTCCATAAAAACAAATTAAACCAAAAACAGAGGCAAAGGGTGTGCTTTTCCTTTTGAGGCGAAGTCCTATCCTGGTGAATTTTATCATGAACTACAACCTCTGTCTTATGTCCAACTTTGTGAGAAACAACTAAAGTGCAATGTGTCAACAACCAATACTAAAAGATGATCACATTTCTTGGATATGTTGAATTTATATTAATGTTAGCATCATACCCTGATTTGAAGGTTATGTATCCAAGGTGATATCACATTGAAAGCAGGTGATTTAATACATTACAGGAAAAGCTGAGGTGTTCCTTGTAATGCACAAAAAGGCTGTGGTCATTAGTTTCCCAGTAAGCAATGACAATAAACCATTTACACAAAAGCATGACCAGAAAAGCCAAATGGAATTCAGCCATCACTCACACCTGTCCCCTTTCTACTATATAATGGGTATATCTGAGATAAAAGCTACAGAGCTTTTAGATCAACTAAAGGTGTCTTTATCACCTTAAAAATTCAACTTCAGAAATCTGTTTTCAATTCAGTCTTCTGAATTAATCAACACCTGCATTATCTTCAACTCGTGCAGCAAATCTAATGTAGGCTGCAGGTGAACACACTGCTAACATCTCCAATTACATCAGCATCAATCCACTGGTATTTAAAACTAATGGACAGAGTCGAGTGTGAGCGCTCATCACTTTAACCCTTTCACAACTGAGACTCCAGGGAACCAGCCCCTGCCCCCCAATCCCCAGAGGGATGCCAGGAGAGCTTTCCTGTAAAAGACCACCTGCCATCTGCATGACATGAGTCATTGTGCACATCACCAGGATCATAAGGCCATCACTCCTGAAGCTCTCCTGGAGAACAGCTTGTCTACATCTGTTGCTGTTAAAAGACCAGACCAGAATTTATCTACTACTGAAAGGGGAAAATTTTGTTTGGCACCTCAGGGGTTTGAGTTTCTGGTAGTTCATGCAAAGAGCTCATACAGTGAAATATGAGGAATTAATAAGACAATCAATTCCACTTTCATTGTCTTGCGAGGTAGAATCCAATCCAAACCGTGCTTTGACAGCTCAGTTATATAATTCATAATCATTCACAAATCACTGAATCTAAGCTGTGGGTCTGTTACCTCACAGAAAGACATGAAGGCCATGTAAGACACTCCTTTCATCTGTCTATCTTTGAGCCTTCTGTTGTTTTCCTCTGAGACACATGATAATTAGTCTCAGTTATCCAGCAAAGCCAGGCTTTTAAACCCACAGATCATACTGAGGATTCATGCTTTGAGGCTGAGGTCATGGCTGGGCAGCCGTATCAGTTTACAAGACAGATTCCTCCTGTGCGACGTTTCAAACCGTACACTTGCAGCTGCCTGGAACACTATTTGGCCCTGATGACAAAGACTCAGCTGTGTGACATTTATTATGATGGAAAATAGAAGACAGGAGCAGAGCTGTTCAAGATAACTCAGCAACTTGACGCTGAAGCTGATCATTAAAAGCTAATCAATAGAACTTTTTTGTACTTGGTTTTTAATTTGCATGTCCAGGCTGTGTGACCTTAACCATCCCTGAGCTTGGCCAGATTTGTCATATAGCATATCTTCAAGTTATTTTTCCCAGGAAAATGATTGTTGTATGGTAAAGTGTACCACTAATTCAACTGTCCTTAAAGATTTCTGTGCAAATTTGGCTAATTTTATATGGGTGTGACCTATGTACTCAGCTCTGCTACCCATCCCACAATAAAGCATAATCCTTACCAAGGTGGCGTCATTTCAAAGAGAAACATACAGGCTTTCGAAGAGACATGATTTATTGCCAAGAAGCAGTATTACAACAAAGAAACAATGTACCAAACAAAAATTGTTTACTTTTTTCTGTTTAATGAATGACATTTCGGGTTTAATATTCATTTCTTGGTTTCAGTCATTTTTTCATGATGATCACACCTGATTCAAATGATCAGCTCGTCATCAAGCTCTGCTCGAGCCTGATAACGAGCCATTCATTTGAATCAGGTGTGCTGGAGTAGGGTAACATCTAAAACATGCAGGGCAGGGGGGGCCCAGGACCGGAATTGAGAAACACTGGTTTAAACTATAGTGACATGGTAGCAGGATATTTCAAACCCATGAAAATAATGTTAAAACTTTTCAAAATGAGATGACCTGATCCTTTAATTCTCCTCACAATGGGAAATTTACAGAATTACTGGTGAAAGACACTTGTTATTAATTAAGGTTAGAATATAAGTTATCCCACATTCAGAAGATGAAGGGAGGGTTACAGCATATACGGGACTCAAATTGTTACAGGTGATTAAAAAGTCTGACCAGGGTAGGGAGAAAAGACTTGCAGTATCTTTCAGTGAGACACTGTGAGTGAAGGAGCCTGTCTCTGAATGAGCTTTGATGTTAGAGTCTCTTGCAAGGGGTGAGGCATGTTGTCCATCAGAGACGCCAGCTTGGCTATCATCATCCTGTCAGCTACCCCCTCCACAGACTTAGTCTACTTCACCAGTCTGTTAAGTCTTTTCCTTTGAGCAGAAGAGATGCCCCGCAGACTATTCCGAAGAAGATGACTGACGTCACCACAGTCAAAGAAGGACTTTAGAAGAGCCCCCCTCTACACTGCAAGACCTTGGTCTCCTGAGCAGCAAAAGTCTGTTTTGACCCTTCTGGTAAAGGGGGTTTGACTAGTCAGACCAGTCCACTTTGTGAACAGCCGGGGACCAGTAAGATTTTAAAATCTCAATGTTCTTCTTTGGATATTCCCCGGTGTGGGAGGACCAAGTTTGCTTCAAGCCCAACACCAGCTCCTCGGTCTTCCCTCTATTGAGCTGAAAGATGATTCCTTTGACACCAAACTACAAAATCCTGCGTCAGTTCTCTGTACTCCCTGTCATCCCCATGGGTGATGAGGCCAACAATAGCAGGGCACTTTTGCAGGTGGCAGCTCTTTGTGAAGTCTACAGTGCGGAGGATAAATAGGAACGGAGCCAGAACCATTATCTGGGGGACCCCTGTACTGCAGACAACCATGTCAGACTGACACCTCCAAGCCCCCACATATAGTGGACAATTGAAGAGGTAGTCCAGAATCCAGGTCGTGAGGAGCTATCTTCCTGGTTTTGTTCAGCTTTAACTTAAGACAACATATCTGTGGTAACCTCGTCACTTAAATGATAAAAAAGCACATTCACACAAAGTTGATGGCTTACTGCAACATTTAACACACACTCTGTCTAGCCAGTATGAGATGTTTTTGGAATCCTAAATCACATTTCAGTGTCCTTACAGCCTGAGTGCTTCTGCCTTTTTCATGTTTATCCAAGCTCATTCCCATTAAATGAATTTGCGAGTCAGCACTGAGGTCCAGAAAGAATGCAAAGCTTGGTTTCAGGCATCTTCAGTAACACAGATCTCACCCACAAGATCATCGTCCAGACCTGAGTCAAGGGTTTGGATCTCCATCCCAGTCAAAACACTGTTCGAGACGGCCAGAGATTTAACAAGTGCACCCTTCAAAATGAGTTAATACCCATTTGCACCGCCCGTCTCCAGTCGACACATCTCAATTCAGACTGACATGTCAAACAAACAGAGGGCTCATGGCTGCCGTGTTCAGGTTTCTGTGGGGCGCTAATAGGTTAGCAGCTGGCGGGCAGACTGTGGTCCCTGGGCTGAAGAGCAAAGTGAAGCACAAATAAATACAAGAGCATTGATTTTCACAATTTATAGATTTTCAAATAAGAATCATGTGCTTCCTGGACCTGAGATGCTCAGCGTCTTTTGGAGGGGAGAAAAGCTCTCACTGTAGCCCTTGAAGTGGAGAGTTCACACTTGGTGTGAGTAGGATTGTTCTAGACTTGTATAACCCTCTCCAAACCTGAAGTTATCTCTCTTCGTTATCTCAGTTGTTGCAGACAAGAGAAAAGTGGGTATTATCATAACCATCATCATCATCATCACTATCATCTTTGAACTACATTGGTCAAGTACTTCTGAAGGACAGCAGAAGCCCTTAGCAGCTGATGTTGAACAAGGTTTCAACAAACCTCTGGGTTTATTGTTAAGTTCCCTGGACCTGTACAGAGAAAAAGTCCTGCATTTGGACTTAGAGGATGTACTCACTCTTGAGTGTTTTACATTGACAATAAATGTTACATTGTTTTTGATAAATCTTCACAAGAGGTCCTCATAATTTTATCATTGCACCAGCCAGCATCATTGGTGCCATCTCTTTCATAAAGATTCTTTGGCAAATTTAAGTCAGAGGAGTGCAATGTGGTCAATACATGCACAAAGAAAAGATGGAGTAATGCTTTGACGTTGTTTAATGTTAATTTAAGCTAGCTGTTAGCTAACCAACTGATAGAAGATATAGATTTTCTTTTTTAATGATTTAAGTGTGCTGGCTCACATGTTTGACTCAGAATTCCAGGTTTCTTGGAGCTAATAGTTGCTTTGCCCCTGCCTGTGAAGCTCTTTGTAAATCAGCTCTGAAATTATTGTGAACATACTGTGAGGACTGCAAATGTGTTCTCAAACATTTGTTTAATACTGCAAGACAGGTTTGTTTTGTATAATAAACACAGAGATGGAGCAAAGTTATTAAAAAGGAATCTGATGTAGAAATCCAAAATTTTATTACATGCATACTTTGGCTGGAGTGGTTGTTCTGGGGAGACAAAAAAGAAGTTATTATCTTGTTTCAGCCCTCAGAGGTTTTTTTTGGCCTCAGAGCAGCTCCACTGGACTGTTTCACTGAACAGTGTGGTCGGGGAGATGAGAGGACTCTTGGTTGAATCGTTCACTTCCCAGCTGAAATTTTTCCACTGACCTTTACAGTGCGATTCCTGGTCTTTAAGATATTTTATTCAACAATCTTGAAGTGGCTGGGGACTAATTCACAGTTAGAAACCACGGGCTGACATGTCTATGAAGGCAGTTTGTTTCTGGATCTGGTGGTATAAAAAGACACTTTTAAAGTTGTGGTCAATAAATTTAAAACCTCTTATTTTTTTACTTTACTGTCTCTCTGTCTTGTTTTTGGGACCACCCAGAAATGTGCTATTCCACTCTGATGGGCTTGGTTTTGCAGGATGTATGAATACATTTATTTGCTGCTGGTTAACAATAAAGCCTTTCCTGAAAATACATTTATATGTTATAAATGTTATCACCCTGCACTGCAAGTGTCACTAAGCTACCATTGGTGCACAGATCCTAGAAATGGGATACTGAGGCACTAGAGTGAACAAAATTTACATTACATATTTAGCTTTAAGCAAGCATAACAGCTCCTGTTTTTTATCTTATCATATCTGAATCCTGTTCGTACACCTCCACCGTTAAAGGAAAAGAAGCTCAGGAGTCACAGCTGTATTCACACATACCCCAGACTCCCTAGAAGTCTCTGACAATTGTGTGCGGGCTGAACATGTGGACATTAACAGTAGGATTCCTCATTTTTGTCCAGCCAGCTCTCCCAGAGATATTTCTTCATAGGACTGAGAGGAGCTAATGTGAGAACACAGCAGGAAATATTCAGGGAAATTCACCACAAGTTGGAGGAGTTATGACATTTTTACCGTGCAACTGGACAGAGATTTTTGTATTATGTCAACCCCCCCCCCGACAAATCTTCTCCCTCACTGAACAAAGAAAACTTTACACTGTGAAGCCATGTATGAACAAGAAACCTTGGTAACAGGGGCAGAAACAAGTTTTTAACATCTCTTTAAAACTTCCCAATCAAACTCCTAAAACTTTTCTCCATTGATGTTAACATTACATCATAATGAGCCCGATAGTTTGTAGTAATCATACTGTTCCCTGTATGTGAACCCAACATCACTGGGCAAAATAACACCAAGGGAGGTTATTAAGTCGATGTCACCGTAACTATCAGGGTTGTATCACAGCGTTTTAATCAGAGGGAGCCGAGCCAGTGTTTGTTTTTTGATTTACGAGATCAGTCATAATGAGACCAAGTCTGCCAATGAATCTTGAGCAGGCTGTTGTTGTTTGACTCAAGTAAGGGCATTATTTTTTCAGTGTTATGCTATAATCTGATTTATGGGGTTTAAAAGTTTGATTTGTTCATATTTCATGTTTATAGAAAATACAATTTTGACATTTTTGTAACAAGGTGCAAATAAAAAAGGATTTTAGATTAAAAAAAACTTTAATGGATGTTTTGACAGTTTTTTTTTCTTTTATATAAATTAAAAATCCCACAACTTTTCCTCCTTGAAGTTATTTTGAAGTGTTTCAAGCTCCCAGTTTTCAGAGATACATCCTGGTGACCACAGTGTGATGAAATCTGACCTGTTCTGCGACTCATGCAGCCTCTGAGCTGTGATAAATCCTCAGTGTGTTGGAGGGAGCGGAGGAGGGGAGACATCCTGCTGACACGTTGTAAATCAACCTCTGGGGTCACTTGACCACCTCCTCTCTTCTTGTGCTTGTGACATGAAGATAAACAAAAAGCACCTCTGCTGCCAGTGATACCCAAACCTATCCGAGACCTGAATCTGTGACTGCTTACCTCTGTATTGCTCACTCAAAAAAAGTTCCCTGTCGTGAGTGAACGAAGATTTAAGCTTCCCAAATCAATCAGAAAAATACTACCCGTCAGCAACATTTCATTCAGAAGTGGAGAACCGTGAAGTTGGCATAAATTCTCTCAAGATTTTCCTGACACGTTTCCATATTTGAAAACCAAGCAATTTGAAGAGCTGGCAACAGTTTAAAGTTATATTAAAAGTTCAACTTCAAACTACTGTATGCTCTTACTGCTGTAAGAGAGGATCATATGAAAGGTTGGTGGAGCAACAGAACACAGATGGTTGGCACTTCTAAGCTGAAACAGGAAGTGAGGTAGTCTTAGTCTTAGGAGGGAAACCTATGAACCAAGAAGTCACAGTGTTTTCTGCTGTGAGGAATCAAATTTTTATGTTAAATGTTGCCTCAACACTTATAAAGGATGCCTTAAACCAGAAATACATTTTTTATGGTATAAACACAGCTTATTTGGTTTCTTCTGTTTGTTTGTTTTTAGTACATTTATAAGATATTTTTGTTCATAATCTCCAGAGTTTGAAGGTCCAGTGCAGAGACTTGGGGTTATTTAGCAATATTTACCAGTCAAACTAAAGCTTGAAATACTCTTTTTTTTTTTCTTATTGTTATTATTTTCATTTATTTATTATTTTACATTTTTTTATTATTTTATACAAAACAAAAACAATGACAGAACACTCATCACACACACACACACACACACACACCAAAAAAGGGGGCTATAACAACACAAAACAAAACATGGGGGGTGCAGGAGATAATCACTGTTACAATTTATAGTTATAATTCAAATACAGAACAACAAAAGATCATATACAATTCATATTGTTTACAATTGATCATATCATTTAAAAAACGTTCCCCTGATGAATGTCCATGGGTTGTCCCAATTGTTATAATTACTCTGAGTTGAAGCTGCACTCTCTATTAAAATCAGATCCAAAAAGTCTATTAGCCAATTGTCTATGTTGTTGCAGTCCGGTTTACGAGCTTTCCAGTTCATGAGAATTGTCCTCTTAACAGACATAGAAGCAAGGTAGATGCTATGGATTAGCTTTGGTATTTTATTATCCATATTATATCCAAGTATGCGGTCCAAAAACTTTGAACCAATGGCCATGACCACAATAGATGCATAAGTGTACCTGTCTCACCACAACCATACCAGCACAAGTCTTCAAATACTCCTTCTATTGATAAGCAAAGCAACCTTTGCGGACAAGAAGCTGCTGTGATACATGATGAGAATTTCAATTGAGACTTTATTCTTTATTTAAGACCCATGAGTCCATATCAGCATAAAAAGCATTCAAAGTAGGGATTCATTATTAAAAGAACTATACAAAGCAAGTAGAAACTGTGATTAAAACACAAGAAGACATTTGTTTAAGCTTTTCAGAAAACAAGACAAGTACCTTATATCACTTAATATAGGTGAAGTCAGCTATAACATGTTTTTATTTTCTGAGTCTATTTATCAGCATTTATTTATACATGCATTTTTTTTAGCAAAACATGAGGACATAATTAGAACAAACGTTTGGCAATTTGAGGAAGTGACAAAGAGATGTCATCAAGTTTTACTGTAACGGTACCACAAATGCGCAGTAAAAAATAAAAAGTGAAGTACAATAAGCCTTTAAAGTCCCTGTTTTAACATTATCTGTGCCTTCCGTTTGTACCTGCAAACAGCACTGCAAGGTGACAGGATCACTAAATCACCAGCATATGTGACATAATAGCATGTTTGTAACTTTCAAAAATTGATTCTCCATTTGTCAAGAATCACAATCAAACATTTCAAATACTTGTGCACGCAACAACCTCTTTTCATTGTGTACAAATTGCTACACTTTGCACTAAATAAAAAAAGCATTAGTTATCACAGTCGCTGAAGTTAACTTCCAAACAAGACTTGTGCTGTTACAGCCCAAAAGATTTTACACATACAAATAACATCCCAAAACACTTTCCTAAAAATCACAGTTCATACTTTTTAGTGGGTAAAAATTGTTATGTTACTTTATAAATAAGTAAGCGATAACTAGCAGCTGTGGGTGTTGGAATGCAACCCACAGAGCAGCATGTCTTGTTGAATGACCTTGTAGATCTCAGAAAGCTGAATGCTTGTGCTTGTGACTCACATGTAATTGTGAGAAATGAAGCTGGCTCTAAATTCATAACAATGAAAAGAAAGCAGAGACGAAAGTACACTTTCAGGGGAGTTTAGTGATATGTATGAGAAAGAAAAGAAAAATTGAAGAAAAAAATATATCCCCTACATTTACCCATGGAATACCAAGACAAAGACATTTGAGCGTATTTCATCTGGTCTCACAGAGTAAATCATAAAACGGAGGGAATAGAGGCAGTTTTTAGAACAGCAGATTGGGTTTTTGTTATTTAGATTAGTCGTTTATTATGTAAACTGATGGTTTCTCAGGATAATTGCTGAAAAGGGACGCATATTCATAAAGGCCCACTTCACAGTTGTTGTCAGACATGAAACAATGCAAACATGCTAATTTTCGTACAATTCTAATAACAGAGTGCTTTCTGTGTGCTGTGCCGAGTACACACTCAATAATAAAAGATCCATTTTTCTCTGCAGCTTTCACCTCGTGAAGGTGAGCTCTTCCTCTGAATGAACCTTTCTAGTGCTCTTATCTCTCCTAAGAAGCTTTAGGTAATCACGTCATTTGTCACGTCACTCTTCTCTCTGGGGGGACATCGAGTTTACTCCATTATAAAGATGTTTTTTGGTCAAAATTGGTCACCTTAGACTCGAACTTCAATAATGTAGTCTGGGAAGCTTTTTCTGCACTGTGGGGAAATTATTTTTCTGATTGATTCAAATCAGTCCTCGGTCAATGATGTCAAGAAAGGTTTGAATAGATGAAATTACTGTCATCATCAAACAGGACAATAGCTGCTCGTCATTTTAGAGCGAAAAATCAGGGGCAATTATGTGAGGTTACTTTTTTGTTCAGCTCTTTCATCGTTTGTTCCATCGTCCCACATACAGACAACAACCTCTAGTGACAAAACATCCAACAGGAGCTATTGATTATATTAGTCAATACGGCTAGTTTCCTCCCGGACTATTATACTAATGCACTTAGGGTGAATGTCCCGGCTAGCCTTGCAGGCCAGGTTATAAAGTGCACCAGAGCTCCTAAATTATTCACAAGGCCCCTTCACCAGCGTCAGGCCTCCATTAGAGACTGGGGGGTGGGGGGGGTTAGGTTGACGATGATGTCACCCGGCCCCAAGGAGCCAGACGGGGGCACCTGGGACTAAATGATGGAATCAGCTGTGGAGGAGCACAGATCTGCCGGAAGAGCTTGTCTGAAGAGACGAGAGCTCAACCCCCGCAGGTCACCACAGCAGCAGGAACTGTTGGTCAAGAGGGATTGCTGCGAACACAGCATGTATGTGTGTGTGCGTGTGTGTGTGTGTGGGGGGGGGTGCTAGAATTCTGTAGCCTGTGTCATCACCAGGACTCTATTCATCAGTCACATCACACCTATTTTACACCACCTCCACTGGCTCCCCATCACTCACCATATACAATACAAAATACTGATACTCACTTACAAAGCTTTCCACAACCTCGCCCCTCCATGCCTCCATGATCTTCGCACACCCAGATCCTCTTCCTCCACCCCTGTATCCATCTCACAACCACAGTCAGCTGCTCGTCTCCGCAACTGTGGAGTTTCCTCCCCCCGACTTCTGCAACATCGACTTCCTCTCACTCTTCAAAATTCACCTCAATACACATCTGTTGAAATGCACAGAATGCAAAATGGTTTATCAATACACATATAATTCATATTTGTGAGGTTAGGCTATAATGTGAGGCAACAAATAACACCAAATTGGGGGTCGTATGGGAGTCAAAAGAGGTAGCTCGTCTGCTCCTCTTGGGAGCAGCGCCAAAAACCCTGCATTTTGGAAAAGCAACACTTCCCTTCACTAGTTTTTTGGATTTTTGCTGAATTGTTTGTTCTTGTAATCCAGCTTTAATCCAATACGCTGCTTGAATTTGGTTAATATTTTTCTTTTTTATCAACTTCACCTCAACTCTTCTGGGAACATCACAAATACAAGGTTTTGTGTTCCAGGCTTGTTCCAACTTGTTTTACAAGTTAGCTAATTAGTTTCACTGATACTTTTTACCCAATCAGATGACTTCTGAACAACAGAGCCCAGTGTATTCAACTCCCCTCACCTTGAACACTCAGTTTGGAAGAACTTTTCATATTAACTGATGGGTATTTTAATAGAAAAGACTAGAATAGAACTTTATTGTCATTGTAACAAGTACAACAAAATTGAAGTCATGGCATCAATCAAGAAAACAAAAGTATGAAAGTTTATAGAAAGTGCAGAAAGATCCATAAGGAAATAGAATATGACAGTTTGTCCATCATTCTCCTGTTCAGCCAGCCTCCACCTCCACAGGGTCCAGGACTAAGCTTCTTCGGTCATGCTCCATCTCTGTCTCCTGTATCCTGTCTTCTCCTCACCTCCTCACCTCCTCACACAAGAAGTTTGGTGTCCATGACCAACAAATGAGCAATACAAAGTAAAATACAAAGATTACAAAAAAGAGACAAAAAATTACAACAAACGGACAAAGAAGAGAGAGCTGCAGCAAAAGGCAGCCATAGCCAACAGGGCGGCGCCTAGCAACCAATGAACCAATTGACCAATGAGTTGCTGAAAAGAGATTGGTGATTTCACCCTGTTTCAAAAGCTGGACATCTTCATCAGTTTGAGTTTGACACAGTGCTCACTGGGCAGTCAAAAATCCCAATAATGCCACCCAGAGTTCCATGCAACGAGGGTCTTATGTAATCTCCAGACTTCTGATTGTCAGCACAGCTGATTGCTTGATGATTGGATTGAATTGGCTTCGTGATTTTCTTTGGCACACAAGCAACAACCTGCTATTGCCTTGAGACCATGTTTCAAACCATGTTTTTTCCCTCCTTATAAATAAACACGGTTTCTTTAGGAAATAGTAGGTTGTTGTGTTGTTCTGATGATCTCTATCAATCAGTCGTGGCCTGATAACAGCCCTCTGTACATGGGAACTGTGAACTCTGGGAACTCTTGCGACATTGAAAGAGGGGGAAAAAAAGGAATTTACCTTAGACAATAACAATGATTTACAGGCAATACACGGATGCTTATCAAATCCAAAGGGCATGAAATGGGCCATGTGTGTTTTCAGCGTGGTGTGAGGTATTTCCACTCTCCTGCCAGTCTGCTTGTGTCTCATTTCTGGGAAGTACTGTGCAAAAACACTAAAAGCCAGTGGAAAATCAACAAAGTCAGCAGCAAAGTCAAGAGAAAAGAAAGTAACCCTACTGCCAAGACTCATCTTTCTTTCTCTCTGTCTTCCTGTCACTCTGTCTGTCTCCAGCCCCTCGGGGCAGAGGGCTTCATGAAGTCTGGAAAGGTCTTAAAAACAGGTCAGGGTTCTGATATCTGCGGGAGATTCAGCATGGAAGGAGAACACAGGGAGAACCAGGCGAATGTCCAGAGTCCTTGGCCTACAGGGGACTTTATCGAAGGGTTAAGGCTCTTGTGGTCAGATGACTGTATGGCCTGATTCAGTTTTATTTTCTCATCTTGAATCATTAAAAATGTCCGGGATGAACCAGAAACTGAGCCAAAAGACTTAACTTGTTGCTTTATGTTACAACACTAACCTGGTCATGAGCTTTGATACTGACTATAAGAATGTGATATCAGACACCAGCCGCCCACATGACTTTTCTCTGCAGGGTGACTAAATTCAGCCTGACAGACCGGAAAAGGGGCTATCACATCTGTAGAGAGCTCAGAGTTGAGCTGCTGCTTCTTCATATTAAAAAAAAAAAGCCATCTGAGATGGTTGAGACTCTTGACTTGAATGCCTCCTGGGCACTTTCCTTAAGAAGTTATTATGTTGAGGTCATAATGTTAAGAGACCCAGAACACATTTGATATCTTAGCTCCTTGTGAATACCTTGGGATCAGAAGAGGGAGCAGAAAAAGACAGTGAGAGAAAGAGACATTAAGGCAAACTTGCTCAGCCTGCTGCCACTACCACCTATACTACCTGCAGACATAACCAAACTAAGTGCCTGCCTAGGGCCCTGCGGCAACTAGGGGGCCCTCCAGAGCAGTTCACAAAATAAAGATAAATCTTTCATGTATTTATTCATTTTGCATGCATGTGGGATTATTTCACAGCCCCCTCCGTGGCCGCCACCTTATCGCGGTGGAGGGGTTTGGGTGCCTTAATGATCCGAGGAGCTATGTTGTCGGGGGCACAAAGTATGCATGGTTTATCAGTGAACAGACTTTCCTTTTTCATTTTTCTATTTTCAATAAAGGGTCCCCAGATCTTTAGGGAATTTTGGTCGTGAGTTGGACAGAGTGTATCTTATCTCTTCTAAATTAAAGCAAGAAACCATGTAATTCAGATAGACTTTTAAAGAGGGAGGAGAAGTTGACTTTGCTCTAAGAATTGTTCTTTTTGCTGTAACCAGGCCAAACTTTAAGACAAGGAATGAAAGGAATCAGAACAGCTCAGAAATAACAACATTGAGAGTTGTTTGTTTTAACCAGTCAGAATTAGCAAAATCTTAATGAAATCTGACTGTAGAACTGAAGGCACATTTAGCCTACACAAAAAGTGGTTCATATGTCACCACCGTGTCTCAGCTGACAGCAAAATTGACTCTAACTGCACAAGACTGTGAGTGCAGGTGTTTGTGAATTTAATTTGATGACCAATATTTGCATAGAGAAGACCAATTTTACCCCAAAATGATGCATAATGGTCCATTTAAATGTGTACAGACAGCACTGGGACACTGTTGGCCCTGCATCAAAGTTATGGGTTGATTTCACCTTTTGGAATTTAACAGCCTTTTTTCAATTACACAGGTTCAGTGGACAGAGGGGTTGACATAAGAAAGCAATCATTATAAAAAGGTTTTAGCAGCCTCTTTAACGTTCAGCTTCCTTGGATCTTTTACACTGAATTACACTGCCTGAGCAGGAAATACTGTATGAAATACATAACCAAACTAGGAGGCATGTTAAAAACACAAGGAAACTACCTATGGCTTTAGGGTCAAGGATAAGTCTGTTTTTTATGTATTCTTATGTAATAGTTTAGGAATTATTTTAATAAAATTTTCCCTGAGGGTTCATGTCTCACACATCATCATCACTGAGTGGAGTTTATTATCACATCTAAAGGACTAATTCACAACTTGGACTCCCCTCCTCATTCGCAGTAAGTTAAAAGAATCGCTGTTAGTCTGCGCTGAATAACAGGCAGATCAACACCCAGGCTCAGACATGCTGATCTGTTACGGTAATCACTCAAACTTACCAAGAGAATTCAATTAGCACTGGACATCCTGTCCTGTGTCATTTGGCGCCAGATGTCATGTAACTGTTGTCCGAGCTATTAGGTCGATTGCAAAAGAGGACAAAACATGAGGAGGACGTAATTAGATTTTAATATCAGGTTTCTATTACAGACATTACCACTGGCTTTGAAGCACTAAAAGTGAAGATTAACGACATCTATGGCCTGAGACAGATGGCAGAGCAGATGTCCGCATTTATTCAATAAACCACATGCTAAAAAATAAATAATAGTAGTACTTTACACATATTCAGTCCATAGTTTTTGCCCTTCGAAAGACTATAGTACAGTTAGTTACTGAGGCCTGAGGAATTCTTGGATTTATATTGTAGTAATGGTGGGCAGTGGTGCTCTGTTTTTAGCTATATAATACAGCGTTTTGTCATTCATTGGAAAGTCATACCCCTCAGCTTGTCCTGGATAACCATCTTCTCTATGCTTTAGCATGCTTTAATTAAAAAGATGGTGGCTGAGGTCATCCAAAACATTACAGAAATAAATAAAACATATTTTATCTGTGCAATCTACGTACATTCTCCTCGCAAAAACTTGAGTCGCCCCCTGCTGTGCAATCAGAGAAGTGATGATTCTAAGGACAGAACAATACATTTAAACTAAGTGTAAAACTTTCCCACAACTGTGAGAAAAATATCATAAAGGGTATCTTTGAATATCTGATCAAGACTGATGGACTGACGTGGAGGTTATTAGTGCCATAAAAACAGTTCCAGACATAAGCTGTATTAGTTTTTTTTTTTTTTTTAGCATCTGTATTTGGAAAGCCCATTTTGAACCCAGACACAATAATCACTTTCACCAAAATGGGTACCAGATGTTCTTTCCCAAGGTGCCTCAATGAGGGTGAAAGCCATTTGTTGTAAACTGTGCAAAACCAGCACAGCTGACCTGTTGAACAAACAAGAAATGTGTAGAAACCGTACACAGATGACTTCTTCCTTCTCAGTGATAACTTCCTTTCACTGTGTGAGTTATTTCACTTATTTCAGACCCTCATCACCACAACATGAGCGGTTTCTCTGTCTTTGTTATTGGCGTGTTTCAACTTTTCCTGCTCTTCATGTGGGATTTGACACTAGTTCTTTTGTGTGTATCGGAGAGCCAATTAAGGATCCAATGAATAGTTTATCTTCATCCACAATATATACTGTTCAAGGTTTAAATGTCGTACTAGAGAAATAGATTAGCTTTGTTAAAGTGGGGTTGCATGAGGCTCTTATCACTCAGTGTTTTGCCCACAGAGCATACGCCAGCGTCCTTTGATGAGAAATTGGGGCAGCACAAGATACAAGGCTATCATCTGCTTCAGACAGGGTCAACACGATCATGTTCTTAAAAATTGAAAGGAAAGCCCAACCACCTGTCCATGTTAGTGTATGCTACATTTTAAAGGGGCTGTGAGGAGTTTCTAAGTGATCTTTAAAAAATGTCTCATCTAGATATAGATTGCTTGATCATATCCCACACTGAACAATGAAAATACTAGTGCAAATATATGTTATTTCAAAATGCTACTTCTTAGCTTCTCGATCAAGTCGGACAGGACTGGACTGAATCACGGTATGTCATAGTCTCCATGACAACACCACGCCGGCTGACAAAGTTTCGTAGAGAGAAGAGTGGTTAATGTGATAAATCATGTAGTAATGGTAGACACTGGAGTCTAACTGTCAGACAGTAAAAGGACAGAAGAGCAGAAGAAAGCGAAACAGGAGAGTGATGGATCACGAGCTAAAGGCTAAAACACGGGCTAAACTGACAGTTTGCTTGTTGTCCCGTTAGTCTACATGTCTACGTCAAAGCACTTGGCTGTCAGTAGCACTACATAGAGCTGGCTTCTAAACTATAGTACAATTTTAGAACGTGTGCTTGTTGTCACGTTTGGCACAACAGGGCTACGTAACTGTTGACAAGTACCTTACCTTGTCAAAGTGTAGCTGGTAAAAAGTTGTGTTGAACAAAGAAAATCTGTTCCAATCCAATCCCCATTCATTTAAAAAAAAAAAAAAGCCTAATGTAATCATAATGAACTGGTGTTTACAAAACAGTAACAAGACTCATTTGACAAAAAGGAAAGAGGAGAGGAAATTTACAGGTAACCAAAAAAATAGATCTGGTGGAGTGGGAAAGGTGTGAGACCGCGCCAACACAGCAAGAGAGCTGAGTGGGACTTAGTGCTCTACTGCTTCCTTACGCAGATTTATACTTGTGGTATGTCCTGTACATTTAATTTAAAATCTTATATGAATGTAACTTAAACAGAAGAGTCCTTGTGACAGAAGTGAACAACAACTATCTTAACTGACAGAGCAGTGAGAGTAACATTTTTTAAGTTTGGCAGTAGCAGAATGATTCGCTGATAGAAGTCATGGGAAATGTTGTTTGGGAATACATAAAACAGTTAGCATCCATAATCAGGTGATGAGAGGACAAGGAGGAGACACCATTTATGTATGAATCATGTAACAAACAAATTGCTTAACTGTCTTCATCGTCCTGAAGTAAACCCTGGAAAAACGTCACCAAATGAAGGAAGACCGTGAGGCAAACAGTGGTATTAAGTGATAAAAGCAAACCATATTTGAGGACATCTTTCATCTTAGGCAGTTTTATCTTTGCATCTTTGTTCCAGTTTTAAAATAAGGCAGTTTTCAGCACTGACAAAGCTTTCCAGCTTCTGTATCCTTTGACTCAGTCAACACATAACAGCTTATTATCCCTCACATTTTCACTTATATGGAGCACATGTTTAAATAAAGGTAGAAAAGAGACTGTATCTTTGTAGGTCTACTTCAACCTTGTCCCTGCAGACACTGTTGCTTCTGAGAACAGGGAGACAATCGACCACATCCATCCTCTTTTCAGTGTCTTGTTGCCATGGAAAATGCTCAGTTTCATCAAGGCAACACTTCTCCTAAGTGATTCAGTTCTGTATCACACTAATGCTTATTACCTGCTAATTTGTCCTTTGTAACACTGAATATGATGCCTCGTATGAAACTTCCCTTCTATGCTAGCACAGATGCATCAATGCAGAGAAGTGTTTTCCTGTTGGCTTGTTTTTTTTTTTCATCCTCAGCTGTACAGCTGCACCATGTATGAACTGTTCGAGAGGAAAGGACTGAGATATGTGTACCATGGAGCAGCTGACCTGTCCTTCTCATCCCCTGATAATACAGTCCAGGACAGTTTCAATGAATAGCTAACCTTTCCCCTGCTGCGCCATGGCTATAAATAGTGTTTTTTATCCAGGAGAAAGACAGCTAGGTAAGAAGGCTTTACAGTGTCTCCCTGTAGAGGATACAAAGTACCTTTCAATCACTCATTTGGCTGTAGCATGTTGGACAGAGAGTTCACTCTGTAGAATATACCAATAACTGATGGCCTTGATAAGTCTTCTGCTTCAGAAACACAAGGTTTCATGACAAGTTCACTTCTTCAGTCGAGCAGCAGCCTTTATTTTTACAGAAGATGCAGCCTCTTGCTGTACAACCAAAGCAAAAATGCCTTCATGCATGTTTCTTCACAGCCAGCAGGGAGCCACCATACTCTATGCAAAAAGAGCTGGACCACATAGAAGTTGATGGACCAACTCAAGAGTTAGCTGGCAAACATAAATCCTAGTTAGAGTCTGTGGAAGAATTCACTGTTACCTAAAAATTTTCAGGTAAAGGTGAACTGTGACAGATGAGCATGAGCTGACTTTTGTTTTTCAGACAGTAAAAAAAATAAAATCCTACTGACAGTTTTTAACAGAAGAAATTAAATCAAAATGAATAAAATCATTTTCATGTCAACAATTTTTTGTCAGTTATCTTAGATATAAGATCCAGAAATGTCAGCATAAAATAAGCATTTATCTGGAATGTCCATAGAGGATCACACCATAAATTATCAAGGATGACTTAGTTAATTCAAAAAGTATTTGTTCAGAAAGTTTAAAACAGTTCCTCCAATTCCTGTCGATTCCAGGGCGACAGATTTCTGTCAGCGTCCTTGCACTAATGTCAAAATGAATACTATATATTTGTAAGATTAAATATTCAACAGAGTCTTTATGATATTTTACATTACACTGACTATTCTACTAAAGGCAACTTTAGACGGGATAAACAAAAATATTCAGGATATTTTCTTATTTCCGAGGGCTTTATTTCGACTTCCTATCCAATTAATAGACACAGATTACAATACTGTGAACAAACTTAAAGGTTCCAAACCTTTGTTTTTTTTTTCAGGTCTGAACACACCAGTTAGTTGAAAATCAGGTTCAGGAACCTGAACCAGCACCGTGCTGGTGTGAAAGTCCTTTTATAGTTTAAATTGGTACAGTGCTTTGCAGCAATTAGCAACCTGGAGATGCACTCACAAGCTTTGCTGCTGGTGCCTTGATTGCAGGACAGGATGGTGCTTGCTTTTCCCAATCTGGGATAAATGAGCCATAAGCCCAGGCTGCTTTAGAATCTGCGCACTGTGTCGCTATTTTTTAAAACATTTTTACGACAATGTCAGGTACACTGGATCTTTTCAGCTGTTCCATTCAGTTTTATGTGCGTGATTTGGTTGTTCCTGGAGCTTTTGCTATTGTGCTGTATTCACCTTTGTTATGGTGTTTAATCAATGAGATCAAAGTATTTAACAAAGCTGTGCAATAAAGAGGAAATAAATCCCATCGACCACGACCTAAATCACTCTGTGACCTAAATCACATTTCTTGCTGCCGAATTCTCACCGCAGTAAACCAGATTTCTGCAAGATACCCCTCACTTTGCGTGTGGACGTTTGTCACCAGATGAGGTTCAGCTGTCACTGCTACATTTCAATGATTTCTGACCGATCTTTACCAATAAATAAATATTACCTGTATTCCTCTAGGGACCAAAAATTCAGGTAGTACTTTGGAAAATTTGTCAAATCAATCAATTTACAAAAAATGCCAACTTCATGATGATGATAAAGGACATGCCATGGTTCACCAAACTTTTTCCCCAGGTTCATCCCTGCATGAATGATTATCCCATAAAAAAAAATCACTGGAAAATTAAGTAAATTAAGGTGTTGACAACTGACCTGTTGAGTAATTTAGCTGCATAGTTACTTTGTAATTTACTGGAAGTGGTTTAGCAAAACTTAGTCTATTTAAAGGATTTATTCATTACTAAATAAATTTTAAGCCTGCCTTTTTCCGTCAAGAGTAAGACTCATGGCTTCAATGAGACAATTCATTCCAGTAATTGTCTGGTAAGAAGAAGAATTAAAACACTTTGTCATCCCTTGGAGACTGTAAATGTCTGTACTCAACAATGTGATAATCTATTGAACAAATGGGGATAATTTTCATCTGGATAACATTATAGACTGACCCACGAAATACTTCTGCTGTCCCCAGAGGCAGACCATTAACAGGAATAAAAAACATTTGTGTCCGTTTGGTTAGTAAAAGACTGCTCTTCTCTTTCAGGGGAAAACCATTATCAGCATGTTTATCTCATATCTATTAATTTAAAATGACTTTACTTTTAAAAATCAGTAATCATACTGTCAACCAGAGTATTAAATAGTCTTTTTTACTTAGAAAGTACTACATTTTCCCAAATTCAATGTCCAGGAGGTTTGTGAGGATAATTTTTCACATGCTGGATGTCTGCTGATGTCTTCAGCCTAATAGTTTTTCCGACCAGCAGCTTACTCTGAAATACCAAAAAGGTGTAGACATTCCCAGAAACATTTCCTCCTTTGTGCTGACTCACAGCTCTAACTATGTGTTCTGTGAGATTTGGGGCAGAGTTAATCTTCTTTATGGATCAGAAAAAAAAAAACTTGAATTTTTTTCAAAATCATCATCTATATATTGCACTGTAAGACATTTTTGTTTTTCATCTGTGGGTTTTCTTTGGGTTACCAAAGCTATAATGAGATCTGTCACTGATATGCATTTAACATTACAGCTATTCCTGTTAAAATCCTGCTCAGTGGAGACAGATGTTCTGGCTTTATCACACTACACACCTAAATCCTGTTAAAAGATAGATTCATTTACAGTTACCAATACTCCCAAAAGCCCTTCTTTGTTCTACACACAAGAGGCCAACAACAGAAGTCATTTACCAGTATGCAGGATCTGATGCAACAAAGACCTAGGTGAAAATCTGTTTGTAATTGAAGAAGGGAAGCTGCTAGTTGGCAAATCATTGGGGTTATCAGGAAACCTCTGGTCACAGATGTTTCTGTTCAGTTAGACCGAATAAAAAAAGAAAAAGAAAAAGAAAGAAAAACACCCTGTGCCAACATGTTCCTGCTACAAATCCTGCTATTTCGTAAGAGCTGCCAGCAGCTGTAAGCTGAGTAATGCTTGCCCTCGGTTGTTTTTTTAAATGCATAAAAGGAAGGTAACAAAGCGTTATCTTTGAACTGAACATTAACAAATAAATATTAAAACAGAAGACACCAAACATGCAGGCAGAATTCAGTAACTTTAATTCTGAAATTTGCAGTTATTTCCACATAGGTACATAGATTTTTGGATGATAATGCAGCTCAGGGTG
The DNA here is from genome assembly GCF_033239565.1 of Halichoeres trimaculatus. Lineage (NCBI taxonomy): Eukaryota > Metazoa > Chordata > Actinopteri > Labriformes > Labridae > Halichoeres > Halichoeres trimaculatus. The sequence goes on along the minus strand of NW_027437194.1, from coordinate 12,229,345 downwards.
AGACAAGAGAAAATATCGTAGTTGTGGTCTGTAATCCGCAACTTGAACTGCCTCAGACCTCCCAGCAGGGCCGGTACACTCGTCCCACCATGCACCTCATCGTGTCCCTCCTCAGGATGGGGATGCTGAGATCCTGACTGCCTCCTCTGTGTTCAAGGACCTGGCCGTTGTCGTCATCTCTGCGCTTATGGAGGTTAAGTCCGCTGTTCATCACCTGCAGGTCCCTCCACAGGCTCGGGTCTTCCATGATGATCACCCGCTGGCCTCTGGTTCTACTAGCTGCTGCCAGATCTATGTCCCCAAGGCTGTTTTCTGTCACCTCATCACTCAGAAGTGGGGAGAAGGCATCCTGTTCCAAGAAGCTGTCTTGAGACTTGGCCATGGGTAATGCCGCATTCAGAGCAAAGCACTCGAACATGAGTGTTGCAGCGAAGATGACGGGCAAGACTGATGGTCTCATGGTGAAGGATCTTCCAGAAGATGCGAGGAAGGATCTTCTCGAATGGCGTGCTCTTCCGAGATTCGGCTCTGTTCTTCTGATCATGAGACATCATCACCTGCTTTTATACTTTCACTTGGGATGTGCCACGTTGGTTCTGCGAATTTGCTTTTCTCCTATTGTGTTCAGGAAATGAGTTAATTGTGCTAGAAGCCAATTTGATAGACCTCTTGCAGTGTTTGAGTGTTGTGTTGACAGAAAGTTAATTAAAAGTATCTCAAACGTTGAGCTTGGTAAGAGGTTCTTGATAGTGAAACAGTGGGCATTCTTTGGAGACATGATACAAGAACAGCAGTAATCCATAATGACTGCCCTTTACAACAACAAGAGTAGATTACCCACCCATGAAGCTTCTTAAGGTCTCAGATTGTAACAAAGGTGAGAAAAGAAAACCAATGATGTGTTTTTGTAGTTGTGGCAGAAGCTTCTTGTTGACGTGTCAGAGATGAAGGAGAAGTTGGAGGTATATCTCTGCAGAGGACACAGAAGCAGATCTGATCTGTGGCCCTCAGATGGGGGCTGATTTGATCTCATGCCGGACGGCAGAATAATTACCATCCTACCTAATGATGCCTGGCAGATGGGTGCTGCAAGAACTCTGGGGACCTGTATGAAATTACGTATAATTTATGCAAGAGTTTCCAGTCAGCTCACACATGTTAACAATTATACAAAGCTCTAAGCTGATTCATTTTTTGCTCTCCCCAAATATTTGAGAGTATTAGTTCATTCAACTTGGATTAATGTAGCAGAGAGCTGGGATATGGTAAGTATCGTTGGGACACTACACTGCAGCAATTCATGAGCGACAGAGGTCTAGATGTGTAGTTTGCTGTTCTAAAAGTATTTATGTCCTTGTCCTGATCTTACTGATGTGGGAGTTCAGAGAGACAGTGCAGGGGAGCATTTCCTGTTTGAAATAATGTCTTTGGTCTCTAAACTATCCATAACCTGTTTTTGCTACTGTCTGAAAGGACTTGGGTGGTTTTGTCACTACAGTTATTTTTCAAGCATATCTTTTGTTCCTAAATAGAAGTGGTAGATTCTTAGATGTTTTCTTGAATGAGGGTAGAGATAGGTCTGAGTAATCATGATATTTAATTTGGGGCAGTTTGGGGTTAGGCGTCTTGCTGAAAGTAGAGATGCACCAATCCAACTTGTCTGGTTCCGATACTGATACGATACCTGGGCTTTAGGTATTGACCAATACCGATACCGATCCCATATACCAATATTTGATAATAACCTGTATTCTCTACTGTGGGATAAGACCCGTAATGTTTTAGGTTAAAGGCAATAATGAGAATATGGAGTCACTGAAGTTAATATTTATTTAAACTCTAAAATATTTCAACTCAATTGTAATATTTTTTACCATGTAGACTGGTAATTCTGCAAAAAAAAAAAATGAAAGTGCATCAGAGGTAACATTACAAATCAAGTATCCAAGGGCGCTGGTAAAAAAGAAAAGGGAGAAAACTGGTTGCCTAGATCAGCACTATGGATCGGCCCCTTACCACCGTTACCGGTCCGGCTTTGAGGGGCACCGATCCACCAATACCCAATGCCTGGATGAATGATGGATCGGTGAATCCTTGGCCTAAAAATACACTTTGCCTATGTTGGCAGTGGGATTAGGCATTGAACTCCTGACCTTCTGCTTAGTAGACAACACAATGAGCCAGAGTTACCCCTTTGCAGAAAGTCAGGGGAAGAAAAGACACCTGAGTCTGGTAAAAAAAAAAAAAAAAAAGAGGAAAAAATAGCATCTCAGACCACTTATCTGAAGATTCAGAAGAACAGTTTGTTCTTTCAAATGGCATACCAACAGAAAACAACCCCCAAATTTTCTAAGGTTCCTGTAAAACAGAAGGAGTAGGAGCGGGAAACATTTCCCATGTTTGTTCTTGTAAAGGCTCTTATGAGCACAGACGGTGTTACACTGTTAAAAGGAAGAAGAAAAGGATTTAACGTCAAGATGTGCCGACCAGCTGACTACATTTATGAGAGCCAACTAAAACACAAGGTCTTGCTCGTCTGCTGAGAGACGACAAACATAACACCAGCACCCTCGGCGTAGCAGCGCTTCTTTTTACACAACACTGAGCAGTGAGCCACATGGCAGGAGCTGAAGTGTTATTCCAGCTAGGTAAATACAAGGCAGCTCTGACAGCAGTGAATACATTAACAGCCACAAATTGAATTACGTTGTTGAATTTTCAACACGGCTCATTTTGCCAACCCATTCTGAGGTCTTAGCTTTTGAAATCTCACTTTTCCCACTGACAGGTTTAAGATTTCTGGCCCACAAAGGATTTTGTCCATACAGCCCTGATAAGCAGTTTTGGTTGGTGCATTTTATTCGCTAACAGCCGCTTATTTGCACATAGCACAGAGAACAAGCAACTGTTTGATAAATGTGAAGTAATTTTTCGCCGCCTGATGAACATAAGTGAAACATTTAAGCCTCTTTTTCTTATTCTTTTTGGCTATGTCCTTAAATCAGTATCTGACTGCCAAAGCTTTTTCACCTGCAGCTGGCTAACTTTGTCTATCTTCTGTTTGTCTTTCAACAGGTGCCTTTGGCTGCAGTGACTCATTTGAAACTTATGTGCAAATAACAGCCTTGGTTGATAACAGCTTTGGTTGGTAACAAGATTGAGAAGCGCAGTGAGACACCTGACTGCATTTGAAAAGCAGATGCATCATCTGAGCATGGAAATAAGAATGGAAACATTCTAATGGAATGGAAACAAATCTTAATGGAATGGAGGAACATTATACAACCATGCTACAGGCCCTTTTAAACATTGTCCTTGCTCATTTAGTTGAAGGGCATCATTGCGCTTAATGTGGAATACACAGAATTTAATTCAGGCCTGCAAAATGTACACGTCCTGTTTTATAAAGCCTATGGTCATTCTATATCATAAGGGCGATAATGATGGCACACCATGAAGACAAATCTTGAGGAGCCAGAAGATGAAAGTCAAAGCCTGCTTTTAGCTTTTCCAAGCTTCCACCCGTAATGACAGAGGGTGTCTGAGTCAGCGTGAAGGTCAAGATGTAACAGGACGTTATTTGAGGGGAAAGATGAAAGTGATGAGATAAAAGCTGACTTCGGGTCTGGTATCAGATCTCAGGGTGATAAAATGTGTCCAAAGTCTGTGTGAGCTATAGGAGAAAAACCGTCATGGTTTCTATTTGGGGAGAAACAGGGAAACGCAGTGAGACACATTATGCAGAGATGGTTTTTATTCATGGAAAAGGTACAGCACACATGGAATGAGAAAGAGAGAATTTCCCATGAAATACTTCCTAAAGAATGATGCTTTTCAGTGGAAGGCTGTAATGATGAACTGTACAAAAAGGATTAGAAGAATCTGCACCACATGTACCCACTCCAGTGACCATGCATAAACCTCAGTGTTAATACAGTGTGAGGGAATGTGACAGCAAGTTTCAAGGGATAAAAATTCACTCAAAATCTGTTTCTGTATTTCTGTAAGGGAAAAAAATACTTTGAAGTTTTTTGGTTTGTTTATAAATAAATTTTATTCCTCATATCTGCTACGATTTACTTTCAGCATCATCTTACCTCAAATAAGCAAGGAATATACCCATTTTATTTATGGATATTATACATAGTTTCGTCCATGTTTCCATGCTCTAGCTGTGTGGATCTTTTACCCTCTCTCTTAATTCACTAATGCTTTCATCTTTCTATCCTTTCTTTTTGTCATGGTCATTAAAGGAAAATTAGCTGTGCCAGAGTTAAGGTATTTTTAACTCTAATGTTTATGTACCTGGTTATGGTTCATGTAAGCCTGTTATGCTGCAGTAAGCAGATCCTTTAAGCTTTGTGAAACTGCTAGAATAGCTGTTGACTCTTAAACAGACACAAAGCCTATTTCTCAATTTTCCTCTTTCTACTTTTAGAGGATGATAAAATCCTTAATTTTATACCTTGCTGTTTTGCCTTTCTCTTGTATTGCCACTTTGAAGAAATTTGAAGTTCTTCTGTTTTAAGGTTCAGTTACAGAGAAATATGTTTAGATATGTAATATTTATCACAACAACAAAAAAAGCTTAATGCTAAAAAATATTCTCTTGATGAATACCTCCCTGCTCTATTGAGTGAGGAAATAGTGTCTCATTGTAATGTCTTGTAGCCCATAGAGTGCACGTGGTATTTACCGCCAACATAATAAAAAGGAGGAATAAAATATTGGGTGGACACCTATTAGTGAGCGTGGCATGACAAGGCACAGTTTGACAGTTGAGCATCCATAAAACATTAATTAGATGTCTGACTGAGCCTCATGCTGAGCTTCCACTGATCCAGACACATTGGCTGCCTGACAGCGAAAACTCCTTGGCTGTTTCTCAGCAACAGACCCAGTGGTTTGAGCTGTGTCTCATATCCACGGTAACAAGCAAGTGTTAAATATAGCCAGGCTTTCTTCGATAAGAATAAATGTGATGTGGCTCTCAATGAACGAGTGATTTACAATGGTTACTGGGTAAATAAATACTCTCTTAAATTGAGCTTTTCACTGAAATGATGATGCTGTCTCTGTGATTTGGCAGCAAGTAATTTTTACTTTCAGGATATCAACCAGAGTGCATTAAATGAGAATATAGACGTGCAAAAGTTGACATATGGGGTGAGGTTGCTTTACACAGACAGAGCAGGTTGCAGATAAAGAGAAAACACAGACAAAATAAATCAATTGAGCTTGATGTACTCAGTTAATTTTTTCTTTCTTTTTTTTTTTTTTTTTTTTTTTTAGAAATTTTGATACAATTGACCTTTACCTAGCATTACACAGCATTCTGGGACAGCATCCAACTCATTTTTATCCACCGATTTGGGCAAAGTGCACCTAAATGAATAAATGTCTTGTTAACTTTAAAAGCAAATTATTTGTTGATGTTAATATTCAATCACACATTATGGTTTCAGGAGTGTGGCAATTGGTTATAGATCCTCAAGAGTGTATATGTGTCAAAAAAAAGTTATCAAGGTCCTCTCACAAGCTCTGTTTGGGCTTACTGTCTTCGGCTAAAATGTATATATATATATATATATATATATATATATATATATATATATATATATATATATATATATATATATATATATATATATATATATATATATATATATATATATATATATATATATATATATATATATATATATATTTAGGGGGGAAATATGCTTCCAACTTGAAATGCTACCTGGAAACCAACTGAATTGTGTCACCTGAAGAAATGTATGCTGGACTATTGAACCTTACATCCTCCCACAGAGAGTGGGAGGATGTTCACTCATTTGTAGCTGTTTCTGCCATGAGATGTGTTTTAGAGACTCCATCAACACTAGATATGAATCTGTTATTGGACAGTTTTTTTTTTTTTTTTTTTTTTTTCTATATAGGCTAATGGGTTTTTTTTTATCTGGTCTCCATTTCGAACATTTAGGAACAAAACAGATTTTTTAATTCTGATTTAAACATCAGTAATACTTGTTCCCTTGTTACACAGGTTATACTTTCTTTCAGAAGAAGAGAAAAATCGAATTTATAACACATATCTCATAGCCCACAGGTAAAATCTATATCAAGTTAATTTTCATGGCAGTACAACACAATGCAGCAGAAACAAATTATACAAGGGAAATACTGATAAGACAGGATTGAGATAAACAGTGCCACCCTTAGTACTCATATAGAGAAATATTAGAGCAAAGACTTTGTGAGTCATTGTGTTTTTTCTGAAGCAGGAAGTACAAAACCTTGAGTGACGTTAAAACCCAATCAAAGCTCAGAGAAGAGGGGAGACGAAACAGATGAGTTGAATAACTGATTTGAAAAGGGAGATTGAAACCCTTGCTTGGATACATAATGAAATACCCAAAGAAGCATGGTCAAATATTGCAGTTTTGTCTTTTTCAAGGATTGTGTATGGTTTACCTTTTGTCCTTGAAGTAATCCTAAACAAAAACACGAAATAAAATGAAGTAGAGGATTGCTTTTCAGGTAAGGGTTTTCAATATATATATATATATATATATATATATATATATATATATATATATATATATATATATATATATATATATATATATATGTGTGTGTGTGTGTGTGTGTGTGTGTGTGTGTGTGTGTGTGTGTGTGTGTGTGTGTGTGTGTTAAAAAATAAAAAAAAATAAAAAAAAAACACTTTTCTTCCCTTTCTCCTCGTTCCTCGTTCCTCCTTTCCTCCTTTGTCCGGGGAACAGAGGGGGGTCGTTGTCATGGCGACACTTCCGTCAACAGAATCCCGTTGCCAGGTTCGTTGCCGTGTCCCATACTGAGATGATTTCGTTCACGTCTTGAACAGACGATTTGAATAATTTGAGTCATCTTTAGTACTTTTAGTCGCACTAAAATGAATGAACAGTCTACCACCGTGGAAAAAAAATTGGGGAGGTGCATGTTGCATAACTGGGCAGAAGAGGTGAGTGAAGTTAGCTTTGTGCTCATGCTAACGCTATCAAGCAGGGCAATGCCACTCCAGGCAACTTGTCTAACTTATACAGCGTAAAACTTCCTGAAACAATCCGTGTGGAATAGTTAAGACACACACAGATCAGAGATAGAGCTAATTCTTATCATTTCGAATGACAGGCACAATTACGTTTTTCTAACTGAGACAGCAAAGACAAAAACAGGGGAGGCTACAGTCAAAGTAGCATGGAACAAAAAAGAATTTCAGCAAAATAAAAGTAAGACTCACTGCTAATATCATCAAACTGAAGGCTTCGCATCAGAACTATTTGCCAAATTGCTTTGAAAGCATTTGCATTTCCCTATACATGTCAACCCTGTGTGTCCCTGTGCCTAGAGGGCTGTTGCTGCTCTTGACACAGAAGAGAAGAGGATCCAGAGACATGGACACAGAGGGATCCTCACGCTGAACCAGGACACTACAATGGAGACTATGACCACACACAAAGTTGCCTTTGCCCCTCCAAAGAGTCCAGGAGTGAGGAAGAGGGGTATGTTTATTTGGCTTTCACTTTCAACAATCAGAATCTTTTGCTCTCAGACTTTTATTAACTATGAATGCATCAACTGGATTGAATATAAGAAGAGCTGAAAACATTTCACTGTGAGTGTCTCGATGTTATGGACACCTTGACCTTCTAAATCCTTTTCAGGCGGTTTCTTTGTAAGGTCACTTCACTCATTTTGATTGTTTCTCTATGGTTCAGGTATCAGAAGTGAACTTTTGGAAAAACACATCGCTCTGATGATAAGGTAAATCAGCTTTAAAACTTTTTTTTTTCCTTCACTGACGCTGGATAAATCATTGCTGGAAGCGGTTTGTTTATGGAAACAGAAAACACTGTCTGACTGTGCAGAAAGGGGAAACGTGTTGGAGGAAAGTGATGTAATATTTAACTGTCTAGGTTTGTTTTACAATTTCAGTCACAGCTGTAATACCTTTTAAAACAGATTTTATGATGTTATTTAACAGAAAGCCCAGTCATCTTTAATAGAGTTAATGGAGTCTATTTCTACACATGTGGTTATTAACGTTGCACGAGTTAACTGCTCATAAAAAATACAACGTACCATGTCTTCGATGATGACAGCTTGAGCAGCAGACGCTCTCATAACTCAATTGAGAGCCATACACTGAATTTCCTTAACTTTAAAGGCATGCTTCTGATTCTTGCCATATCCAACTTGAGTTAAAACCTTTTTTGACAGTTTGAGATCAGAAAAGCCAGTCGCGGAAAAAAGCGTTAATATCAAATCACATCACTCTAAAGCTCTAGGATTGTGCATATCTTACATCATCAGGTCCTACATATCATTGTCTCACCCACACAGTTGTTTGCACTGATTAGACCCTCATCTCAGAAATGTGTGGGCATGAACAGACTGTGCTCGACTGGAATCTATCTCCTAGAAGTGTACTTATACCTGTTAAGGCTGTTAAGGCACCTTTTTGCACAAGAACTGTAAATATTTATATACAGCCTCTGTGTACACTTTCTTCACTGTTGTGTTTTTGACTGCATCCTGCAGGGTTTTGCCACAAACAGACATAAAGGGAAGCTGATTCGATAGTTTGTCTATATTTAGGTATCAAATTGAAAACGTTGTCACTGAACTTGATTTTTAATACTCATGTATATCATGTAGGATAGGTGTAGCTGAAGGAGTCTTTCTGCCGTTCCACATTATCGTGTTCCTTTTCATATTTATCATATGTGCTTAACTGGACTGTAAAATTCTCAGGGTTTGCTACTTACTAGTAACCGTGTAAAGCCTTAGACCTGGTTTGTTTATTCTGAATTTGGAACTTAATCTTCAACTCCTGTGTATCAAATATTTGGGATCACTGACATTCTCGAGATCAACACTCTCTAGACAACTCAAGATGATGAATGTAAACTACTTTGCCTCAGCTGTGCAATTCTCTCTCTTTCGATTTGCTTTGATGCATTTCTCAGTATGAAACTCTCATTGCACATGAAGGAAAACCTGTAGCTCAAATAATAATGTTTTAATGAATCAATCACCACAATAAATTCTGGTTTTCTGAAAGTGTATAATTCAAACATTATGACAATATGCATCATTTACGCTCAGCTGTAACAGCAGATTGTATAAATAGCTGAATGAGACACCACCAAGCACCATGTGGTCTCATTTACCTTACTGAACTAATTTAGGTTGATAATGGATCATCAAATCAGCTCATTGAACCAGATGATGAGTGTGTGTCTCTCACCAACAGTTTTCTAATACAAAAAATAGATATCTTCTATAAAGACTTTCCTTTGGATATTTTTGTGCATCTTTAGGAAACACCAATCTCCCTTTTTCATCACTCTTCAAAGCAGTTAGCTTAGTTTGCTTTCAGAACAGAAAATAAGACCAGTAAATAATGTGTGAAACTGAAATAAAATGGTATAAGATACAGCTTTTGCTTTAACTTTGTTTAAAAATATATTTTTTTGTTTCAACAGTGAGCAGTTTCATGCTGAAAAAATCCCACCCAAATCCAAAACCGATTTCTGTACCACCACTCAGACAGACTTCTGTGCTGAGGGGTTTGTGCCTCTTACACCTGAGCCAACACCAGTAAGTTTCATTTTTTTAGCTAATGAGCAGTGTTGTGATCAAAGGAGAAACATCACCTTGCTCAAGGTCCAGGATCTTGTCTCCCAAAAGTGGGGATGGTTGCCTTTCACATTTGAAATGATACGGTACCTATACCCAGTACCTGGCAATCGGTACCGGTACTCAACTGTATCAATTCCCGGTACTTTTCTGTGTTTGTGGGGTGAAAAATATCAATTTGTTTAAGATTTTTTATTTTTTCAATTTAACATATTTAGTCTTCAAAATATAACCTTGCAATGCTGTGTTCATGTCCGGCATGGAAAATCACCTACTCTTCCACTCCCTTACAGTCACAAGGATGCATTCAGGTACCTAAACATGGTACCTTTTGATGTTACATGAGTTGGTACCCGGTACTCTTGACAGAATTCAGTTGGTACCTATAAAAGTACCTAACTCGGTACCCATCTATACCCAAAAGTCATGATTGGCCAACAACGTTAAGAAGAGGGAAGGAAAAATGGATGTCAGAGTAGAAGAAAGCCAAACAGGAAAGTGATGGAGCACGAGCTGATGGCTAAAATATGGGCTAAGCTGTTTGTGAAAAAGTCCATTCCGACCCTTCTTCTTTTAGGATTATGATCTCCCACTCTAGTGTTAAAAATGCTGTGGAAAAGAGCTGGGAGTGTGATTATTTAAGAAAGGTAGAAGTCTTAATTACAACCCTTTGAAAGACCATAACATCTCACCATAGATTGCTCCTCTTCACATGACATAATATGGTGTTCCTAATGATTTTCTGAGCTGAGCTGATGGACAGTAAAAGCTTTCTACTCTTGTAGAGCTGTCATCATTAGTAAGCTGTGAGTTTCATGAACTGTAATTACCAGTATCAGTATTTTTTCAGTTGAAACTGGAACAAGATTGGTCATTAAAAACCTGTTTTGTTCCCCACAATAGAGTGGGTGCTGCAGATTGTTATCATGGTGTTTTAGTGAGACAACTTAGTGTTGCCATGAAACTCAGTTTCAATCTCTAGATCACTTTGTGGAAACTTGACCAGGTAAAAACTAAAAAAAACCAAAAAACTTTCGGTATACATTTTGACAATTTATGTTTCTATGCTCCTATTTTACATAGAAGAATTAATGAATTTTTAGAATTAAACTGACCGTACAGAGAAAGCTGTGTTCTGTACAGATGTAGCTGTAGCCGCTTCTTTGTGGCTCTCTAAGTGATCAGATCACTCAGTTTTTTTTCTCTACAGCTACAGATTTATGTGCTTTTGTCATTGTAAAAAAAAGTAGGAACAAACAAATGGCTAAAGATAATATAAACAGACATAAAGAAGCTCCTAAAAGATGTCAACAGTGATCTGGAGCTTAAGTATTATTTGCTTGACACCTTTTAGGACATAAATTGTAGAAAACAAATCATTTCAAAGCCTGATAATCTTTTAATTGTTAAAAGTCATAAAAGTGAAAATGAGACTGCTTCATCATATGGAGTTCATTGTGCCGCCCATCTAACAATACGTTGTTATCTTCCTTTTCTTTAAGGGTCATGATTATATAAGTGAAGAGGCTGTCACATTTTGGAGTGAAAATCGACAGAGGATACAGGTCAGTCACACTTCCCTCACACAGTGTCACATTGGGAGCGTTTCATCATATTTCTTAAGGCAGATGCTACAAGCAATGAAAAAAAATCTGTATTTAAATTAAATGTTAATTAATAGCATTATTGGCATGACAAAATGTACTATTTATTTGTACAGTACATTCCATCCCTATGCTGAATATGCTGGTCTGTATTTAGTGTGAAGTATCATCTTTAAGCTGCTGTCACAACAACACTTTATAATGTCAGAGGCGAATACAGCAACAACATCTCGGAAAAATAATGCAGCACACACAGTTTGTACTGTGGTCAAGATGATTATAGAGTCAGCAGGTGCTCTTTCCCCAAGAATCCCCTCTACTTTGTGCAATGTGTTCTTTGCTATTTTCTGCCTGGGCTCATTATGTGTTGAGCTCATACATCACATGTAGCGAAGCATGATATGAGAAAAAAGTGATTCGATTTAATCAGACTTTACAAAACCCTTTATGTTGTTTTATGCGTCACTTTTTTCATATCACAGGGTGTAACGGCAGTACAGACCTCTGAAGCCCCTTTCAGGAAATCAGCCAAGTTCAGCACACCCATCAGTGAGCGTCTGGATGAAATCGAGCTCCTACCTGATGGCTGAGACAGTATGATGCATGATTTTATCACATCACTACTTTTTGATGTAAAGTTAGAGAGCTATTAAAGATTATCACCACAATTTCAGCTTCTTCTTTTTTGTACGATTAACACTTTGAAAATTACATTGTGTACTGTTCTACGACCATTTATGTAAATGAAAGAAAAGTAGCAGGAGTACTACTGTGAAGTGAACAATGATTAAAAAAATTAAAAGAAATACAAACAGAATTTTTAAAAAAAGAAAAAAAAATTGTCAGACTAAAAAAATAGATATCCCCAATTGGACATTTGGGCTTCAAATGAATAAAGTTTCACTGCCTTAAAAATTTCCCACTAGGACAGACTGACAGCATCTTAACCTATTAAAGCACATTAACAGGTTTCGATGTTAAGTTTAGAAACATTTCACCTTGTGTTTGCTTTCCTAAATGTTATTATTTACTGCATTTGTCAGCACTCGAGGATGGCTCTGGTCAGAGCTAGAGCATTAATGGTGATACACACAGTTGGATCAGCAGCCAGTAAACAACCTCCAAAGGAATGTGCTGTTCTCTCTGCCCATCTCCCTTCATGCTGTGCAGCGAGCTGAGAATCCTGAATAAGCCGCCAAAATGATGTCAAACTTTCTTTTATGATTTCCACCACAGTCTCTGTAGCTATCGTCCAGGAAAGAAGCAGAAGAATGTTCAATAGTGCCAAGATCGAAAAGTGACTGATGACATGCCACGCCATATGCCAGTAGGTCACAGGCCAGGCCCCTTAGAAGTGTGCTACCAGTGCTACACACAGATCTGAAAGTTTGACCTTTTTTGTCTCCAAATCATGATCATAAAACATGCAGATGGTCGCTCTGAGAACAACAAATATCAGATGAAGTGAGTCCTTCTGTTTTTTTCTACTTTGAACTTTGATGTTTGGTTCATCCACCTTCTGCAGCAGTTACAGCAGCATGTCACTGGCACAGAGACACATATATTTCCTGAGCACTCCAACTCTAATGTTATCCCATGCCTTTGAAAGGACAATAGATCTGTCTACTTCATTTAACAAGTTTTCCAAATTCGCAGGATAGTGTTGAAGTCAAGTGGCAACCTTCAGTCAAAAAGTATGAGACAATGCAAAGTACTAAATCTGCTGTTTCTTGAGTGTTTGCTTTAGGCTGGCTCTGGAAGTACCGGAACTCATGCACACACAAAGCCAAAAAAAGCCATTTCCAAAACAGGAAAAAAACTATTTAAAGCCTAGTACAAAAAATATCTTGGGTCCGAATCTCTAATTTCAATCTTGGCACACTATGTATGGGTGGTGAATTTTTTTTTCTAACTCAGCGTTTTAGAAGATATTGAGATCACAAGTTCACCCAATCAGTGGCACAGCTCAGCTCACAGTTATTACATGATGTGGCATTACAGGCCCTCTAGCTGTTATTATGGAGATTTAAAGCCTGTGTCACTTCCAATATGGCCGTACCAGTTAATTTGCTTCAAAAACCTGTTTCAGACGGGTCACACCGCAGAGACTATGTCCATTAATTATACAGCCTATGGTTGAAGTTTGGACATGAGGGAGCCAGGCCATCACTTTCAATGTTTCTTTATATAAGGAAATGAGCAAAATCTCCGTATGATGGCTCCATTCTATGGTTTAAAGAGCGTTATGACATAAACATTACTGTTAATGTTTCATTTTCAACGGCCAATTCAACAAAAACAACTAAAACCTGTTAAATATGCCAAGTGTTCAAATGATTTTTGCCACCACTATTCAGTTATGTTCTTTAGCTTGAAATAGATTTAAATGTAGCCTGATTTAAAGAAACTCAGGTTTGAATCAAGCAAGTGTTAACTAAAATTTCTACTTTGGACATAACAAACAAACTTTGAATGACAGGGAAGGGATCCGTGGCAAACATTACTTTGTCCACCTTAGTCCTGGGCATAATCTCTATTTTTTTTTTTTAAGCTTTTGGCAAGTTCAATATTTTCTGTTGTGTGACTTATTTATGATATTGCTTTATGCACTCTCCATCTGACCAGGGAGTTTTGTTTGTGTGCTGTCTCTATTATTAGTCTTTCATATCCTGTAATTATTGTAAAAGTAACAAAGAGCTGCACGATCCTCCTACATCAGGTTACTATCTCACCATTGTGCTTGAAGAAAATAACTCCAGAACCTGTCAGTACTCTTCTCTATCATTACTGAGGCACACACCAGCTTGATGTCAATCACAGCCCATTGATTGCAAGCGCATAAGATACACATTTCTTTGCCAATCAGATGACAATGTCAGGGTTAGCTGAATCTTGTGTTCAGTCAGAATAAGTAGGTTGTAGCTATGGCAACAAGTGATTTAAGCTTTTGTTATGCAGTTTTCTTTCCAAACATGTCATTATTTTCACGAGATGTTTCTAGAAAATAAATACTGCCACTGAAACATCAGGCCTGGAAGAAAATTGTGAGCCTAACTTTTCAAATGAAGTTCTCAATGCAGTTTTAACTTATCTGCCTCTCTTCTCACCACATTACATTTCTGCATAAAGCTGTGAGACTGTACATGTCTATAACAACTATCGACATGCTGGTCACAGAGCCAAATATGGATATATTTCGGTGGTAATTGTGAAGTTTTACTTTGCAAACATCTGCTCCTAATAACTTCTTCTGTGAATGGAGAAATTTTTGGAACTGACGAAAAATCATGGCCAATTTAGCGTCAAACTTTTACGCAGGTCTGTTTTATTTTGTAGCTATGTCATTGCTGAGTATCTTTTTTTGTTTGTTTACCTTTGTTTCCTTTACCTTTTTTCAACTAATGAACAGGTATGAGTTTGTTGAGTCTGCATTTTCAATGTGAACACTGCCATATTTCAGAACTTCAGAAGTGAATGTTTTAGACAGTCTTTTGTGTTTTTGTTAAATAAAAAGTATCAAATAAACAATCAATTTACATGTAGAAATACATTTGTGGGCCTGCCACCAGGTAGCTGGGATGTTACTCAAATAGATAACATGGTCTCCAAGTATGTGTTAGCTGGGGTGGATTCATGGTGTAAGGGTTGGATGTCTGTTCTTCTCAACTTCAAACTAGTATTTCTTTGTGTTGACTAGTACATTACACCAGCGTGCAGGTTAATTACATTTAAAGGGTTGAAATCACCAAACATTGTTCTGTATTTTATTCAATAGGTATCTTTTTTTTTTATTAACACACTTACTGCTTAATGCTCTGGATCCGTATGTTCTGTAAGGTCTGGATTGCATGAAAAAGCAAGAAACAACACAGGACAGGGTGACTGACAGCCTGGTTGACGGTGAGGAGTTTACAGGTCAGCTCCGGGTTCAGCAGAGATCTTCTCTCTGCTTGCTGTGCTGCTAACAGGCACCGACTTTGTGTGTTGCTGTGAAAAAAAGTGGGCGGTAATTACAGCCATGCAGGAGGAGAAGATGTTCTTCTGCAGAGATGAAAAAAACACAAACACACACCAACACATGGCCACACACAGCGTCTGTACCCCCGTTCCACAACTGATAATGAGCATCTAATGAGAAATGATGTCATTACAGCAAACACACAGCTGCCTGCTGCCAACACTTTTTTGCACTTCTGTTCCTTATCTGTCCACCACTGCCTGCAGTTAATAAGGCTTCTCTACGGAGCACATGGTATCTGATACATGCATACATTGCATTGTGGAATTTTAAACCACAGAGCAAATATATGTCAGAGAAATCTGAATTAATTGTCAAGACTTACAAGGCTGATTTTTAACAGAAGAGGGAAATAGAAAATAAACTCTTAAAGGTGGCGTAGTTGATCCTCAAAGGTTACCTTAGGTATCCTGCCCCTCAGCTGAACTGGCTGATACATCTGTGAGCACTCCCCGACTTTTAAATGGGTAATTCTTTTAGGTCATCCAATATTCGGGTTGGACATTTATAAATTCTTTCTGGGTTAAACTGTTATAAAAACATTTAAGTGTCTGGAGAATTTGGCCCAGATATTCTCTGAGTTCACATAAGTTTTTGAGAAGCACAGCACATGGCTTATGCAATCCTGTTTTATCAGCTTGTACAATCTATATAAACTTTTAAGGACTGGAGACCATTTTGCATGCTTATCAAGCCACAGCCTGATAAAGAAATGTCCATTAATCAAGTACAGACTGTTCAGATATCAGAAGTCAGGCTTTTAATCAGAACCCTAAAATCCCCTCAGTTTTAGCCTCCTGGCTCCCAGTTTATCATAGATATGGGTTTTAGATTTCACTGGTTAAATTACTGGTTCTCTACGGCCTTTCCCTCCAATTTCACTGAGCTGTATGAACTGGATGTCTTTCAATAGTATTATTATTATATCCACTGATGTGCAATACCCTGTCGGTGAAAACTTTTCCCTCCAATAAGTGCAATACTCTTTATATCCTCTTTCTACTCTGTTTACATTGTTCTTTTGGTACTCTAGTATTTTTTTATTTAAACTGTTTCACATTCTATATTTAAAGTGTTTATGTTCTCTATTTTTAAACTTTTTATATTCCCTATTTAAATCTTTTGTACGTATCCTTTCTTTAGAGAAAAAAATGCAATGAACAATTTTATCTAATATCCATTCATCTATCATGATTTAATTTTGCAAAACCAGTTGTCATACAGTCAGTCTGACAGCTGGGTAATACTTAGTTTGATTGGTGCAATGGATGAGGCTCATTTTACAAGATACCAGCTACTCTCCCACAAACATCACAACCAAGTCAAAAATCATCATACATATATGAGCCCTTTTCTTTATTATGTCTGTATACAAATGATTATAAAGTGAGGATCATTGTTTGAGAGCTGGTTCATTGCAGAAATAAACCAAGACAGAGTGATTAAGGAGTCATCATCACCTCAATCCAAAGGTTTAGGGTTTGCAGTCACATACCAAAGTGTCCTTGGGCAAGACATGGAACCCCAAATTCCTCCCACTGTTGGTGTGTGGATGAGTATGGATAGAAGCCTCTGCCATCAGTGTTTGAATGTGGTATAAATGGGTGAAAAAGACTAGGAGTCTGAAAGCACTTTGAGTGGTCAGAAAGGCTAGAAAAGGGCTTTATAAGCACTGGTTCATTTACCATAAAAACATTCATTTCTGTCTCGGGCTGGTCTTGGGAGTTGCAAAATATGTGAACAGATGCGAGAGAGTGGCTTGAAAAGCTACAGAGCCCAAACCATTTCTGATAGAGAAAAGTGGAGTATCGTACTGTCCTGCAATCCAGGCAACAGCAGTAGAGCTCATGGGTACATCTCAAAGATGCTGATCACTGCAAAGTCCCTTAAACCACAAGTGGTTGTGGTCATCACTAAAAGTCAAATGATGTGTTGACTGCACAGCTCCATGAAGAGCTGAACGAGGACAGAATTTCAACATAAATACTCCTTTAGAAATTCTTGTATAAGGTTACATTTGGTGGAAATTTTCAGTTTCAGTTAATGTTACTTGTAAGCAGTTTTGGGTTTTGATGTGACAGTAAATTCAAGGAGGCTTACAAAAATTGTGTCAGGGCACTGCTCACCCTGACAATACTCTAATTCACACAGCCACATGTTCACCATTCTAATCTTTTATAACACATTATTATAAGCCCCTTAAAGATGTTGCTTCTTTCAGATTAAATAAACATAACAAGCTCCAACTTTTCAGTTGAAGTGAGAGTTCACTGTTGGTTGTTGGAGCAATCATAATATTAGCATATAAACATTTCATTTTCATTTTAAATCCCTCTTTAAGAGACCTCTGTATTCACTCCTGATCAGCTAAGGCCCAATGTTCCTCTTTCCTGCTGGTCTCATGTTACACACTCAGAGTATCCAGTTATCAATAATTAACCACAGCCCGAAAAGCAGAAGCATACAAATATAGAGTGATCTATAAATGGAAAAAGAGTTTTTTACTCAGTTTATTGAACAAAATATCTTACATTATCTTGGATATACATATATACAAATTAGCTTGTACTGTTTAACACGGTTCATGAACCCCTGCAGTGACATCATAGTAATCCTGTGCCTCCAAACTTCAATGGATGAAATATTAATACATCATTGACTTCCAAACACATTATACAAATCTTAATATAGAAAGCACAAAAAATAAGAATTTATCAGTGAAAATTACTCACTCTCAGGACAGAAAGGTTCTTCATACAAAAACAACTTTTACAACATCTTTTTTTTTTCTTTTTTTCAGTTACAGTATGCAGGTAGTAAAAATACCTGGAATTCCCTCTGTTTTTGTCACATGGTGTCGTTTGCCTTTCCTCTGCACGGAAATCACCAATAAGGACTTATTCTAGAACAAATAAAGAAGTGGCTCGGCCACTGGAGCTCCTGCTGTTCGTCTCCTCTGCTGCTGTCGTGTTGTCAGCAGACCTCTCAGATAACATACACATCAGTCTTCTCCCCGAGAAGCCAGTACGTTCTCATTTTGCCTTTGCCCTGAAATACACAGAAATCAATAAGTTCATCAATCGAGATGGAGATGGGGGGGGGCTGATGACCTCTGTTTAAGGGCTACTCTAATGGCTGCTGCAACTCTGCTTGCACTTCCAGCTTTTAACTTGAATTAAGCCATCATTAACCAAAGGCTTATCGTACTTGTCATGCAAAAACACACCATGTTACTAATAACATTGCTTTTTAGGATTTACTTATTTAATTCAACATGAAATATTTACTCAGTTTCACTGGTTATTGTGTCTTGTGTGATGAGGAGAAAGAGTGAGATGATATCAATGAGCCATGGGCCAGATTGGACCCTGGCTGCTCTCATTAACAAACGCAACCTCTGTACTTTGGGTTTGCAGTCTAACCACTAAGCTATAGTAGGACCACATGATTCTTAAATGAATATTTAATATAAATGAATGTGATGAAATTAAGTAACTAGTATTTCAAAAAATCTTAAAAACAACAATGGACGTAACCTCTTGCTCTCAAGAGTGAAGCCAACAACAAGTCCACATAACATTAAATCTGTCATTAAATGATCACCCTCGTACACAAGCCTTTATTTCCACAGCCAACTGTGCCCTACTTGGTAGCCGGAGTGTAATTCGAAAAGAAAAGTGCGACACAGTAAACAAAGATTGCCATGATTGTGGGGCTCTTTGTAACAAAACGCAAACAAGCTTTGTTTCAGAGAAGGCTGTGTGCCACCAGGAGAAGAACAGCAGCTGATGTCACTGAGGAGGGGACAATTCAACCAATCAAATGACTGCAGTGTTTCTAGCTCCACCTTCCAGGAAGGTGGAGCTAAGGATACCAAAAAGTGGTTTGGTAATATGGGGATCCGCTGTAGTCAAAGAAACTGTGGACTGTGCGCCAGGATCTGAACAGATGCTAGTGACCTGGTTTTCACTTGCTCCACTCATGACTGATTAGATGGTGATTTTACATTATGTTCATGCTATGCTTTTAACTAAAGTTGAACAACAGCAAGCAGCTGCCACTGTGAAGAAGTCTGCTGTGTGGCTCCTTTAAATGACAAGTGCGATTTTACTTTGACATCAGTCACGTGACAAAAGTTCACTGCTGTCATTAGTAATGTCACTCATAACTCAAATGCAAGAATCTCCTCTTTTCCAGCCTGAACTCAAACCAGGCCTGAGTCTGATCCTTTTTACTGGCAAGCAGAATGCAGAGAGGACAGCACTTAAGAGGGTTTTTTGTGTTTGTTTGTTTTTGTTTTGTTAACCAGTCACCTAAAAGTTGACACCCAAAAGTTCGAAACAGAAACCATACCTTCATTTCTACATCCCCTCGTAACTGGAGATCAAAGTAGCCAAACTCATCCAGCACTTCTTTGGTAGCAGAGGATACATGGATCTTTAAGGCTGCAAAACACAAAGAGGAAAAAGAGATGACACATCATAACTCAACCAATCCTTGAGTTACCACCACTCTGCTATTATCTGGGGTTTTAAGATCACAAACACAAGGAATTTGATGGTGCCTGTAGGGCGCCAGCAGCTGAAATGCTAACAGTGATGAAAATCTGTATTGTTTGGCCCAATTAATGCACACAGTGCAGAGATGTGAGACATGAGTCCTGCCTGTGAAGCTTCAGGCAGCACAGTTTATCGCTGGCTAAGGGCCCTTTGCTGTAAGTGCAATCAATTATTTACCAGAGGAGGCAAAATACAGGAAGCAGCCCAGTAGTTAATCAATACATCTGATGATTTGCTCGCAAGAGATTCAACCACAGTTTTATAACACTGGTTCCTGTCACAGCCTGTTAAGAGCAGAAATGTCAGGTAAAAACTGTTCTACTCAGCAGGTCCATCAGTCTTGAATTCAGCTTTCTAAACATTTTTGTACAGAAAAATGTGACCAGTTACATCAGCAGATACTACTTCAGACACTTGTTAGCATGAGAAGAAATTAAAAATATTAATCAGATCACGCACTGACTTCATAAACTGTAAAAAAAAAAGCTCATACTTTTATTATCTGTAAATTTTCCTACGATCTACCGTTAAGAAAATAATCATTATAATTAAATAATTAATAAAAGGCATTTAGGGTGCACAGTTGATCAATTTATCCCTTTTTTCCTCACACACAGAGCAGCACCAAAAATAAATCCATCAACAAATCTCCTGAAAGCTTACAACAGAACCAAAGAAATGTTGGTACGTACATAAGGAGCTTTGTTTTAATCCAAAACCTGGATTATTTAAGAATACATTAATAGCCCAAACTCCTGCGCTGGTTGCAGAATGATGGTTTATTACACATACTGTTGAATCACACTGCTGATCACAGTCAATCAATGCCAAAAGGCTAATCTGAAGCTGAACATACTAGCACTTCCTACCTCTCTTAAAAGTATCTTTTGAATCTACAACGCCTGGGGGATAAATGCAGCTAAAATCAGAGAAAAGATGATTAAAGCAGAAAGATGCAGAGCCTGGGATGCTTCAGATGTTTTCATAAACCTTTCACATATTTTTTTTCTCTATATTGATTTGTGTTTGTCTTGTTTCTTTATTCTTAACCAGACTCTAGGTGGCAGGGTCAGTCAGGAGCAGATTGAGGTAAGTGTCCTGCAGTGGGTGAGCACTAGCATCACATTTACACCAGGACAACCCCTCCTCACTCAGACTCAGAGGCAGAACATCCTGTAACATGGCTGCATTTCTGGAGGGGAAACGATAAAAACTCCTCATTTGTGAAAGAACATTACTTTATAGCCAACTCAGAGACACTGAAAACTCAGAACATTACCCTGTCTTCTCAGGACAAAGTTAGCGGTGATCAAGCCAGGTTAAAGTACAGCCAGCTCAGAGACACTGGAAACTCACACTAAAGAATCATCAAACCTGGTTTTTCCTTTCGATCTCACATTGCAGTAGATTTTGTTTTGTTTTTGCAGCGTTCTGACACTCAAGTGGATGTCCCCTCAGTGATCCTTCCTACCTACACCACAATAATGCCCTTTAAACCTTTGTTGTCAAAAGGAGCTAAAAGAAAAACAAGTTTTGGAGAGGAAAGCTTTTAGGAAAATGTGGATTTTTGGTAGGAAGGGCTTAGCGGAGTGATCTAAGGTAGCAGATGGAAGAGGATGAACTACTTCAAATGTATAAAATACTGCAGAGTTAACCCTTTAAACCCTAAGGCTCCCCATTTTGGGGACTTTGAGGTTTCTCTGCAACACAAGGCATAAAACAAGCACTTATTACATATAAAAACAGTCATATTGCACATCAGAGTAAACAGGAGAAACTCAGCTACAAATGTCGTCAAGTTATACTTCAACAAAACTCTCCATTTGTTTGGTAATACTCGAGTTATATATTATTATTTACAGCCTGGTCCAAAACAACATCTCCTGTCTGAATTGTTGATTTCACCATCTGCACACACTGTACAGGGTTGATTTTTTCCCCCTCATTGGTAGTTTAGGAGATATTAAGATTGCGAGTTTGCCCAATCACAGACACAGCTCAGCTCATGTGGCTGACAGGCGCCCAGTAGCGGTTAGTGTGGAGACTCAAAGCCCGCCCCACATCTAATTAGGGATGCACCGATACCAATCCTGGTGTCGGGTATCGGTGCCCCTCAAAGCTGGAACGGTATCAGTGGGAAAAGGGCAGATCCATCGTGCCGATCCAGGCAAACAGCTCCATGCCTTTTATCACTGGCGCTCTTGGCTACTTGATTTAAAATGTTACCTTTGATGCACTTTTTTTGCTGCATTACCAGTCTACAGGGTATAAAAGTTTACATTTGAAAAGAATTTCTGTACATTCTGAAGCTTTGATTTTACCAAAATAGTGCTAAACATTTGAATATTCTATAGTTTAAAACAATATTTACTTCAGTTTTTCCATCTACTCATTTTTTGCTTTTTACCCAAAACATTACCAGTCTTATCCCACAGTGGATCATGCAGGTTATTATTTTACTCTGGTATCGGCTCAGTATCGGTATAGACTGATACCCAAAGCCCAGGCATCAGTATCGGTATCGGAACCAGAAAAGTTGGATCGGTGCATCCCTACATACCATGCCATTACATATTGCACTTAGGTTGTTGCAACGCTATTTAATAAATGGCTGGAAATTGAGAATGTTTTGTTTGTTTTAAGTTTTACTTTGTTTGCCTACTGTATTGGTATGGCTCGGGTATCAGCACAATCAAATTTTAATAGATCAGATCGGATTGGAATGTAAAAAAGTGTATCAGCCCATCTCTACTTCTAATATGGTCGCACTGGTCAATTTGCTTGAAAAATCTGTTACAGAAACAGACATCAGGGGTGACTACATCCATTTATTATACAGTGTATGATTGTGACACCAGAATGTTTCAAATAGACCTTGTGGATGCAGAGAAACAATCTTTTCAATTTGGGTTTCTTACGCTTTAGATTTTTCCTGTGTGATACCAGACATAGAACCAAACAAGACTCACCCTCTCCGTTTGACTCCATTCGAGATGCTGTGTTGACTGTATCTCCAAACAAACAGTATCTGGGCATTTTTAGACCCACCACTCCAGCACAGACTGGACCTGTGAAACATATGCATATGTAATGTCACACCCCACAGTGGAAAACAACTATAACATGGGGCACACTAGAGGTGAAGTCATTAACACTTTGTGATGGTGGTGAGAATGTTTTTTAATAAGACGACAGAGGTGTGAGTGGATTGAAATTACTCAGAACGCTTTAAATTACTCTGACATTGCTAAGCACCAGCCTACGCATGCTGGTCTGTTTTTGCTGCATGTCAAGTGTCTGGAGAAGAATATAAACACGCTGCTGTGAGCTGGTACAGTCTAAATACTGCGTCAGGAGCTGTTGTAAATTACATCTGACTAAATGCTGCAGATGGATGGAGATAAACCAGCCCGGCTTATTTCCCGTCAGTATGTTTGGATTCAGAGGTGGAAGTTACATGTCACAGCTGCCTGAAAGTTAATTCATCCATGCAGTGTCAGTTTTTAGTCTGATAAACCCTGTTAAAACTAAAAAGAAACTACAACTGTCCTGAAACAGAATCTGTTTTTTTTTTAAATGAATGTAAAAGCTTCAACAAGCTGCCAAAACATACATATTTCAGTGAAAACTCAGACTTTTGTGTTGCAGCTAGTAATGGATTAGATCAGAAGCCTTTTGGAGGGGGAAATACATTTGGATCTGGTTGTCCACAAATTACATTTCTTGAGAGCTCAGTTGGATTCCTGTAAAAATGGAAAAAGTTCTCTTACTGAAATATCAAAGTTTGGACCTCTTTAATTCCTTTCTGCATTGCTGGTTTGTCAAATTAAAAAGTCTGATTTGTGCTCAGTCCCGCTGGAAGGCAATCGGTTGTTAGACGGCAGAATTAAGAATGGGTCAGAGCATGCCAGGGAGAGAAAAGAAGAGAAGCTCTATCAACAAAAAATAGCAACAGAAAAACATCCTCCAAAACACGATCAGGCTACCAGGGAAACACAGAGAGGAAAATATCCTGCATCTAAAAGTTAGTCAGCGATGAAACAGGCTCATTTGCCCTTCAGTTATTTTACAGTCACCATGATGATCACGATATCATGATAATACTGAGATACACTCACCTGTGTGAATACCTATCCTGAGTCTCAGCTGGTCGTTGGGTCTGTGTCGGATCTTAAAGGTTTTAACCTGTTCTAACAATGCCAGCGACATCCCAGCAATCTCTCTGGCGTGCAGCTTCCCATTCCTCACAGGTAAGCCTGACACCACCATGTAGGCGTCGCCAATGGTCTCCACCTAAAAGAAATTAAAAAAAGGATTTTATGTTATTTATCGCTAAGGAAATAAAACACATATACTTAAACTGTATGACTTTTATCTAACTTATTAAAATCTATCATTGCGATTATTTTTTCATTTTCCAAACTTACTTTGTATACATCAAAGTTATCGATGATGGCATCAAAGCAGGTGTACAGATCATTGAGCAATGTAACCACCTGTAGAGAGAGAAAGAAGAGTTTTCATTTTATAACTTTAAAGGAACAAGACAGGTGTTTGAAATCTTGGTTTGCCCTATGCTATGACTGAAAAATTAAAAAACAGCACATGTGGTTTTCTGAATTCTCAAAAAGCTGCAGTGTCCATCAAGAGAGGTTCAAACCATTCTCATCTCTCCTTAAAGTTTAGCATGTGAAATAAATCTGAGAGGGGTGATGACGTCTGAGACTGCACCCCAAATTTAGGCAGTAAATCACTGCTGTAATTAAGAGTTCAAACTGGGTCATCTAACTGAACCTAAAGCCATGAAAGGAAAAAAAATCAGCTTATCATTCACACACATTCACTCACACACACACACACACACACACACACACACACACACACACACACACACACACACACACACACACACACACACACACACACACACACAGGCTCCTCCATCATGAGTGATTTGGGGTTCAGAATCCAGGGCAAAGATGCAGCATGTAGAGCGGAGAACCTCAGCTGAACCACCAACTTCCTGATTGATGGGCCTATCTCCGAGGCACAGCCACACAACTCAAAAAACACTTTTAATGGTTCGAATAGAGACAAGGATTTTTTGTTTGTATTTTAGTGGTGCCCTTATACACAGAGGCAGGCAGGAGCAACACCATGTCAAGTCTCCGAATGATACAAGCAGAAAAAAAACAAATGTCAGGCACAAAAAGCGGATAGAACGAAAGGGCAACTTAACACAGAGGGAGTGAGGCAGCACATCAACACTCTCTGCTCCACTGATGATGCTCAGTTCACTTAGCTAAACCCATTTAGGACCAGACAGTGGTTCAAGTTGCTCTGCTGCCTTCCAAAATGAGGAAGTTTTCAGGCGTGCCAGTAATTTTTCAGTCTACTAAATACTTCTTAATTTATTTTTCTGTGTTAATCCCTGTGTTTTATTGTACTTCACACACACAAGCTGCTTACAACAATTTCCCTTTGAGTGACTGAGAAATTTGAATTGAACAATACAAAAAGGTACTGTGTTTGGAGCAAGCAGCAAAATCTGATGAAAACTGAAGAAAATGCGGAAGTGTTACAAAAAACTCCAGTTCTCAAGTTTCAAATACTTGTGTCTATATCCTGGTTTGAAACATGGTTTTAGTCCCTATAGCTCAGTGTCGCAGGGTGAATCATCTTCAGGTAATCCTCCCTTTTATGTTTCAAGGCTATATGAAGCTCTTGCTGTACTTTTACTTCTTGCTTCTGCAACACCAAAACAAACAGTGAAATGACACCAGGACATCAGGGCTGCCTAATGTACTGAGACATCGAATAACCAAGATCTTGATTCCAGTGTTTACAGACTGTAAATATCAGAGTCTGCAGCAAAATCTCTTTAAGATACTCAGATATCTGGGAAACCTGTTTTTCTTTTTGAAGCCCACACTGTATCTCTCTGAGAATTGTCAGCTGTTGGATTGTTGATGTCATATTATATGCATTTGTGGAACATTGGCCTGGCCTAACTTGGAAGACAGATTTTTTATTTCACTGGGACTTCTAAGTTCAATAAAGATTAAATGAGAAAAAGGTAACATCACAATGGAAAGCGCCATGATTTTCTTGTCTGTGGTAAAAATAAAATGCTGACAAGTCGGGAGGCCTGTTTCTGCAGAACCTCATCGCTTCCACCTTAATCCCCGTCTGTCTACAACTCCCTGCTGAATTTTTCTGACAGACACATTTACAGCATCATTAATCAAAGCAGCAGATGGAATGTTTTAAAAACAGTCTGGATGAGATTTAACAGATTGCAGGGCTGTAATGTAGCATTGATGTCAGATGTTGGATGTTTATTCAAAGACCAATTTGTTGTTAACTTGTCTTCTTTGATATCAATTTTTTAAACTGTCTCTCAGCTTCGAACAAAAGCCAGCTGGATTTTCTTTGTCTTGTTAGGACGTTACAGTAAACTGATGAAATTTACAAATATAAGCAAACATAAAACACTGGACTTGCCTCGCTCAGATTACTTGCTTACGAATTCTTTGATAAATGTTGACACTAACATCAAATCAAAGATTTTTTTAATATGTATCATAATCTATATGGTAATAAATAAATGTAATTTGTTAATAAGTTTTAAAAAAATCTTTAACTTTTTGGAAACATTCCATTTTGCCTGCTGTCTCTTTAAGCCCCTCCCCTTCTTTCTGATTGGCCAGCTCTCTGGCAGCCTATCAAGAGCAGAGCTATGCGCAGACCCTGGTATTTGAGGCTTGTCCTTCCAGCTTGATGTGGTGACCTTGTCATATTAGCAATTATTGTGAAGATCCTCTAATACCATTCAGCGTACTGATACTCTATATCTACATTTGAAATATGGGAAAACGGAATATTCCATTGTTAAAGATACACTCCACACTTGTTGGTACAGCTTTAGCTGCAGCTTGTCATCACAGCTTATTTTAATAAAAGTCTTTCCTGGGCCAAACATGCATCTTGCACCTGCATTATACTAATACACCAAATGGCTCTGGGTATCTTCCATATATTCACAAACACATAAGAATATTTTCAAAATGGCTCTCGTGTACAAGAAGAACCACCACAGTTACTGTTGAGCATGTGGTTTGGGATGTGATTGACAGACTGACAGCAGGGCTGAGGGTGTAAATTTCCACTGGAGGGGCAGGGCAGGGGGGTTGGGAGGGTTGGAGACATTTGGGTCTGTATAAGCTGCCTTACAGGAACAGCTGCAAACACTGAAAGACTCCTTCTCCCTCTGTATTTTCTTTAGTTTTAAAAAGGGACATTTTCAGCTTTGTCTTGAGTTTGTTTTCCCAAAAAGATCCTGAAGATCAGGACAACAAACACTGTAAAGGAAAGAGATAATGTGGCCATCAGGCGACAAACTATGATGGAAAACTACTTTTTTTAATTAACTAGATGCTACATCAGGTTTTTGTCTTTTCAGTATTTTGGGCCATTTTTGTATTCTCTTTAATCATTTAACCTGATGAGGAGTTTTTGTGAGGTAATGAACATAAAGCAGTGGCAGCTCAGTCATTGAAGCCCAACAGGGAAGCATTACAGCAGAATTGATTTAAATATTAAGCTGTTTTATTCAGGGTTTTTAGTTAAATTTGTAAAAAAAAAGGTGCAAATGTTCAATTTGGCTTCTAGTAAGACTAACCTGGGAACATGAATACCAGAAAAATCAAAACATAAAACAAGCTCAGGATGAGGCACTTTCTAAAGAACTGTGTCCACCAATCAGAGGATAAACTCAGATTTCTGGTTAATATAACCAAGTTTCTATACATTTTACTTTAAATCAAATTTAATTTTAGTCTTAACTTGAAAAAAGGCAACTGCAGTTCTCAATGAAATCAAACTCAGAGTGACTAGTTGTTTGACTTTTGACTTTTCTTCAGGTCTGGTCATTAAAAAGGAATCACAACACATACTGGGTCACCAGTGAAATATCAACAGCTCCTGGGAACATGCTGTGTCTGGTTGTGGTTGTTAACCTTTAACTTTGTGGACTTTTTTTTTTTTTCTTTTCTTTTTTTGTGGTTTCAGCACAAAGTTTATTTATTTTGTAAAAAAGGGGGAAGCCTTGGGGAAAAAAAAGTCTGGCTTCCTGTAAATGCCCAATGACACCCTGTGAATGTGTGTCATCTAAAGACTCATTACCATCTTACACAACCTGTTAGACCTCCTTTACTACCTGTGATGGTGAATTGGCAGTTAACTGACTTTAACCCGCCATTCAATCTCAGTGCATCACACATCACAGAAGAGGCATAACGTGGGCATACATGTACAGTATAGACCGCCTTGAACTGACAAAGGGGGGCGATTCCACTCCATCTAAAGGCTTCAGGTTATCATCAGACCTGAACACCTTTTGCAGAGATGTGATATCAATCTGATGTATCTGGCTGAGAACCTCCTTTTGGTATTTCTGTGAGAGGGAGATATGTGGTGGCACACTGTGACTCAACTCTGCGTCAACACACTCTCCCATCCAACAAATGGACTATTTTGAGTAGCAGCCCGTGTGTGGGAACACACAACTGTGGGAACTATGAGACACACTGTAGGTAGAGACCTGAAAGTGGAGAGCACTTTTTTTTCTTCATGAATACAGAAACAGAATCTGTTGCAGCTCACTGTAATCACGAGCTGTGAATTTTAAAAGCTTGGCTGGTGAGAAAAGCTTGTTACTACTAATCCAAACAACAGAGAGCTACAGAGAAGGAGAAAGATAGAGTGGTTTTTGAAAGCAGGAATAATTCAACAGAGAAGTGATCACTGTGTACCTGAAGAGGTGTACTTTCTGCAGACATTGATGTGAAGCCCACAATGTCGCTGAAGTAAATCGTGACGCTGTCAAAAGCTTCTGCCTGCACCGTCTCCCCTCGTTTCAGCTGCTCTGCAACTGAACTGGGAGGAGAGAGAAAGAGACACATGCAGTAGGGTCAGGTTTTTATTTTAAGCTATAGAAATGAAGTCAGACAAATGTGAACCAGGTTGTTAAGAAGAAGTCTGCACAGGTTTCAGGTATCAGACTGTATCAGACTTTAGAATTGAAAAGAAAGTAAAGGGACTTTTATTGTGTCATGATGTGATCTAAATAAAACCATTAGCATGTATAATATTCAATATGATATTATTGTTCCAGGGTTTGTTCCTATGACTTTGTTTGGGGTTTGGAACTTATTTAAGTATGCTAGTCCCTTATAACAATTTATCAATGATCTTTTAATCTGATATGAATCATCCCGACCACTGAGGCCATCTGGATCAGGTCTGCTTTAAGTCTAAAGATTCAGAACCAAACATGGAGAGGCAGCATTCAGCTTCTCTGCTCCAAATATCTGGAACAAACTGCCAGAAAATATCAGGTTTGCTAAAACGCTCTGCTCCTTTAAAGCCAGGTTAAAAACTCACCTTTTTACAGCTGCCTTTTATCAGAGCATTTTTAACAAATCATTTTAATAGCTTTTTTAACTGCATAACTCTGCAACTCTGCACCGTGACTTTTCTGCTTAAATTTTATTTTGTTTTATTGTGTCTTATTATTTTTAATATGCTTTTAAATTGAATTTTAATTGTTTTCTTTTAATTTGTCTCCTCTGTAAAGCCCTTTGAATTGCCTTGCTGATATATGCTATATAAATAAAATTGCCTTGCATTATCTACTAATCGTATCTTCAGATACACATGTTGTCAGATTGCTCTTTATATTGTTTTGTTGTGCTGTTTTTCTCCCTTTGAAATAAAGCTTGACAGAAGCAAGCTGCATCAGCTGATCATGGATAAGAAAAAAGTGGTACTACCAAATCTGGAAGCAGACTGCACTACAATAAAAAATAGATAAAAATATCTAGTGTTATTTGAATCAGACGGAAAATAATCAAAGAAAGTGCAAATGACGAAATAATTTTGCTCTGTTTTCTGAATTAAAGGAACACTGGGGCATCAAAATCCAGATGGATACTCTCATCTAGGTCACTTTAGGAACTAAACATGCCCCAACTGTGTAGTTAGGTTCAATTTTATTTTGATTTGATTACTTTAAACCAGATTTCACTTTTTCTGTGGCCCGCAAAAGAAAAAAAATCAAGGTAGGATAAGCAAAATGCAAGCTGTGTGAGGACAAAAAAATGAAAATGTGTGTTTTCCTCACAGCCAATTAAACACTTTGCCTTTTTTTTAGACACAGCTACAGAATCCCTGGTGGGTTCAAATCCATCTGAACCCTGTTTTTTTCTTCTCAAATTCTGCTCATTTTAACTTCCTCTAAATAAAATTATACTTAAAGCTGCAGAGCCAGAAGTTATTAGTTCAATTTTACCAGCCGTGAGAAATAATGAGAGTCCTTTCTCTCAGGCTCAGGCTCGTAAGCAAGAGAGATTTTTTCAGCTGACAAGCGCATAGATGAGTGTGAAAGATGGGATTTGCGGTTGTGGCGTTATCCAAACGCTCAAACTCTCCATCAAATCTGCTCCTCAGTCTCAACTTAATGAGAGCTCTGCCTGTCAATGCTCTGTTCCCTTTCATCTACAGTGAGTTTGCACCCAGGGAAATGTGTATCTGGTTCTGAGATGAGGTGTTTGCAGGGATTGGAGGCTTTTTAATTAATACAGGGATTTATCACAATTGACGAAGTGTCATTGAGGCCCACTCAGCCTACAGTTTTGCTGGGTTCAAGTTAATTGGAGTTTTAAGCTTCTCTGAAGGAGGTAATGTGAATGGTTATTTTTCTCACTGTGGTAAAATTTGATAGAGGAGGTTTTCAGCTTTCCTCTTCTCCTCCAGGTATGCTTGCGTTCGCTCCTCCACCAGGTTTTCCAGGTTGTTGGCATACTGCTCCATCCTGGAGAGCAGGTTGTTGAGGATACTGGTGCTGCCTTCCCTACAGAAAAACACAAACATACACAAAACCAGTTTAACTAAACAGACTTTTAAATTATAATGCTCAGTATTAGGTAGAGTCTGCAGAATTTTCCTAAAAAGATAAAATGTTGACATTTACAGGAATTATCCTGCTCAATCGTCACTTCTCTATATGTGTGTCTGTGTCTGCCTCAACCCCCTTCCTCAGCCTGTATGATGATGTTTTGGTTGTATTGGGATGTTTCTAGCTGAAGAGTAAGTGTGGTTACATCAGCCAATCACAGCGTGGCTGGTGCACAAGTGACTCTGCGTGTTGATTAGCGAGTGAAAGAAGCCATCACGAGCAGGTACGATAGTAGATGTAGCACGGGGAAAGAACACAACCAAAGTAAAAGTTTTTTTAATGAGGGTGAAGTTTGGCTCGACTTTCACCCACTTTCGGACACTTGGGGGGCAACACAGGACAAAGAGCAGCGCAACTTGGCTTTCTGCTGACCAGGTATGTGTCAAATACCTGGGATTAGCTTGTGCTAACATGCTAAGTTAGGTGCACTGCTCTCGAGTCTCTCCCACATAGAAACATGATGTTACAGGTGGTTGCTGGGCTAGTAAGAAGGTTCACATAGCGGCTGTCAGAGGCAGTGGGTGTGTGCTGCCGCTGGCACTGATCCAAGGAGGAGGAGCCCAGTTTGAATGCTGTGCTTACCAACAAGTAGCGAAAATTTCTGCAGACCCTACCTTTCAAAAGAATAAATATGAAACTTGACTTAAAAACCAAAGATGGTTATATGACTGAATGTGTGAATGATCCTCTGACAGATGCATGCAGATGACAAACAAAATCGTTTGAAATTTTGTCTTAAACAACCAGTGTTAACAAAAGACTTTCACTTTGAAATAGTTTTGGCTGTCTATGGTTGTTCATTTTTTCAAGCATATTCAAGAAGTTATAAACTGGTTATTAAACAGGTCATAATTAAAAAATAGAACAACTTTTTGAGTTACAGAAGCAGACTAGATCATACACAGCAAGACTGTTGAGTTCTACTTTGCAATTTTCAATGCCTGGATTCCCTGACACTAAGGTGCAGGTGTCAGTCTAAGTAATCTCCACTGACAGGCTGCGTCACAAAATTGACCTGAAGAAGGGAAATTTATGATTTTCCTTGCCTGAGGGATATTTATGCCTGGCATTGCCAGAGTGAGATTCAGACAATCATTAAGGATCCCAACCAGCCAGGGAATGACTTCCCTCCCTGCAGTGGCCAGAAAGAAGCAAGCCCTGGGAGCGAGGCTGTATCAGGTACAGGAAAGGAAAGCATCTGCCCCTGGGCTGCCTGGAAATGAGATCCCTATCCAAGACAGCAACACAAACCCTAAAGATATATTTTCCAATTTCTTTTTATTTAAAAAGCTTTATTTGTTTTAAAAAGTGCAGTCAGAGCTTATACGTACAACATGTTAGTTTGCATGATCAATTAAAAGCAATACCCCAGTACTCCTCATAACCTATTTATGGTTTTTATAATTTGTCTATTAGCCTTTAATGCATTTACCGAATGGACTGGATTGGTCAAATATCAGTGTGCTAATTGTGACAGCAATGCAGTTGCTATATTGCTGATTGCTGGTATTAGACGATCACTTGTTAACAGTACTGTGCTTGAGTGTTCAAGCTCAAACTTTAAGTTTTAGTCTATTTTAGTTTAATTTGGTTTAGAAGACGTCAATAAATAACTACTTAGATTGTATATTATCACATCTGAGACCCGTTATCTGCTCTTAAACGTGTCCTTCATCAACAACTGTCTCCAATATTATCTGACAGACAAGAAAAGTTGTGAATGTAAAAAAAAAAAAAAAGGACAAAAAAAATTCAGAGTCCAAGGATTGATCCCTGTGGAACCTCACATTTCAGCTTATTTCTCTAGATAATTACTCTGACTGAAGAGGTCTTACTGCAGCTAACACGAGGTAAAAACCTGATCATTCAAAGCTCGTCCATAGTCTTGATTTGCTGCTTCTCCTATAACACAAGCACCTGGGATCAATAGCAACCACATACAAGAAAGCAGAGCTATTACAGGAATAGACGTGCTGATTATTACTGTTCCACTTATCCAGGAATGAGATATTATGGCTACTCTTGTTTTTGCATGCGTACAGAATCATTCGTATAAACACTCAGCAGCTGTGAGCGTCTAACATGAAGGAAAAACAGACGCTCCAAACATCCTCCAAAAGGTCTGTACTTATGTCTCATCTGCTGTAATCCTCGCATTTCATTTATATTCTTGAATTATATAACACATGTATTGCATAATGTGTGTGTGTGCGTCTCAGGAGTTCTCCACTTCCACACACACACACACACACACACACACACACACACACACACACACACACACACACACACACACACACACACACACACACACACACACACAAATCTACACGCATTTACTCCGACGGAGAAAGAGGGTGAGTCATGCACACCACTGTGACGGCTCAGAGCATCAATGCTTGGCTTCCTTCCATGTTTCTTGTGGGTCACAGATCCTACACACGCCCACACGTTGTTTAAGTTAAAAGAGCTAAACATCAGAAGAAGACATGAAAGACGCTGATGAGTGTTAGCACACAGAAGGCAATCATACAAGCCATGCACTGTTTACCCCACCACACATCCCAGACAGAGCAATATTTTCAAACCATTCATGTCAACTGATGGTCTGTATGATGAATGTGATGGTAATCAGGCTTTATTTATAAACCACCTCTAAAAACAAGAGTTTACAAAGTACTTTGACAAATGAGGGAATCAAATTTAATAGGCAGTAAACAAACAAACAAACCAACAGAAAACAAGGCCAGACACCAAGAAAGTAAATTGGTGCAATCAATATAAGGTCAAACAAAGAGATTTTTTCTCTCAAAAAATGTAAAGAAAAAGGGGAATAGCAAAAAATTGAAAGCAATGATAAAGATATCAAAGCTACAAAAATTATGGAAATAAATTAGAGATTGACCGATATGGATTCTTCCAGGCCAATACCGATACAGATTATTTGTAGTCAAGGAGGCCGATAACCAATATTTGGAGCCGATATTAATTTGCAGCCAAAGTGCAAATACTGGTGTCAAAATTTTGAACAATACAAACTCCAACACTTAACTTCATTGAAATACCTTTAACATAAGTTTATAAAAACAGCTCCCAGGCTTAGCAGCATGTTTCATAAAGTTAAATGAAAACTTAAAAAAACAAATAGCTAAAGTTTTCTACAGTAAATAAAGCTTTCCAAACTTTCAATGAAACTGCAATAACTTTAATAACTGCACTGCTGATTGGCTGTTACCCAAGCCATGGCTCTGCTTGTAACCAATCAGATGGTGCTGTGGGATAATCGGCCCTGCTGATAATCAATCTATCCCTAAAATGAATATTCAAAGAAATCAAAATATCAAGGAAATAGAAATAGTACAGACAAAAAAATAAATAAATAAATAAATAAATAAAAAGTTAAAAAAAAAAAGGAGTAGAAGAGCTGAAAATAAAAATTTTTCAAACTGAAAAAAATAGTTAAGTAATAAAAAATGAAAGCAATTTATAAAATAAATTGTTATTAAACTGCTATAAAAAGCAAAAAGGCAAATTTATAGAAAATAATTGCTATGAAAAAAAAAAAATCTAAGGGAAATACAGGAGAAAAAAAAAACTCAAAACCCAAATAATTATGGAAAAAAGCAACGGGAAGGGTTCGAGGACAACATACAAGTATGTAATGCCCCTGACAGTGTAGGCTGCTAAGATGTAGCTTTTCTAAGTAACTTGACAAAATAACTCAATTTGGACTAACTAGAATTTCCTTAAAGCCTTGAACACAGTAGGTAACAGCAAGTTGATGTAGATGGCGCATGGTTCAGAAAAGTGAGTGATTTTACAGACTTTGATGGGATTTTGCCTGAGAAGAAGGTGCAGAGCTGCGTTTAAAATTCCCAAACTCATGGGTCTGAATCAGTGGAAAAAGCCTGACAGGACAGTTCAAGGACACATGGCTGTCATTAGGAGGATCATTGATCACTGTGTGTTTGGATATTGGATCCAGACGCTGATTAAAAATTAAAAACATTCTCTACCATTTAAAAAACAAATGCAGAGAGTGCAGTCTTGCATTTTTGTCCACAAAACAGCTGAGCTTACAGCCACAAAGCAAGTGTTAGCCCTGTTTTAAACTGACTCGTTTACAGCACAACATCCCTTCTGTCAGCACGTCCTTCAGGCTTAAGCTCTCTCTCACTCACACACACCAAAATAACAGACCATCAATCACATCATGTCAACAACATACATTTACTTAATGAAAATAACCAGCAAACAGTACATTAACATGCAGGCCTCTTTGGTGGAGGGCTCCAGAAACATGAGAAGGGGTTTTGCATGTGGATGTCAAGAGCATCCTTGAGTGCTACTAAGGATGTCAATCATGTAGAGCTCTCTGGTCCTAGCTTCTGCAAATGGAAAGTCATACATCACAGGACTCATCCTGGCTTAAAGGGCGAACAGACAAGAGGCAGAGAGGAGAAAAACACCAAGCACATAGATCTGGTTATAGAGTCCTAAAACCACTCATTTTGATCTCTGTTTTCAAATCAATTGCAAAATTTGAGGCTTTGTGGAAATGATCTGCTGATTCAGTGCCAGAGGGATAATGGTTTGTAGAAATGAGGACTTGACATTTCTGTAAAAAAACTCATTAAAAAGAAAGCATTCACAGATTTTCAAAGATATCCATTGATTTAGGTTTTTTTTTTTAAAGTTCCACATCTCAGCAGTTACCTTAGCACAAAGGAAAGCAGTTGCAGTCTTGTGGATCTGGTTTCATAACAGTGCAGCTCATGAATGAAAGGATGTGTGACATCAGACAGGCCTTGAACCCACTGACAAGGACGTTTCATGCTCACACAGAAAAAAAAAACAGAAAGGTGATAAAATCTGCCGAGGGATGGGTTCTTTTTTCACACAATCTAGAGCTAACCTCTGTTAAAAAAGGTGTTTCTATTGTTTGGAAAAAATCTAGCCTTGATGAGGATGTTTGTCATGTGGAAAGTGGTATTTGGTTATTTGGGGATAAAAATCATTCTTTGATATATCTTTTGCCAAGTGGTTTAAAAAAAACTTCCTGATTTAACCTTTACATTCCAAACAGATTATTAAGTGGTCAATAAGCACATTATTGTAAGTTATTGTTATATGTAAATAACACTACTCCTATTCCTGGATAGCAACCAGTTCCTTTATGCAAGCCTTACAGCACGCAGCTCATCCCTGTGAGATGCTGGTTTCAGACATCTTTCACTTCCCAGTCTTCATGAAATGTACTGTCACACTCAAATGTCTCACTGGACCACTGAGTATCTGTGGTCATATTGCACTATGTGGCACTGTTAATCAATGTACTGTATGCAATAAAACCTGGGACTTCAACTAACATGAAGATCAGTGTTAACTATGATGAAAGTGTTCACAAAGCTACTTCAGTTCCAGCTGTTTCTTTACACCTGTGTTAAAAATGACTTTTTAAATCAGTAGTTTAGAACAGAGAGAAAGAACAGAGATGAATTAATTTTTAGATTTACACCTTGCTGCCAGCTGTTTCCACTGACTGCACCTCTCGTTCTGATTCCACTGTTTTGATTATTCTCCACATGACTGTTGCAGCATCACTCACACCTGAAAGTTGGTTTTATAAAAGAAAATCCAATTATTCAAAACTTGCTAAGATTTAAATTCTTATGTTTAGACATGCTAGACATGTATCTTTGTTTTGAATGTTGTTTACATGTTTTAAATCTTTCGATTTATGATACAATCTTAAATTGAGCATTTATTTTTGTTAAAATTATTCAGGTATTTAAAATTCAGCAAAAACAGTTGAAACAGGCACAACTGGTTCTTTCGTCAAAAAGTCTGATCAACACCCTCACATTGTTTCATTTATGACTAACCCATAAAACATTGTTTTAAAACAGATTTCAACAAAATGAATGTCTCAACTTCTGGAAACAATGTAGAAAAGACCATGCAAACAAACCACAACTCCTGTTACAGTTACACATTCTAAGGTCACATTTTATGAGCTTTAATATGAAAAAAACTGTTTAAACTTGTCACAAAAACACTTAATTTGAAATAGAACATCTCAATCATGATTTTAACTAACTTTGGGAACTTTTTTTTAAGCATTTTACTTAAAATGAGCATTTTCTTCATGTTTTAACACGTGGGAATACTTTCTCAGACCCACCTTTTCATAGAAATTTAAACTTCTTAAAACAGATAAAATTCTTTTTTCAAGATTTTTTGTGATGCAAAATTAACTTACAGCATGGATGGATAATTTGACAAGTTTTAAGACAAATTCAGTGTTGGTATCTTGTATTCAGGCTTCTTTTATTTGCATGGTGTTGAATAGGGCAGTTGTGCCACCACAGGTTTTTGATCTACTGTTTTGAATTCCTTTTTACATAATGACCTGATTGTTATTTCTTTGGCCTGACCCCATCAGTTAGAAAAGCAGGAACAATTTTTTTTTTTTGACAGTATCAGCTGGAAATGTAGTCAACATTAACAGCCTGAGACGAAATCTTGTGGAGAACACTCAACTTGTGTTTCCTCTGAGACTCTTTGATTCCCAGAGAAAATTGTTGATGGTGAAGACGACATCATGCAGGGTGAAGGAGATGTCACTGATTATGTCCTTTTCGATAACTCACACCCAGCAGAGTTGTGTTTCCTGCATACATCCTGCTCACAGTGATTGCCTCCCTCTATTACAGTGACTGAACAAACATCGACGTGATTACTTTGTCTTGGTTACATGAATGCCCCAGCCAGCAAAGAGACTACATAAACCTCCTTCTATCGCTCAGTATCACAAAGTGAATGTTAAAATGTATGCAAAACAAACCATTGCCTGATTGAGCGTGACACATCTGTCCAGATTAAAATCAGCACTGGGAATCGGTTATTTCGTCTAAAGATAAGCCAGATACCACAAAACACAACCATACTATAAGCAGAAAGCTCCAAGTTGCCATTCAGTGAAATGAACCGTGACCTGTGTTTTGATCTGCTTGTCAAAACTCACGGGACAGGCTGACTGCACCTGGCAGGCAAAACACAACACTGGCTGCAAGAAGCAGAGTTCACTCATGCACTCAGCTTCAAAATTTGAACCTCAATGTGGTGAGATATATCGTCAACATGTTAGAGTAACGTTCAGATGTTAAAGTAGCACACAAAGAAATCCAAGTTAATCCTTTTTGAGCAGAATTAACTGCAATCATGGGACTGAAAATTAATCTTTTGGAAATGAGTCCTCACTGAATGTTTGATATGCTGCTCATCAAACTGAAGTCTGGTTTGTTTCCCTTTCTTTGCATTTTCACCCATTCTTCTTGTTTCAGCTTGTTCATATATAAATATATATATATATATATATATATATATATATATATATATATATATATATATATATATATATATACATATATATATTTATTTATTTATTTATTTTGTTTGTTTGTTTGTTTGTTTTTTGTTTTTTTGTTTTTTGTTTCGTTTAGTTTAGTTTTTTCTTGTATTCTGGCAAAGACTGGAAACATTACCATGTCTCTTACATCTTCTCTTGGTCAGTTTCAGCCTTTTGTACGGTGGCCAGTAGGTGTCAGACAATCTGCAAAAGCCAAAATGCAAATGCAAATGCCACAATGCAACAAAAGTACAGCCACAACGGAAGTAAAAAGAGGTCGGGGCACACATGGCCCATCGGTCTAGGTCGTGGCCCATGAGGTTCACCCTTGAGCCGGTGGCCTCAGCCTGTGGCCTGTTTTCCACATGTTATTCCCCGCTCTCACCCTGTTTCCTTCTCTATCCACTCTCCTACCCAATCCAGTTAAAGGCATAGCCCCCCAAAAAGAGGTCACTTGGTTTTAAAACGATTGATTATTTCAGTGGACACAGAAGAGTGGACAAATAAGTAAAACTTTTTCGTTTTCAACTCCGAGGTTTCTGCCCGTTAAAGGAAAGTTTTCCCTTGCCATTGTAACTTGCTAAATGCTGCTAAGTCCTGTACTCATGGTGGGTTAAGATGAGATAAGACTCCTTATATTGTCTTGATGTTGGGTTTCTGCTAATAAAACTTTATAAACATTTAGAACGTCTAGACCTGTTAATGTTTTTGTAAAGTGTCTTGAGATACGTTTGTTATGATTTGGCAGTATACGAATAAAGACTGATTGACTGACTCCAGCTACCATTAATATAGCTATAATGCCAACACTATGGTATGACTAATTCTTAAAGCTTAGTATAAGCTTTACAGATAAAAATTAAAGCAATATGAGTACCACTGAGAATATCACCAGGTGAGACCCCCATGAAGCTTCATTTATCATAGCTCAAGTAAAAAAAACAAGCAATATTTTACTTCCGTTCATAACTTTTCTGTGTCCGTTGGGATAGAAAACCTCTAAGGTCGACCTCTTTTACCTTACATTGCGTTGTGCCATTTGCATTTTTGTTGTTGCTTTTGCAAATTGTCAGACACCTACTGGCCACTGTATTTTTGCCAGGTGGGGAGCTAATAGCCCCGTTTCCACCAAGCAGTCCGGTTTACATCAGTACAGTTTGGTACGGGTTGGCTCAGTTAAGACTGATCCTGTTTGCATTTCCACAGCCAGCGTGTAAGCCAGGTGTTGATAGCCACATCAGTTACACAATAGCGTGACGCCATAGCAGCATGATAATGTACTTTGCTTATAAATCCAACAAAGAAGAAAAAACGGGACACGATAAACAAAAAGCAATGATGGACATCCAGCACTTGGCTTTCTTTGTGATTGGCATGTGGCTCTTTGTTACAAAGCACAATGAACTTCCGTTCCAGAGAACACTGTGTGCTGTAAGGAGCAACAGCTGCCATGGCACGGTAAGTGGTGATTCTTTTGACTAATCACCAGTCTGCAGTGTTGTAGCTTCACCCTCTGGGATTGGGTTGGTTTAGTTTGGCACCCCTACGGAAGGTTCCTAAAAAGTGGGATGGTTTGTCTCGGTTATTTAGGGATCTGTCCCGGGATTAGTCAGTGGAAACGCCACGAAATGCATGTGAGGCGAACTGAACTGGACTGCTTGGTGGAAGCGGGGTTCATGATGCATGGAGGAGATTTACCTTAGCGCCTCAGGTCTGTCTTTTATGCTTTTTACTCCACCCAACCCTACATTCCCAGCAATGATCAGTGCATGGCTGTTTAGAGGGGTATCAATAGTGTAGAAAAATAGAATACAATCAATAAAATCAGCTATCTCCAGAATCATTATCCCCAAAAATACATGTGAGCTCAAAATAGGAAGTTAGTGCTGCCACCTATATTTTTGAGATGCAAGGAACTTTCCAGAGATAGTCCATGCAGCCCTGCTGAACAATTAAACGGCAAATGACAGTATTCAGAGTTCATTTGTACCATGGCAAAGAGGATTGTAGTCTAGAAACATCAGGCTTTTCTAACTTAGTTAAGAAAATGATTTAAATAAACTTGCTGTGTAGTTATTCATTGATAAAAAAAATAATAATAAATGAAACTGGAAACAGGAATTTTACTTCAACAGTCCATTTCTAAATGTTTTAGTCAGTATACAGTCAAGATCATAACCTTTAAATGAATTGTTCAAGCCATGAAGACCAGGCAGTCAACAAGATGATTTCTCTTTTCCTGATCTGTGAAAACAGTGGCAAAGAAGTAGGTATCATCCAAGCAGCTAAAGAAAAAAAACCCTTCTTTCTACAGTTTCCACATTAAATAGTCACACTGAAAAAAAAACTGACGGTCAAGAGTCAGCAGAATGACATTTTTTTGGCAGAAGACATTATTTCAGCATGCCAAGGACAAGATAAGCAAAGACTGTGCATCCTCCAGGGGCAACAAAACTCACACTGCCATAAATACCTTGTCTTTTCAGATAAACCATCTCAGGCCAGTACTGATTTTATTTTTTTCCAGTAACATTCATGATTCTTAGAAAATTAATGATGTGATATTTGATACTGATGAGCACATTGGCAACACAGCCAAGGAAGATTTCTGAGGAAGATGACGTTATTTCTTGAAAGTTTCCCAGAATTTTACTTGTTTCTAAACCATTTTTATGAAGACTGTTTTATCTTTGTAGATTGTTTCAATAGAGTGAATAACAACTCAATAGATAGTTTAGACAAATATTATAGTTTTCCCAAACAGCCATAAATTTTGAATTCATGCATGTGTGTGTGCCTGTGTGTGTGTCACACTGAATCAGCAGGGATGCTTTTACAGTAACTTTTCATGACATAGGCTGCTATACTCAGGGGGAAACTTACAAGACTCCCTTCCTACTTTGGCATAAAAACTCAGAGTTGAAATATGCTCATGAATGATTTATGGGATCATTGAAAATAATACTAGAGACATGAACTCACACACACGCTCCCGCTTCTTACACAAATACACAAACACACGCTTATGGGTTGGACAGGCAGCAAAGAGCACTTCCTGTCCTGTCATGAATTACAAACAGTGTTTAACGGAAATTGTCCTCTGATATTCCAAAACATGATTCCTTTGGCTGTTTGCCTTTTCGAATATTTTTAACAAATCAAGATGTAGATAGTGTCAGGTTCTTAACATGATGTTTACATCTCAAGCTTAGGGGGCCAACACTCAAAGTCTGGGAAGGAAAATACATCTGCTTTCTTTTATAACTAAGCAAAACAGTGCCTTTGCAAAACAGAGAAATACTATTTGCTGACTACTTATAAAACTAACTAAGGTTAAAACTGTAAATGCTTAACAAGAT
Source organism: Halichoeres trimaculatus (assembly GCF_033239565.1). NCBI lineage: Eukaryota > Metazoa > Chordata > Actinopteri > Labriformes > Labridae > Halichoeres > Halichoeres trimaculatus. The sequence goes on along the minus strand of NW_027437194.1, from coordinate 12,187,693 downwards.
TCAAATGAATAATTGACTGTCAGATTTGACAGTGGGGCTGTTTTATCTATTAAAAACAAATGGTTCAAGTCGCTTTCTTTTACTTTCAACAAACCGACACAATTTGAAAGTTGGTAGCCGTAAAGGATCCGCCACCAAACACAGAAAAAGAAGCATGTCAGCAACAAGCTATGCTAGCTGCAGCTAGCATAAGTACCAAAAATAGAACAGAATAGACAAGAATAGAATGTACTTTTTTAAACCCAAAGGAAAATTCAGGAAAAAAAAATGGCAAAGAAGTGCTGGTTTTAAAATTCAATAGATTCCAGAAGTTAATGGTGAATGTGAAACAGAACCCCAAGTTCCCATTTAGCCTTAAACGCTTCTGTTTCATCCATCCGTGCAGATAGCATTTGTTTCATGCATCAAACATGCCGTTTACATGTCCTACGTGTTTTGGAAAGACAACGTCAACAGAATGTATGTGCAGAGATAAAAATAGGGAAACTTGGGACTCACTTGTTGAGTTTGGCCATGTAGATCTTGATGTGGCCAAAGTCAGGCCTCTCTGCGGGGTCCTCGGCCCAGCAGCCTTCCATCAGGATGGTCAGCTCTTCTGAGTGACATTTGTTGTCTGTGGTTGGCCGAAAGTAGGGCTTCTGACCATTCCTCACCTTCTGGACAATTTCTGCAGCAGGGAGGACAGAGAGGGGATTGAGTTTCTGCAGCATCCTCTGACCTATTTCACTTAATTGCAGTTTGATTTGAGGCGTTGAGCTTCTGTGGCCCATACAATGCACAAAGAAGCTAGTAGTAAGGGTGAAGCATGTTCCCTAAAAAGAACCCTGCTTAAGTTTCTGCACAGGTCTGACAAGAACATAAGACCTGAGACCTAGCCCTAGGTCTCAGGTCATGTAGTTATTTTTTGTTTGGTCACGTCCTGTCTATCACTCAGGGTCAAGGAAATTTTAATCAAAATGTGTACTGCCAAAGAAAGCTTCAGGTGATATGCACTGACAACAAGACGTGTGCAGAAATGCTGAGGGTCAGATGTCAGTGGTGAAGAAGCTTAGGATCAGAAGTCAGCAGTTGAGTGCTCTAAGTGTGATGAACTCCAACATTGACTCTTCATTACAGAAGACACAAATATCAGTCATTTAAATAACCATAACCGTGTCTGCTTCAGTCAGGCACAGAAATATTCTATGCTGCAGTGAAGACCTCAGGGACCAAAGCTTGATGAGTTTTATTGTGTAGTTTAGTTAGCAGATAAGGGTGTATCATTAGTCCCACCAGCTCTAATGGCCAGGCCACTTTTGAACGCTTTCCCAGTGCAATATTTCAGCACCTGTTAGGCCTTTAAGCTTCTCATTTCATAGTGGGAGGAAAAGAGTCCTGTTGTCCATTTTTTCATAGTGAAGCAACAAACTGATTTGGCACTGTCTTTTGTTTCTGATGACATGAAATGCATCTGACAAATGTTTTTTTCTGTCCAAGGACTCTAACACGCACTCACACATGCAGCCTGGACATTACTTACTTTTCAAAAATTTTCTCCTCCGACACCATAAGTGGTATCGGCTTGAAATTTGCTCTGATGACAGCCTGGCCCCTGTTTTACAAAAGTTGTTCAGGATTTTGTTCTGCAGAAACAGTTTTTCGAATGACAAGCCCTCAAAGTTGGTGAAACCCTTTAGAAGCCCTCTCAGCTCCCCCATTAAGAATGAGTGGGAGCAGATGATCCAGCTCCACACAAGCCGTGGCATTTTGGCTTCTACGCAAAAAAAGTACAAGTTGTATAGCTTTAAAAATGACATGGATGGATTCCTGACACAATTTCCTACAAAAATGTCACATTTGGTGAAAATTCTGGCATCTATGAGCAGTTGTTTCTAAAACATCAGTGAATGTCACGCATGAGCAGGTAGCAGTTGGTGGTGATGTCACACACTGATTAGGAGTTCAGTGCAGCTGGTCATGTGACTCACTGAAAGCAGGAAAATAATATGTTCTTCACACACACACACACACACACACACACACACACACACACACACACACACACACACACACACACACACACACACACACACATAAAGGGATGAAACCCTCACAGTGGGCTTGAAATGGGCATGAAGGACCAACATGAAGGGACCGGCGACAGTGCGAGGACCCCCCAATTGCTGGTTGCAACTATATTTTTAGTTGCTGTCACTTTAAGGCGCCCCACTCTACAAACCCTCTTCCCTCTGATTGGCCAGCCCTCTGGAGGTTTGCCTCGGACAGGGCTATGGGCAGACTTTTGCGCCTGAGTCCCTCTCCTTCAATGTGTGATGACTTTGATGAGTTTACAGACAGTTTCTGGGACACAAAGTATGAATATGTGAAAGCAGAATACCCCCTCTTTAAGTTTGTGTCTGTTTCCTTTTTTTGCCTCAACCTATAAGCCTGTCTTAGCCTGCACTTTCACTTTCCACTCATTTGTATAATAATGTCATTATTTCAAAACAAAACTCCCTTAAATTCAAAGTAAATCATAATAAAACTGTTTTTTATTTGAGGCTTATACGACCGAGAGCTGGAGTATCTTATTATCCACCGTTCAGCTTGGACCTGTGATTCCTGGATCCTCATCTTTCTATTCCTGATAGCACAGCTCCTCTTGACTGACTCTTTGCTCAGTATGAAGGATCAACTCTTCCCGTTATTGGTCTATTAATCACCTAACTTTGTCAGATTTGAAAGGAAACACTCTTTCCAGCTGATTCCTCCACATGCTGTCAGTTATTATGTTCATCAGTAAAAACCAATCAAAGTAATTAACTATTTGGCTGTGAAACACCGATTAAGCTCTATATTTAACCCGGTCAGACTCTGGGGGGCAAGTAGCAGCTGTCGCAGCTCTCTGCTTGTTAATTGATAAGTATCAGGCACTTGTACAATCAGCACAGAGCGTGACAGTGAATAAATGGCTAATATGAGTAATCACGCAGAGGAGGCTCTCATTTGGTTCGACAGAATCACTTTGTGTCTTGTAGTTTAACGTTTGGGTCTTGAAATTGCTTTAGAAGTGCAAGTTTATTTCCTGTCACTAAGCAGTAGCAGCAGTGGGGCTAAACGTCAACGCCAGAGAAGAAACTGCTCAGGAGGCCGAAGAGCCAAAGTGTCATCTGTGATTAGACTCAGAGAAGTGTCAGTTAACTGAAGAAGCTGGCAACAGTGTTTTTTTTAAGTTCTCCAGTCAGAGAAAAAGTAATGACACTAAAAACTAGTAGTTTTGACGGCTAATCCTCATTTACTTACCAAACACTGTTACATATCCACAGGGGCTGATTTCTCTTTGCATGTTATGATATGACACAGATACTGTCATGGTTGGAAGTACTTTATTAGTGGCCTCTCTAGGAACACTGAAAAGCTGGATGTTGTTTTAGAGGCATACCGAAGTCAGATGATGGCTGGAGGGTTCCTTGATTGCTTAAATAAATTCCTTCCCAAGTGAATCATGTGTCAGAATAAAATCACAGCTCTACATGAAAAAAAGAAAATATTCCAGTGTTCTTGCTTGAGTCCCGTGAAGCTGTAAGGGTCTGAATCACACCAAATCAAGTGGATATCTCTCAAGGTTACCCTCTCTTCAGCACCAAATATCTTTGTGTAACCTATGACTGTTTTCAGTCCTGAGCTGCAGAGGAGGGATCCTGAAAAAATAAGTACAAATCTTATCAAACAATGTGTAACTGTGGAAGGCACTCATTCAAATTGTCTGACTCAGACTTCTCAGGCTTTGTTTGACCTTTGGAATTAACCAAAAATAATCCACAGAAGTTTAATCTTGGACGTCATTCTCTGTCACTTACAGTGGGGAAAAAAGAGCTTGGCTGCGGCAGCTGGAACAATTAAAGAGACCGATTTGCATAAGGTCATGTCATTATTTTACATTTGAACAAAAAAAAAATCATCCTTTCAGGGACTGGGCAGAAAAGCTTTTTTTAAATCCCAATCATCACAGATTGGTAGCTCATGATGTATGTGTGTGTCAGCACAGGAAATAGTGTTTTCTTTAACTCTCTGATGCATAAAATATAATGAAATACAGTATGCCAAGATTTTTCTCTTCCGTGTTTTTACTCTTTTTATTGCATGCATTATTATCAGTTATGAGTTTGATTTTTTTCAGAAAGTACAGACATGTCCACTTCAGTGGACTGCTTGCGCTTGACCATTTAACATAAAATGGCATTAAATTATTCTAAGAGTGAATTAAATTGTGGTTTTGGCACCTCAACAATATTTTTTGTATGTCATGCAAATTTTTTAAAAATATTTCCCCAAATTTGAAGAGTATGTGTTTCATAATTGTAAGCTTCTAAACCCTCTGATGTGTGTCTATATCGTTATAAAAATATCAATATTTAAATTATAAAAATAAAAAAAACACACTTAAAAACATTTTTTAATGCCATAAGAAGAAAAAAAATCTAGACACAGATATGCAGTTCCACCACAGAAACCATTGCCTATAGGGGAAAAACATGACCTTTAAATAGCTGTTGACAGCAGTCACAACTATGCACCAGAGGGTTAAATATGAGCTTGGTCCTCTTTTGAGACTATGTGATGTCATTTTTAAGCTTTAACAAAGTTTTCAACCTAATTGGGTTTTCTTTTAAACTGCAAATCACTGTATGCTCTTTCTGAGATAATACTTTAGGCCAGAGTTGATTTTTCATTTGCGAGCCTCAGTTAAATTCTTGTCAAAACTGTCTGAAAACTTTCAAAAAACGTTCCCAAAAGTGTTACAAAGATGTATTTTTTTGTGACACCAGAGACAGTCCTTACATTTATCTTCAAGGCCACAAGACTCCTCTGACAAAAACAGTAATTATACTTTGCAGAGCAAAGGGGGTTGATGGCCGCTGACTGCCTTTGGATTTCATATATTTAAAATGATTTGTCTGATCAAACCTCACCATTAAAACACCAAGTCACAAAAACAGAAACCAGCAAAGTGATGGAGGCAGCAGTAGAAGAGAAATAATCTTTGCTCAGCTCCAACTTCTGCAGAGTGAAATCACTCTTTTAGTAAATTGAGTCTCACAGCTTTGAAAAATATGTACCGGATGTTTCTGGTTAAACAAAAGGGACGGACTGTTTCAGTAATGTTGTCAATCACTTACAGTCCCATGTGGCAAAAAAGGCACTCTGAGAGGTCAGACAGATGGTGATTTGATCCCAAGCATCGAGTTGAAGCCTCAAGTGATGTATGAGTTGTGTTGTAATCTCTTTCTACAGATCCTACATGAAAAATGAAGAACCTCTGGGCACAGGGTTAGTTTTGGTTTGTGAGGTGTTTGGGAATCTGTTTCTGGTCTGTTAGAGCTTCAGGAAGGTTTTAACTGTGTGTAGGAAAACAAATCAGAGAGCAAAAAAGCCGAATACAACCCATCCTCCTGCAAACAGGGAAACCTTTAGGGTCATTCAAGCCCTCTTTCCACCAAGCAATCCATTTTAGATCAGGATGGTTTGGTACAGGTTGGATCGGTTGAGCCTGGTCCTGTAACAGCCAACCGTGCCTTCTCATGGTAGGGGGTGTGTAAGCCAGATGCCGACAGCCACACCAGTTACGTAATGCAACAATGGAAGACATCCGGCAATTCGTCTTCTTTGTGGTGGGATCTGATCAATTTAGTCTGGCAACCCAATGGAGGGGTACCAAACAGTGGGATGGTTCGTCTCGTTTATTTGGGGATCCGTCCCGGGATTAGTCAGTGGAAACGCAATGAAATGTGTGCTGAACTGAACCACTTGGTAGGAAGGGGGCTTTAGTGACTATTCAACTTTGCTTATTATTCCTTTACATATTAGGAAACCGCATCAGCACCACAATAGCTCCGTTATGACCATCGTTGTCAATTATACTAGCTATTCTAAAAGCACAGGTTGGCACACTAGATAGGAAGCTTTGATCTCAACAGCTAACTGCTAGTCCTAAAGAAAGTCCTAAAAAGTGTCACGATGCTTCCACAGAGCCAGGATTGGTAAACCCCCACAAAGCCCCGCTTTCCCATCAGTCATTAAGACCCTGATTAAAATGAAATTTGAATAAAGAAGTATCCCAGGATTTAAGGACTGTACAACTCCTCACTCTGAGTGTCTTTAGGTTTACTTTGGACTCATTGGACTTACTGGTTATACTTATATTCATACTTTCTTATATGTTATTTTTCTTAATTTTAGACTTTGTTATGTCTTATTTTATATTTTGTACATTTTGTTTTTACATTTTTGTTTCTTTTTAAAGGTGGTAAATGTAACTAAAAATCAATTTCCCCTCTGGGATTAATCAAGTATTTCTGATTTTTTGATACTCCCAAAACTGGCTTGTAAGGAAAACTTTTTGTTGCAGCAAAATTAGTTTTGTTGTTGTAAATCAGTATTTCTTGTTGTAAACTTGTGTGTCTTTGTAAAGAGTTTAAATAAAATGCTGAAAATACATGCAGTGTTTTCAAAAATAGCCCTGCACAAATGTTCCAGCTTCCTCCAGAAAATCAACATGACATATTGAATAACATATCGACTGTAAGATGATTTTCACCCTTATTTTCACCCCAAGTCTCTCTTTTTATTTTTTCTAATCTGCTGAGTTGTTTTTAGAAGCAGCCCTGTTATCTTGTCCCAGTTATGAGATGTGTTGCTTCTGTCTCCACCTGCGTCTGACATCTGGACAACATGTGTTCTCTGTTTGTGTTCAAAGCCATAGGGACACACAAGGAAAAGGTCAGGGCTATCTGACCTTAGAAAAGTTCCACTTTTAAATGCAGTGAAAGAGCCTCTGAATGAAGTTTATATTATATGTACTTCCATTTTTCCTGAGTGGGCCTTGAGGAAGCCTTAGTTTGTGCCTCGGAGTAGAGAAGTAAAGAAGCTTGATAATGTCTCAGAGATGTGGGTTCGTCTGTGAGTTTCAGACAATTCTTATTGAGTTATCTACTACATTCACTCTCTTACAACATTTCGTTGCATGCTTGCTGAGTTAAAGGAATGCAGTGGTCAGCTGACCTTCTCAAGGCCTATAAAAGACAGATGTGTTTACCTTTGGGGCTGAGATCCATGCCCTCCACATAGAAAGGTCCATTCCTCAGGGCTATTTCCTGCAGGATGATGCCAAAACTGTACACATCACCCTTTGGAGTCCCTTGAGGAGGATGTCGGTCATATATGAGCAGCTCAGGAGCCGTCCACAGCTTCTCTGAAAAGCCAAACAGTCAGACACTGGGAGACACAACAGGAGCTGATGTTTTTTTCTTCTGTGTGTGAATGAAAAGAATCAGACTTACTTGCATAGAGTGCGTGTGAGTCGTCATTTTCGCAGGACGTGCGGAAGCTGGCCAAACCATAATCCGTGATTTTTAAAACAAATCGGCTGTCCACCACGCAATTAGATGACTTCAGATTTCCATGGCAGCCGATGTAGCTGTTGTGGAGATAGTTCATTCCCTGGTGGAGAGGAGCGTTAAATCAAGTATTAAGGGCTGTTTTTTTTTTCTAAAGAGGTAATCATACATGAAAACGCAGAATTCCAGACATATGGAAGTAATCCGCTTTGACAAGTTGATGTATGCTGAAGGTTTTAAAAGACGCTGTGTTTCAAGGACGGCACAGTCATGCTGGATGTCTGGGAAATTACTGTTAAATCCTTTTGGTGAACTGAATGTACTTATGTTCAATATTTGGTGGAAATGGTGAGTCAAACATCCCTCAAAGCTTCATCAGCGCCTCTTCTCTGCAGAGCGCTACTATCTGTGTGGAGAGATTTTTGCCAGAGCGTTTCAACATGCATGTAGCTTGACATCCTATCCATCCTAGAGGCCACTCTCTTCACAAAAAGCCTCTTTGTGGAGAAAGATTTAAAATAATCTTCTGCTCAGAGTCCATGATTAGTTTTGATTAAGCTGGAAGGAAATTTCAGCAAAGTTTATGATTATCTGTCCTAGTTAAGATGATATTACAGCAATATTTACTGAAGTTTCATCCACTGCACTGAGCCAAAAATACATTTTTGTGCTGGCTACACTCTTACTCTCCTTCTCTGCCTCACTCACTCTTTTGCAAACTCTTCACGAAACCATGGCAACCCAGATTTTTTTCTGTGCAGCTGTAAGGCACCAATACAATAAATTTAACTCTAAAAGTGAAATGTTCTGACAGCATTTGTCTGAACAGATCGCACAAGTCAATACTTTTGTGCTGCTTTTCACGTCTGTTTTTGTTTACTGTCTGACCTCCACCTACCTTCACTATGTCATTGATCAGTGAGTAGCGAAACATCCAGTCCAGATTGATGCTCTCATTCTCCAAAATATCCTGTGAAAACAAAACAGATCAAAAGTGGAACAGGGATCTTTTACAGACAAGAAAGAGTCTACTTCTGAGTTTTGGTCTATCTTTAACAATCCCAAGAGACAATGTGGGCCAAGAGTTTAATGTAGGAGTAAAACAGCCAACATCTGTCCAGATACATTTCAGTCACTTTTCAACCCTAATTTTAGCCAGGGTTTTTTTCCCCCACATAATAAACAACAAGAGGGCTGTCTCAGCCTAATTTGATCACCAGGCACCAATTTGGTAAATTTCTTATCTAATTGCACTTACACCCACAGGGGAGATGACACTGTTCTTAATCACTCCAGTCATTCACTTGGAAAAAAAAAACAACACTGGCAAATCTGCCTCTAATGAAAAAAAAGTGAAAGCTTTCAACAAAATAGTTTCCGATACAAAAAAGTGAACACCTAATTATGTCAAAATGTGATGACTCATGATTCTAAAAGGTGAGAGTACAGCTAAATAGAAGAAGTAGACTCCTCTTAGTCTTTCATTGGCAACATAAACCACTATGTGATTAATTTCTCTTTAAAAACATGAAATTTGGAATTAGCCCAAATACCAGACAAACAATGAAAAAAATATTATTAACTTGAATGAGTTTCCCTTTAAAGGTAGAGTCTGCAGGATTTAAAAAAAATATATAATATGTCAACTTTTACAGGAGTAATCCTGCTTAATCGTCTCATACAGGCCTCTACACATAAGTCAGTGTCTGTGGCAGCCTCGACCCCCTCCGTAGCCTGTGTGTTCAACAAACAGGCTGCGGAGTATATAAACATACTAAGTTAATGTTTTGTTTGTATCAAGGTGTTTCCGGGTGAAGAGTAGATGTGGTCACATCAGCCAATCACAGTGCACCCAGCGTGCACGTGACTTTGCATGTTAATAATCATGTAAGAAGCTATCTATAGCAGCCAGGGTAGCGGACTTAGCGCAGAAGGAGACAAACACAACCAAAGTGAAATTAAATGAACACTAAACAGATGAAGCTTTTTACTAAATGAGGGTGAAGCTTGGCTTGTCCTTTACTCGCTTTCGGGCAGTTGGAGAGCAGTACGGGACAAAGAGTGACATGAGCTGGCTTTCTGCTAACCAGGTATGTGTCAGATTAGCTTTTGCTAACATGCTAACAGCACAGCTCTCGAGATTCTCCCACGTAGAAACACGATGCTACAAGTGGTTCCTGAGCTAGTGGGTGTGATTACGCAGCTTCTGGCTGCTGGCACTGGGCCATGAGGAGGAGCCTGGTATGAATCTTGTATCTACTAACAGGTAAAAAAAATCCTGCAGGCCCTGCCTTTAAGTACATAAAAACAAGTTTATGATGTATTGGTGGAAAAAAAAATATTTAAATAAAATAAAACCTTAGTGCTCAAAATTTCCTCAGTGAAGACCCCAATGCATTTCTTTAATATGATTTTTGGTTGAACCACAGTCCTGTTAGCTCTGTGGGATTTTGATACAGCCTGCCAGGAAGGAGAGTCTTCTTTGACATCCAGCCACATCAAATCAGCTGCACTTTTCTGGGTTCAACACAGAAGTCTCCACTCTATAAGTGTGACTGATGAAGGCCAAAGCTTAGTTTTCCTTCTCGGTGTTTAAAGAAGCTGCTGGTGCAGGCCGAGATTAAGTTCTCTTTAAAACACTACAAGTGTCTTATTCAAACATTAGATATAACAAAGATTAAGTTTCAGACAAAGACAAAAACATGTTCAGAGAACTGGCTGTGTCATTTCAGCCCTCTGGAGACTAAATAAGGAGATATTGTCTTGTAGAGCTCAGCAGGGATCAGTTCAAACGGCCAGATATCCCAGTGTGATGATGCTGTCCATGCTAACACTGTTTACTCTCATCGTATCACTGCAAAAATCAGAACGTCCAAACCTTTATGAGGTGATTTATTAGGCTGTGCCTCCAGAGTTACATGCATTAACATATTAGTAATACTTCAGCTTCTTATTTTTTCTGGTTTGCTTTATCACATGATCCAAACCTTTTAAACTCTTGATAAGGTCATGTCCTTTTGGGCCATGATTGCCAGCTCAGAGGAAATAGTCAGTACAGAGATATAAGATTCTCAGTTATGATAGCTACAAGCCTTGAAGCACTGGGGACCCTGTGACCCCTGCGGATGGTTATAAGTACAGGCTCCTGTGGAAAAAGATGCATCTCTGTCTGCAGTAAAATTTGTTGGTGACATAATGAAAAAAATGTTTTACAAACTCTAATCTATTATTATTTGTTAGCTTGCTAGCTGGATCATCCATTGGATCATGATGGACAATCCAGTGTCCCAATAAATGCATGAATAAATTTATAATCCAACTGTTGAACTCTTCAAATCCTCAAAGAACTGTGAATCCTTATATTAGCATAAACATTAAAACTTGTTACTAGCCATTCAGCTGTTAGCCCTGGGCTATATGTCAGTCTAGCCATTAACAATGAAAACGGACTGCTTGTAATGATGTTGAATTTAAAAAATGATCCCACAATTCCAGACGCTAACAGCAGAAACACCACACGCATCAACCCTGTTCAAGACATTTTGCCTTTTAACTGGACATGCATATGGATCCTGGTTTTGGAGTTTCTAACACAAAACTTTAACTCAAAAACAACAATCTTTTTGCAAACCTTGTGCCAGAATTAGCTGTTGTTAGAAAATAACCCCCTCTCCCTGCTTGCTCATTTACTTTTCACTGCCAAACTTTACCAACTGACTTCTAAACATCCCCACAATCAGGTGTGTGCTTAATATTAGTTTCAGACTTTCTTGTTGTTGGTATCATTTGTTGTGTTTTCAAACTTTGCCAGCAATGATGGTGTTCAGTTTGATAGACAGGTGACTCATCATGAAGAAAATCACCTTTAAAGACCTTCTAGAAAATATTCCTGATCTGCAAGGGTCACCTGACCCTCCGTCAGCCATCTTGATTTCTTGATAAATTTATGGTACACTTCAAAAAGGTGACCAGTGGGTGGCGGTGTTTGGGGTGATTAACTAAGAAGGGGAATTAATTCATCAAAAACCCAAACATGTGGTATGAAACAGCGTTAGCGCAGTTGTCTACAGACTTGTTTTGAAGCCCTTAACTTCTACAAAACAAAAAAATATTTGAAGGAGGACAAAAAGTCACGAAATAAAACAGCTATAGAGTTATTTTCCAAAACTTTTTTTCTGTAAGGTATTCAAGTAAAAGAGATGTTACCTGCAGGCTGCCTCTGGGACAGTACTCTGTTACGATGCAGATGTTTGGGGGGTCAATGCAGGCCCCGATGAACCTGGTCAGATGGTTGAACTGAACGTCCCTCATCTGAAAATAACCACACAAACACACAGCAACTGAGTGCAACACTTTCCAAACATCACACTCCCAAAGCCATGGAAACAGAGGACGGGGAGGGGAACTGACGATTCATTTATACACATCAGGTTTTTCAGAATAACGCTCCCAGTAGTTCATCAAAATAGTCTATTTGCAGTCTGCTAGTTGGCACTGGTGTCTTTTTCTACGTGTTGAGACGCATTCCTGCTCAGGGCACCCAGTTGAAACATGTGCGTGTGCATAAATTGCCCTTGGAGGTTATGAATGAGCCAGTGTGCTGAGGATGAGGGAAAATAAGGTTGAGGTGTTGAGAGGATGTAGGAGCAGGAGTATTAGAGCGGAGCGAGCAGGACGTGTAAAACTGCTCTACATGGAAAATAAGCACACGTTGATTTTACGAAACAGCACGTCTTCCAAAACATGAATCACTTTGAATAGTAGAAGTATGGAAACAGAGATGTTTAAAGTTTGCTGATTTAGAGGAAACTTGGACATCAACATTTTCTGGCCTTTTTATGAGTGAGTGTGAAAAAGCCAGTGTTGTTTTCTTTTACAGGAACAAGCTCCGTAGACATCCTACTTCTGCCTTTATTTCAGCTCTGGTGCTGACAGCGGATAACGTAGGGGAAAAGGGGGAAAACTTCCTTTAGCCAGAAAGATTTAAATAAGGTGTTCGTAATTTCAACAGTGTACTTTTCTTCTTTGAGCTCAGTGAGTGACAGCCGCTCTCGCACCAAAGCACAGGGAGTAGGTCGCTCCTGTTTCACGGCTGCAGAGATGTTAGCATACCCTTTGGCCTATATAATTTCCCCTGCTGCACTCTGGGATGTGTTGGAGCAGAGATGTGTGTGTGTGTTTGTGTATGAGTGTGGGGGGGTTGCTGGAAGACAAGTGGTTAAGTTTCCACTGGCAGACCCAGTCTCTTCCCCCCATCTGGTTGCCTTTTTCATGAGCTGAGGTTTGACAGCCGATCAAGCCCCCGTGGCATCCAAGAAGCTGCCAGCTCAGACAGCAGCCCCTCTCCCTAGTGTGTGCCTGCCGACTGACCCAGAGGCCACAGAGGCATCCAAGAACTGCCCTCTTCCAACAGGAAAAAAAAAAAGCGGACTGACCTTCAGAGCTAGAACAGAAAGAATTTCAGCAAAGAGAGTTGAAGGAGCAAAGAAACGGCCAAAAGTCTTCCCCCACCAGCATCCATCTTGCTCATGAGCACCCATGTAATTTCTGAGTTAAGGGTTTTCCGGTGCCACACTGTGTTTCCATCACCAAACCACATAAATTAAGTGGATTTTTATTCTCCTCCGGCTTACTGATCGCTTGCTTGTAAACATTTCCCAGTTAAAAGGACCTTTTCATCAACAGCTGCTGTCAGCGATGTTGAAGAGACAGACTAAGCTGTTAACAAACTGCAGTGGCACTGGTTGTGCAAACTCACAGGCAGCCAGGTGCCACTACCAGCAAACACAATAAGTCTTCAATAAAAGAGAAACTGATTAATGTCCTACAGAGTAAATAAACCTGTGTGTTTTCTACAGCAGGTAAAATGATTGAACCTTGCACAAAGCACACTTCCCTGCAGAGTTTAGAAATAAAAGAGTATAAATTCATGGCTGTTTCACCAGATTACTGAACGATGAATCAGATGAGACTTGATGAGACAGCATGGTCTCCAAACATGCCTCTTTTTTTGTCATCAGGGCAACTGATAAAAAAACAACTAAAAAGCAGCACAAGCACATAAGTGTAGTGCTTAGTAGTGCTTGTGAATGTAAAATCCTGAACTAAAACGAGCTGTTTGGATTTTGGGGATTTGCCGACGTCAGCGATTCCCTTTCTTGACCAATCAGGAGCAAGTCTGACCTGACTGGTCCACCGGAGCAGATACCCCCGAACCCCCTCCCCGCTGCTGAAGAGAAATCTCTCCAGCAGCGGGGAGGAGAATGCCAAAGTTGAAGAGCCATCACTGCTTTGTTTTTGGCTGTAAACAGCCTCATGGTTCCATGCACAAGCTTCCCATCTCAGAAGAAGACTGGACTAAGTGGCTAGAGTTCATTTATCAAGGAAATGTGCCAGCTACACTCAGTAAAACTGTGCATGCGTGTGCTAGTCACTTCACGGCCGGCTGCTTTTCCACCTTTGGACAGTACAACAGAGGGCCAGCGAATAGACTGGTCCTGAATCCAGGCGCATTACCAACCGTCTACCAACAAACCTCGAACCCTGAAAATGTGAGTATTTTAAATGCCGTGTGCTGTGGAGCAGATGTAGGAGCTTTTCCTCAGTGTCCCCCCTGTCTCTGTGTTAGCCTCAGGATGCTAACTTTAGCAGTGGTTAGCCTGTTGTTTTAGCCTGTAATGTTACAGTAAACGAGCTTCGCTGTTTTCTAAACATTGTGCACTCTGAGCTCATGGCGCCACTCTCAGTGACGCGGAAGAGCGGGGCGGTATCAGCGGTGGCTTATTTACATATGAAGGTCACACCCACTAAATCATAGCGTTCTGAACAGAGGGGCTATGAGAGCCTGGCAACAATGCTGCTGTGCTTGATTTATTGGCTTTTTGGACCAAAACATGTTACTACCATTTCATGAAGACATCAACCATCTACATTAAACTGCAGAAAAGGAGCAGAATATGAGACCTTTAACTTTTTAAAATAAAGTATCAGAAACAGAGCTGAAAATATAAGCCATGTCCATAGGGGACAATAGAGGAGAGATTATTAAAATGACCTTTAGAAGCAAAAAGTGTTCATGCTCAGTGTCATATAAATGACCTTATCCAACCAGCCTCCAGCTATTTACACGTGACTATCTTCTGCTCATCCAATTGAGACACTGAAGTGACTGATTTCCTACTGGACGCAAGTAAAACATCAGAAAAGAGTGGAGCATGGATGATTTGACTCAACTAAAAACCAGATCACAAAGTTTTCAGGTAAATTGTGTCAAATTAGCTTGAGCTAAGGGCTCTCCTGCAGGTAAACACCCCTGTGCTCATCTTCAAACGCAGCCTACACGTAACTTTTTGACATGTTATTTATCCTGATTTAGCCAAATTGTGTCCCACTGTGAGATGTCATCTGCAATCTGTGCTTGCTAACAAGTATCCTAAGCTACAGCTTTGGCTAATGGCTGTGCCATAGTAGAGACACAATGTACGATTGACATTTGTTGCCTGTTAATAAACTGTATCTTGTTTACAAATCCAGCAAACACAGAACAACAATATAAAAAAAAGAGTTGTATTTGTGTCTTTCTGACGAATTCAGTACAGTTTGAGCTTTCTTCTTTTTTGAGTTTTTGGTCTCCACCACCTTCTTCGAGAACAATCTGCCAAATGCTTTCCTCTAGTAGCCAGTCTCCCTGTCTGTTTGGCTTTCATTTCCAGGCTCAGGGTTGTGGGCTGAGGGTTTTTAAGAGATATCACTGAGAACAAACTTATGTTACGACAAGAAACGTTAATAACAGTCATCAGATAGCGCTGGAAGATGATAAAATGCTTCGTAGATGCAATCTGGGCTACCCCTTTGTCTTGATAACCATCAGCAACTCTTTTCACATACATATAACAGAATCAAAATCACTGATTATAGCAGCATTAATATTAATTAAAATGAGTAATAAAAGACAGGTTGTGTAGAGCAGCTTCCTCAACTCCCTTACAGAGCAGCCAGATAAACTCAAGGGAGGGAAAATTAGTCTACACTGTGAATTAGGAGCTAGAACAAACAGTGAAAAACAGAAGCAGTGCTGATGTGACCTAGTTTTTTTGCAGCAAGGACAGGAAATGTAAACCAAAGAACATTCTCATTCATTATAACCTGGCTGAGTGAAATGCTTGATCCTGATTGGTCGAAACCCCAAAACAACAGTGACTGACTCAAGCAACAACAGGGACAACCAATTTATACATCATATAAAAATAATCTGCAGGAGGAAGACTGATACATTTCACTTCTGCCTGTTGACACTGTGACAAAAACATTAGAGTCTGTCTCTACGTACTAAGCCGGAAACACAAACTTGATGGGTGGTAATGCTAAATGGAATCCTGACAAGGTGAGTGGGACCCTGACACAAAGCATTATCCTTTCCATAAGAAATGTTAGGGTCAGAAATGTAGCTTGAAGCCGTCAGTAAATACATTTAAATTAAATACATTTAAATTGTCTTTTTCAAGTACTGCATACTGAATGGAGGAAAACTCAAAGAGAGATGATAAACACCAGACGTGTATTTTTCGCGCAAATATTTTACACGTTATTTGTTTTTTTGTTTTTTTTCAAATTTACTGTTTTTCAATGCAAACTTTCACACCAGCAACATTCTTTTTCTAAGCGAAACTGCGGCTTTTATTTTTTTGAGGTTGATTTTTCCTAAGTTTTGCTTGCGACAAGTACACATCTGACCAATCAAAACACTCATTGTTGACAAGTCATACACCGAAACATTTAAAATTAACTGTGTTTGTGTCCCAGCACACAGTTCTTTGCGACAAAAGACATAAAAACTACAAAGACAACGATTACAAACACATCATTTGGAGAAGCAGGCTGTTGAGGCTGAATGTTACGCCTCCAAATTTTTGCACTTTCATGCCATTAATTCCTGTCCCTGTTGGTGTAGGCCTTAAAGCTGCTCTTTGGGTTTAAATATTTGTATCCAATATCTTTATATCCTATAAAATAGAATTATAATATTACCCTCAAATACATGAGGTTTCTCATTTTTCCTATTTAAAAATATGAAGATCATTCCTAAAGGAGAAATCTGGTATATTTCACAGGTTACAGTGATATATTTAGGGATTTACTGAGCTGGCTCAATCATCACAAAATCTTCATCTCAGCCTTCAGAGGGGTTGACATTTATTGAACACTTACATGTTTCAGTTCCAGTAAAACTTGTCTGGTCAGCTCGATCCTCTTCTTGTTGACATGCTTGATGGCCACCAGGTTCCCCTGTGTGCAGCAGGAAAGAAGAAAGCAGAGCGATAAATGAAGTTCAATGGAGAGAACAGCTGATACAAAGCTCCACAGCGCTTTATGTAGAGACTATCAAGAGGATGCACGCTGGCCTAAATGTAAAAATCGCATAAAATGGTCTAGTTATATCAAAAACACATGAGATGGGAGAAGGAAATCCAGCAGCATTTAGAAGACAGAATTTCTTATATCATCGTCTGGTGGTGCATTTAGAGTTTATTTCAGTTTGCTGCCTGAGAAAATGTTCTTTTCTGAATATACCCAAACTGAAAACAATGTAACAAGCCAGAGAAAAACACCTCATGATTTCTTGGTGCAGGCAGAAGCTTAAGCTTTTACCCAAAAACAAATGTACAGTGAATTTACATTGATTCCTGACTTCCTTTCAGAGGTTATATTTCAGTATTTCTGTTTTTTTAATGGCTTTTGAAGTCTCCTCTCTTTAAACTGAGGTGTCAGATTCAATCATCTCTTGCCTGTGCTGAATTTGAGAGGTGTATTAATACCTTCAATGAACTATGAGACGCTCAGAGTGTATCCTGACATCAGCATTTATATAAAACCTGCATCACGCAGCTTAAAACAAAGACATCTATCTCATCATTCGGCAGGCTCTCTTTGTGTCACATTTCCTCTCTCCTCCTCCATCTTAAACGGTTAAATTAACCGCAGCAACAAGTTGATGGCCATGTCCAGACTGCGAGGCGGGAGTGTAGAAACAAAGAGAAGGAGGGGGGAAAAAAAATAGAAAAAGAAAATTGACGCATTCTGCAGCTCACATTAAAACCAACTACCTAAATTCGCCCACACTCTCTTTCTCTCTCCAGCTCTCCAGCTTTCTCTGCGAGTGTGCACATGTGTGGGTGGGAAAGGAGTGCGCAGGAGTTGAAAATGTCAGAACTCACTAAGCCTTACCTTAAAATAGCCCGTTTTTGCAAATAGCTGATATTTTCCATGGGCAGTTATCAGGGAGCCATAGCTGGAGCCTCTCTGGAAGGAGGAAGGATATGAAAAAGAGCAGTTAGCAGTGTGTAGATTAGAGCAAAGAGGATTAAATGTGGTCATATTAAACTGTGTGGCTACCCCATAGCTTCTTAAGAAGAGTTCATTCACTGAACTCCTTTTCCAAAATACCTTCTCAATGCAACATGAAATTGCCTTCTCTTCTATTAAAGAGTGTTTTCAGTTTTCTAACACCAGCTCCAGTCTTTGTGCAAATGCCTGCAGTGCATATACAGTGAATAAAAATCAAGTGGGCGCACTGCACAGAGACAGCCAGCACAGTCAACTACACACTTGTATAGAATGCAAATACTGGAAGCACATGGCACACTGGAAAATACATCGGTCTGGAAAATTACTGTGTTTTCCACACACACACATTATCCCAGGAATTGGACCGGCAAGCAGTAATGAAAAAGGTGTGTGCATGTGCTCCTCGTGAACGCTCACACGTGTGGAATGAAACAGAGCCCATGAGGAGATGCATTAGATATGAGACAACAGAACCTGATACTTAAAGAACTTGATGAGGTATTATAGATGGAGGGAGCTGGGCCAGACAAGAGCTTATTTTAACAATCATTTAATATGTGTCTGCCACCGCAAAGACCCAGCCACCTTCAATAAACCATCGGGAAAGCTTTCAGGAATGTGTAAACTAACAAAGGGGTCTCTACTCTCTCAGGGCTGGAGCTTCAGTCTTTTCTTCGAAGCTATATTTTAATACAAAGAACACAGTGTTTAAATGTGAAGGTCTAAACATTTCAAATCAACATTTTCCCTCCTGGCAGGTTCAGCTTTGAAAGAAGTGACATCTTGTACTGATAATTAGTCATGTATGGAATGGAAGCTGTGAAGCCAGTGTTGAGTCTTCCCCGTTGGCAGACATAACAACGTAACATGCCAAAAGAACAACAACTTGTTAATCACACAGTGCAGGCTGGGTGAGCAGCTCTAAAGATAGGAAATGCAGATTGAAAAAGTGAATTAAGAAGACGTTTTAAGTGGTGCCAACATGACATTTTTTTTCCTTTCTTAATTTTTCTTAACTAAGCCGAGCAAAACTGTCCCAGTGCATACATGAGTGTTATCCAAACAGCAGTTTCATTAAATTATCATTTAGCATCCATCAGAATGTCTGTGGTTAAATTTCAGGACCAGTTTGACTTCATAGCTAGTCAAATCATGTACAGAGAGAAATATGAATAACCAAAAAATTTTCATGGAATTAACAACAGAAGAAAGTGAACAAATCCTCAGAAAACAACATAAAACTTTTTTTTATTATTCGTACCATTGTTGTTGTTGCAGATTTGATTTCACAAACAACATTTACGGCTACGTTCACACTGCAGGTTTAATGTTCAAATCCAGTTTTTTATTTGGCTGTTTACATGCAAAAGCTACAATAGCTTTGTAATTAAACTTTGAATCCAGAATGACGTAATAGTTGCTCTAAGGTCCCATTTTCACAACAATGTTTCTTCCTAAAATGCCAAAAATGCAGTTAGAAAAATCTGCGTTTACACAGATCAGTTATCAGTTTTTAATCAACTCCCATGTCCATGATAAAGTCTCCGCAGAGAACATTCAGAGGACGCTGGATCAAACTTTTAGCACAGATTTTTTTCAAGGTCTACTTTTCCAGCTGCCAAACAACACAGCGTAATTTCCTCTCTACCTCTGTTGCTATGGCGTTGTCGATTACCAGCATGGAGAATTTCCCTTTTGCCCGTAATGTGTCCCTCCATGTTGTAAATTCCCTGGGTTTGGCCAGCTGAATTTTGAATATTTAAGGGCACGTAATGTAAATTATGATAGTTTTCAGCCGCCACATTTATCAACAGCTGATCAGGCATATGCCGTGATTGGCCCTGGTACGAACGTTTCCCAAATCACACGTGAACGTTTCCATAGGATCGTTTTTACACCCAGATCTGCGCCAATTCCCACGCAAATTTGATAAATGATGGTCATTGTGACTGGTGCTGTTCACACTGTCAGGAACAAATCAGATATGGGTCACTTTTAAGCAAAAAGTGCAGAAGCTGCTGCTGTATATGCTAAGGTTTTAACCATGTGGCTTTATGTCTGCTACACCGTGAAAAGAATGTTAATGAGATTATTAATGGATAAGAAGGTGCGTTAAAGTCACTAATCAATGTCCTGAGAAAAAAAAGCCATAAACTGTTAGAGGTACATGTCCACAATAAGTGCTTGAGGTGCTTTTTGTGTTTAAAGCAAAAATATTAAAAAGAGAAAGATTTTCAAAAACTGTAAAATGAGATTGTAGAGTTGTCACACAAGTCTTTGGGCTCTTTTTGTCATCTAACCTTCACATTTTTTTATCATTTTTGTCTGACAGTAAAAATAAACACTTCATCAAAGAGATTCTGTACCTGTGAGAGCGTGAGCCGGCTGCCGGCTCGTTTGTGGTATTTATTGGGGCTCTCGAACTGAAGGTCCTCCCACCGAATCCTCCAAAGCATTCCAGCCAACTCCTTCTCCAGCTTCAGTTTCCTGGAACAGAAAAACCAGGTGCGGACATCAACAAAGACAGAAGCACAAAAAACAGAAGAAGAATCCATCTGGATGTTTTTCCCACAACTTACAGATGCACTCTACAGGATGGTTAAAATAAGAAACTTTATTTTATTTCATGAGAAGAGGAAAGTTCTCCTGATTGGTGGTATCATTTTAGAGACTAAGTGAGAGAATAAGACATTTTAAACACCATGGCAAGTCAGATTATTAATTTTCGGGGAGGTGGTTTTGCATCTGTTTGCTCACCTCTATTATTTACATGGACTCTGAGCTTATGTTGGTGTATGCAGGTTTGTGTCTCTATATTTTTATTACATCTTTAACTCTCTGGTCCATATGCTTTACCTATTGAACTCTGATGAAGTGGAAAAGTACTTTGTAGGTGATTTTTTTTACAGTCCTGGACAGAAGGCTCTTTATTTCAAACACATGTTCTTATAGGAAGCTCTGTTAAACAGTAAAGGGCTGTTTTTCCATTGGTTTTACATAAGTTAAACAGATTGAAATTCTAGGCAACAGGAAACAACAGTTAATCATTGATCACTGTCAGGTTGTTTAAATGTTTGTTTAATACTCCCTCACCAAATTTAGGTTCACTTATTTACCCCATCTATGTTTTTTCAACTTGGATAAAGCTGCATGATTTTGTCGTATTCAGATGAATCATAGGTGAGTGACTCAACCTTTCTTTTAACCCAGCCGTTCTCTATTTGAAAAAAATCTAACTAAGAGAAAACCTGGATGATCTTGTTTATACAAATACTCACACTGAACACATCGTGACAGTCTGGTAAATCCAGAAATGTTGATATTTTTTGTTCAACCATGTTGTGTTTTTGCAGTAAACCCATCACAGAACTCTAAACTTATCTCAGCAAATTAGGAATTTGTTTAACACACATGCAATGTTTTCTCACTCAGCTAGTACATTTTAACTGGCATATTAACTGGTAATAGATTAGTGGTGATAAAATGCTTTTTGAATGCATCTTGGATTTTGAAGATTCAGAAAAGGCTGATCGATATCACACACATGAACAAAGTGAAAGAGGCAAGTCAGAAACGTTTGAGCAAAATAGACTTAAAGAGAGAGCAGTAGGCGTTTTTAGGGTTTATACTTTCTCCTTTGTACCTCATAATAGCTTTACATAAATTAAAGCTGAAAAAAAACACTGTTTTTCTCACACTGGTGTTTTACAAAAACCTTTGTTACAGGAGCTGTCTCTTTAAGGGTCCCTGCTCCACGAAACCCCTTCCCTCTGATTGGCCAGCCCTCTAGAGGCCTGTATTTAGATTGTGCGCTATTTTGCAATGGACCATTCCGAACAGTTAACAGACAGATCTGGGAATCTTTACAACATATGAATGTGTAGAGGTTTGAAAATCAGAACACGTTTAGTATGAACATCCAGCATTATTACTTTATACTGATGTTTAAATAAAGGAAAGCAAAATACCATTATTTTAAGGTTACAAATTATGGAAGAGATCATTTGAAGTTTTGATTATTTAGACGAACACGACGCGTTTATCGTAAAATTTCCTGTACTTTTCATATAGCAATAATAATCATATAATTTTAGATGTGGTTAAGTTTTGTGATACAGGTCACGTTAAACTGCATTGTGTAAATGGATGTCCATATAAACATAAACCTATGTATTTATGTATTTATTCAGGGGGTAACTATATTATTGAAGAGGAAAGAAAACTGAATTCTGGTTGGCTTTTTTTGAACTGTTGTTTCTACATCTACAAGAAGGCTCATTCACGCTTAAATAAGTGGCCAAAAAAAAAAGTTAGACTGTAAGTTTGTGTCAGTCATTCACTGGTATCAAAAGTGATGTTGATTTTATATCATGAGTAAGTCATGGTGCAATTTGTTACCCCACCATTAGGGTTTGATTATACAGAGTGGTTAACATATACAAACAGTGGTGTCTGATAATTCTTATGCACTATGCCCCAGACAGTGTGACTTTTCAAATAAATATAAAGGAGATCAACCATGCATGCCGCCTGTCATTGATCACCTTTGTCCCCTCTCAGTGGGTGAGCTGGGTGAGAAGAAATGGATCCAACCTGCTCCACAAAGAATTCAAACATTCTCCAGATTCCTGCCCATCCTTAGCAGTGATTAATCGAGTAATTTACGTGTCAGTCATATTTCTGACATGTGTTGAATGTTATTTCAGAGTTTCAGAAAGACGGACGATCTTAAAGCTGCATAGACTCAAAGGAGGAATTCAGGCAAATCAACACATCTGGGAAAAATCTCAGAGGCACTACAGGTTTTTTGTTCTTTTTTTTGACACTTAATGATTTAAAGTATAGACACTTTCAAAATAAAACTATTAGCCTTGAGTTATGAAAACCGGAGAGGAAATTCATTTTCAGCTTGAAACACATGAAAAATGAGAGGAGGCCACACATTCCAGCCCAATCTAAAAGGTGTAAAACACTTCCAGATGGCTTCAGGAAATTATTGCAGCGTTTGCAGATCACCGTGTTTTAACCATTCCAGCTGGCCCCAAAAGTGGCCCTTTATTTTTTTTTAACCTTTTTTCCACCAGGATAAACTTTGTAATTAAACTTTCCAGAAATTTTGAGGAACTTTGATGCTTTTTGTGTCTACAAATGCTCTTCTGGGTTGTGCTTGAGGGCAGGAAACACCATTAAACCTCTAATGCCCGCCAGCACCAGAAAAAAAAAAGGTATTTTTCTATTTAAGGAGCCTCATTTAGAGACCTCTGGCAGCCAGAGGGGCAAAGTGTGGGGCTCCACACTGGGCCTATTGTTTCATAAGTCCCATATGTGAATACCTCTGCTGGACCAACCCCTCCATTAAAACAACAGAGTCTCTGCTGCTCTGCTCAACATCTCCTCACACGGCTGCTGCACACCAGACTCCAAGATCAACTGAGAGCTGCTCACCACCTGGATAAAGCTGCTAGAAGATGTTTAACAGTCGCTCCATGAAATGAGAAGTCACTGAAAATTATTCTGTTTTATAAACACAGAGTATTAACGCAGCTTTCTACAGTGGAATAATGGTTGGACGAGACTGCAACATGAAACTACAGCAAAGTAACAAACAATGGAAAAATGGGCTATTTTTAATTCCTGACTTTCATTCTTTCATTATCTTTTTTTTTTACTTTTCAACTGCGGTGAATGTTTTTATTATTGTTTTACCTTGTTATTAATATTTGGAGGAATTTAGTTGTCAAGAAGTAATCCATATATTTTGATAAGCATTGAACTCAGTGAAACAAAGAGTATAAGCAATGTAAGATCATTTTTGCCCCCGTTTAGTCTGTCTGAGTCCTAACCTAACCCTAACCCTGTTATTTTTCTTTCACTATCGTGATGAGAGCTGTCATCTTCTTCCAGCAACACCTCAGCCATGCAGAAACTTCTGGAATGGGATTGATTTCAGGGAATCTTTCTCTTGTTTCAAAGAGGAGGAAAAAAGACTAAATATGTGATTAAGAACTTTCAAATGATGTAAAGCAGTGTAGATTCTGTCACAAAAACTATCAGAAAACAAACCATTTAACTCACATTATTTTTATTTAACCAAAAAGTCATTTTCCAACATTTCCATTTTACAAAAGGAACAGTTGCAAAATGTAACATTCCAGAGAAAGAACCATCTTCCCAACAACCCAAACAATCCTAGAAAATAATACACCAATAATTTCCCACAATTATACTTTCAATTTCTACATTCCCATTACCTCTGCAGTTAGAAATTGAATATTTTTGTGTATAAAAACTTTTTACCATTGTTTTAAAAATACACATATAAGCAGCAGCACACACATAGGAAATCAACTGTCATATATTTAGTTAAAATCTGTACTACCTCTTCTTAAAAATATATATAATAAATACAAAAATATCAGTCTTACAAATTGCACCCCCCTTAATGCAGTTCAAGCGACCCCATTGTAAAGACAAATTACCATAAACAGTGACAGAACTCATGTTAGAAACATTTAGTGGTGTTTTGAAGGGACCTATCTTGGAGGCCTCTCAGCAAACAGAAACCTTAAAGGCAGCTGTGTGTGTGTGTGTGTGCCTCTCTCTGTCCATCAGTATAGCTCCACTGGTGTCTGCGAAAAGAGGAAGGGACTTGTTAGCCAGTGTTGCTGTCTTAAAGAAAGAGGTTTACATTTATAGTTTTATGGTTTTTAAGAAGAATAAAATCAACTTAAAATCCAATAATAATAATAAAAAAAACAACAACCCTGATCTCTGTGAAAAATAAACTCCACTCATGAATCTGTCACCTATGTAAATGATGGATCTAAGTATATCTTGTTTACAACAGAGGTTGGTCAGGACCAAAGTGTTTAACAGTTTCCCTGTCCCCTGGGCCCACAAAAGAAATATCTCAGTTTAAAAACAGGTACAACAAATAAAAAATACGTATCCCAAAACTTACTGGCAAAGAGTCCTTTAAAACTAGCTAGCTAGTCAGAAAACCATGCTGTGCCTGATGAACTGTGAGCTGAAAGAAACAGAAAACAAAACTTAAACATCTTCAGAATAAATATTATCTGATAGTTTAATGATAGTCTCAGATTCAGGATCAGTAGATTTACCTCAAGTGGAAAGCTGCTCCTCCGTCTGTCCTCCATCATTCTTCTGATCAAAATCCATTGTGAATGGCTGGTGATTAACACTTGTTTGTGTTAATAATCAGTATTAGTGTGTGATCAGACTGTTTGTTTAAGCTGACACATAAATGATTTTTTCCTTATGTAAGACTCATCATCATCTAGCTAAACTTTGTATTTATGATAAAGACATTTTGGGAAAAGGGATAGATAATGGGAAATCAAAACTTTGTTTCCTAAAATTGAAGTTTTTTACTCTGGCACTAAGAAAATATAATTTTTCCTCAAGAAGCTTAAATGCTTCAGGCACACATGATTAACTTATTGTGCAATTAAATGGGGCTCATTCCAGCACTCCATAAACATGCAGACTGAGCCACATGGGACACTGTAACAATCCCCTTAAGTTGTTTATACAGCCAATTGCAGAGCACACAGTTACAACCATAAAATGTGGCAGGTAATCATTTTATCTAAATGGTACATAATTGCACAGGGGCTATCATTAAACCAAACACTAGTTTCACGATAAAAATCACTCAGTTCCCATTACTGTTAACTAAACCATCCACATCACATTTACAGTACTTAATATTTCTGTTTAAGTCTCTGATGTTCAATGTCTAGTCACCTCATGCTGTTCATGTTTCTTAAATGTTGTTTTGTTTCTTAGTTCCTTGAATTTCCGAAGGGTTAAAAAGAGCTCTCAGTGAAAGGGTGTAAAGTAAAAAACATCTGACAACACCGCTGCAATTTTCAGTGACACATTTCCCGTTCAAAAACTCTGTGACAGCTCAGTTGACGAGTCCGTGCACTTTGTATCACAAAGACTTGAAATATCATTGAAGTAGTTAAAGCTAGCACCAATGAGCTAAGCATACAGGTGCAGCTAAACACACTGATATCGGAGGGCAACTGCATCACAAAACCAGCAGGGCACTACTTCGGCCAATCGTCCTACAGCTAAGTCCCGCCCTAAAACGCAATGAGCAAATCACAGTGTATAGCCATTCCAATACACAAGGGCATTCTCTGCCCAGACGCACATTGAAATACATTGCAGAAAGTCAGGTTTTGTTCACTTTTATACAGTATTTCAGAGATTTTGAGTTTAAAAATGGTCAAACGGTGCACATAGTATCTTGAGAGGCTGGGCAACCAAGTGTATTTTCACCTTTTCCCAGGCCACATCTCAACCGAGAAACGTGTCTTCTTTGGATTAAGTTGTGCTGGAGTCCACAACATCAATTTAGCGTAAATATAAAGTGAATAAGGATGTCTCTGTCTGTTCTAAGGTAAGCTCACATCATATTTAAGGCAGCATATTGTCACTTTGCTGGAAAGAAACATCAAGTTATCTTAACATCTCTAACATTAGCTTATCTTAGCCTACCGTTAGCTCCTATGTCACTTTGTTTGTTGGAGTTCATTGGCCTATTATGTTAAACAACAATAAAATAATTCATATGTCTCTCAAATGAATAGTTTGGACCATTTGGGTGACTTCTAGATGATATGTGATCTCTTGGTCTCCAGAAATCATCAATGGCCACCAGCGAAAAGTGACTTGCTGTGACACCTTGCCTGAAAAAGTGGAGGGGGGCATGATTTGGACCTGTGACCTCTTATCTTGGTTTCAACATGGAATTTACAAAATGTCATATTGCCATATTTTTATATTTTCCAAGGCTGAAAATACTTTTTCAAAATCTTTGAACAATTTTTTTTAAACTTTAGTCCACTGGAGTAATACATAATTTATTCAGCACAAAACATATTAATTTATTTTGGTGTTTAAACCTAACCAAAGTGTGACAGCTATTTCAGATTAACACAGTGTTCATTATTCCAGCTAACCTTATACTCATGAAATTTGTTTCTGTACAAGCTGAGATTTTCAAGTCTCCATGGAGATCACTTGTTTAATAACTTTGACCACATAACAATAAGTCTTACTGGTAGCGTGTTTGTTAGTGTTTGACCCTGGAGCCAAAATGTGCACAAATCTGATGCAACATGGAGCTTCTTGAACTCCATAATATGAAGCGTAGAGCAAACAACACGGCTGCTGCGTTTAACAAGTTTGGAGGCGGAACTTGTTTGGCAGAGCTGACTCACTTCAAATTTACTGTCACAATTTTACATTGTATAGACAGCCTCTTCGTAAGAAGTGGGAAAATATATTTTTCTGATGAGATTTTAAAACATTATATTCCAAAAAACATTGAACATCTTAAGAAAAGCACCAAAAAAACAAACATTTGACTGATATCCTTAGTGACGTCAGTGTTGTGTGAATTAAGTAATCGGTTGGCAATTAGCTGAAATAGAGTGCAAAGAAAACAACATTTATGACCCCACTAATGATCATTAGGTGAGAAAATGGCATATGAGCTCACTTGGCAGCTTAAGAGCACTTTACCACTTCTTTAACACTGTCACCTGCTGAGCTGTTGCCATGGAAACAATCCTGTAAATACCACTCTGGCACCTATAGCAGCACAACCCATAAATCCAGACTCAAACATCTCTTTCTCTCCATCTCTCCATCAGTGGAAGGAGAAATCTGTACCTGCAATTTAACAGCTTGAGCTATAAGCAGCACAGACAGGAGGCATCACCTCTCTTTCAGTCAAACTCACCTGTAAATGAGAAAACTGGAGATCCCAAAAATGATGAGCGCTAATCCGGATCCCACAGCAACAATACCCAGAACTGGCAGATGACCTGGAAACAGAGGAAGGATTTAACAGTCTGTTGTTGTCATACGT
Organism: Halichoeres trimaculatus; assembly: GCF_033239565.1. Taxonomy (NCBI): domain Eukaryota; kingdom Metazoa; phylum Chordata; class Actinopteri; order Labriformes; family Labridae; genus Halichoeres; species Halichoeres trimaculatus. The sequence goes on along the minus strand of NW_027437194.1, from coordinate 12,160,066 downwards.
TTAACAGATGTCCACATGCATATCTCTGAGAAGCAGAAAAAAAGGCTCTCTGCTGTGAAAAGTGCAGCTGTGACTTCCTGGCGTACAGCTGCACTGCTCTTGCAGTCTGTTAGCCACAAATACCGGCAACAATTTAGCACAATTACACAGCTCTGACATTCCTGGTATATAATTAAAACCCTAATTGAGACTAATTACACATCCTGCTGTAAATCAGAGGATGAGCTGATTCTCATCATTGAGGATACATCATTTCCAACAACACCAGGAATCAACTTCTGCTTGATTGCATCATAGTCTCACTCTAAGCCTCTTTTTTAGCATTTAGTGCAGATGTTCAGTTTTCATATTCTGATGAATAAAACATAAAAAAAAAAATTAAATTGTTCTATCTTTTGGTTGTGTCGTCACAGTTAAAAAAGATCTAAATTAGCAACACCAATGGTACAGTTAGATAACACATCCTTTAGGTTTTGTTGCTTTTTGACACCAAACCACATGCTGTTGAAAATGTAAAATGTATGTTGGCTGAATATCTGACTACAGATACAAAATACTCAGACTTGGAGTTTGTATAAAATAGATTCAAAAAGCACACTAAGATGACTGTCACACCAGTGAGGCTCTGTACTGGTTCTGGTTCCTGAAGCCTTATTTTGAGCAGCTGGCATGTTCAGACTGGGGAAAGAAATTGGTTCAGAAAAGTAAGTTCACAGCTGGAACTTTTGAGTGTTCCTTTATTTTCAGAGATTTTTTTTTTATTTACAGTTATGTTGGTTTTACTGATGTCTGTTTACTTTTGTTCACGTTTGTCTGTTCATTCATTCAGTTCAGGGCCACGGGTGGCTGGAGCCAATCCGAGCTGTCATTGGGCGAGAGGCGGGGTACACCCTGGACTGGTCCCCAGTCAGTCACAGGGCTGACACAGACAGACAACAATTCACGCACACACTCACACCAATGGGCAATTTAGAGTGATCAATTAACCTGATGAGCATGTTTTTGCACTTTTGGAGGAAGCAGTACCCAGAACCCACACACACACAGGGAGAACATGCAAACTCCACACAGAAAGGCCCACCGGCCAAGCTGGGAATCAAATCGGTGACCTCCTTTTTGTGAGGCTGCAGCGCTAACCGTTGCGCCACCACGCAGCCCTGTTTGTTTGTTTGTTTTGACCTTTCAATTCTGCTGAAAAAAGGCATTGAAAAAGCAAATGCACATGCTGTTGTGCTGTTTCCACCTGAGTGACACAGAAAGATGCCCTCACATTTTGGTTCCACTTAAACAGGTATGAACACAGGCTGATTCAATGGAAAGCACCAAGGTTCAAGAATCCAGAACAGAACCGGTTCCAGGACCAGAAGCATGCCATTATGAAAGCCTTTGTAAAGAATGTGGGTTGTACAGTGGTTTATGATGTATTTTTAAGCTCTCATTTGTGTTTTATGTTTCATATCAAATCATATGACATTGTGGCGTACCATGTCATTTTATAACTTTCTATATTATATCATGTCATATACTGGCATAATTTAATATATCATTTATTGACGTGTACAGTATCACACTTTGTATATCATATTGTATTGTGTCATATTATATCTGCACATATATTGTAGTGTTTCATATTGTATCATACCATTTTGTTTTGGTATAATAAACACTTACAGTGGATACGTTCAATTGACTTTACTTGAATCGAAAATGAATTACGAAAAAACATTTTCAGTCTAAGAAAGATAGGTATGATTTCTTCGGTCATCTCTTCCTGGATGCTCTGTGGGTTTTTAAATTTTCAAATACAAGCTTTGGGTGCCAAACTTGTGAGCCTTACAGTCAGAGTCTTAAAGTACATGAATAGGGTTATGAAAAACAGTGTTTTTGTTGTAGGTTACTCTGGAAAAAAAACATGAATTTAAAGAAAAGATCAGCAAGAAAAGGAATGATCTTGCTTGGATTCATTTAGATCCACTTTCCAAGTTGATAGATTGAGGGCACATCACATCTTCTGCAGCAAAGCAAAACACAGGAAGAAGAACAGACGGCCATTATTGCTCATCTTCAGATACTCAATTCATTCACTGCTGCAAGCTCCTGATTCTCTGAATGTAGTGGAACAGCTCACATTGTACTGACCTTGTCCGTTTCTCTCCTGATTAAAAGCTGTCGTCACCATTCTTTGTGTCTGTGCATGTTGCTTAACTGTAATCATCCCAATCTTTTTGCAGATAGCTTCAAATTTACTGAGTCTCCCACAATTATCCCTCCTTCACTGCAGAAAACATTTATGTCTGCTGTGGTTTCTTCCTCAGTTAATCATCTGTAGCAGTTCTCCTGGGAAAAATGTCACTTTGTAGACACAACTTCTACTGTCTCTGCACTTAGTGTCTTTTAAACTGCTGTCTACCAAAGAAAAGCAAAGAGGGATATGTTTACTTCATTCAGAGACTGGATAAAACTGATGGAAAACAACACATTGATCAACACAACATCAGTGAAAGTATCTCAGGGTCCATACAGATGAAGAGATAATATATTATTAGTGGACTGTAATAACGACCTAATGAGAGGTTTAATCTTACTCTATGTCAGGAGGAGAAAAATCTTGACTAAGTGTTGGATCACTTCTCTTGTCATCAGTTCTGTGCATGAACTTCATTGTCCTAAGTCAGTGTCAGCTCCAGTCAATCTGTTCTGTTCTGGAGATACTTAACACAAGAAAGTCTCTAGAAAGAGGGTTTAAAACTAACTTTTGAGAAGGGTGCATTGCAATTATAGATTATTGAATGGTTGATTACCATCATTGCAGGAAGGATCATCTGTGGAAAACACACAGGGTGGGTTATCCAATGGTGGACCCCCATTGGGCCAGTGGATCCTCTCTGTCTGGGACCAGATTATGTCTTTGGTGGTTCCATTGTAGTAAGCAACAAGCTGCAAACACAGAGGAAAACACTGATTAAAAATATTTGACATATTTGGATCAGTGAATCTCCCTCCTTAATCTAATTTGACACACACTCACACAGAATGCACCGTAGACAGAGGAAAAATGAAAATAAACTTGCATAGCTTGACATGATGTTATTGTAGTGGAACTTTGTAACTGTCTAATTTAAACTAAGTTTATTTTTCCCGAGAGTGTTCACCCTCCTCCTGAAATTACTGTGCTGTCCTGCCATTAACAAGATATTAAATAAACCAAACTCTTTAATCAATATTTTTGTGCACTTTTATGGTAGATACAGACTGATGTGTTTTTTTAGTAGTCAAAGAAGCCGGTAACAGATACTTAGAGCTGATATTCATTTGCAGTATGGAAAATAAAGTGAAAACGTTGGCATCAAAATTTGAAATAATACAAACTCCAACATTAACTTTGCTTAAGTGCCTTTGAACAGCTTCCTGGCTAAGCAGATGTCTTATAAAGTTAAATGAGAACTTAAAAAAATAGCTCCCCAAAATTTTATATAGTAAGTCAAGTTTTCCTAAAAATGGCTCTGTGTGTCACTAACCAGATTATACTGTGGGTGGGACAATGCTACTGGCAAATTTAATTTCTTATCAGCCACCAGATTGAAAATAGCCCGATGCTGATACGCTTCAAAATGCCAAATATCGGCCAATAATCGGTCTATCCCTACTTTACAGCTACCTTTGGGTTGGCAAGGTAAAAAAAAATCACTCTTTCATCAGAGGAAAATGAGACAACAACACAGGTGGCAAACATTCTGAGCAGCTTGTTTGTCTGTGAGTTTTATTTAGATGGTATAGCCTCATGGAGAGCATGTGCTGTCCCGCTGTGAAACTCGATTCCTGTGTTTCTAACTGGACAGAGAAGTTTTTATGTGTCCAACCCATGCTCCCAGCATGTTGTGTCCTCCCCCTGCATAAACCTTAAGGGCCACCGACCCCCAACGGGAGGTCGACAAAACAATGCAGGCTGGGATGGGTGAAGGGGAAGGGTGGTGCAACGTCAGAAATAGACACAGGTTTTTTTTCAGTCTGGGGGCTTCCAAGTAATGTCCTCCAACAATTCACATCATCATGTCTTCAGTCTTTTTGCCTATTTTTAGGTTGGCTGACAAAATGAGAACATCCAAGTAAAGATAATGCCCACACACAAATAAAGAATAGGTGCTTTTTAATACACAAATCATGGAAGTGGACTCTGTTTATATCATTATTTTGTGAAAGGCTAGGAGAGACCCAAACATGGTGAAAAACTGTTGGTTTTAGGTTAAAAAAAAAAATTAAACAAAGTTCAGAGGAAGCTACAAAAATTAAATTGAATTATGTCTCTCTTATTACAAGTCTGAAAATAGTCTTTAAAGGATCGTCCTGACAGAGGCTCAGTCCCACATGAATGAACTATGGGTCATATATAGACTCCAGACTGTCATTAGAAAAAATCCTGTCCTTTTTCATCACAATTTTTTTTATTTTATTATAAAATGAAGTCTGTGAACAAAGTTTTTCTGCACTTTGATCAAAAGGGGTATCTTCCTACTCTTGCATGAAGAAAATTAACTCACTGAGCAGGTCTAAAGTATGTTTCAAATTACAGTTTGTTGACAGGCCACTAAAAATGTTTTTAAAAACTCTACAGTTGAAGAACAACCGCAACTTTGTCCAAAAAGAAAAATAAAACATTAGTAAGAATCTAAATCACTATGGGAAACATCTCGAAGGCTTTTGTTTTGACTGAATGGTCATGTAAAATCAAAGGTGCAGTGTTGCATGATCAGGAATAATAATCAGAGCTGACTTGTCAGAAACTAAATATATTATTCATACAATAAATTTAAAAAGTGTGTCTGAGTCTTTTTGATGTGTACCTGATTTTAACTCAAAGTTATTAACCATTTTAAGCTGTCTGAGATTCTCAGAGTTGAAGCCACCAGGCAGCTGGTTTCTGAGGTCAACCAGCCATTTGAACCAACTAAAACAAGGGATAAATGAGACCAGGAAGTCACTCTGATGGCGTGAGGGGGACCGCTGTGAAAATCTAACTGATCTTACGTCCAGTTAACCCACTTTTGCTACCCTCAGAGAGAAAGAAAGAGGGGAAACGTGCTGGAGCAGTCCATGGTTGAGTTTACCGAGCACAACATACACAAATATTTTCTCCAGACTGGGAGGGAAGTTTGAGGTTTTATGCATCTCATCATTAGTGAAATCTTAGCAAACCAAAAGTATGTCCAGATAGTAACGTTTCTTCTGCTGTCCTAGCATCAACAACCAAACACAAACCAAGGCTGTGGTTTCAGAATACACACATTCTGCCAAAGCATTAGGGGAATTAGAAAAACATGAAGTGAGTCAGACTTACAATCTATCTGTCACTTTCTTGTCTGGGCATCTTTACATATGAACTGAAGGACGCTTTAAGTTTGTGTCCAAAAAGTAATCTGTCAGGTATTTAGACTTTTTGGAGACAAGGTGACTTGCAGGGTTTCTATTGCCTGGTGATGAGATTTTAGCAAAGGAGAATCCAACGATAGCATTACATTAATGAGGACAGAGTGCGCATTTGTGTGCAGTGACATCCAACTCCCTGTAGCCCCCTTAGTGTTTTTTTCCATGTGGTTTTCTGCCTCTTGTTTAGTAAGAAAGACACCTACTGGTAGTAGACAAGATTCCTGGTTTAATTTCAGTTTTTGTGAGCCAAGACTGAAACTTAAGATAAAAACAAACAGCAATACAGATCTAATTTCACTGATCTGTCATGAGGCTAAAAAGATTTGAACAGATTGGTTTTAAAAAAACCTAACACTGAACAACCAAGACAAAAATAGGAAGGTTGATCACAGGGATTGTATGTGAATTTATTTCAGCATTGGAAAATTAGCATTAGTTTAATTGCTGCTAAGCCTGTCAGCTTGTATTTGTGATCATAGTGATAGGGCACAAGCTAAAGGCTAACACAGGGGCCAAGCTGTTTGTGATAAGAGGAGTGAGGTTACATTAGCGCTGCTTGGTAGATGACTGGCAGGACATAACCTGGATTCACCAACATTACACATTACGGACATGTCTCAGAGCGCTAGGTTGCTTGTAGCGCTAAATATAAACGGCTACTAAACTACAAACAAACTGACAAAGTGGATACGTCAGAGGACCAGGATGCTAGTAGCACTACATATAGCAAGCTACTAAACTACAAACAAACTTACAACATTTTCTTGATGTCACGTTTCAAACAACAGCGCTAGATAAATGTTGATAAACACCTCACGATGCATTGTATCTGGTAAGAAGTTGTCTTGAACAAAGAAAATTTGTTTCAATTCCAAAAGAAACACATTCCTTGTTAAAAATCACGACAGTGTGCCTGAGACCAAAGGGTGGTAATGCAGTCCAATTAAAACAGCATCTTAAATGATAGGGGCTTTCATATTTTGATCCTTAAGGGTCCCCAAAGAATAGTTTTGTAGGAATTATTTTCAAATTTAAACAGAAAAGTATTATCCCCCACTCTTAAAAAAACCCCCAAAGAATAAAATGTACATGGTCATAGCTCTGTGGCAAAAACAAAAAAGGGTTGTTTCTCATTTGCTTATCAGTCCAGTCCATGCCCAACACCCACAAAAAAAAAACAACCTTAGTGCCAAATCAGCTTACAAAAAGCTGCAGCACACAACCCATTTGTCCCTGCATGCATTGTTTCAACATCTATCTTTGCACCTGAGGGTATTTAGTAAAATCCAATCTAATTAAGTGTTATCACATGGTTTGGTCCATTCAGCCAATCTATCTTTTCTAAATCTCACAACTAAGTCAACGTAATCTCCTCTGACAAACAAAACTAGGACTATGTCTCTTTATTGTGCCTCTACCCATTTTTCAAAGCCCCCAACTTTTTTCATATCTTCTGCTTCTGTAAAATAAAAAGTTAACATTTTGGTTCACCCAAAGAAGAACAAAAAGTGTAGCCAGTGCATTTATCGACTATGATGAAAGAAGAGACAACACCAAAATGTAGTTTATGTTTACTTACCCTCCTATAATATCCTGTGTGAGATGACAAAGAGATCAAAAACCGAAGATAGCAAAACATGACGTACCCCATACTCTCCTGTCTCCTGGTCCGTCATGGCCCACAGGTTCAAGTCTATATCTCTGGCATTTTTGTGGTCTGTCGTAACAAGTCCTGTCACCCCTGTAAAACACAAACAATGTTCACAGTAAGGGTCTGATTCAGGCTGGGTAACATCATATATGGTACTACCACAAACTTTCAAGCACCCATTTCATTTTTCCCCTTTCAGATTCAGATGAGTCATCGTATGAGCCACAGAATTTTTCTGGTATTTTTGAGCGCTTGAATCAAAAGCACAAGTCCTTGTCCCTCTTAATCATTACTGTCTCTCTGAAATGATGTACCGCATTTGTGTACTAGTTTGGTTTAAAGTGACTGAAACAAATTTCTTTTTTTTTTCTCCTTCTTTTTTGAAGCTTTGGTTTTCAAACGAATGAATGTAAGTGCTGAAAACTGTTTTGAGTGAGTAACGGGGATTCAGAGAGCATCAACAAGGCTCCCTGAATTTTTTTCTTTATATTACAGTTTCTGCTGAATCTTTTCAAACATATCATGGTGAAAACTAGGACAGCTTTATCACTTTAAAGTTTGTTTTCTTCTCATTTCACACCACTGACCTTTGTGGGAATACAAAGAAAAGAAACCAGAATTCGACGTCTGAAAAAAAAAGCTTTTGACTGCAAAACCAGTCAGCGTTAAACACTATCTTTGGAAAAATGTCATAAATATCCCAAACTAAGAATGATAGTCTTTATCTGGTAATTCTAAGCAAGACAACTCTTTCAAACTGAACCAAAAACTTATCATTCTGCTTCTTTCCTCCAGAAAGATGTGAGAGCAAATGTGACAGCCAGAAAAGTAAACAAGGAAGTGTGTGAGCGTGCACGTCAAGCATCAAATGACCTGTTAACTGTAGTGTTGTGTGATAACTGTTCAGTGATGCTATAATTACTGTGTTGAAAGGGTGTATTTTAATCTCATTTTCAAAGAGTCAATAGTGCTTTCCAACAAAGCCAGTCAGGTCAGTAAACACATGTTTACAGTCAAACACGTGAGAGGCAGTCATAGCTCTTAGCTAAATGTCTGACAACATTTTCTGAGGTGGAGACAGTTCTATAATTATTAGCATCATTAATCTGTCACTGAAATCTTTTTGAAATTGATGGGTTCATTGTATTTAAGCCTTTATCTCCGGATGTGTCGGCACCGATACATTTGCACAAGTGCATTTTGAATGTCTATTGTTCCTACGCAGTTTGCATCATAAGAAAAATTCTGACGGACTCTGAAAGCTCAGATGTTGCTCTTTCAACCAATTTGTGGTTGTTACAGTAATTTCACTCAGGCATTTAATGAGTTTGTCCAAAAATGCAAAAAAGATCCTCCTGGATTAGAAAACCTCCAATGATTCTGAGAACAAAGAAGCATCTGTAGGGGCAACTTCCATGCGGATGCTAGGTGTTCTGGTGATGATGTAAGAGTCCTTTTTTTGTACAAAATAAGAGCCAAAGACTCACAAGTAAGTATGTTTTACAAATTTCAAAAATCCAAGTTTATCCAGTAAGATTTGTTAAAATCCAATTGCATTTTTTTACTTTTTTATTTTTCATTTAAAAATGTTTTACTCTCGTATAATGTGCAGAAATTTGGAAATAACCCCCAGATATTTAATGTAGTTTCCCAGAAAAATAGGCCAAAGCATTACCCAAAGGACATTTTCGTACCTTTTCATTGTCATAATAAGCAAAAGAAAAAAGTTGAAGCAGACATTCTGAGGCTCATGTCTTAAAGGGTTAAACATGTCCATCAAGCGTTTCCACCTTGTTTTCTTTGAACAGGATCAGAATACAATCCGATCATTTGTATCAGATTTTGGTGTTTATCAATCTTACATTAAGTCTTAGCCTGTCCTGAGTTTGCTACCCGAAAGAGTCTTTTACGTAGCTATGTCTAGGAATGTCCTTTACCATCACCGCTCCAGCAGTTTGGCCAAGTTTCCCTCCTCTTAATAGTTCAGCTGACTCTTCTCCTTAGTAACTTGGATTAAATTTTACTGAAATTACTGTTTGGTGTAGTGTATTCTGGATAAGTGAAGTCTGTAATTTGCTCAGATTTTCTGACGTTTGACGGAAAAACGAGGCACTTCAAGCATCTTTCTTCACCTGTGAAGGCAGCACCAGATTCTCAAGTGTGAAGCCTGCCAGGCCTTCATAAAATAAGGAAGACACATGCAACTGGTAAACTTCCTCATGTAATGTGCTTTAAAAACTAGAATACTCCTTATCAAGTTAATAGCTCAATGTTACATAATCTTTCTGGGCTAAGTAGTTTGTTTTAGTTCACTCTTTAACTTAACAACATCAGCTCACCCCAAAATCTGCGGTTCTGCGTCCTCATTGTGATGTTGATGCCGTCATTCTGAGCTCCACCTTCTGCCAGCGTCTCCTCTAAGGCTTTGGCGTACAGCACAAAACCATCGTAGAAGCTGCCAGCAATGTAGTCCATCTGCAGGAGGAAGGTTTGTTTGTTTGAATTATTAACAACATGCTAGATTGTGCAACACACACGGAAATGATTAAGAAGCTTAATCATGGAACAATAAAAAACACTTAGCTTATAAATAAAGGAAACTCCTATTCTAGAGCCAGCATGACAACAGAAGTGTGCTGACGAAATGATATGAATATGGTCAATTAAAGTACCAAGCGAGTTAAAGGCAGTAATAAAAGAAAAACTATTAATTGCTTACATCATTATCAACATCATTCATCATTAACAGCTGACATTTACACAGCACTGTGGGTGTTTTTCTCTGTGTAATATCTAATAAAAGATTAAAGAGGCTGTGATGCTGCTGAGAACACATGACGTTTTTACAGGCTGTAACTCACCAGCGATGGCTCCAACTGCACACCGAAATCCTTCAGAGCTTTGGCATGAAGCCTCTTCTGGAATTCTATGTACTCTGGATTATCAGGGGGCCGGTAGGTTATGACGAAAACCGACTAAAGGAGACAAAGAGAGAGGAAACCAGTCAAGAAAAGAACTAAAGCACACGTTACATGAACTTAAGATTGACCAGTCAGCCTTTCACTGAGTTTAACTTTTTCAAACAGAACAGAAAGATGAAGTCCAGATTTCCTGCTGGAAATCTTCAGCAAATTTCCAATTTCTTACTTAGAAATTAAACTGACACTGCAACTTATGTAGCGCAGTTTTTGTGGACAGACTTGCAGGGCTAATAAATCATGCTCTAAGGAAATCCATAGCTTGTCTCTTTATTTTCATTAAAGCTAAGAACAAAAGTTCTCACTTTCAACACATCTGTAAAGTCTTGCACTCACATGTTGAAGGCAATGACTCTAGTAGCTTTGTAGGAAATCATCAAGAGAAGGCACATTGGAAATGGGGCGGGCTCTGAGTCACCACGCTATAGCTACAGGGTGCCCGCCTGTCAATCAGCTGAGCTGGGCCTTTAATTGGGTGTATTTGTGCTCTTAATATCTCCTAAATTGCTGTGTTAAAAAAAAAAAAATTCAGCCCCTGCACAGTGTGTAGTTATTTAGGTAGGGGACGTTTTTTTGTACCAGGCTGTAAACATGTTTATTTCTGCTGTGAAAATGGCTTTTTTGGCTTGGTGTGTATGTGGTTTCTGGTACTTCTGGAGCCAGCCTCAAGCTAACACTTGGAAAAAGCACAGATTTTAGCACTTCAGCATTGGGCTGTCAAAATAATAAAATGCCCTTAATGTGCAGTGCAAAAATATACTAAATGTAACATTTTTTAAGTCACTGAATGTAAATTATAGCAAAACACTTGCAAACTTGCAGCTCTGCTTAGCAGCTACACTATAAGTTGTACTCTTGTTTCTAGAAATTCTGTTGGTTAAGTTTGCTGTTTTCTGATATTCGAAACAAAAGGCAAAAAAGCAGGACAGAAAAAAAAGATTTTGCAGTAAGAACTAACAGACTGCAAGCTGCCATGAAACGGTTTAATTCACCCACAGACATTGATCTTATTGCTTGCTAATAGAAAACCAATGCTAACAATAGCTACCGGTCCTCAACAAAAAGTTTGTGGGCTGCAGAAATAACCGTGATGTTATCTTGTGAATGTGGAACATAGCTTATTTCATGAAAGTAAGCAGAAAGATTATGAACCCACCTTATTTCATTTTTTTCAGCAGGATACTAGCAGTGTCACCATGCTAACTGTCAAACTGGGCTGTGAGAAATTTTGTTTTGTTCCTGTTCCTGTTTTGTCCCTTTGAACAGGGGGTTGAACTGTTTATCAAAGTGGTGATAAGATGAAAAGAGATGAAGCACAAGTCTACCTGAAAAACCAACCAGAAAACATCTTTCTTCCTTTTAAAACTTAAACAAGTAATCATAGTGGTCTTTTAGCATTTGCTTTTATTAGATAAAAGGTGATGATCAAAAAACCTCTACAAAGAAACTTTTTTCAAGTCCTGCTTCTTTATTTTCAAATCAGCTTTTAGAATTCCTGGTTATGATTACTATTCAAAACTTTATTCATGGTCATAATGGAAATAGTATCATTTATGTATTTTTCATTTGAATGTTAAAGAAGAGAATAATGTTTTTCAAAGTATTTGTGACTGAGTTAAGAAAAACTGTAAAGCTGAAGCACTTTTTATTCCCCTTCCATTTTATTCTGAAGGCCTCTTAATGAAATTTAATGATTCAATTTCAGTTTTTAAAAACAAAGATTAGGACAAAATGATGAGTTGTTTCAATCAAAGCCTCATTATGTGATTATATAACATGTTCTAAGAGGAGATAAAAAGCCTTTTAGTCCATAAACACAGAAGGTGGCAGGGAAGCAGTGTTAACATTTCTTTTATGGTGTTTAGAAAATGTTAGTTAAAGACAGCTGTAACACCACATACACTGTAATAAATTCATTTTATATCTGATGGAGTGTTTGAATAAGGTTTGAATAAATAAGAAAATATTCAGTCAGAGATTCTCAGTCAGAATATGACCTTTGATTTGATGTGCTAACAGAAAAACAAGTTTTATCCATTTCTTTGAAGCAGCTTTGCTCTTAACAAACAGAGAAATGGATTTTTCTTCACATAACAATGTTGGAGCCCAACTACAAACATCCACAAGCAATTACAGCTCTTAAAGAAGCTCATTGAAATAACGAGCTCTCTTATCGCTTGCAGACAAATTAACGCCTTGCAAGATCAGCAAAATAAAAGCCAAAGTTTTTGCACCTCAGCCAAGGTTAGGAGCAGTTCACAACTTCACACAAATAGATGTGAAGTCTGATTCTGATGCTGAAACAGTTTATTATTCATGCATCATTTCAGCTCTACAAAATCTCTTTCATGAGTCAGAAATCCTGTTTCAAAATGAAAAATGACTTTATTTCCTGCACGAGTTAAACCCCTGTGAACTCGTAGAAATACTGTTATATGTAACCTTAACTTGAGTGTGTGCAAGCTTTCAGCTAGTGTAGATACTTTGGTAGTATCAACCTGTTGCTGAACAGATTTGCAGGGGGTAACTATACAGAGGGTTTATAAGGACACTCCAGTGTCTCAGTCAAAGAGATCTGAAAGTTTTGACCTTATTTTGCCTCCAAAGCATCATCATAAAACAAGCAAATGGCTGCTCTGAAAATGGCAAATGTCAGATGAAGAGAGTCCTTCTGTTTTTATCTACTCTTGGTTTTGTCCAGCTTTTACTGCAGTTACAGCAACACGTCTCTGGAATAGTGTCAATATATTTTTCCCGAGAGCTTTAACACTGATATTATCCCATGCCTTCTGCAGCTCAAGCCAAAGGGGTCCCTGGTTTGTTTACTTTATCCAACTACTTGACCAAATTTGATGGATGAGGTTGAGGTCTAAAATTAAGGTGACCAGTCCATCATTTTCAGTGCTCCTTTTTTTAAAAAGGGAAAATTGTTTAAATCTAGTCTCTAGTCTAGTGCATCATAACATAATGATGACTTTGTTCATATCTTGTTTCAGCATCATTTTTGCCATTACAGTGCGATTTTTTATGACACAGCATCAAATTAAATTTCTTGCTTCAGTTGAAAAATTCAGATTTTTTTCAGTTCACTGGTTGCCATTGGTGTCCATAGACATCAATTTGGTTGGGAGATAGGCAGGGTCTGGCGGAGCTTGTCTATAAATATAAGCTTGTAAATTACTGTAGCTGATAGCAGTGCTCTCTGTGGGTAAAACATCATGATCAGCATAGATATTTGCAGAAGATCTGAGACGACAGACATGGTAAGATGTTGCAAACTGGAAAAGTTCAGGCAGCTCAAACTAAAACATAGAATATGTTGTGGTTGTTCAGAGAGAAAGAGTGTGGCGATCATGAGAAAAGACGGCAGAGATCATGGTGAGGATCAAAGGACGGAGTTTCCGAGAGAGTGCTATATAAAAAGGTATGTTTTCCCTGTTTTTTTTTAAATCAAAAACATGAAGAGGGGTATGAAAGGCAATTTCAGTGTTCAAATAGTCATTTAACACAATATTCTGTGGGTCTTGAAATATTCAGAATGCCCTGAAAATGGCTGGCAGCCAATGAGTTAAAAGTAACATTTCAATTTGGGTATCAAACAGATCACAACATTAACAGTTACCTCAAAGTTCAAAAATAGAGTTGTATTTTACATCTGTTTTCCATTTTCAAGCACTGGAGTGAACATATGTTAGTCCATTATTGGAGACCTTGCCATAATTAATTTAACATTACACTTGATTTATATTCAGATAGATGCTCTCCTTCAAAACTTTGTGAATGCTGAATTAGAGATAATTACAAAAAGCTGGTTTGGCATTTAGGAGGATCAATTAGCCTAAGAACGACACAGCCTGTGCCCACTCTGATGTCTCAGAACACTAATTTGTTTGGTTAAATGGCTTCCTGTGGAAACATTTTTTTTTTAATGTCATGCAAGAATTTCACTCCTCGAAGCGGTCAAAGGCTGGAGGGGATCTTTACCTCTGAGACTCAGTTTGCAAGCAAAGGTGATTTATCCTTCAAAGATCGATGGTAAGAGCACCCAAACGCTGCTCATATCCTTAAACATTAAAGCTTCATCTGACATGAGCGTGTTTTAAGAAACTGCTAAACCAGGGATAATTACAAACACACCACTAATCCTCCAAGTTTCTGAATTAAATGTCACTTTCTGCAGGATTTGAAGACTGTGCTCTGTCAGATTTAATAAGCGCAGTCTGATAATGATAATAGGATTTGGAGAGAAAATGAATAAAGATGACAAATTAAATATCAGTTGTCAGGAACATCTATTCCTCATTTCCAAGTGGTGGTTTTGGTCTAGTATAATTTCCAGTCTGTAATTACAACGTGGGTGAAACGGTGACAGTCTACATTTTATAAATCTACATCTGAAAGAGTTTATCAAAAGTAGTGATGGCTTCTCCTACACACTGTGTGCTCATATGTGCATATATATGTTCACACGCAGGCTGCAGCACTCAGCCCTGTCACAGCTAGAAGGTTCTTGGTATGAATCCCTATACGGAAAAAATTAGATGGGGCATGTGTTTGATTAGTTAAAGATAGATTCTGCAAGATTTTACAAAAAAAATATATAATTTCCACTTTTAAAGGAATAATCCTGCTATCTTCTCCTATGGGCCTCTATACATGTGTGTCAGTGTCTGTGTCTGCCTCAACCCCTTCCTAGTGAACATAGCATGGAGGAAAAAACACAACCAAAGGCAGAACACCAAACAGATGAAGCTTTTTCCTAAACAACAGTGAATCTTGGCTCAACTTTCACTCACTTTCGGAAACTCAAAGAGCAGCATGGGACAAAAAGGGACATGAGTTGGATTTCTTCTAACCAGGTAAGTGTCAAACACCTGTGACTGTGCTAACATGCCAAGTCAGGTGCACGGCTCTCGAGTCTCTCCCGTAATGAAACCTTGATGCTACAGGTGGTTGCTGGGCCAGTGAGAGTGTTCCCGTAGCTAGAGTGGAGCTGTAGGTGTGCGCTGCTGCTGGCACTGAGCCAAGGAGGAGGAGCCTGGTTTGAATGTTGTGTTCACTAACAAGTGACCAAAATTCCTGCAGACCCTACCTTTAAGTAATAAAGTGTGGGATAATGAGATTTATTTGTGTTGTTTGGATGATTCATTTGCATTCATATAGTTTTGAGAAGAATTAGCTTTATTAAAGCAATAAACTCTAATGTTAGCAACTTAGCCTCCATATCCTTGACTGGATGTTGATGAGACAGATGAGAGAATTCTGGGAAATATTTTCAATGAAGACTTTTTGTTTTTGTTTCTCTTTGAAAGCTAAATCAAAAAAATAAATTGTAATCCTCTTGGTCTTTTGCTATGTTTGCTTTAACCATCCATCAAATAAGTGTGGTTGTGGTTTTGGCTGTTGGTTTACATTCTTGTGTGATATGAAGAGAAAAAAGTAAAGCGCATGAAATGATTCAAAGTGAGATAAAGCTGAGCGGAGCAGGGATCTGGACATCTCTGGGTAAAATTAATTTGTTTCTCAGCACAACGGTTACTGGTTTTATTCAGGAGTCCTTCTCTGTCGAGTTTGCATGTTCAGCCTGAGCATGTGTGGTTTCTCTTTGGGAGATCCAGCTCCCTCCCACCATTTAGTATCTGTCTCTAAATTGCCCGTAGATGTGTGTGGTGATTTGTCTCAGATGTACCCCATCTTGTGCCAAATGTAAACTGGGATGGACTCCAGTCCCATGTGACCCAGAAAGGTTGTTTGTTGCTATATGTTAATCCTGTTTGTCTCATGACTCACTTGCAAGGTTCCCCCTGTCTCTCCTCTATAAGCACCCTGAATTTGAATAGGATAAGCAGAAAATGTACCGATGGGTGTGTATGTGCAACATATTTTTCATACCTTAAAGACGTTAATGGGATCGGCCCAGTCAGTGTCAGTGTTCTGCCACGGTTTACGATCCGTCAGACTCTCAGCGAACACATCCAGGTAGAAGATGGCGTAGTTTTCTGGATCAGGAATCTCACTTTGGAACAGTTTCATGATGTTCAGGAAGGTGTCCAGAGGGCCACAGATGTATACAACTGTAGACAGAAGAAAGATGTTGGTCTTAATAACTCACACTTCTTCAGAACAACTTAAACATCAGTTTCCTTGAACGTCTCTTCCTTTCTTTAAGAGATTAAAATGAGCTGGTTTGCATCAGAAACAGGCTCAAATAATCAGTTTCTTGGGTTTTTCCCTTATTTTAAAGGAACAAGAAGGAAAGGTCTCAGTAATTCATACAGTGGGACTTGACACACTGTTCTGATTTAATGTCTGCATCTGAAGAATTTTAGTCTGTAACCTCAGCAGTGATCCACAAATGATTATTTAAACATTAAACAAGGGGTATGTAAACACAAATAAATGCCAGATGTTATGGAGAGCATGTATACGGAAACAGGCTGACTTCTGCAGCAGCCATAAACCACGCACACATCATTTTTGCAGCTTTAGAGCAAGAGGTCAACTGGAAACTCACTGGAGAGTCGAGGAAAAGCAAAGAGAGAGTTCGCTACAAGTGGACGGGGTTAAATTCGCCGCTCTGCAAAAACATGAACTCTTTGATTTTGTTGCAGCTCCTCCAAATCCCAAAATTTCTTTCAGCCAGCTCTGTGTTGACATTTTTAAACCTCAGATATGTTGAGTTCAAGAAAATCAGGAGCGGGTTGTGAGGAAATTTGGGAGGGAAATAATACCATGAATTATATTTCCCTAACTTTTATCTTAATTTTACCATGGTTGATGGAGCAAGACTTACAGATCATCACATTTACTTTACTGTGGCTGCACAAACCTTTCAGGGCCCCAGTATAAAAATTGTAGGTAGCTGCTTTGTGTCATTGTTACAGAAAAATCATTTCTGTTCTGTGGACTATATATCATCATTTTTTCATTTTCTAATTCATATTTTTAAGAACACATAACAAGAGGTTAGTGGAACTCAGTCTGAAATGCCCAGTGATTTTTAGTGTTAATTTTCTGAAGGATACACACACAGCAAAGATGTAAAACTAGCAGCAAAGATCTTTGAAGTTAGAGGGTAATATTGATTTAAACAAACACCAGAAGTCACAATACCTCAAGGAACATGATTCATTCCTTCAATTAAACGATCAACTTTGTCTTTCTAAGGAGCTTGTTGATTTAGACAGAGTCTTTGTGAACATATCCATTCACATGCGTAGTCTTTTGAAGGTTAGGGGTTGTATTTGTTATGTGAAAGGGGCTTTGATTTCAGTAAACAGTCTGAGCAAAACCTTTTAGCAACCAGTGCATGAAAATATAGATAATTGATTGTACCTAAATATCTGCAGATAGGCGAGTTCTTCTTCTTCTTCTTTTTTTATTTTTATTTTTATTATTTTACTAGCTATAAGAGGCTCAAGTGTTTAGCTCTAGCTGTTGTAAGACAATTATTAAGTTCAATTCAAATGAAGCTTTGAGTTGTAGCTGAAAGTTTTTGGTGCTATCAAACAAGTTGTGGCACAAAGCCAAAAAAAATGGTCTCCAAAACCTTTTCTTCTCAAATAGCTGGAAGCTTCCAAGAACTGCCTAAATCTGTTAAGATTTCTCAAAAACAAAACAACAACAACAACATCATTAACAACAAAAACAATCACCTTAGTGTACTTTTGGAATTTAAAATATCAACAAGTATTTTTTATTTGTCCCTTTCTTGTACCAATTAAGTCTTACAAACATATCTTATCGTTGAAGTGACATAGAAAATAAACCACACATTGATGATGGATGGATGAGTGCTCAAGGAGGTTTTTTTTCTTTGATGGTGCTGCAGTCTGCCATGTTTCAAGATAATCAAGTCTTAACCAATGAGAAGACAGATAATGAGATAATACATCAATTTATGTCATCTCACAAGAAAACACTCAAGAGAGATGAATCTACATCTACCAGAAGAGATAACATGCCAGACTTGTTCTTTTAACATATCACCTAGACTCCTTCATTTGAGAACAATATTTATAGTACTTGACTTTTTTTAGTCCTCACTGTGTAGTTTTTTCACCCTTATTTGGCAGGAAAACTAAGGAGACAGACAGGACATATGGGGAGAAGAGAGATGAGGGTGGCATGCTGCAAAATGTCTTGGTCAGAAGGAAAACCAGCAACTCTTGCAACAAGTACTCCAGACTTAGTTTATCGGGCACTTGCTTTAACTGTTGAGCTAAAACGACCCTTCAGTTTTGGGGGATTTGATATCAGTGCCACATTTTGGCTTGTTCCAATAGAAGGTGGTTTAGTGACTTTTTAGAGGGAGGAAATATCTTCATTTCGAAATGTTGATTTTCGTAGTGAGGGTTCAGAAAGCGGAAGTGCCCCCATGTGCTGTGTCTACTCTCACTGCACTCAGGATCAATAAGCAGTCCTGACAGTATTTGGTGCATGTCATCCCTCATTCTCTTGCAATCTTAAGCTGTACTATGAAACAAAGGCTAAAAATAAAATAAATCATAATCCTGAAAAACAAAAAGAGACATTTTCTGTGGTAACCAGGAGTCAAACCTGAAACCTTTGTCTGGAAAAAAAAACAATGTCTCTCTTCCCACAACTTTCCCTCTGCCGCCCACACCCTCTTGCCTGCACCGTGAATAAAAAAAAAAAAAAAACATAGCATAATTTCCATTGCAGTGTATGTCAGAGGGCTCCTGCCAGCCGCATGCAGTCCTCCCAGTTAGCAGACATTTCCTCATGTGTTGGGCCAAAGTCTGCCGCTGCTGCTGCTGCTTTAGACCCTGACTCTCATCTGTTCCAACACGGTTCACCACGCCAAGTAGTCCTACAGTCTCCTGGACCCTTCCCAAGATAAATGTGCTCCACAGCCGGGGGAAAATGTCCTCTTGTTTTCTAACAGTCATACAGTACACCGACCTGCTGAGGCTTTAATTTACTCAAAAACACATTAAATTGTTTGGTACAGGCTGTTCCACTTCACAGACTCCATGGTAATCAGCCATGCTGCTGCACTGACACCTCCTCTTTCTGGTGTAATAAATCTCTCTTATTAAGTCTCAGATGTATGATTTAACAGGTTAAATCTATTGATAAATCACAAATAATCAAGCTTTGCTTCCACTAAAGAGTTGGTGTCTTCATTATCAGTCGTTTAGGTCTAAATTTGCGAGATACAGTTATACAACTTGTTGACAAAATTAAATTTGCTTCTCAGGAGTTTGATTAACTATTATCCAAAGAGATTTCTCAACACTGAAAAAAAAAAAAATCCGTACTTTTGGACTTTCAAATACCAAGATAAACTTTTTATTTGTCCCTTTCTTGTGCCAATTAGGTCTCAAACACATCACTTGTCATTAAAGGGAAACATAGACAATAAACAACACATTGATGATGGATGGATGAGCGCTCGGGGAGTTTTTTTTTTTCTTTGATGGTGCTGCAGTCTGCCATGTTTCAAGATAATAGCTCTCAAGTCTTAACCAATGAGAAGATAGATAGTGAGATAACACATCAATTTATGTCATCTCACAAGAAAACACTCAAGAGAGATGAATAAGAGACTGTACATCTACCAAAAGAGATTTTCCTTAATAAATGTAACAGCATATTTGGATGTATTAACCCTTTAATCTTTTTGCTTTTATAATTTTATGATTATTACTTCCAATTTTTTAAATCATATTTCTAAAATCTCTGACACTCATTTTCTTAAAGGCAAAGAAATGAACAATCCCCATGCAGGATTTAGATTATGTGGTTTTAGTACAAGAGATAGAGACACAGTGAGGTGTCATCATCTCAATAAACATCAGCCTCTTTTTATTCCTATCTGAACAGGTAACATTTTCTGCTAACATAAGCCAAGCACTTACTGTTGTTGCTTTTTCATTAAATCCAATGAATTTACCAAAACATAAGGTGGCTCTCATTGTGAAGCACTCACAGAAAATGTAATGTATTTGTCGCCAAGGTTAATGATTACTGCCAAATCCCAGACAGCATTTAAATCAGAAGTTTGCCTTTCTTTGCTCAAAGATTGGAAGGGATGCATTATAGAAAAGCGGGGCTGTGTTTCCTGATTAAATTACAAAAAAGCACCCGAGACAGTGAATCTAAAACGTCTAGGTACACTAAAAGCATAAACACCAGCTGTTTTTTTCTCTGTCATATTTTGCAGGATATGGTCTGAAAACAAAAGGCTAAAGCAGCACAATAAACCATGATTTCAATAGTATGTATGGCATCATGGGTATATATTAACCTTTACAGATTTTTAAGTATAGTTATAATTTTAGTCTCAAAAGATGGCAGTGTGCTTTTTAATGTCAGTGTGGCCCTCCAGACTCATCACATCTCAACCACCACTCCTTTTCCAGGACAAACTTCACGCTATAAGATAATGTGAAAAAGCAAGCAAATTTGGAAAATTTCAGCAGCAAAGCTGTAAATTTCCACAATATTACAAAAAATGTTCAGGAGTTCATGGATGAGATGGGGTGCAGAAACTGAGATGAAGCTAATCTGCAGCTCCAGTTTTACTTTGTAGGACTAGGGTTTGTGTCAGTACCACAATAATGCACAATGTAATCTAACGTTGCATTTTTTTATTTTTTTTATTTAATAAATGATACAGAATTTGGAAAATTTTATCGATAAAATTCTCTAAACTTAGAAACCTCACAATGCAGTGCAATAACTTCCTTGCAGGCCTTCACATATTTGTCAACCCTCATGGAAGCTGGCATTGACCAGTCTGTACAAACACCTCTCAGTCTGATGACTCAATCCCAACCTGCTTACTCCAAAGTCCTTCAAAGTTGGTTGAGATTACCAAATTCAACATGTCTCTAGGCAGTTTCATTAAAATTGGTCCATTATTTTCCTGTTTTAGGGCACATTAAAGGGAGTTAGGGCTCATTTTTGTTTACAGTGAAAATTGAAGAAATAAATCAGTGAGTGTGAGGATGAGACAAAAAAGATGAAGAAAGTTGTTTTTAGCTGTTTGTTTCACATTAGGGATAGACCAATTAACGACCAGGCCGATTATCAGGACTGATATTTGGCATTTTGGGGCATAAAGGCATCAGCCAGTTTAAAACTGTGTTGTTTCGGCTTTGATGCAGCTGCGCCGCTGTCTGCAGTCACTTCTCAGCCCCCAGCATTGTCCCACCCACAGTACCATCTGTTTGGTTACTTGCAGAGCCATGGCTCAGGTAACAGCAAATCAGCAGCGAGAGCTGTGCGCATGCAGCGCTTTCTGTCTCACACACACACACAACAGAGATTTTTAAAAAAGGTTTTGCCAAGAGGATAAACTCTGTATAGCAGAAGTGTGTTTTGAAGGTAAGTTAAGGCAGCAGACTCTCCCGAAATTGTCCTCTGTAACTCACAAGTAACGTCACTGTAAACTCAATAATGATAAGTAAACATAAGCAACAGCTCTGCTCACTGACAGTTTCTCCAGACATTAAAGGCATTTGAATGCAGAGTTTGTGTTGTTCAAAATTTTTACGCTAATATTTTCACTTTGACTGCAAATTAATATCGGCTTCAAATATCAGTTATCGGCCTCCCTGCCTTCTAATAATCAGTATCGGCCCCCAAAAAAATCAGTCTATCTCTATTTCACATGTTTTGAAAATATAAGACATGAAAACAGCTGGTTAAGGGTTTGTCTGCACCTTTGCAGCATTTTTAAAAGCTGAATGAAATTGTTCGTTACACGTCTTGACTGCAAACTAGGACATTAAACTGTGCTGCTTCCATAAACTTTCACATGCATGTGTAAAAACACAAAACAAGCTCATCATCGCATAAAAGCTGTTTTGTTGCTTTCTTGATTGTATTTTCTGATGTCAACCTGTGCCATGTTTTTCCTCGCTGCCTTTTGTTTCACAGACTGATGATTTACTGGTGATTTACAGCTTTTCCTCTGCAGCATTTCTTCTGATTTTGAAAATGTGGCAGAAAATGAATCCTAGAAAGCAGCATCTAACCCTCTGCTGTTGTTACACACAGGGCGGTCCTTCTTCTCACTGAAAAGAGAATTTCTGTAATTATGGGGAGTTAACACCTGAGATGCATTGTGAAGAGATGCTGTCACTCATTGCCACTTCAAGCCACTCATGCTCAGAAGCCAGATCTTGTCATGCACTTACACAAATGCATCTTCCTTTTTTTGTGTGATATTGCCGGACTGAAAGCATCACGGGGAAAGCAACACTAAGCAAAGTAATGGGGGGATGGAACACATTAACAACGCTTTGAAAGCTACTTTTGGCTCACAGTGACAAAGAGCTCAAAGATGACACATAATGAAGGGGTAAGAAATCCACATACTTTATATCTATATGTCCAGGTTTAGAGATCAGTCTCTGAAAATCTTATTACTGTCCTTATTGTGGTGATTTTTAGCTAAAGGTTGTTTAATAAGAATATGTGATGTAAAAATCTGCTTTTAAGTTTTGAAAAAAGCCATATTTACCATGTACCACTGCCATGATTAGAAAAATAAAGTGTGAGCTGCCTTACAAAACAAGGGATGATGTACTTTAGTATATGTCCCATAAATTACCAATACTCAGTCTTTTAGCACATCAGCACCACATTCTTGCAGAATCAGTATTCTGAATATGATTATCCAAGATGCTGAGCCTATTCTGCAGAAATACAGACACCTGGCAGTCTCTGCATACTACTGCAACTCCAGTTTATCCTCAGCTGCTGGGTATAACCTCAGAGGATGGTCCAGCAAAGATCTGGCTGGTTGTTCTATAAATTTTTCCTCATCATTTCAACTTCATGCATTCAAAGCACACTGTGGTGTAACATTTAAGTAGATAAACCTCATAGGGTGTGGGTTTTTTAATGAATATGCTCCTGGATTCAAGACAACAAGTGAAACAGCCGAAGTGGGTGATGTGCCTGTAGGCGATTTGGCGGCGTGCAGAGGGTCAGTGCTTCAAACCAGTGCTGTGACTTTACACCAGCCAAGAAAGGACAAACTAATCGTGGGCTGTACAGAGTGGTGGGGGAGGCTAACAGTGGGTGGCAACCTGCAATTTGTGACTATACGCTGCTGACTAACGCCTTGTTTCTACCAATGAATGTGTGCAGAGGCAAGTCAAATGCAAGTCCACTTAAATGGGGATCTCCATGAAATCTGATGTACCCACTAATTCAAAGAAATGCAAAGTCAAACTATCTTTTGATTCATCAACACACAAGCAAAGAAGCGGAGCCTCAAGCCTCCTAGCAAGCAACTGCAGATATGAAATATGAAAATAAATGTACAGCTCTCAGGCTCAATATCAACCAAATTGATGCATCAGAAAGGGTGACCCAAAAAATTCAGGATGAAACGTTTCGGGATTTATTACATTTTAAATTTAGATGGAATTTTTTTCACTCAGGTATGAATTTGACGTGTGTACATATCATGTGGGTACATTTCACACCACATATAAGTGTTTGTTTTTTGACAACAGTGCTTCCTTTGCTAACCAGAAGGAATTCTGATTAGGGATGGGTATCTTTCATATTCGAAACGATACGGTACTGATGCCCGGTACTTTTGTGTGTGTTAATGTGGTTATGAATATAAATTTGTTTAATATTAAAATTACAAATTTTTCAATGTAACATTTATTTTGCAACAGAAATTACCAGCCACTCTCTCACAGTCAGAAGGATGCATTTAGGTATCGGAACATGGTACCATTTGGTTTTATGTGAATTGGTTCTTGGTACTACAGACTGGTCGGTCCCTACGAAAGTACCTAATTTTAATTGTAAGAAATATCACCTTCTATACCGCTTGTCCTGTTCAGGGTTGTGGGTTGCTGGAACCTATCCCAGCTGTCTAGGGCGAAAGGCAGGGTACACCAAGGATCACAGGGCTTGTAAGAAATATTTGAAACGTCACGCACAATCTAAACATAAAAGGAGCTGCACATTTCAACTGGCAATCTCTGCAAGTTTCTTCTGGATGACAGACAGTAGTATGACTTCACGCAAATCAATGACAAGACTCTGTGGAACTTAACTGACTTCAACAGAAAAAAAAAATTGTTAACACCAGGGGTTTGGATCACAAGAAGGGCCCAGGAGGGAAAAACAAAATCTCAGGACTGAAAACTGTGAAGAACAAGTGACTGATTTTTGTAATCAATCAATGTCTAGTGTATTCTCAATGAATCTTGTTGTTTAATGTAAATCTATTATGCAATAAACCCTAAAATATTTCAACCTGAATTTTGCTGGGCCACCCTTAAGAAAAAAACTTGTAATATCATGAATAGGGAATGATCATCTGAGACCAAAACCATGCTTTGTACCAAAAAGTCACATTTGATTCTGCATAATGAAACTGGCATTTCAAAACTTTTTTTTGGCTTCCCATGACCACTTAATGTACTGCAGGTTTTGGACTTCCTTATCAGCTTTATTTACTGATACTGCAAGTTACTGCTTGATACACCACTATGAAAATGTGTTCACTGGAGTATGAACCTTACTAAGGAGATTTTCATTCAGCCTCTGGGGGTCTGTGGGTAGAGAGCTTATTAAAAGTCAAATCAGAATCTATTGCAGTATCTATGTTAAATAGAGTAACATATTTCACTTTAGGACCACTAAGAGTCTGAAATAATGGAAAATAACAAGTATCAGTTCCTGAAAACTTGTTAAAGTGTCCTTGGTTGCATCTGCGTTTTCCAGGTATTAAAACCAGGAATTTGGAAAATTTGAGGTGGCGGTGGGAGGGGTGATTCACTCAACAAAAAGACGCAATTACTCGGTCAGCTGTCAGCACTCTGAATGATCTGTGGCTTCTCAATAAAAGCCCTCCTTTTCCTTTCACACCTCAATCAGCCTCTCGAGGTTTGAACCCAGCAGTGGGGTGACGCGACAGAGCCGGAGGTTATCTTCTGGGATGAAAGTATGCCGAGCTGGGACAAGCCCTGACAAAACCATTAGCTCCCCTGACCTCAGCCCACTGCCGCAGCTCCATAATTCACCTGGGAAGAAGAGAATGTTGGCATCGTGCACCCCTCCCCTCTTTCCATTGTTGCTGCACAGCTCCTTAATTACCTGCACTCGGTTTTTACTGCATTGTTTGTTGATGCTGTTACTGTAACAACAGATTAGGATGTTTAAAACTCTATTTATTTCACACTGCCAGAAACCATCATATTCCAACATTTACTGGTCGGAAACTTGCTCAGAGATGTTGAACTGGTTTCAACATTTATTCTTTCCAAATGTTCCCAGGAGTAAAGGAAGACATTTTGCAACACATCAGTACACAACTGAAAATCACAAGATCTGGTACGTAAATAGCTGAATATTTGATTCAAGAAGACAAGCATTCAGATTTCAGCAGGTCAGACTAATGTAATTGTATGAAGAAAAAGACATAAAGATGGAAAACATATTCACCTTCCATTTAATGGGTATGAAAGTTGCATTTCCCTATGGTTTATTTTAAAGTATTATTTAGCCGATTTAGCTAATCTTACATTCAACATTTGATAAATCTGAATGTTCATATATTTAGGAGGGAAATACAGCAAGGTCAGTATAAAGATGCTTCATAAAAGAACTGACAAGAAATATTTTTATAAGTGTTTCACTGGAAATATCTGAACCTAAAGAGGACCTGACATCAAAACAAGACAGTAATTATCGTCTTCAAATGTTTTCTCAGCTGAAACCTCCATTTGTCTCTCAGTCATATCTAAAAATATGAAAAAGTTTCCATTCCATTGTAAAACGTTTGTATTAATTTTGCGTTCAACCAATGAGGTTAGCATTTACTGTGGCTCTGGTGTTATTTTATTTTATTTTATTTTATTTTATTTTATTTTGGCATTGCAGGTTTTCTCTAATTTATCCACTGACTGCCTTCTCCTGAGTACAAGCGTTTAATTTGTTTAAATAATAAAAGGTACCACACAAGTGGATAATTTTCAATTTGTTCTGTTTCATTTACCAAAGTTTAACATTTATTACTGCTAATTCAAAGTATTTGAAAATACAAATACAAATCTTAAGCCCTTCATAGATTCTCCTACCACCTTTACAGCAGAATTTAAGTTACAACGATGATTTAGACAAAGGATTACCACACTTAACTAAACTAAAACATGGGACATGGTTGTTTCAATCTCCTGTGAAGAATTGTCACAGGTAAACAGAATGTGATTAATTCTGCAATACACTTCACAACCTGGAAAAAAAGTCTAGCAATATCTTCTAGCGATATCTACCTCAGGCTATCTGCATTTGCTAATCTTTACCTCTTTACTTTACCTCATGCCAATTTGCACATATCACACTGATTCCCAATACTCATGATCCTCAGTATCCAGAATTTTAGTATAAATGTATTTCAGGTCCTTTTTCAGTATTTTCATTGTATATTATTTATATTCCTGTATACAGCTTTTTAGCTTAAAATTTGTGAATGACTGAAAGTTGTGCTGATTGTTTTCTCATTTTTTGTCAACAGTTAAAGTGTCTACATTGTTTTCTTGCTGTTCTGTGCACCTTAAAATTGCCCCTTTGGGATGAATAAAGGTTTGTTTTTTGTTTTTTTGATTTGAATCTTCTAGCCATATTTATCGATAGGTTGAAACACTGCCTCCACATGGTGGCCTTCAACAACAAGAAGCTGCTGTGAATCATGCTCAGTGCATTCACTTGTCACTGACACATAAACCTGACTATCATGTGGACACTTCCTGAATACAAAAATGGATGTTACAAGTTTGTCTGTTCTATTCCACTGTAGAAACATGGTGGCCTCTGTGGAAGGCTACCAACCCTTTTGATGATATGAAACTGCAGTCCTCAGTAACAAAACAAAAACATCTTATGGCTATGTTCCATTTCTACTAAGTTGATTCTGAAAAATGGTTGGAAATACAACTTTACACCTATACAGAGACAACAAACAATCGATGTAATCTTTTCTACTCTTCTTTGAAATTGATTGCAATGTTTTTTTCTTCTGTTCTTAAATCAGAGCTTGTTTTGACCCAGCCTTCAGCATTGTTCTAGGCTAACAACCTCAAGGATGCAGCTCCTCAAGGCTAAAGTCTTACGTCAATCTTGTAGTCTCATCCAGATCAATCAGTTGGTTGGATTCTTTCTGCCCTCAGCTTTTCCAACAGAAAGCAGCTACTGTTATGTTCACTTCAGGACGAGCCTTTGCAAATGTATTTTCCTTGTGGCCTTTAGAGTGTGATTCTGTTTTACCTGCTTGTAAAACTAACCACTAGTCTAAATCATTACTTTATATCCTCTTAAGACTGACTATTAAATGTCTGATATATTTGTTTTTCCTAACAGCCTTAATCCTTTATTTCATATTCAGGTTTTTATCTTCTATCCTTTTTTTAACAGTATTTAGCATTTTTAAAATCCTTAATGCTGTTTTATTGTTTCAGCTTACTGTCTGATGTTAATTACTATTGATATATTTAGTCTATAAGCTACATATATTTTATCTTTGTATGAAATGTTGAGATTTCATCTGGAAAAATTTTGGTTTCACAGCATCATTCTTAAACAAAGAGTGAAACATTTCACTTTGCTTCTGCATGGATGATGCACTGACTTTGAACATCTGTCTCCTCTCCTCCCTCACAGAATCACATGTGCAGCTGTGCATGTGCAGTCGGAGGCAGACAATTAACTTTTCACAACAGCAGTAATGATAACGCCAGCCTCACAATGTTTCCAGTTAATTTAACATAAAGAGACATCGTTGACGAGTGATTTAACAGCCAGTTTACTGTGTGATTTATGTTTCAACAGAAAACAGATGTTATTTAGTTAGTCAGAAAGCAAAATAATACCAAAATCTTTTTCATGCCTTGTTTTTTCTTATTCAATCTTTTAAAAGAGCTTTTGGAGTTGGGATTCTACCCCAAACCAACTGACAGGATCATATTTATCACTTTGCTTCATTTTACATATGGAATTTTCTCAAAATAAGCATTTACATCCATGTTCTGTCTAGTACAAGATAAAGAAATGGCTCATCATTACGCTCCTTAATTTTGTTTTCATGTTACCAAAAAGAAAAGCACCGTGTATTTAGTCACTTTTAGGAAAACCCGAGTTTAGAAAGTCAGCTTGTGTCAGTTTCAGACAAGTTTGCTTTCACCTGCAGGGCATGTTTGGCACCCATTTGATCTCACCCTGCCCCCTTCTCTCTTAAAAAGCGCAGGTGGTGGTCTTCCTTGGGTAGTAAAGCAGCAACACTAGCAAACTGCCCACAGCCTAAACATTCCTGCGTAACAACCCCGGAATAAACAGGCTTGCCTCTGCACCTTTTCCAGTCCACCTCTGTTTGTATCTGCAGGGGGAAAACTTTACTGTGACCTCATTGTTTGGTGGGCTCTATCATCTCATGATTTAATTAAAAATAATCCCTCCGAATTAAATGTTGTTTAGTGTTCTCTGGTCTTGTCAAGGAATTTAAAAGTTTCTCTAAAGTTAAGATAATAATCCAATTTAGATCTTTTTTTAAGGCAAGATTGATTCCCGTCAACATCCATTGACAGTATCTTTACAGAAACCAGATGCTGATCTGTTTTTTTCCTGCGATACTGTCACAAACTTTTTTTTTAGGGGGTGGGGGGGTTATGTTATGCCCATGTCCATAACAGCCAATGTTTGGAGTCTATACCTGAGATGTAAAACATCACATTGCACTTAAAACCACACTTTCCACCCAGCAAGCACTTACTTCTTCCTCGCTCCTTCATGAACGTTATAAGATCCTTGTAGTGCTTGAAGTCATCCTCATACGGCTGGGCCTCCACCGTGACGTTCATCTCCTCCTTCAGGTTCAGGTAGATCCCCTCGG
Source organism: Halichoeres trimaculatus (assembly GCF_033239565.1). Classification (NCBI taxonomy): domain Eukaryota; kingdom Metazoa; phylum Chordata; class Actinopteri; order Labriformes; family Labridae; genus Halichoeres; species Halichoeres trimaculatus. The sequence continues at coordinate 12,131,124 of NW_027437194.1, read as the reverse complement.
ACAGAAAGTAGTGCGGCCGGTCGTCCTGCCGCAGGTCGTGGAAGATCACCACAGCGCGGGACGTCCAGTTGAAGTGCGTGTGCAGCACGTTGACAAAGTCCCCAAGCTTGGTGGTGGACGGCCCGCTGCGCACGATGGTCCGGTACTCCTCGCGCTTGTCGAAGCCGTACGCGGGTCCACCGGCGGTAATTAACGGGAGTTTCCAGTGGGATGCGAAACGTCCCACGGAGGCGAGTGGGTACACGCACCCGGGTCCAAAGAACGCGTCCGGGCGGATGTAGAGCTTTGCATCCACTGCAACAACTTGTGCCCGACTCTCTGCGCACGAGCCCGCGGCTGGGTCCTCCGTGCTGTAGTTTAAAATGTTGATGGAGCGGCCGAGCAGCAGCCCATGTTTACCGTGCAGGTCCTCGTGAGCCATGAGGATGGCCGGGAAGACGCGCGGAAGAGCCCAAGGGTACTTGAGGTGGTTGTCCGGGAGCATCACCGCCACGGTGATGTTACCTGAGCAGCCGGGCAGCAAGCAGCAGGACAACGCCGCGAGCAGGCAGCATCCCAGCGCGCTTCTGCATCCCATGTCGCCTCTCAGAGAAGTCCAAGAGAGAAGGTACGGGCACGGGGGGCGCACCGCTTGGACAGAAGACACGGCTGGCTGTGGCAGACTCACACCAACACATAAGTAACCGTCTTCCTCGCTCTCTGTCTTCTTCCCTCTTTACTAAAATCCAAGAAGAGTGGCTAAAGACATCACCCGGTCGCGCCAGCCCGGCTGTGCCATGCGTATCTGGTGCGTAAAACCACCTAATATAAAGTTCCGGTGCTTTCCAAGTGCTCCTCCCTCACGCAGCGGGTCCGCTTATTGACGGTCTCTCTGAGAGTGATAATGTTCAACCAGAGACTGCAACTTAAATCAGAGCAGCCCTTTGCTCGCCCCCCGCACGTCACACACTGTAAGAAATGTCCTACTGGCCACAGAGATTGAGGAAACCGTGCTTTCTGATAATAAATCCGATTTTGGGGAAAAAATCGAGACGATTTCGGGTTGGCTTACAACCTTACTTATCTTTCTGTTCACTGCATCTCTTTTTAAAGAATTAAAAAACAACTCAAGGCTGATTTTTTTTCTCCCCTTGAAACAAATTCACGAATGGATCTCCGTCTACAATGTGGAGCCAGATGTGTAAACGGAGCTTAATGATCAAACTTAACTAAAGTCTAAGTGAAATGTGACAATTAAATGTTAGAAATTTGTAAGGCGTATTTTTTGCAGTGTTTAAATGCACACCAAATAAACGGACGTGAGTCGCCTCCTAGCGGTCACTTTTCAGTGCAGGGTAAAACATCAGCTTTCTGCAGTCTGATGATTATTTACTGCAGAGCATTTATACTGTAAGATGAGTCTTGAGTCTACTAAAGATGTGTTAAAAAATCTGGGATAATTCAGTTGGTATTGAAGTTTTTTCTCCTTTTTTGCATATTCCACTTGTTGCAATAGGATTAAACAGCAAGAGTTTATGATAGGATCTTACAAGTCAGATGCTTTTGCAGCAAAGCTATAAGAAATCAAACAGCTCCACCTGATGGATTTTGCTGGGAACATCAGCCAAAGGGACACTAGTACCACAAAAGGATGTTCAACAGGAACCTCACACACATATGACTGGAAATGTAGTCAGTCATTCTCTTCATGCTGATACTGTTGTTGGAAAATTTACATTTGGGGTGTCTATATGAGAAACAGACATTTCTGTGGTGTTTCAGAGATAAAAAGGGGTATTTCAAACATATTAAAGTGTATTGTCTAGATCTGCACTTCATTTATAACTCATGGCTTTGTAGTGGATATTGTAGATAATTGAAACGATTTAATCCAGAGCCAAAGCATCAAAGCAGCACATCTCAAAATCAATATTCACACTGAAATTATGGTATAAATAAAAATAATAATAATCTTCAGCTCATCCCCACCTCTGCTCCAAAGACAACAAAATGTGGTATTTCAGCAGCTATGTGCAACCAGAAAACTTCTGTAATCAAAAATATTTTGATGCGTCTTTTTCTACGATCCTTAATAAACAGAACTTTGTTTCAGCAATCATACATGAGTACATTTTTGAGACGTATAGTTTCAAGTACATCTTTATCGAGAGTAAAAAGTAAATTTTAAGAGCAAGACACTCACAAATGGAGTCTGAATGACACTATGTGCATATTTTAACTGACTAATTTGACATATATAAGTTTGTCTTTCACGGCAGATTTTAAATCCACGTTTGTTAGAGAGAAAATCTGGTTAGTAGGTGTGCATCAGCATTCAACAGTACAAACTCCTGTGGATATGATGAAGTGTTTTATTCCCTCTTGTCAACAGGACAGTGCTAAAGCTTTCAGCTAATACAGCAGCAATATGTCTATAAGCTATTCGTATGGCTGTCACAAATATGAACGTATAATACAGAATCAGAATAGCTTAAGGGGATGCCTGACTTTATTTAACGCTGCTTTGACACCCTGGAGGCACCTTCTAGAAAACACCAAGACGATTGTCAATATGTACATTCTCACTTTTCAGCACCCCGTTAGCCCTTTAAAAGTTTTTCTCTGAATATCACTCAGATACATGACTCTGTTTAAACAGATAAGCATTGGTGTCCTGCTATGTAGTCTTTACTCTTAGAGTTGAACTAATTAAGTTCAATGAAGGCCTATTCTTCTTTTCATACCTTTTTTTCCCTTAGAGCTGTTTGTTTGTTAGCATGACTGTGACAAAGCAGGTTTGTACTTTAAAAGTCTGCCTGTTGGTCCATCCATCCTTTGGCCTCAGATGTATTTCACTCCTTCATCCAGTTGAGCAGCTGAGGGGTGTAATAGGTGATGATGATGTCGGCACCTGCAACACAGATGAAAATAATTGAAGTGTTAAGTCAGAGTTTGTTGACTCCTCTTTGTAAATCAACTGTCAGATGCAGATATCTGTAGAGATTACATCTAATCAGTAATGACACGTGCTTGTCTGGCTGATCACCACCCTGACGTGTGACCTTTTACTGGGAAAAACATGCTATCACGATCCACTTTAATTGGCCTACTCAACATGAATGACTAATGACAGGCCCCTGCTGACCTTTTCATCTTTGCCAGTTTTACATGCACTGCATTCACCACAGGCAGATTATTATCCAGGGGATTCCAACATTCAGTGGTGTTTTATTAGGATTTGTACCTGGAGCACTGGTGTTTTACACGTGGCCTTGTACACACATAGCCAGGTATTTTCAAAAAAGAATAACCCCCCTCGCTTTTTTAAAAAAAATTCTGCACTAGGCAAGTCTGCCGATAAGTGTGACCTGAAGCATGCCAAACCCATATTTGGAGGTGTTTTTCAGAGGTAAAACCCATGACACCTAATTAGAATGAACCCTTGTCATCAGCTGTGACATCTCAGAACCAAAAACTGTTTCCAGGTGTATACTCAAAACCATGAAACAAAAATTTTCCAAAATCTTAACTTTGGCCAAAGTTTTTAGAAAACATCATTTTTAATGACGTAAAACTGCGGTTTGGTGTGGAAACAGGTTTAAATGTATAAAAATATATGCAGTTTCCCAAATACCCGGCGTTGTATTGCCATGGCTTGAGAATGCTGGTTTTGTGATCTTTCAAAACAAGCATGTCCACACAAAACGTATTTAAATATTTGTTTACTGACAGCATGAATGGAAATAAATTCTCTGTTTTATGGATAGAAGTGTGTAAAATTTATACTTCACTTCCCCTCCATTCCTCATGTTTTGTTTCTACTCTTGACTAATCTACTCTGGAAACATCAAGGCTCAGCTAGCAAAAAGGCTTTGCTGTGAGGTGTTTTGAAAGGTTCTTATACCCTTAATTCAGACTTTTTAAACACCTGAAACCTGTGCTTTAACCACCATTTCGCTACTCTTTACTCTCTTTGGTTTTTGGGCAGAAAAGACAGCAAAGAAAAGTACAAGAGGCCGTTTCCACAAGCTATCTCTGGGCAGTCCTTCAAACACATACCACACAGAAAGAGATCATTGTAGTTAAGAGTTTTCATTGAATAGGTAGAAAATAGTCAGCTGTGAAAGGTGAAGGAAGGCACCCTGTCAGAGTGCTGGAGGTGTAGGACATAGTTTTAGAAGTACTCATGATTGCATTTATTCCATTTTAAATACAGACATTTACCTGGCACAGGCACAACAAGGACATTTATAGTCTCGTATAGTCACAGCCAAGAGTTAACGTCTGAAATTTGTGTGTGGAATCAAACATGTGCAAAGGAGGTTCACTTAAATTTTTTATTTGTTTGTGTGTTAGGAGCAATAACTCCTTTCTTTCCTTTACTCTCTCCTTACCTGCCCTCCGGAAAGCAGTCATGGCCTCCATCACGGCAGCTCGCAGGTCGAATGCTCCAGCCTGTGCTCCATGCCACATCATGGCAAACTCACCTGACACATTATACACTGCCAGTGGGTGAGTGGGGAACTAAATAGAGGGACATAAAGAGATAAGGTTGTTTAAAGTCTGCACTTCCTTTGAAAGGCCAAATGATATATTAAAATAATGTATTTTGAAAAAAATAAACAAAAATCAAAAAACCCTGAAAATAAGCATGGCCCCAAACTTGTTGTCTTTAAATCTTAACTGAATCTGTTACAAACCTTGTCTTTGACTTCTCTCACAATGTCCAGATATGGCAGGCCTGGTTTCACCATCAGCATGTCAGCTCCCTCTCTCACATCTCGTTCCTATACCACAGAAAAATGGTAACACCTCCGAAAACTGGCCCCAGAATAAAACTGAAATCCAAATGCTCACACACTGAACAACTCACAACAGCACGAATGGCGAGTCCCCTGGCTCCAGGAGGCAGCTGATAGCAGCGTCTGTCCCCAAATGCAGGTTTGGACTGTGCAGCGTCTCTATAGAGAAAACCAACAGAGAGCCACCATCAAATCTGAGTTCTGAAAGAGCAGTGGAAATCTGACCCTGCAGCGTTTACTCACCTGAAAGGCCCATAATAACAGGATGCAAACTTTGCACTGTAGCTCAACACTGAAGCCTGGAAAAGGTGGGAGGATAATACAAAGAATCCATTTTTTAAAACAAAATAATAGCATCTACTCTTTTTACAAAAATCCTGATATATATCATTTTTTCTGTCATGGTCTACACAAGCCCCAAAAGATTTAGTCCTGCTGAAGACATTAGACATTCAAAAACCTGCTAACAGAAATGCCCATAAGTAGCTCAAATATGCACAACTTGGATGTTTTGTTTATAACATTTCCAAGCAAATTCATGGCGACTTATCCTTTTTCATAGCTTTACTAAACCATGAGCCTGGAGCTAAGAGCCACAAAAACCATTTTGAAAAAACAACAGTGGTTTTGGTCTTTTGAGAAGATTTGTTGCATGTACGATGATAAATAATCAGTAAAACATGATACAACTCTGTAGTTTTCTTGTCTACAAATGTGTGACTCTCAAAAGAGCAGGGATGTTTAGTCTTTTACCTTGTTTCCAAAACCATTGGATATCAGGGCTTGTTTTATGGCTCTGACTCTTCCATCCATCATATCAGAGGGAGCGATGATGTGACAGCCTGCAGAACAACATGTGATCGTGACAACATGAGTACAGATGCAAAGACACATTGTGAGTCACATCCTATCACATCACATCGGTTAGAAAGTTTGTATCAGTTAGGTGCGAGCCTGACGTTTACTGAATGAAGTATCTGAAGCAAGTTGTGCTCTCTGAATGTGGTGCATGGACATGCACATTAAGCTGATGGCTGTACTTGAATCAACTGTTGTACAAAAGCTGCCATTCAACCTTTGTTCTGTAGTTTGCAGTCAATTGGCTGGTTGACAACTTTGTGTTAAATGTTTGTTGGTCATTTTTTCTGCCTTGGTAACAACTTTTAAAGCAACACCTGGTAGGATCCTTGCTGAAAAGAGAAACCTGGTAGAATGAAGTCTCAATGAGGAATGGTTTCTGTTTATGTGACCATTTACAGAAATCATCAGACATATTTTATGTCCAAGTGTCAACACATTCCACATATCACAAAATACTTTTCATGAAAGTTGTTTTACATTCCCATGTCCACCAAAGAAAATCAAATTAATGCTCATTGCTAAACAACAATGGGATCAAATAAAAAAGAACCTTTAAACAGAAAAGAACAAGACTTACCAGCTCTGGCATAGGCGACTGCAACTTCTGCCAGGCGCAGGCAGCTGGCATCATTGTTCAGGGTGCCGTCATCGTTCAGGATACCTGCAGGAAAAAATGAATAGACAATTCAAATGCGTGCCGCGCATTAAAAATTGTTGTTATATCTTCTCTCTTTAAGCAGAAGGCAAATGAGCCAAGGAGACACTCACCACAGTGTCCATGAGCTGTGTAGGGACATAAGCAGACATCACATGCTACCAACAACTCAGGGAACAAAGACCGGATTTTCTTTACTGCCAGGACAGCTGGTGTGTCATCTGTGTCAGCACCTGAACCTCTTTCATCCTACCAGGAAGAGATGACAGGTTCCAGTGTGTAAAGAAACAGGTTTGTCAACTCTAAGAATAATGTTTTTAAAACATTAGAGTAAAAGAAAACTTACTACTAATGGTCATAAAGGTTAGTCTCATGCTGTTATTGAGGCATACGCGGGACTGCTAGCTCAAAGTTGTGTTACAGTTTCATCCTCAGTACAGATTCAGGACAAAAGAATGCAAGAAAGGCAAAAACATAGAACAATACCTTTGCGATTTTGGCAGGCACGCCAAAAATCAACACACACTTCAGTCCATTCTCCACAAGTGGCCTCAACATGCCCTCTAGTTTGTTAACTCCATACCTATTGATGGAAATGCAAAGAATAAAAACATATTGTCAGCAGGGCCGTCGAGACAAATGTATAGCTTGGCAGAATAAATAACCTTAAGTATCACATTTTAACTATGAAAAAAGTAGCTTTGAACTACAATAACAGTTCACTTTTTCACTTTCTTATAAAGTAAGTGACAACAAAACGTTCTTTTACGCAGCCTTAAGTAGTTGACACTTTAACGGGGAATATAATTGTATAAACTTGAGTGTTTAGGAGGTTGTAGGAATCAAAAATATAAAAATAATTTGAAGAATGATCAAGGCTTTGTTTTTCGAGGAATAAAGGTCTAACGGATTCTCTTCTTATCTTCGACCAGGTCCAGAGTTTGGATCTGGGTCCACCCTGCTTTACTGTCCTTATCAGAAGACAACACCCTCATTGAGATCAGTTGTGGTGTGGCACTGTGTGTGTATGAGTCATGTAATTTTGGTTAAATACATATAAAATGTATAAGAATATATTTTTTGACATCTGAAAGCTTGTCATTCTCAGATGTCTAAGACAGAACGTGATGTGACCTTTACCTTGCCTGTCCAGGCAGGCTGCCGATGGGCTCCACTGCATCTTCACTGTCTCTGAAGCAGGAAGTGACAAAGAAAAAACAGGTTATTATGGAAAAACCGATACTCAATCACTCTTCATTTAACTAAAGTAGAAACAAAAGTATTTAACTTACGTGATGAAAATTGGGTAGATAAGATTGTCAGGTCTTAAGTCTGCAGCACAGGTCTGCCAGTATCGGAGTGTTGGGTGGAAATAACCACTGTGTAGAATCGACTCAGCTGGTGTCTGCATCTTTCCCCTGAGACAGAGAGAGACAATGACTGAGAAAACATAAAATCACTGAGAGAGAAGGGTTCTGTTTTGAGACGACATTGCCTTTACCTCAGTTCACTCACCATTAAAACTGACCAAGCATGCGTGATGCTGCTTCTCTAAACAGCAGCTCGGCTCTGTCTCAGTGCTGAATAAGCATGCAGCTTTCAGGCACCATTTTCCCTCCTTGTACGTAGGTTTTCAGAGCAACCATGCAATCTTTTCTGCTCTATTCTTGTAACAGAATAATGATAAACTAATTTTCATAAATTATTTACAGTGTCCAGTAAGGCTAAAATGCTTTACACTGTGAATGAAGATGACTAATTCTGTTTTGATCTTAATCTTTTTTGATAAACAGTTATCAGTTCTGTTGATGTAAGTGAATTCTTGGTAAAATGATTGATATAAACTGTAACAATACAAAACTCCACATGGTTATACTCTTACAGAAATAGGAGAGACCTGGTTTCATAACACTTGTCTTTGAGAGACAATTCAAAGACCAAGATGAAATAACAAAAGAAAGTTCCTGCATTGCATTGCACCTTTCCCTTTATCATTTTCATCGTGTTTTTGAAGCAATAAATAAAAGCCAAAGAGCAACTCTGAAACGATAAATCATTTCTGCTACCTGGCCATGACATTCAGCTCAACACAGCTGAACACCCACTTTAAATGTCAGCTGAAATTGCATGTCACCATGCATTTGTATGTTTTATATTTTTCAGATTCATTTTGGTTATTAAAAAGACGGTAGTGTTACTTCCACTGACTGTACTGTTCTAACTTAAAGTAGTCTGCGAAAGGACATTTTGACACCTTGCCTGTAAAAAGTACATTCGTGATGACTATGTACAGAGTGTACAGTTAAAACCCCGGTCTGAAATTAACAGCTAGCGTCATACTGTGAGATTTTTACCCAAGTACGGTAATTAAATATTCACAACATAAACACTTTACACAAAATGAGCTTACTGTGGGTGGTAGGCGCTCGACTTGTCCTCACGTTGGGTCCTCCAGTCAATGGTATGAGAGTGGCTTCTTCTTTAGTTATTACCGACTGTTCATGGGCAACATAGGGTGCACTACCGCCACCTACTGACTTGATGATCTTTAACTAAAAATATACAACGCCCTTCCTTGAAGAAGATGAAATATACTAATTTTCACCACATCTTTATATATATGAAAAAAGTTAAGTTGCCGATCGTTGTTATAAAAAAAAAAAAGGGGGGGGGGGGGGGGGGGGGGGGGGGGGGGGGGGGGGGAAGAAAGAAACAAGCTGATAACCTTAAATTGCAAGTTAACGAAGCTACGGACTTTTCGGCCACCGTACAATCACAGATTCTCGCGACATTTCCCAGAAAGCGAAATGAAAATCGAAGCTAGGACGCTAACGCCTTTCCAGTTTCTCTGATATATACATTGACGGTGAAATGCCAGGGAATCGATAAGGTACAGTAATGTGTGATGATTCTAAAATTCAGTTTTATTCAATTAAGCTCGCACTAAAGTTTGTTAAAAGACTTGTTCCATCATCTCTTGCTGTCTGTTGTTAGCTCACAATGCTAGCCCAGGGCACAGCTAGGTTGTTGTATTTGTTCGGCTTGCTCAAAACACCAGTATTACACTTGTCTGATTTCCTCCTATATCATTTCATATTTTACGACAGCATATCGGGGTAGATTTTGAACTATCAGTTGATATAACCTTTAGAAAGAGGTCGTTTGGATCACTGCATTCAATGACTTCTTGTTAAAAAATGTATATGTAACATCTGGGCCCAGTCTACTTCCAGTTACAGGTAGTATGAGGGTAAATTTCTAGCCGTTTCTACGTTTGCTTTGACGTGTAGATTACTGTTAACACTTTTCTTTGACGTAATGTGTTTTTCTGCATCCTACAGGGTGTTTCATACGAAGAGGATTTCCAGAGAAACTGGGACTGGATGGACTTAATTGATTCTTCAAATTATCTATCTTGTTGGATTTGAAAATGTAGCAAAGAGTGAAGTACATCATATCTGCTGTACCTCAACATTTTCATCTGGACATAACTGGAGAATCTTCACGCTTATCCTGTCTCTGGAGTCTGTCTTCAGTGGGTCCATCCTTGGTTGACGACTGTCCTACTCAGCCATGCTGTTCTCTCTGAGGGAACTGGTCCAGTGGCTTGGCTTTGCCACCTTTGAACTCTTCTTGCACCTGTTAGCTTTGCTAGTTTTCAGTATGCTGGTTGCTCTTAGAGCTGACATGTTAACCCCTTCACTGAGCTGGTGGCTGGTGTTCGTCCCACTGTTTGCTGCCGATGGCCTCAGCACCTACTTCACAGCCATTGTGTCTATTCGACTTTACCAGGAGAACGAGAAGCGTCTTGCTGTGCTGCGGCTCCTCTGGGTGCTGACAGTGCTCAGCTTAAAGCTGGTGTGTGAGGTTCTGCTGTGCCAGAAACTAGCTGAGCAGGAGCAAGCCAGAGACCTGTGGTTTGGCCTCATCGTTTCCCCGCTATTCATCCTGCTGCAGTTGCTGATGATAAGAGCATGCCGTGTCAACTGAGGAGAAGCAGTTACTAGTTGTACCTTCACTTCACTTTCAACACAGGAGAAGAGAGCTTCATCAGCCATTAGAGATTTGAAACATAAAACCATATTTTTTTCTTTCAGCTCATTGCTAACTTTTTCAGAAAATAAAAAACTTTTGAGAACTTGAAATTATTTAACCACTGTTTGATGTATTACTAGATTACAGGTTTTTGTTTCTATTTCAAGGGGTTTTAGTGTGTAGAGAATCTTCACTGCTCACAGTTATGATGCAGTATATCCAAAAGCAGCAGACAATCCCCTTTATGTGTTGCTAAATTCTTAAATACCCAGTTTCAAGAGAAGTAGAGTTTTCTTCAATAGATTTGACCACACAGGTAGAATTTTGAACCATGTATGCTTCCAGCACTATTGCAGCAGTTAGGATAATTTCCTTCTTGGAGGGGAACTTAGGTAACTTGACCCAACGTCAGTGTTACATCTCTTAAAACAGAAATAGGAGCAATTTCCAATTTTAATACTAGAAAAGCAGAAGCTTTTCTAGTATTAAGTCTGTGACTGTTGTTCAAAAAGAGACGTGCATTGACCACAGTGTAAATGTACTGCTTGCACCTACTGCTACAGTGCACCTTTAGCTGATCCTGAAGACACGATTTATAACCATACATTGACCTTAATAACTTCACATTTGTTCCAATGTTTCACTTTCATCAGAATGGGTTATGGCTTTACATTTTTTGATGCTTTTAGAAATGAAAGAAAGGAATGTGGAAAAGGATGCTGAAATCTCTGAATGGTGCAATCTATAAAAGCCATTGAGCTGTAAGAAAAAAAGTTTGCCATGGTTCAATGCAAATGTTCATAAAAACCAATGGAAAGTTAAAGTAAAAAAAGCAAGGAAAACTTAAAGGCTGAACTGCATGGTGCACCTTTTTGGGATCTGTCATTGTTAGGAGAGCTAATGAAGTTTCTGCATTGTTCATAGAGCAAGACACTACTTGTTGCCTGGTTCTGGAAGTGTTGCTCATGTAGTTTTTCCTCTCTGTTGCCAGGTCTGTCAATTTTACCAGTGAAAACCACCTAAACAATAACTACTTCTGAACCTTACTGTCAGTTTTAAGTCTCATCCCAGTGTTGAGAGACCGAATGTGATGTAAACAAGCAGTCAGTTTTGTGCACATGTACTCATTCAACATTGCTGTTTATATGTAACATATGTAATGTATCTGGCCTGTGTTCAGTACCACCATGTAAATGTGTTGCATGTGTTTAAGGCCTCACTGTAAGATAATTCTACATGTGTAATATGTATATGTATAATTATTATTTTGTAAGGTTATCAAATCTTATTTATGTGCATTTTTTTGATTTCGTTATTTCCAAGTCAATTGCATTCAGATGTGTAAATAAACCATCATCATTTTATTAGTATTGTGTGTGAAGTATGTGTCTAGGGTTCTGACTTCTTTAGCCACAGGGAGGCGGTATTGCCCTTATGTATGGGCGTGGCATACAAAAGCAAAGGACCTTATGTTCAGGCCTCTATTTCATTTACTGATCTAAATGTCTAATAAGTGTAAAATCCCCAACAATAAACCCTGCTTAAATGTCACAATATGTTGATAAAGTGGTACATTTCAGGCCACAGACTTCAGTGAAATGCATTCAGCTTATTTGGTTAGACTAATATGTTATTGGACTGAGATAGTCAGTCATATCCTCGAATCAGAAGGATTCAACATTCTCTCCATCACTACTGAACAATTCTAAACAACAGAATAAAAACGATAGTCTTGTCTAAATCCTTTGAAATTATTTTTGGCGTGGAAAGGAATCCTCTTTTTAGGTAGTACTCACATGAACAGTTTTCACCTTTTGAACAATGACACAGTCCGATGGTGTTACACCGATCGAGCTCCTTTGTATCAAAGACAAACTTGATGAGCAGGAAAAGTCTGGCTCAACTTCAACGATGCTTGTATTATTTCTCATTATAAGTGCCCTTCCACATTATTGTTCTTATTGACGGGTTGATTATAAATATTTGATGAGGTATGGTAATCTGTTGTAGTACTAAAGAATAGCCCTCTTAGTGCTGATTCATGTGCAGCAGGGTACTTCTCAGCTCATGTGTTTACCGCAGCCGGATTATCGACAGGTGGCATCATCGCCAAATGCTGAATAAACAGCCGTCAGCCCTCCTCTTGTACTGAGCTATTTATCACACCTGACATAAAAACAAAAGGCACAGGGCTATAGGACTGCTGCACAGCAGAGATTCAGTGATAATTTAAAGGAAAGCTATCACAAAAAGTTTGGAAACAATTATGGATTTGACTAATATCATAATAGTCATGCTGACATTTTTTACAAAATTAATTCAAAAGCAAGTTTATTCTTTAAAAAAGCTGAAATGTGTTCAAGATTGTTAAAATTGTTTCTATTCTTACATATTTTTATCCAACAGTGCTTGTGAGTATACAATTAAAAGTCGCAAAGGTTTTTAAAGCCGGACAGGGTTTTGACAGCGAACGACGCGATATGAGCCTGAACGCAACACTTTTGACTGACAGGTCTTCCTTACCGAGTCAACAATAGAAGTGGGAGTGGCTTGCTTCAGCGAGCGGGGTCTACAGAGAAAAATGGGGCGTGTTTATAAGCGATAACGACCAATCAGGTAGAGGCATACACTCCCAAACGGGCTCGTGCCGCTGCGGAGGGCGGGGCCGCGTTCAGGGTCTGTCTGTGTTGGGAGAAAGAGCCAGACAGTGAGACAGCAGAGAGAGAGGAGAGAAAAAAGAGGCTGAGGGGATGTTGTAAGCGTGCGGTAACCGTTGCTGCAGGTAGTCAGATCCGGATACAGGTTTTATAGCCGCACCAGTCCCCGGCAACACCGCCCAAGGGCCTGCCTCACCTCTCTTCTTCCTTTCTGAACTACCCTCTGCAATGTCTGGCGGAGGAGATGTTCGCGTCCTTCGCCAAGATTCCGGGCAAGAGAGCCCGAGGATGCCGGCCTGGAAGCGAGAGATTCTGGAGAGGAGGAAAGCGAAGGGCGGGGGGTCAGGTGGAGCCGGTTCCTTTGAGGCAAGCCCCGGTGGTTCGGGCCCGCAGCGGGTTAATGGCGAGGTAACGGGAAATGTGAACGGGAGCAGCAGCAGCGGCGTTCACAAGAATGACAGCGGGCAGAGCGGCGGGTCCGGGCGGAACTACACCATCACCACAGCCAACCAACATTTCTCCAACAACAAAGAGCCTCGTCCGGCGGCCCCGGAGAGGTCGTTTTCGAGGGAGGATGAGGGACAAGAGAGTCTTGTGCTACAAGAAAGCTTGGGCCCGCTGGAGGAGAATCCATTCATCAAGCTTGAAAAGGAGCGGAGGAGGCGTCAGGACCGAGAAAACGCCGCTCGTCCGGTGCAACACATCCTGGAGCTGTACGGCAGCGTACCCGGCATACGGACTATCCGCGCAGAGAACATTATCATTATTGAATCAGACCCGGACTATTTCCCGGAAGCTGGAGGGTTAAAAAGCGGGTCTCAATGGCAGCAAAACGGTGTCAGTGGTTACAGCTCGTTGAACGATCTCCTGGACCGGAGAGGGAGTGCTGTCACAGAGATAAGAGCCAAGGAAGTAGTCATTTATGACACCACGTTAAGCAAGAGTGAGGAGAACTTGAGCACCCTGGGCCGCCCTGATCATGAGGTCTCATCATATGAGACAGGTCAGGGCCAAGGCAGGGTTAGCAGGATGCTGCAGAAGTTTGACAGCAACTACGGGAAGCTGCAGAAGAAATCCCACAGCACAGAGAACCTGCTGGACCTGGATTGCAGTGCCAGCAGGCCAAGACTCTGGTCTAAGCAACAGCCAGATCTGGTGCCAAAGCCCAGGCAGGGCCCATCGGTCAGCAGCCCAGGCAGCAGCCAACCGTCATCACCTGTCTTCCAGGGTTTCTGGTCTTCCAAACCGAAGTCATCCACATCTGACCCGAGCAGCCCTAAGCGCTCTGCTGCACAGCCTCAGTTTGTGTCTTCATTCAGACAGCGGTTTGAGGAGAGTGGAGGCCGTGGAACAGCTGTGCCCTCAAGAGATGAACCAGACAGGGGGCAAACAAAGCCCACCAGAGAGAGGGACTGGGAGGGCGCTGAGGTGCCACCCAAACCTAAGGTGCCATGCTCTCCGGAGACCCTTCTTGCCCGTGCCGTGTCCCCCTCAAGCCCCATCTCAAAGGTGTCGCACTCTTCAACTGACTATGAGATCCGTCCCTCCCCAAAACCAGATCTTTCCAGGATTCCTGATGGTGATGTGCAGGCACGGGCTCTTGCAAACCTGCGCCTGCAATCCAAAAACTCCTTCCAAGTGATCCCTAAGCGACGTCCCAGCCCAACACCTTTAAGTCCCATCAGGTCTTCCCCCTCCCACAGAGCGGCAGGGGTGACCTCACCAGGAGTGCCAAACTCCCCACACACACCCACGCCCAGTTCGATGCCCTCAAAGAGGAATGAGGAGAAAGTGAAGGAGGAGAAGGATGTGGAGAGGCCAGGGAGGCCATCTAAGGCAGAATCTTCTCCTTCTGTTGCCACAAGCCCTGTGCCTCCACCTGTTTCAGAACCTTTGTCACCACCTCCTGCTCTTACCTCAGTTCCCTCCTCTCCACCTGCCCCATCATCCCCTCCATCTTCACCTGCCTTCTCTCCTGTTCCCTGTGACTCTCCTGCCCCATCTCCTGTTCCTTCTTCCCCCTCTCTTCTAGCTCCAGAGCAGCCTACCATAGATCAGCTTCCAGTAACAAACATAGATGATATTGAGGTGGAGCTCCCACAGCGAATCCCGGTCCCCAGCCCCATGGTGCACAGGAAAAAGGGCAACACTTTCACTGTGATACCAAAACGCAGGCCAGAGTCAGAGGCTCAGCCTAGCTCACCTGAGCCTCAACAGGAGGCCTCAAGTGAGGGTGCACCAGGGTCTACACCCCCACAGGCCCCTTACTCTCAACTGGGCACTTTGCTGAAGAAACGCTACCCTGCTGTGGAGGAGATCGAGGTGATCGGTGGGTACCTGTCCCTGGAGAAGTCTTGCCTTGTGAAGACGGGCTCTACTGGCAAAAAGGTGAGGACAACTAACCTGCATGTTTTGTTGACAGGTTACATGAATCTGCTGACAGAAAGAAACCAGGATGAGTAGAAGAAAAACGTTAATTTTAATCCAATAATTTAGATCAGGGATGTCAAACTCGTGCCATGGAGGGCCAAGAGGCTACAGGTTTTCCTTCCAACCAAACACTACACCAGCTGATTCCACTGATTACCTCACCTTCAAGCAGAGAGCAGGGACTAATCAGTGAAACCAGCTGGTGAAGTTCTTGGTTGGATAGAAAACCTGCAGCCTCTTGGCCCTCCATGGCACGAGTTTGACACCTGTGATTTAGATGATTAATCAAGAAAAATGCCTGACAGCTGGTTGTGGATCATCAAATGTGTAACTTTCATGAGTCTTCGACTGAGTTTTTCTACTATTTTAAAGAGATTTAGGGATTAAACATAATTTCTGGGATTTCTAGATAGAACCTTTTAAATTTAGTTGATAATTTGAAGACCAAACTGGGATCACATGCATAATAATAATAATCCCATGTGCCAGTTTTGTGGCCCTGAATGGTAATAATCATGTCGACTCGGGAGAACGCACTAGGTATGGAAATTATTTTGCTCTTAATATCTTATGCACAACATGTGCCAAATCTTCCCAAGGGGATCATTAAAGTTTCCTCTGATCTAAATTTAGTAATCAGGCGTCACACAGGAAAGGCTCTGTTTCTGTTTTCTGTTTTACCTCTGTGCATTCTCTTTTTCTTGTTCTTTATCCAAACCGGTGCACTCCAGTCACCTGAGCTTTTCAGGTATTCAGGCTAGCATTTCCACTGGCAGCTAATCCCCACAGTTATTTTCCTGATCTGTGTTGTGAGCGAATGTGTCTGCTGCTCTAAACATCCCATCACTTGACCCCCCTCTCAGACCCGAAGGATGGATTAAAAGCATGTGTTTACTCAGCCACTTGGACCAACATGTGGGGCGTTTGCCTGTGTATTGCTGTCGCACAAAAGCATGTTATTTGTCGCAGAGCGCATTACTGGGTTAGGTGGCCCTTCAAGCCTATTGACTGAACAATCTCATCAAGGCTGTATTCAGTACTCAGGATTTGGCTGGAGGATTCAGGGCCAGCTCTGACCCGTTCTGTACTCTCAGGAACATTCCTCCACATCTATCCCTTCTTACACCAGTTCCTGCATCATGAGTAAATGATAGAAAAAATTGTTTCCAGGGCATCATAGTAATCTTACTTTAATAATCTGCTATCTCTTGCTTATTGGCCGAGGTCTTGCTGCAAAGTGTTTCTGTTTGATCGGCACAGGGGATTAATTTAATATCAAAAATGTTTCTAATTAATTTGCTACTAGCTGCAGGCTGCTTTCAGATTCTGCTCCACAGTGTCACACACTATTTTCAGCGTGGTGGTGTTTACGTTTCTCCTGACAGCAGAGGATTGCCTGTGGCTTGGATTCTTGCTTTAAAGCTCCTAATAGAGTTTTTAGCTGGTTAGGAAACAGACTTTAATTAATGATGATGCCTCTATGTGACCTACAAAAGCAAACCACAATCAAGCAGGCCTTCTAAATATTTCTACAAGGTAGTTTTAATGCCTCTGCCACTTTTTCAGTATCTGGCAAAGCACAGTAACTTCTTGAGACAGAAGAGATTCACTGTGGTTGTGGCAAAATGACAGCTGGAGGATTTCTTTGTACAGAGTGTTACTTATACATGAGCAGCACTAAATCAGCGAAAAGACAGGATTTATTGCTTTTTCCTCAGAGGTGGTCAAGATCCACACAAAATGAACAATCCTGCACTGGAGCTTTAAGTAGAAGACTACATCTGTTGCTGCAGCTGCTCAGTGTACTTGACATGCAACCCACCAGCAGAGCGTGTAACCTCTGGTCTTAGCTCTTACCACACTCTTCATTTTGTTAGGTTGCATTAAATTAATTCACACTTCCCTCCATGATCTACAAAACATCACATCATCCCTAATGATGAGTGTTTTGGCAGCTCTTCAATGTAGGCTGTTGCTCAGTCTCTCAGACTTTGGCATGCAATCCCCTCTTCCTCGACCTGGTCTGCTGTAATCTTCTGCTCTCCAAATAAATCCACTAGCCTTTTTGCAATCAGGCCAAGAAATTCGAGCAAGTTCTAAATTTGTCAAGTAGAAACGGTGACCTAGTGATCTCGAGACTGCAGTCAAGGAATTGCAAGAAGACAAATTGCTTTTTGCAGGGCTGGGTATTAAACTTCAGTTCTTCTTGAGAGGTTTGTCTTTTATTCCCTGTTTGAGACAATTTCAGACGATAAGACCTGACTCTCTTGCTCTTCTGTCCATAGACAAAACACGTTGGTGACGTTAAGGGCTGCAGCTATGGAATATTTTAGTATTCGAGTATTCTATTGAAAATCCCATCGATTAATCGAGTAATTGGATAAAATACATTTTTGTTTAGTTAAAGAGCAGTTATTTTTCAAATGAAAGTTTTTCTCTTTAAGAAATAGGATTTTCTGATACAGCATGTCAATAAGAGCACTTGCTTTGGTGGCTCCAAAATTTGTAAACACACTTTGACACATTTTTCGTGCCTTGTACATCTCATCAAATGTTGCGGACTCAAATGGCACCCGTTTCGTAGAATGACCCATTAGTCTCCAAACTCCAGAAAAGAAGCTAAATTTGTTGCTAGTTGCTATTTTGTATAAGATGTAGCTTGAGGGGTCTGAAAACTCTCTTAATATGGTCTCAGCTCTATTTGAAATACCACTCTTTGAGTGGTTTTTTAAAATTGAACGATTCCTCGAGGCGGAGAAAATTACTCGAGTATTTTTTGTAATCGAGTACCTTGAATCATTCGAGGAATCATTTCAGCTCTAGTGACGTTACCCGTTTGCATGATATTACAGCATTGCACAAATTGCACTTTGTTGCATTTTGGTAAAATGAGGCCAAGCTTTTGAAGGCTTCAGTCTCTTTCACCATTGTCTTGGAAATTCTGCTTTTGACTGATGAGTGCGTTTAAACATGTGGCATGTCACGACATGTGGACGGAAGGTCCAGCCACTCCGGCGAAACCAACATAATAATACTGTATAATAATGTACTATTTATTAAAAAATAAGGCCGCATTTATACTTTTCAAGTAAATCATTTTGTAAACTTTGAGAAAATGTTGGCTCTTGGGTGTTCCACCGACCCCCCAAGCTTTGGTTTGTGGACTCCTGGAGGTCCTAGGACCCCACTTTGACAATCATTGATGTAAAGAATCAACAGGGGAATCATTAAGCATAAGGGCTATAGATGTCAATGGATGAAACTATTTCTTATTGTTTCTTGACAGGAACTGGTTACCCATGCCCATCCCGAGTCTTGGTTTGATATGGCTCAATAAGGGAACCAAAATTGTATACATTGAAAAATTAATGATTAAGACTTTGTAACAGGGCTAATACCTCAAGACTACAGTTCTACAGTTTTTATTTTAATTTTTTTTTATTTAACCAGATGAATCCCATTGAGATCAGGATCTCATTTACAAGGGCAACCTGGCCAAGAGGTCAGCAGCACACGCCAGATAACAATAAAAAATGAAAAATAAAGTAAAATACATTCAGGCATAAATTACATCCAGAAACAACTACTTGGTAATGGGTGAGCAGTAATTTTTTCAGGACAGCTACAATTAGTTAATAAGTTAATTGGCTGCAGGTGCTGCCATTAAGTGCAGGATTTTTTTTTTTTAATAATACAGAATAATCTAGCCGACAAATTAGAATTAATTGCTGCAACAATATACTTCAGCCTTCAACAGCATTCAGTAATTAGTGCTGAAAAATCAATAAGAGCTGGTTCTTAGATCTTCTGACTCATTCTACTCCTGAGGACAAAGAGGAGAAGGGTCAGCTTAAGTGCTTTAGTGTTCCCTGAAGAGATAAGTCTTCAGACATCTCTTAAAAGTAGAAAGGAACTCTGAGGTTTGGTAATTCATTCCACCATTTGGGTACATCAGAGGAAAAGAGTCTGGCTAGTGATTCAGAGCCGCACTGGACTCGGAGCACCAGGCGTCTTTCACAAGCAGAGCGTAGTGGGCAAGAAGGGGTGTAGACCTGGGTTAGGGACCCCAGGTAGGCAGGAGCCATTCTTGTCAATGTTTTGTAAGCAATTACAGAACAGACTAATTCTAGTTTTGTTTTGTGTAGACTGGTTTAAAACGTGGTAAGTCTTTTTTGATGCAATTTGAATTTATCTTCTATCAATGAGTGTCTTGCCCCTGCCATTCATCATGTACACTGATCAAAGGTAACTAGTTTCTAAGAGGTCAGCATGTTTTTAGGGGATTTGATAAGAGCGTCACTGAAACTAGTATTTCAGTACCGACAAGATGGGATAAACATGCTGTGTGTGTTGTTAGCTCTCCTTTTCCAGTCTGTGTCATGGATTTGAATTATCTTTGGTTTTGTATCAAATTGTTTCATTTTCATTTCAGTCATGTTAGAAAGACATCAACCTCGACCAGTGTCTTTAAAGTGATCAGTTTCTGGTTTTCCATTAGTAATATAAATCTACAAGAAATGTCTGTGGTGTTACTAAAACATGTATGCAGCGTTGCAACAGTACCCAGAAAGACAGTGTTATACTCTGCTTCTGTTTCTCCACATTTTCTTGTTCTTCACTGACATATTTTTGTTTTTTGGAGAGACTCTAGGAAATTTACTAGAATTTAAAACCAAGTTCAGCAGGTTAGTGTGATGCTCGGCTGCTGTACATGACATAATGCCTGATATTTAGACTGCTGGCTTTTTAGAGTAGGCCAGAGCAATGAAAGCCTGTTGTGGTGGAAACCCTCTTATTGTGTGCACATGTGCATGTAGACTGCCAGTGACTGTGGCCATGAGACATGAACACATCCTGCCTTTTGTCCTCGTGGACCAGACACTTTCTCCTTTTGTTGTTCATCTGCTCTTCTTGGTCATAGTCAAGGCCTAGATTTTTTTTCCTCTTTTATTTTCTGGGCAGGGCTGTGTAGGCAATTACAAAAGCATCGAGGCTTGGCCTGGCCTGTGTAATTTGTGTGGAATTTTTTGTTCAGTGCCGCTTCTGTGAGAGAGCAGCCTCTCAGAATGGCCTCGACCCAGCATTCTGGTCTGGAATCCGGTTTTTAGGAGCCCTTTTTCCAACAAACCCAAACCTTTTTTATGAGGAAGTTGGCTGGGAAAGAATGTTCCATATGTACGTCAGGACTCGAGAACTTGACGGAAACAGATCATCGCTTCTCACTTTAGATTTTGAACAACCAAGTCGCTCTTTCTACACTTTCTTGCTGCATGTTGTGGTTTTAAATGCTCCTGAGAGCTGCGAGTTGGATCACATCCAGCACGATCTCCTGTACCCTTATCGCTCCACAAGCACCACTCTGCTTTGTGTTTTTCCTCCTCTACCCACACTGCACTGCTTTATTCTTGTGCGGTGATAGTTAATAAGGCCTGTCCCCTTGCTTCCTCCTTCTTGTGATCTCCTCCTCTCTATTGGGGAAGGAATTGTGGAAGAGCTATGTAGGTCAAGTGCAGCTTCTTGTACCGCATCACTCTTTCATTTGCATAAAATCGACTTGGGCTTCCTAGTGAAACACACAGGCCAGGATTGACACAGTTTTCACTTGCAGTTTGATTGGACAGGGCTGTCTTAACTTAACCCAGGCAGAAGTGATGGACGTACTCGTTTCCTCGTGGACAACACCACTCTTTGTGGAGGAGAGCCACAGCTGGCAGCCTGACAGGGAGGAGAGGAGGCGGAGTGGTTTGTTTTTGAGGTCTCTGCTCTCTGTGACCAGTTATTACTGGGAACGGGAAACAGATCTGTGTGTTTGTCAGCAAAAATTTCAAAGAGGGACGGAGGTGGAGATTTTCTGCGCTATTTTCTGTGCATTTACTACTTTAACTTCTATGTGGTCACACTGAGGAGTCACTCAAATGTGAATTCTTTAAACCAAAGCCTCAACAGGATGGTTACTCCACCGTTCTGTCGAGCTGAAATTTAGGGATGCACCATGGTAGATTCTTGCTATTATCAGATATATTTTAACATTTGTTTTGATGCCAATATGATTATACTTTTACCAGAATTAATTTTATCACATCAGATTTTGTCTTCCACCACCCCTGGTAGGGTTAGTGGTGTTGTTTTGCTCCTCTTCCCATCACCAATGCACTACAAGCTCGTAGCATAGCTCTTTTGTTGTCTGTTTACAACATATGGAATACTTCAGAATTATTAAAGCTTTTTTATTAGCATTCTTAAGCTTTAATTACACTCACATTATTCTTGTGTTACATTTTCTGCAGAAGCTCACATATCTACCAGCACTGTTAATTAACTTTTTAAAGCTTTCAGCTGAATTCTATATAAAGCTGACGATATTGAGTGGACATACTGATTTTGGAGCCAGTATTCTATCAATCTATTGTATTTATATTAAGCTAGATGAAGCATGTTTGAGCTCATTGATTTGTCTCTACAAAAAGCTTTGACACAGAAGCATTGAGCAGAGCTTTGACAACGCCATGTTTGAGCTTTTATTTTCCTAAAATTCAAAGGAGAAATTTTGATCAGAAGCAGTGTTTTGAAGATTTGATGTTTTACCATTGACATGTGTCTTCTAAGTAGATGCTGCCAGTTTTGTGTGATGTAAGATCTCCATGCAGTTGGAGAAGATTTTTTCACAGCTGTTACCTGAGCCGTGGTTCTTCTGCGTGTAACAAATCAGATGGACCGAAATGAACTGGAGACAGAGTAGACAGAAAGGCGCTGCTGCATCAGAGCCAAAATAACCCAGTTTTAAATTGAAATTTTATCGGTCTTTGAATTACAAAAAAAGGGTGATGCTAGTATGCCTTAAAATGCCGGATATCAGTGCAGATAACCAGCCTGGCCGATTATCCATCTATCTCTAATCCTCAGAGCTCAAATTAGCTAGCACACCGTATTTGCCAGCTATTAATTCATAATTAGAATATCAATTTAACCTGAAGTGTGGGGTCAATCATGTTTTCCCATGTGTTTTCATCTTAGTTTGTCAATATTATCTAAATAATAGTCCTATTGTGATGGTTTTAATCTTGTATGGTTCATATGTTTAGGATTGGGAGGATGCTTGTTTCTTCTGCCCATAATGCAGCACCACTTAAAAAAACAGATAAGGTATTGAACTTTATATGGCCTAGAACTGTATTTGGACTAGGGATGTCCCGATATTACATTTTCACTTCGGATATGATACCGATACTGCAGCATTGAGTATTGGCTGACACCGATATTAATCCGACACGATATCAGCATTAAACATGCATACTTTTATTACTTATTTTGTAGTATGTCTGTCATGTTAGAAAAGGCTTGATTAAATGATATTATTCAAACAAAGAACAGTAGTCAGCCACATTAGGTATGAGGAAAAACTGACCCATTTATTATTAACCAATGGATAACAGAAACTGCTTATATCGGAGATTTTAGATGCGTTCTGATACGATACCGATACTTGTTTTTTTGCTGATATCAGACCGATATCAGATATCAATATCGGATATGGGACACCTCTAATTTGGACCAGGATAGCTAAAACAAAGTTGGTCATGCAAAATCCAGTGGGTCAAATACTTTCATGAAATCCATGCCATCAATGATATGAAACAAGCTCAAAGGGCTGTGGGACAAAGTCACACCAGAAACAGTTCTGCACCACTGTCTGGAATAGTCATTTGAAGCATTGTTGCAAGATCATTTTGCAATCCTGGAAACAGTGTCTGCATTTGCATCAGACTGTTGACACTTTCCCAGCTAAATGAGACAGAGTCTAGTTTCAGTCTGGACTGATAATGTGCATAAAGGCTCATTAGTTTCAGAGCTCTGTCTGATACCAGAGAAGATAAAAACACAAGCAACCCGTGAGAGGGATACTAAAATGAGTGGTCTGTCATGTGTACTGTAGATTTATGTGGTTCTTGCAGCCGTTAACAGATCACTGTTTCACCATTTTTAACACTTGTATTTTAGAACAATAAAAGTCAGTGGTGAGAAGGGTTTACTGGTATTTTACATAATTTTGGACAATGGACTCCTCCATATCCATTTTTCCTGCAATACCCTTTGTGCACTGTAATTTGTGAGATCATCCACATCTATGTATTTTCACCTTGTGGTCAAATGTTATGCATACAACACAGAGCAGGTTAAAAATAGTCAAACCTAAACGGTGAAAAGCCTTCTGAAACTCAGGAAGGCCACTGAAAGGGCACACTCCTACATTTACATTGTGAGCCTGGGCTACAGGTGTGAAAGTCCATTGTGTTTAATTATTTACCACCCAGCAGACATTCCCCATCTCTCCTCCCTTACACTTCCTGAACACCCAGCACCCCTCCCCCTGACTTTTTTTCTTTTTTTTAAGTTATTTCTTTTGAGATAACAGTCAGGAGCCAGCTACTCTGAGTGCTTTTCTTCTGTTTTGGACAAATGTTTCAGAAAAGACTGTTTAAGTTGAGTGTTGACTGGCTGCAGTGTATTTTTAACTATAAACTTGTTGCAAAATTGTTATCTTTTGGAAGAAAAAATGAAATGATACAACCTTGCATGAGAATCCAGTTGACAATCTGTAGTGTTGGCTTGATCCAGGACTTACTCTCAGATAAAAACATCCATCAACATAAGAACACAAAACATGAGAAGATGTGGGAAGTTTGGAGTTAAAGACAGTCTTTATGATTCTGGGTTTGGAATCATTGTTCCATCAGTGAAGAGGCCGTTTTCTAAATTCCCACACTATGAGTCCTGATGATGGCCATCTCCATATTACAAACGCTGACACCAACAAACTTCTGACTGATACAGAAATTGGCAAAGAGGTGGAGTAGAGATCAAAGTCTATCTACCTGTCAGTTCAATCTGCCACATTATGTTTTACTTTCAGTATTCAGACAATCAAGATTAAAAGGAAATTCCCCCAAATGGAAATTACTGTATTGACCCACTTATGTAGAGTGTGTTTATTCCCTCGTTAAATCAGCAGTGTTATCTTCTTTTAATCAGGGTGTAGCACTAAAATATTAGTTATTTCTATTAACAGTATAAAGCTCTGCTTTCTGTGGAGAACAACAGCCTTAATCTCACTCACAGTAACAACTACAAGGGATGAAAGATGGAGAGACACGGTGATAGTACACAGAACAAAGTGGCTCAGAAGTGGGTCAAGTTATCAAATAACAGAGGCAGAGTTGTGATAATGAATTGTAGATAATGCTTATCATTGCAGCAGAAGCATTAACTAACCATTAAGCAGTCAGGAAATGAGGTGTTAAAGAGCGTAATGTTTGAAAATAATGAACAGAAAACAAACACAAAGGTATGCTCTTTACAAAACCTGTCATCTAATCAGTAGCCAGCAGGTTATTTTAATCTCCATGATATTAAATTCTTGTCCTTATATTTTATATCCTAATAATCTTTATCATAAGCTGATAAGATATACATGTGATTACATTTTATTTCATTTATATGACAGTCCTTTTAAAATATGGTTTTAATTTTCATTATTTGTTCTTTTTCTAAATGCTCTAAAGATTGAGTCAGATTGTATCAAAATCAATATTGGAGGTTACAAACAAAAGCTGTATTTTTTACCAGGCTGTAATCGTGTTTATTTCTGCTGTAAAAAAAAAAAAAAGGCATTTTTATATAGGCTACATTAGGTTTCTATTGCTTTTTGGACCAGCCACAAGTGGACACTCAAGGAACTGCAGCTTTTGCACTGAGGCATTGACATCTTTTTTTAATACAGGTGGTTGCATGCATACCGAGTTGTATCTTTGTTGTTGAGCATCCCTGTCTGAACCCAACTTTCTGAACATCTTTCTCTTGTCCTGTGAGGATTTTCTGAATAATTCAATGCTCTCTTCCTGCTGCTGAAATGTCTTATCATGGTGTCAAAACTTTGTTGTCTTGCTTTGTCCTGTGAAGTTCTGAAAAGAAACTCTGAAAGATAGAAGATGAAGGTGTCCTTGAGTTGAAATCCACCTTGACACTTCAGAACCATCAAAAACTTTTTCTCTGGCAGTTGTCACCTAAGAATCACTAAGGTGCTAGTTTTACTTTTATTATCGATATCACTTTAGGTGCCAATACGGTTTCCTCTAAACAAGCTTGTCACTCCTTTGAGGGCCCTGCAGCGGCTGCAGGATGTGAAGAAACATGCACTCCCTCACGTACACACACACACACACACACACACACACACACACGTTTTATTTCTAAATCAACACCAACATAAAACACACGGTCAAACGTTTCCCACACAGGCAGCCCTCAGGCTCGTGTGCAACCCTGCAAAGTCAGTGTAATTAGAATTCAGCCAGCAAAGCCCCACTATCATCGTCATGTTTAATTCAGCGCTAGTGTGTGTGAACGTGCGTGTGTGTATGTGTGAGTGAGTAAGGAGATGAAGGGACTAAAAGCAGAGGACGTTAGCAGACGGGTTTTTTGAAAGTTTATAAAAAGAAACAGAGTGGGCGAGTGCAGAAAGCAGTTAGAGGCCTCTGTTTCAGTAGTGCAATGTTTTTCCACCACTGTCATCTTTCCAGGATCTTGTTAGTGCCACCGAATTTACATTTAAAATCTGTTGTAATGAAACAAAATACCACCTTTGGCTGAGTTTCTTCTGTCCTAAAATGCAAAACAAAGTGACAACTCAGGTGCTGTATAAGATGCTTGTTGTGCACAATGTAAATTTCATTCAAATCCTCTGTTTGGAGTCAGCGTACACCTGAAGGCCCCCTCCTGTTTGTCTGAATCATTCACAGTCAGCGTCATTTGTCTTCCTGCTGGCATGATCAGAAGCTGTCTATCTTTACTGCTATGTTTGTCTGTCTCTGACTCCCCGTCTCCACCTCCACTCTCCACTCTCCCGTTTCCCTCTGTCACATATCCATGGCGCCTGTCGCTAAGGCAACACAAGCCACGGCCATTCTATCCTGTCATTAGGATTCCAGGATAAGGACGCACGCTGTCTCTCTGTCTCACACACATTGTTATATCAGTGTTGGCTGTTACAGATTTTGTAATTGGTGCGCGTAGTTGTGATGGGAAGCACTTTGAACCACATAAATCACAAACCCTGTCTAATAAAGCTCTTTGAATGGGTACCCATACGAGCCGATCTGTAATCAGCTCGGCTAAATCAGTGTTCCTGTGGGTGGAGACCCACACAGCACAGTGCTCTGATGTTGAAGGGAGGACTGGTATGTTTTCATGAGGCACGGTGCAAACTTGGGTCAGTTATTCCTCCATAATGTATACTGTTAATGTTCTCCTCGTGATGCTTTGGGTTAACAGTTTTCAAAGTGAAGTAATGAAAAATAAGCTCAGTTCCAAGAAAAGCGGTCCAGGTTGGAATCCCCTGCTGGTGTTTTTTGTGTGGAGTTTTTACTTCTTCCATGTGTGATTTCTCACCAGGTGCTCCAGCTTTTATGTCAAATCTCAAACATGCCATTCATGTTGATTGGTGACTCTAAATTTCACATATTGAGTGAATTGTTATTTTTCTTCTCATGTTAGCCCTGTGCTGATCTGTCTAGAGTTAATCTTGCCTAGGCCTGTCAAGATTACAAATTTTGCGAGACTATATTTTCCAAAATATTATTGCTGATAAACGATATTATTGTCAATATTATTTTGATTTTTTTTTCCATTTTTTCATTGATGTAATTATGATAAATGGGATAATAAAGTGAGTACACCATATCAAAAGCACGAAACTTTAATTTCTTAAGAGTATTTAACTGTAATTAAAAGGATCAGGATCTTTTTAATAAATAAATTAAACAAAAAATATAATAAATTTAACAAACAAGAAAAAAAAAATACAATGAAAATGAAATGGACTCTCTTTTAGAAAAAAATACATGTCAATGAAAATAATTAATACTAATCAAAAACAATAAAACATAGACCCTGTCTCTAAAGAAAAAACGAAACTCCGAAAAAAAAACAAAAAAAAAAAAAATAGAAACTATAGCCTAAATAAAAGGGAGTTTATACAGTTCCTGAATTGTTTGTAACATGTACTTTTTCCCAGTCAATCCGTACTGTCTGTCAAACATTTTTAACATTTCTGGCTTTCAACTATATTGAAGGGCTGCATTTCTTTGGCAATGTAGCTGTCTTTGAGCGCCCACCATTTAGCACTTTTATTTCTATTTACTTTGGAGACCAAAAGCCTCAATAAGAGCGAATTGTCAAAGAACAAGGCTCCGCTGCACCTCCCCTTCTTCTTCTTCGTCGCCACTATTTTCAAACAAATGCGACATATCAGCTTGTCGGTGTTCATGGGCTCACACTTTGTTCATTCTGATAAAAAAAAAAAAAAATATTCCCACACTGGGACTGTGGCAGGCGGCTTAAGAACCGTATCTTTCGTGCCATCACTCATATTAGCGTCTGTTTCCTCCTTACCCCTCAGGACGCTCGCTTCAGCTCTCTCCGTATGTACGTGCGAGTAGCCCAGTCTTCACCCCAAAGATCGCATTTTTGACAGATGCTCACTCCGCTATAAATCTGCTAAATCCCCTATAGGACCTATGCACCCCGATGTTAGGAAAGATAGACGTAGTGAGCCATCTTCTCATTCAGCCTCTTTGGTCGAAAGAGAGGAGGAAAACAAACATGCATGCACGTGTCAGTTTATCAAGGCTGGCAAACTTACCGAGGACATTTTTATTTATCGTTCGGTAAATTGATTGATTAGGCTTAATCTTGCCTCATGTGGGTAAAATACACCTGATGTGTCTGCAGTGCGTCCCCGTTCCGTTACAGCAAATCAAGCAAATAGGTTTCATTCAAATTATTGTGTCAGCTTACACAGGATCCGTTCTGTTGCAGTACGTCTGCATGGCCGCTCAGTCGTGTTGCAGGTAGTGCACTGCCACCCTATTTTTGACCGATGCGGAGCTGTGATGCATAAATTCAGCGTAGGGAAGATCAAGTGTGACAGGGAGTCATGACCTGAAACTACCTAAGAACACCCAGTGACTTTCAAAATAAAACAAAACTTGTCAAAACCAGTTTGTATTTGGCGCGACTACGATGATTAACAAACATAACGAGTGGAGACAAAACAGGAGTCTACAGGTTTAAGGTTTTACAGCCCAACATGAATGAAGAGAGATTTATCAATGGAGTGGGAAGCGCGGGAACTCCTCGGTCTCGTGACTCCAGCTTTCTGTCAGTCATGCTGCTTGTTGGATTGAACGTGAAGCCAGTAAGTTGACAAACACAGTCAAGACAGCGCAACGGAGTCGCACTGCAGACGTATCCAGTGTATATCAGGCGCCACCCAAAGACAGCTGGGATAGCTGCCAGCCACCTCCTGATCACAACTAGGTTGAGCTGTACAGTTAAAAAATAGATGGATGGATGGTACTGGAAACTAGGGATGGGTACCGAATTAGGTACTTTTATAGGTACCGACTGAAGTCTGTCAAAAGTACAGAGTATCGATTCATGTAAAACCAAAAGGTACCATGTTAAATGCATCCTTGTGACTGTGAGGAAGTGGAAGAGTAGGTGATTTTCCATGCTGGACATGAACACAGCATTGCAAGGTTATATACTGAAGAATAAATTTGTTAAATTGATTTTTTTTTATATTTCATTATTAAACAAATTGATATTTTTTACCACAGAAACACAAAAAGTACTGAAACTTGGTACAGTTGAGTACCAGTACAGATTGCCAGGTACCGGGCATCGGTACCGTATTGTTTCATATGTGAAAGGTACCCTTCCCTACTGAAAACAGTATTTATACTGTTATCAGTATCAAGGGTTGATAATACACTTATAATATTGTGATGCACGTCAAATCCACGGGTCCACGCTGTGCTGACAGTTTATGTGACATTATTCTAAAAGAGAAATGGTGTGCTCACTTTATTATGCAGGCACTTTCAAAGCTCATCAGCCTTCATCCTGCTTTCTTTTTGGATGATAGTTACTTAATATGGGATATATTTTTCCTAAGCTGCCTTGAAAATGTGTCTCAGAGTTCATTGAAACAATAGCCTATCAAATGTGCTTCTGACTCTTTAGCATTTCACTGCCAGTTAAAGAAAGGATCACTCTATGTTGTACCCTTTGGCTCTTAAAAACTGCACAATCTGCCCTTGCTGATCCATCATGAGTACAATGAAGAATCCTATGTTTCCTGAATCTAAGAGGCGTCCTGTGTGACTCTTAAAGTGACAGTGAGAAGCATTAAAGCCCTTGAAAAATGCTAAACTCACAAATAGTTTATGTCCAAAAGCATTTGTCCCCATTGGATTCTCTTTATTCCTTTCAGGTTAAGTGCATTCTTTTGTCCTGATTGTGACACACCCCATCGTCTACCCTTGGATGCCCTAAAAGCTCCAACAATGACAGTGTGTGGATTGCTGATAGGTTTCGATCTCCACCCTGCTGGTATCACCTGTCATATACAAAGTCTGCAGTGTGTGCACTACACTGATATCCATTTGAGACAGCTCTTTCCCATCAGGCCGGACGAGACAGATTATATTTAAAAACAGCTCAGCTGGTCTGATGAAGGTCTGTTTCACAGCTTGTGGAAATGTGTCTCTCCACCATCTATTCCTTATCTGTCCAATAACCCAACCTGATAGCACAGGGAGACTTAAACAAATACAGTCACTCACACAGAGCTGCAAAGGGCGAACTTTTATAGCTGTGACTCACACACTCTGGAGACGTCAGTATAAACACAGATTTTCATGTTTGGCACTGTTTTCCACAACCTTCTACTTGTGTGAACATCAACAGCTGTATTATTGTTGAGATACTTGAATATTCATGGATGTTGAGACAACATTTAGATGTGAAGTCTGATTTTAGCTCACATACCAGTAGATATCTTTTAAAACTTAATTAAAAGGATGGTTGAAAAGTCATTTAACAGATAATAATGCTGCAGTGCTCTGTAACCACTAGACTCCTTTTCCTTCTGAGTGTCCCTTTTGTTGCAGTCTGCGTCTAATTTGAGGCTTCTTAACTCAGTGCATCAATGTATGACAGCTGTGTAGAAACGATAATGTAAATTAGGTCTTATATACACGCACACACTCATAGAAAGCAGTCTGGAGATGTAGATATCATTTCCTAATGCAGCAAAGCTGTTAGTGAAATCATAAATAGACAAAAAGAAACAGAAACAGGTGTCAATTTTTGGTCCTTTTCTCCAGAGATGTCAGTACACCAGAGAAGTAATCATAGGTTGTGAGCATTTCTATAACACCTACACAAGAAAATGTATATTTTTGACCTGATTCTACTGCGTGGATTTCAGCTAGAGGAGTTTTCAGTAGGTGTAACTATGACTGTACCTCCCACTCTGCACTGACCTTTAGATTCTGGGTCGCTGGTAGCCTAAAGCTGTGATATTTATGTTTGAGCTGGAATCCCTGCAACCAACAAGTTATTTACTTGTAAGCTCACTGAAAGAAATTTGCTGCCAAGGTGTGTGTGTCTCCTTGGCAGCTTGGTGCTGTTGGCACTCCGTAGATTACTCATAATGACTGTGAATGTGCTAACAGGAATGTTTGTTATGCAGCAACAGTAGCTAATGGTTTTTAGCTTTCATCAGGGCTGAATCGTTGAAAATCTGAACTTTCTTTTCTTTAACTGGAAGGGAGAGTTATTTGTTGCTAAGTATGTTCAAGGTGTGAATAATTGTGCAAATGTGCAAGAAAGAAAAGTTATCAGGAATAATAAAAATGCACATTTTATAGTGACACATTTAGTGATTTCTTTTTGTCTTCTTGAAGTTAACAGCACTACAGATGGTTCATCATTTTCTTATCTAGGCTTTCTCTTCCCATGGTACACATTGAAAGGGTGTTAAAAAAATGACAGTAACATCAAAATGCAAAATTCTCATGATCGGATGAAGTCACAAAACCTACGGTTTGATTTAACACTGTGAAAGAGCTCAGGGCACAGGACCACAGGTGGAGCACTTGGTTTCTGTATTTCTGCTTGTAATCATTTTTTTCAGATAAGATAAGACTCAGTTTATTACTCGCGAAGGAAATTGTGTTGCCGTAGCACACAATAAAAAGTGCAAAGTGTGTGACTGTAAGAAACAAAACAGAGAATACCAACTGTTAATTGGAAAATGACAACCAAATAGGGACGCACCAATTTGAAAATTTTGGCTGATACAGATATCTGATATTAATATTGTTGTTGTTTTATTAATATAGTGGTAAAAGAAAAATACAAAAACAATCTGAGATTTTATGTCGAGGTAGTTGAGACAGAAAGAGTAGCAAGATCTTGAGAAAAGATGACCATGGAGAGGATCAAAAGGGTGAAGCGCCCCCAAGATGAACAAGATCAAAAAAGTATGTTTTGTCCGTTTTTGGATCAAAAACAGGAAGAGAGACATAAAAGATGAACGTCCACTCTTCTTAGGTATTTTTTGTGTTTACATAGTCATAGAAACAATATTACTTGGGTCTTGTAAGATCATTCAAGTAGCTCTAAAAATGGCCAGCAGCTAATCAGTAAATATCGACACACTTTTACACATCGGCTGTTACTGATATATCACACATCCCTATAAATAACTAATAAAAATACAAGTGTGGGAGTTAGAGTGTGTTGGGGTGAGATGCAAAAAAAAATAGTGTCTGAGATACCAAGATAAATAAGTGAGAGTGAACAGATAAGTGGAAAAGCCGAATGATTAAGTTACACAAGAACAATTTAAATTATTACATTAAATTTTTGCGCGAGTGAAACTATTGCACATATTTAAACCAATAAATAAACTATTGCACATGAGCGCAAATAAAACAAAAACTATGAGTTTAGATTTTGCTAAAACATGTTATCTAATTCTTTAATTATTAAATGTTCTGCCTCTACAACAGAAAGTGAACTAATATTGATCTATCATCCCTGATGGCTTGTTATTGTTTCAGGTATGTGTGCCTGATCATAGGTGTACAGAGAAAGTGTTTGATCATTCCTCTCAAAGGTTTTGATTCTTCTGAAAAACATCCAGCTGCAGACTGACATGATCTACTGGGGAAAATCCAAAATGTTTTTGTACCCATTAATCATTTATAAATCTCAATACTTGAAAATAGCATCTCTGTTAAAGCTTACCGAAAGTTGCTTCAGAACCTATTTTCCTGTCCAAGCTGTTGAAGTAGTTTCAGACAGTTTTATGTTATCTTAGATGTAAGTGTCATTAAAAATGGATAAAACAAAGAACAACCATTAGAAATGTCACAATGACATGTCCTCTATCACTATCATCAGTGATGAACCCACCACTCTGTCCCTGTCAGTGAGGTCCTCTGCAGTTCACAGCAGTAATCCAGTAATTTAGCAGCACATTGGTGAGGTGCACAGCATGTTCTGTTTGAGTACATGCAGGCTTTATTATCCCTCTCAACAGGAGCTAATGCAGCTGCAGCTAAACTCCTCAGTCGCTCCATTGTGGTGCTGTGCTAATATTATCTGGCCGGCTGGAGATTAGCTCTAATCAGGCACCTGCTCATCTCCTCCAAGCAGGTACACACACTTAGTCCTGTAAGAAGACTTTGACAGGCCATATGAGGCTGAGAGTCGGCATATATTGCATTTCCAACAGAGTCATCAGGTGCTACACTCGTGAGCAGGTGCACACCCAATGACTCGATAATCTGGTCCCAATGAGATAAATGTGGAAACACTTTTAGAAGAGACACAGACACGATCAGTTGCACAACAGGCTCTCCTGCTTCTGCTGCGTGCTACTGAGCCCTAGCTTCACTGTCACTCTGCAGCTTTGGAGTTTAACATGATCACTTCTGGCACTGGCAGGGAAGACACCCTTTTTATGTGATTGTGTGTGATTGTGTGTCCATTCAGTAGGAACCAATTTCCTCCAAACGAGGACACGCTATGCTGGGTGGCCTGGAAAAATTCCTGGCAAAGCTCCCAACTCGCACCATTGGCCGAGGCACAATCATGGAGACATAATCTAATCTGCTGACTCTCCTTTTCCTCTCTTCTACCTCGCTTCTTCTTTTGTCTGGTTTTCTTATGTGCTGTCATGCCTCATAAAATAACACACTAACAAAAAAAAATATTGAGCTGATGAAACTTGACTGAAAAAAATGTTATCTTCTGAGCTGGGTCTCTGCCCCCTCTGATGTTTCAAGTTTTGAATGGGTTGAAGCTGCTGCAGATCGAATTCTTTCTCAACAAGTTGTTTCATTTTGTTTCAAAACCACTTTGTATTTAGAGCAACCAAAAGATCCACCACATCCTGAAATGACTCTGACAACTTCCCCTAGTCCTTACCGTCTCTCTTACATGTATTAATGGTAACGAAACATTTGAAGAAAGGGACTTAATAAAGCTCCGTAGCTCATTATTCTGTGAAACACAACATTATTAGAGTAGAATAAATCATACAGGCTACGAATGACGTTATTCAGTCAAACATAATAAACAGACCAGGCAAATAAGAGCATGAAGAGTTTAATTCAAATAATTGAAAACAAATATCTAAAAGATGTTACCACAAAAAATATATAACTGCATTAAAATAAATAAATAAATAAATAAATGAGAAGAAAGAGTGAAGTGAAGTGACAGAGGATGTGCGACACGACTTGGTTTCACTTGTGGTTTGAGCTGTGGTTTTCTGAATTTGGATCATAGCTCTGATAGTTAAAAAAAGTATGAAGAGGATCTAAGAGGCCTCAAAAGATACTATACATGTATCAGTGAAGGCCAGTCCCATACTTTTAAGAGGTTTTCAAACAAAAATGAACTTTAAAGTAACTTAATTAAACAGTAAGCAGGTAGGCTAAATCAAACTTTGTGTTCAGTTAAAATCCTGGTAGCAGACTTTAGGATTTTGTGCAATTAGATCTGCAAGAATATCTTATTTTTTTTATCCCTAAAATTGTTCATGAAAATGAATTCCAAGGTAATTCTAGTTGTTTATTGCTTTGTTTGTTTGTTTTTTAGCTTTTTTAAGGACATTTTTTCTTTTACTGAAAGAAAATGTGGAGGGGTAAAGAGATTGAAGAAGGGAATGAAGCACTTAAATTGGGTAATATAGAAAGAAATAGGGGAAAGAAAGAAGAAAAATGATAATGGTTTTGTATTTTAGGATTGCTAATCAGCATTGTAGAAAAACTGATAATACACCGTAGCTTTACTTTTAAGATGAAGTATATCTACCCTTCAAGGGGCTCCTTCTTCAGGCTAATGAGTAACTGGTTTTAAACACGTCAATAAACGTTTTTTACTCCTGACTCACCAGAGGCTGTAAGTCAGAGAAAAGTTTCATAGGTTTGGGAAGTTGTTTTAAAGAACCTCTGGTTTCTTTGAATTGGTTTAAAGTCCTTCTTGAAGCTTATCTCAGGGACAGAATACCCTTTACCCTCTTTCTACCAAATTTTACTTCCTTGAACTTGCAGAGCTCTAAGTGTCTGGAGAGGTTTACAGAGCTACAGGGCAACTGACCTCTTCTCAAGTGTAGAAATATTAAAAGTAATCTAATGATAATGAAAAAAAAAAAACGTGTTTGAAAGCTAAGCAACATTCTATGTGCAGTTGTTAGATTTGGACTTTCAACATGGTGAAAATTGCTTTGGCAGCTAAAAAACAGAAATATTATTGGCAAAATTTTAAATGAGGAAGTTAATGTTTGCTCATTCAGCAGAATTTTTCTCTTTCTTTTGTGTGTGTGTGTGTCTTGTGACAAAAAAATACAATCAGTTCACCAAAGGTAATCAGACAGTATCCAGCTTCCATAAATATATTCACACACATACTGTGACCCAGTCTCTCTTTAACTAATAGAAACAAAACCAGTATAATAAATCACTTTTTGGGGGCCTGTCAAAGCCGCAGCTTCCTGCCTGAGTACCCCGTGGTTAATGAGAAGGACAGCAGGGCTGAGTCTGGCCTCTGTTGGCCCGGCCCACAGCCTGAGGAGGGAAGACAGATCACTTCTGTCTCTGTGATGCAGGCTTTTATCAGGGAGATGAAAAAGAGCCACAACAGAAGCTCAGAGATGAGCAGCAGTGGGCTGGGAAACATCCGTCTGTGTGACTTTATTGCTGCAGACTGAGAGCTAAAACCTAAAGTTAGGGAGACTTTTAAAGTCAGAGCCATCTCAGTAGGGTCTCGTGAGAGAAGTGTGCTGTTAGACCACACTAAAAGAAGAGCGGGGACTGTGAAAGAGGAAACGGGCCCAGCAGCTAGCCTGATTTATTGATAGACTTGCTTTTTGGCATCCAGTGACTTCCTCTAAGACAGGATGCCACTGAACCAGGAAACACTTTGTGTGGTGTAAGACCTTACACAGGAACTAAATAAGGAGGTTGTGGGGCTAAAAATAGGTGATGGCTGGGTCAGAGGCTTTTTGGAGATGGTAACACAAAGTCAGAGCCTGTATACATGTACAGGCTAGTGTTTACTTTGTTTATTGCAGTGATACTTTGGCTGATTGAGAAGTACACTGTTTTTGTTGAAAACCCAGTGACTGAAAAGCACAATGTCAGGGTTGTCAAGAGGCAAGTTTGTTTATACAGCATATTTGGGCAGCAAGGCAATTTAAAGTGATTTAGAAATGAAATAAAAAATGTTTTTGAAGTTTTATTTTACAAGGACACACAATGCTGATAAAAAATAAGTATATCTATATATATCTATATCTATATCTATATCTATCTATATATTTATTTATATATATATATATATATATATATATATATATATATATATATATATATATATATATATATATATATATATATATATATATATATATATATATATATATATATATATACATACATATATATATATACATATATATATACATCTATAGATAGATAGATAGATATACATATATATATACATATATAGATATATATATATATATAGATAGATAGATAGATAGATAGATAGATAGATAGATAGATAGATAGATAGATAGATATTATTTCTAATTTACAGTATGAAGGAAACAAGAAAACAACTGATATAACAGTGCAAATAATTCAACTTAAAGGATAGAAGCCCAACACTGTAGAGCAAAGGATTTATTCAACATTTGATAACACTGAACAGAAACAGAAACAGAATTCCTATATTTTACTGATGAGAGCCGCTATTTTGGAAAAGGGCCAAAATACAACTTCACCTACCTGTAGTGGTATGGTAACCCTCAAGGGGGTAGAAATAATATTTTTAACAGGTTTTTAAGAAACCTATCCAACTTTATCATGCTGGTGAGATAGAGGTCTTTGAAAATTATGTCTCAATTATGATACCTTTGGCAATAAAGAGTTAGTGAAAGAAAGTTTGAGAAATGCTAAAGTTGTATGCCTCAACTGGCTGCTGAAAAAAACAGAGTACAGTGTAATCCTAAGGTGCAAACAGGCCAGATTTAACTTAGTGCCCTAAAATTTCTTATTTTCTTGCGAGGGGTTGAACTTGTTTTAAAGCTTTCAAGGATTTGTTGCTTTTATAATAGAAAAAAGTTTTATGACTGCAAGATATCATGGGACTGCTTTTCTACAGTACCATTGGCTGTTGCTGTAAATGGCAAGTAAGGCTTGAACATGGTTTTGTACTTTGTAAAATACATTTAAAAAGATCATGGCTCCAACTCAGGATTACTGAGTCACAATGTAAAATGGGTTTACTGGTGTGGCTAAACCCATTAGCTAACACAAGCTAACACCATCAGCCTTGCAGGTTAGCATCCAAATGTCAAAAGACACAGCCTACATTCAGCTTCATCTCCATTTCTGAAAAAGCTGTTTACTTTCATGTAGCAGCATAGTGGCAACTCTAAACTAAAGACAAACATTTTGAATTTATTAACCTTTGTTTTATTCCATAAAATAATCCTGCATTTTGTTTCATACACTAGAAGAGTGACAAATTTTGTTGGCTATCCAAAGATGAAACAATAAAGTGAAGTACCATCTTTTAAGATTTACAGAAGTTATAGAAACACCTGCTCTTACAAAAAAAAGGAGACTGCCCTGAAAAGACATAACAGTGCATGTTAAAGTGTTAAAGTTAGACATAACCTTGGGGTGAAAACCATCTCTTCTCCACCCCAGACTGGACAATAAAAGTATAAAACAGAAAATATGACAGCTAAAATCATTCAAACATCACGTTCAGTGTGAACCCTGACTGGTGTTGCTGCTGGCTTGTGGCCTTGTGATGGAGATTACTGCAGATTTAGATCACAGTCTGCTGTGGATGGAGCAAGGTACAGTACGTAAAGAGCAGTCAGCTGACGGACAAGCCTGCTGTTATGTGTTTGTGTGTGTTTATAGCCTGCTTTTTCCATGGCAACACTGGAGAAGATAACAGAACCATTTAAGAAGAAATGTGGTCAGGTCACATGGATAGAGACTTTATGGAGTGATGGATATTCCGGTTGTTCAATACTTTCATGTCATGAGGCCCAACCCTCATGGTACAGCTGCAGTGATCAAACATTTTATTACTGACATTTTAATTGAAAACTCTGTCACAAAGGAAATGTCTACATGTTCCGTCAAGCTTTGAATTCAATGGTTGCCCTCACTGCAGCACAAATCAAGCTTTCATTTATTTGAATAAATCAGCATAAATACATAAATTTTAATTTACTACATCTGGCTGCACAACTTAAACTTCTGTTTGTGCTTTAAAGCTACGGGTAATGCTTATGAAACATTTATAGATCAGAGATATCTTTGTGCTTCATTCTAATGATACTGTACATCATTTTTTTTATTTCCTACAAGTTAATAGGTTTGTAATTTTACAGCAATAGATAATACTTCTTCACTGAGAAATGTCTTTCATCTAAACCTCTGAACAGCGTAGATCAGCCCCTGCAGGTAGACCTTTTTAGTGGTGTGTTATTGTTGAACTATAAACATGAAGTTTGACAGGTTCAAACATAAGTAGAGAACATAATATCTTTTCAAAGGTTACCTGACAAATGTTGACATCTATTTTTGTCAAATTTGTTATTTTTGGTACCTCGTCCTCAAATGAGCGGACTGGGTTCACTTCCAGCCAGCAGCCTCTTCCCTGCATGCCACTCCTCGTTGCCTCTCCAGTTTACCTGCACTATTAACTGCCCTATCCTCCCAAAAGACACCGAAACCCCTGAAATATGACTTAAAATAGGAATCTGTTGCAGCGTATTGTAACCATTGCTGAATCAAAAATGAGATAAACCTACATTATTACAACATGTTAACTTCAGCCAGTGGTTTCTAGAGAAGGGTTTCGATGCCCTAAATTGTGGGCGTGGTGTTGACAACAGACTCAACATAGCTTACAGTTATCATAGTCATAGGTGAAGAGGTGGAGCGGAGGCAGGCTTTGAGCCCCCTGGCAAACTGCTACCTTTAAGTCAAATAATATGAAAATGTTTGTGCAAATCATTTCATTATATCAGTTTTATGGAGGTGCTGTAAAAAAATACACACGAACAATGTGGACGATTGAAAACTGACATCTGAACCAGGCTGTGAATATGTTTGACATGAGACCAAACCAGGTTTTTTTTAATTATCATTATTTATTCATTTATTTTCATTAATTGTACTTTTATTGTTTTTGCTTGATAAAAATATATATCCTGTTTAGCCCAGATACCCAGCTAAGAGTGGACATAGCCTTAAATCTTAAAGGATCTTATTTATCCAGGAATTTTCACGGTTGGAAGAAAGTTTGTTGTTTTCCACAATGACATGTATGAAGAAAAAAATGTAAAAAGCTAATTATAAATGAATATTAGGGCTGTGACTTTAACGCGTTAATTAGATTAATTAATTTCACCGCACATTAACGCGTTATAAAAATCAACGCAAGATTAACCCATTGGCTGCCAGACATTTTCAGAGCATCTTGAATGATCTTTTAAGACCCAAATAATCTTGTTTTCTCTGACCATGTAAAAACCAAAGTTACTTAAGAAGAGTGGACTCTCTTCTTCTATGTCTCTCTTCCTGTTTTTGGTCCAAAAAATAGAAATATCAAACTTTTTTGATCGTGTTCATCTCGGGCGCTCCATCATTATCCTCTCGATGATCTCCGTCGTCTTTTCTCACGATGGCACCGCTCTTTCTCTCTGAACTACCGTGACACATCTTCGTG
Organism: Halichoeres trimaculatus; assembly: GCF_033239565.1. Classification (NCBI taxonomy): domain Eukaryota; kingdom Metazoa; phylum Chordata; class Actinopteri; order Labriformes; family Labridae; genus Halichoeres; species Halichoeres trimaculatus. The sequence continues at coordinate 12,091,525 of NW_027437194.1, read as the reverse complement.
TCAGCGTGAGCTGCCTGAACTTTCCTGACTTGCAGCGTCTCTCTGTGTCTCTGTCATCTCACATTTCTCCTAATATCCATGCTGAGCTCTCATCCAAAGAGCGCACCACCCACAGTAGTTTACGAGCAGGATTTTGATTGACAAGCTCCACCAGACCCCGCCTCCCTCCACTGAAAAATATGATTAACTTTTATAGACGCAGTAAACAGTAATCCAATGTCAATGGCAGGGAACACAGACATTTTAATTAATATTGACCAGTTGAAAAAAAAAAAAAGATTTACAAATATTCTCTTTTTCGTGAATTCATTTGATTAGTCATGCACTATAATTTTGTAATGCCCTACAGTTCAAATTCTTTATGTGGGGACCTTAAGTAGATATAAGATTAAAATGTGATTAATTAGATCAATTAATAACAAATCCTGTAAATAATTTGATTGTTTTTTAATCTCCTGACAGCACTATTTACCACATAATGGCTGATGAATGTACTTGAAAGTAGTGTCCACAAAAAAAAATCTTATTACCAAAATAAACAGGATTTTGCGGTTTAAACTTGTGTATGAGAATATTCAATGATTTAGTCTTCTACCAAAATCTGTTTAGCTTAAAAAGTGTTGCTTCTGATGTTGAGTATTGATGTGATTAATTACGATTAATTAATTACAAATGGCATGATTAATTCAACTATTTTTTTTAATCAAGTCCCACCACTAATAAATATCTGTCCTGATTTTAAGCCCAGCTGGTACATTACCCGGGTATAAACACAAAAGTTAAAGAGAAGCTCTGAGCCTATTATTGATCTAATTGTTGTCATTACATCCAGCAAAAAAGCAGCAATTTTGGACATTCCCGAAATATGTAAAAATGAACAGCTGATACATGGCCACACATCCTCCAGCACTGAGCACTGAGCTTGCTCAGGGTTGTTACACTTTGACTCTTAAATCCTAGGAGTTATTAAAAAAACTCAGGATTTTCTTACAGATGAATTCTCTCCAAAGATTTGAGCTGGAGGTGGTGGACTGTCTTCCATATGTTTAACTAGTCCTCTGTTAACTTTATGAGACCTAACCAGTTTATTGGCTTTGCAGCCTCATTAGGATCTACAGACACAGGCCATGTGAAGTAAACTACAAACTTGCAAGTGCCAAGAGTCCAACTCATCAAAAAAAAAAAAATCTTTTTTCATGAAAACTTTGTTACTGCAGTGAAGTTTTTGCATCACAAGATGCTGTTGTTGTCTTCTGTTTGTTTTCAGGGAGTAGCTAAAGTGAACTTCCAGAGAGCTTACCTTGAATGTTAAGTCAGTCTGTTTAATGCGGCAGTTAACTTCTCTGGGAACGTGCCATCTTTATTCTCAAAGATGTCTCCTGTGAGAATAAATGTCAGTCACTGACAGACAGAACCTCTTAAATCTCTGACGGCACAGTTCCCATTCATGTTGGATTACATGGTGCAACAAAGTGTAAGAGCCCGTCTCAGCTGGTGGCTCTATGTTTGCAGATCACTGAAGCGTTTCCAAACAGACACGTCTTACAGCGGACACTCTGAGACGATCAATCACAGGCCCTCAGCTCCTGTAAGTCTGCCACCTGGCCCACTCAGAGGACACACAAAGTACAGTACATGACGCCGCACACAGACCTCAACAAACTGCAGCTGGCTTTCCAAGAATCCCAATTAGGAGCTGTGTTGAATAAGTTATGAGGTGGTTGGTTGGTTAAACTGTCGTTACTGCAGAGTTAGCAAAGAGTAGGGACGAGTGATCAGAAGGGGTGGTTTAAAAAAATGGAGCAATAAGGAAGTTGAACTGCAGACATCTTTAAGTAGAGCAACGTCAGCTGGGCTTTAGACTCTGGAGCTTAGAAACAATATGATGTCAGATGCTTTAAAATTTGATGCATGAAGAGCTTGGCGTCTCCCTGAGACAAACCAGGGAGTAACCAGTCAGAGGCAGAGGTTTGTTTTCTTACTAAATATACCCAGGAGGTTATAATTTGCTCTGCTGTTACATTTGTTTCAACATCCCCAAATAACAAATAAAGTAAAAAGGCTTGTGAGTGAGTTTTAATCCACTGTTTTTTTAATAGAATAAAACATCAAAAACCATTATGGAATTGATCTTGCTGAATTACACTAAATCATTGTCGCTTTTATTGTCTCATTTGGATTATTTTACTTCAAACTGGTCTTCACCAAAAATACCAGCACAGAACTCCTGTCATTACCAATTTATCTGCCTGTTTTTTTATTGTATGGTTTTAAAGGTTATGAAGAATAATTTTAAAGTTTTAAACGACTTTCCTTTGAAATGTAAGGAAAGCCTTTTGACCCCTCTGTGTCTGGGCTTTCTCTAAGCTCTGATGGTGTTCCAACATCCTGGCTTAAAACCAAGGGTGACCAACGTTTACAGTTAAAGCTCCAAGACCGACGAGCTTCTGCCAATAACAATAAGACCGACTACACCTTTATCATTTATTCCTGTAAATCTTCTAACACAGTGGGCTTTCTCGTTTCTGTTATTATTTCTATTTACCTTTTAATTTATTATTCTTATTCTTATTAATATTATAAGTAGTTGTTTATAGTCATCATACCTTACCATAGTTAGTATATATTGTTGCATATTTGTTAGTATTTTGATCTCAGCTGCACAAAACTTTTCTGAGAACAGAGAGTGTCCCTCAAGCTTTTCTTCTTTTCCTTGACATCCAAACAGATGTTTAATTAAACTGTTTGTACCTGTCAAAATCATTTTCCAGGTCAGCAAAAAGAGAGCATTACTACCCAATGAACAATTCAAACAATGTTTTGGAAATCATAGACAGTGGTTTATGCTGATTTCTCTGCGTCTGTCTTCTGCAGCTAAAGATCTCCTTCAACGAGTCAAGCCTGAGGAGTACGTACGAGTATCCATCAGAAAACAGCTGGGACAGCGGGGAAGAGGACGAGGGGGAGAAACAAGACGGCAAAGTGGCAGACGAACAGCCAAGCATGGTCGGACGTATCCACATCCCTCGACCCAGTTTCGCAAACTCTCCAACACACCTGAATAACAGCAACGGTGAGACCAAATGACATGAGACTGTTAGAAGAAAAAGGCTTTTTGTAGATTTTGTTGTAATCATACCACTCAGGTATCCACTTTGAACTGATGTAAAAGCTTAAACATATTTCTTTGTAAACTTTGGTTCAGATGTTTTGTATCGTGCAGATATTTAGTCGGTACATGATGATCCTAATAGTTTTTAGAATTGGTTTTGATATAAAAAGGTCAGTCTGCTGGTTTTACAATTTACACTAATACTTGTGTCTTTTAATCACAGGAGAAATACTTTTTTTAGATTTTAAAAAAGCATCTTAGTCTCTTTAATGTCAGAGTTGCATTTGGCATTCCCTGGTGTCCACCAAAGCTTTTTACCCGGCTCAGTACCAAAAATTTTAACCTTCATGTCAGAGGTTGCTTTAGATTTTTAGTTGAATAAATTGAAAATTGCACTTTCTTGATGTGTAGTATTCCACTTCTAAGCATGTTTTCAGGCTACATAATATCGTTGGTAAGTCTAAAGTAGATGCCATGCTATAAATTAAGGCTGTATATTTCTTCCAGAGCTACAAACTGTATGACTAGAGAGACCCCTACTGGACAAAAAAGGAACTGATCAGAACATCTTGGCTCTGGAAGAATATTTGTACCATGAATAACATAAAACATTTCTAATTTATTAATCATGAGGGTAAAATGATCAAATTATTTAATTTTCTGATTGGAACTGTTTCTTTTGTTGCAATGAGGCTGAGGTTCTCGCTAAAGAACAGGATATAAAAATCGAATTTGCTTTTGTTTGGGATCTAAAGGAAAAATGTTATTGAAGCCTGCTGTCTTTTTATTGTCTCCAGATCTTGCCAGTTATGTTCCCAAACACTCGGTGGACTACAACACCTGGCAGGAGCAGAAACATGAAGAAAATGTTTACCAAGGAGAAACTGCCCCTCAACAGACGGAGATTACAGAGGAGGTTATGGTGAGAGAAAACGCCTTCATTCATTTCTATGAAATCATTGTACCTCATAATATGTGAAAATGGTTTAAAACAGAGGAAGAGACAAGATTTTGAACAGGGAGGCGGGAAAGAGAGGTCAAGTTTGTTTCAGGCATTGGCCATCAATTACATTGACTGATTTCTGAGTGAGCTGTTTCCCCAGGAGCCTCCAAAAAAGTTTACTGATTACAAAAGAAGAAATGGCTGTTGATGAATGGAAACGTATTTTTCTCTCTGAGTTACACTGAAACAGCAAAACCTTTCATTGTATAAAATAAACCTATTTTAATGTCTCTTAACAATGATGACCAAACAGAGGAGACAACAATGTTAGTTGAATCATACTGGTCTGGTAAAAACATAAAAAAAAAGAAATTAAAAAATTAACAAAAATAAAGTATCTAACAACTAGGGCTGGGACTGGTTCTTTGATATTTACGACTTTTGCAATTTTTAGTTTGCTTTTTTAACAGCAGACCATGTGAAAAAGTTAAATGATGATGATAATGTCTACAGGCTATATCAGGAAAAAGTGGTACTTTTTTCCAATCCAGTTTATAGACAAAGACTAAATTGAAGAATTTGATTTTTTTTTTTTTTTTTGACAAAGAATCCTGTTTTTGATATTGTCAAACAAAAAATCCTGGTAAATCGATTTTCATTTTTTTCTCCCACCCCTACTACCTACAGGAGTAATATCTAATAATCTGTAAGCTAATTGCAGAGGTGATAATTGATGTTAAAAAAAAGTTTTTAAGAAATTCAAATTCATCTTACATTTTTTCAAAGATCTTAACATTAAACCTCACTGTCTCTGTAGACAGTACAACAAAGCAGTGGTGACATTAACAGGAAAAGCTGTTAAGCTTCTGCTGTACTGATCACATTACTTCAACATTTAAACTCTCCTCCTCTCAGCTCACACCAGCAGACAGCGCCTCCCTGTCTGACTACAGCAGCGAGCCAGCGCTTTACTTCTGATCAGTCGGACCAATCAGCTGTACAGTAGCATCTCACCTGTGGGACCAGACTGCAGCCAGAGCCCTGTGAGGTCTGCGACACCTGGGCCTGAACTGCCTCCAGCTCTACACTCCAGCCGTCTTTAAGCACATCAGCCTGATCAGACAGGAAGTATAGTATGGGTTTTTTTGTTTGTTTGTTGGTTAATTTTTGGCTGATTACCTGCCACGGTACCACTGCACGCCACATTATCAACTGCATATCAGAGCAGAACAGCTTTTTTGTCAAGTGGCCTGTGTTCAAATCCCACTTTATACCTGATCCGACCCAAAAGCAGCTGGACTGTCTTTGCCCTCCAAGTCCTGGACAGTTGATCTGTCAGCCACTTTCCCTCCTCCTCATCCTCATGAACATGATATCTGACAGAAAATTAATGAGATTTTCAGGATCCGTGGGAGACGTTATGTTTTCTTTTCCTCACTCTGGAAGAAAGAAGTGGAGACACATCTCCAAAATCTGCATCAGTGTTTGTTGGATGCGTACAAGCAGCGGAGCTGATACACAGGAAAGCCACCAGTGCCCATGTATACATAATGCCACGATGACGGAGATCAGTGTTATCATGGAAAAATCTCCAAATATCAAGGATGTGGAGGAGATATCCGCCTGTGTAGATCGCTGGCAGACTCAAACACACAGAAACAAAAAATGGTTAAAGGGTGCCACAATTGTAGTTTTGTTTTTTGTTGTTTTTGTATCTGCATGTTTGTTTCTCTTCAACTGTAAAGCTTCAGTATGCCTTTTAGTTTTTGTACGTTGTTCCGGCAAACTATGCTGTATCAAAGCTGCTGGATGTTTAGTCGGAGAGTCTCGATGGTAAACAAACTTCAGCCCAGCTCTCATATCTGTGTGTGGGGGGGTATGCACCCCAGGGAAGATTTCCTGTCAATCAAACAGCAGCTCTGAGTTTTTGATTGAAAAGCTTGAAAAAAGTGACCTTGGCCAACAATGTCTGTATGTCCATATTGCTGTTGAAAACAAAAACATCATACTGTAGAATGTTTCTGTATACTCTCTATTATGATATCTGTGTCGCGTCACATTTATTAAATCAGCTGTATGTAAGAAGTGGACAAAATAAGCATGATGTCATCCATTGGTCTGTAACCTACAATAATGACAGCTTAGCTTTGGCATTTTGGCTGTCGCTATAGTCTGTTTTTTGTTTGTATTTTGCTTTTTACATGGTAGCGACCACAATTTGTGAATAGACTGGAGCTAAGCTAACACAGCTGCACAGTTATCCGCTTCTCCAAAAGGCGAAGTCATTTAAGCCCCTTTCAGGAGTTTTGCTGATTATGAACCATCCTGCTGAAAAAGCAAATAAGACAGTCAGTGCAGAGACTGATTATTTCTCTGTGGCTGTCTGTGATGCTAGAAACCACTGCTGCAGGGATGGCGTCAGTTTCATCAGCAGCTCACTCAGTCTTTTTACACATGAAAGAGGTGCTGCTTTGTCCACAGGAAGCTATGTGTTACCCAGACCCTGAGATTCTTTTTGTTGCAATAGCTGACAATCTAAATTAACTCTAACCTAACCCTAACCCTGGCTTTTCAGTCTAATTGATTCTTAAGAAATTCTGGGGGACTGGATTAGCGGGAGAGATGAGGGTATACAGCTAGAAACAACCAGCTATCACTTCCTGTGGATGCTCTCCTACCAGAGTTTAAAGGGGAAATGGTCTCAAAGTGATCGTGGATGGAGAAACAAACTTTTTTTGCTGAGCAGTCCTTGTTTTGTTGATGTGTTGATGCACAAGTGGCCACTTAAGGAACTGCAGTTTTTTTTATTTATTTGGCTTTTCATCCCCATAATTCGCCTCTTGATTGCTGTTTCTCCTCCTTGCTGCCAGGTTGGCAAAAGTAACTTGTTAATCCCCTGTAGCTCCATTGTTTTGTTGCCCATTTATTGTCTGATCTTCTTATTGGTTTTGCTGTAAATCACTCCACAAGTTACAGATTGATCATCATGCAGTGTTGAGTAAGACTTGAAACTTGCGATTCAGACAATTTACTCATTTGGAAAATGTTTACTGTGGTAGTTAATCATGAAATCAAACCCTAAAACTGTCACCCCCTGATTGACATCAGAAAAAATGCAAGTCTGGTCACTCTACCTTTGCCTCTACTTGCTTTGAACCCAAGAGGCTCCATCCACTTCTTATATACCGCATTTGAATTTATCAAAAGCTGTTAAACCTTTATTTCTTGCTTTTCGTGTATTTATTCCTGCTGACAGTTAAAGTTTGCATGTCTAAGACCTGCTCCTGTACATAAGACATTTTTGTATAAACAGATTTGCTGGTGTTGGAGGAACCAGGCTTGTGTAAACAGCCTTGATGGTGGTTTTAGTCGTTTCTTTTCCAGTCAGACCTCATGCACTCTCACATTCCACAAAGAAAACAGAAGGACCGGTGAAGTATGACGGCAACAAGAAGCGTGATCACTTTTGATTTAGCATGTTTGTCAGAGTGAAAGCAGATCTGTGTGTGTGTGAAAGGATGTGTAATTTTTTTTATTATTCAGATTGTTTTATATACAAGAATGCATCGAGTTTTGAGATGATTTTTTAAACTCATTATGCCAACGGAAAAAAGTGTTGCTGTAATGGCCACACATTCAGTCTGTACATGCCCCACATTAAACCCTTTTGGCCAGTATTGTTGTACAGTTTCCACCATGTTTCATGATGTATTTCTTACTCCTGCTGTTGTTTTGTTCATCTCTCAAATCAAAAATGTTTTGCTCTGTTGCTGTTAAGACTGTTTGTCTTTGTCTGATGAATTTAGGATTTATCTGTTTCATCTGGAGTCTTCTTGGATGTTTAACGTGTTTGCACTGTCATGCTTTTATCTTTGTTTTGCACCTCATGACAGAGAACAGAGAAGGCGACTGAGGAAACATGCACCTAAAAGAACAAGTCCAAACAGTTTTTTTTTTTATAAATACAACCACTGATTGTACGTCAGATTCAGAGGGTGAGAATTTGGAGACTTTGGTTGCCAGAAAATATTTTTTTAAATGAAAATTGATTGATTCCTGTTCTTGAGAAGAGCTCCTCAAACAAACGTGATGATGAATGCACTGCCGATAAATGCCATGTCCAGTTTTTTTACTCTGTTTGCCACAGCCTTGCATCAGAAGTCTTAAATTTGTTGGCCTTTTCGCTGTGACCACTAACTGTAGCCTAAATGCTGTTCTCCACACAGGTCCAGTAATTCATCTTTGTCCTAAAGTAACTTTAAAAAAAATCTGTTGCTGTTATATAGCTGTTGCTGTAATTATAAACAAGTTGACTCGGTAGGAAAAATTATTTAAAGGACCGTACCAGTGAGTTTGCTGATAGCATGTCTTTCCAATCATTCTGCAAACCGTAATACTGTGGTTTACAAGTTTGAATGTACTTTTCCAACAGTTTCAGTTCTCCATTCATTTACATTTGATTCAGAATGATTTGAAAACTAAGTAGAAGACTTTCAATCAAACATCCTACACTGCAAAAAACTGAAATTTTACCAAGTGTTTTTGTCGCATTTCAGTGAAAAATGTCTTTTTAGACTCATTATGAGCCACATTCACTTGACCAGTTCAGAAAAGTGCCTTATTTTAAGCTATTTTAAGACAAAATGAGGTCTGAATTACTTGTCACAAGTGAAAAAATCTGCCAGTGCTGTAAGAGAAATGTGCTCGTTAAGACTAGAATAATGTCTTAATACAAGTACTTTTTTTTCACCCCACTGGCAATTCAGACCTCATTTTTGGCTTTAAATATCTTGAAATAAGATATTTTTCTAGACTGGTCAAGTGAATGTGGCTCATATTTAGTCTAAAAAGACATTTTTTACTGAAAAAAAAGTCAGAAACACTCAGGGTTTTTTTTGTTTTTTTTCAGTGTAGGACCATAAGGAGCCATTAAAACGCAACTTGGTTTGGTGTTAGCAGAAATAACTGTCAAAGTGAATTTCTTTTTTGATGACTTTAATTAAAAAAAAAAGTTTTAAAACAATTTGACACTTTCAAACAGGCAAAATAAAATCCCCATTTCAACTGGAATTGGTCAAATTACAAAAAGGATTGGTTCTCTTTTAGGTTAACTTTATAAATCACTAACATATCTACCAAATCGCTGTGTCCACCTATGACTAAGGCTTAAACACACTGGTACAGTTCTTTATAGTCCAAACTGGACCTGCTGTGGAGCTGTGGCTAACAGTCACATGACCTGCCTGTGGATCCATCTGTGAAAGCTGATGCCTTTAGTGACCCAAACACCAAAGAGGTCTTCTCTGAGTGGGAATGTGTAACCCTCCATCTCTCTGTAAACTGAATGACTCCACAGATTACTTCTCTGATGGCCGTTTCCAGGAAATAGAATCACATCACTTCACTTCTTGAGTGTACATGTGGCCTCTTAATGCAGTGTTTCTCCATATGTTGACTCCTGTTGCAAAGTGAACAGTTTGTAATGGTCACACTGTAGCAACTCTGTGGTAAAAGCTCCATTCTGTTCCCTCATTACTTTCCCTCCGTCTGTACATTTATACATCTCAGCAGATGAGCTTACTGTAAAGTTATCGTCAAAGATTTGGGCAAAAAAAGATACAAAAAAGTGATGTCATACTTGTAAAAATGAAAGCTCAATAAATAGAAGACTTGAACAACTGTTTATTCTGTTCATGTGTCATTTACTTCCTTAGAAACACTGGTTTGGATATCTTTTGTGATGTGACCTTAAGTAGGCGAAATAAGAATTAAAATCATGAGATAAACCTTTATCTGAATGTGACTAAAACAGTCATGGGTGTTGTAAGAAACACTTTTATTTGAATAAATCAGTTACACATAAATAACAAATAGTCCAGTAAGAGGCGAAAGCTTTGTTAATGGTAGAGTCAGTGGTTGTGGTCAAAATGAGAGTTCAGAGCCATTATTGCTCTTTCCTCCGGGGCTCTGTGGCTTTGCTGAGGTTTCCTGCCTCTCGCTTCAGGACGCTCAGAAGAGACTGAGAACTCTCCAGGATCTGTTGGTCAAAAAACAACACACACAACGCACACATCACATTAAAATATATATTAAAAAACTGGGGCAGTTAAAGACCTGAATTAAAAAAACACTGTGTGATACGTACTAAAAAATATCGTCATCTAAAGGGGCCCAGGCACTGCTGAGGGTCTTGTTGTTTTTTAATAAGGGCCGCTCTGGAGAGTTTGTTTGCAGTGATTAGTGTGAGGGCGCCGGGAGTTCAGCACCAGTGAGGAGGGTACAGCTATATGAGATGAAACTACTGCACAAGGATAACATGATGGTGCCTCCCTAACTCAAACTGATAAGAAAGTAACAGAGCACCACAAGGCTGAAGAGTCAGTTCTTTGACAGGTTAAACAAATACACTAAAAGTTTGGTCAGTATTAGTCAAGTTAGATTTCATGCTATGATTTGAATCATCAGTAAAGTGGGCTGGAGTAACCAGGCTCTGTTGTCACATAATACTGTTAGTACAGTGTAATCTGAGTGCCATGGCCCACTCACTGCTCCACGCACAATCACTGTACAACTAGTTCCACTGCTTACCAATGACCACATGCTGGCTTCTGCTTGTATGACAAATCTTTTCATAACACAAAAACCAGGCCCACCTGTCCACCTACACACATCAACTCTCAGTCAGCACAGATGTAAAATCTGACTGATGTAACAAGGCTGAACAGCTTCAAAAACTAAAACAGCAGGGATGACTAATGTGATGGAAAAATAGCTTTTTTGTTGTTGTTGTTGCGTTTTATCTGCTGACTGTATTCTGACAGGAACATGCTGTTTACAGTTTTACTGTTTTCAGCTTGTTCAATGTAAGACGGTTTTACTCCACTTTTAATCTTTAACTGTTAAAAAAAATGAAGAAACTATACTAAATAAAATCACCACTAGTATCAGTTTGCCCTTGCAGCAGCTAAAATTCATTCTTCCAATTAATGTGCCAGTAATATTCCTCATAGTGTTGTAACTGTGCTTTCAAATCCCTGTTTAACCCAAGGTCCAGATTTGAAATATGTTTGATTGAAACACTATGAAAAATGATTGTATGAATTTATGGAACCCTAGACTTTTGTGATTAAGCAGCAATATGGAGGGCCTGTTTTTGCTCAACATCCCTTTCAACTCATGACAGGAGTACACAAAAAGTCCCACATGATGAGAAACCAGTGGACAACTTTACTCAAGTTTGTTTTAAAGAGCTTCTCTTCATCATAACTATTATATTAATATGACTGACAAAAACTAGATATAACCAGATTTTCTTAAATTCTTAACACAAAAGCTTTCAAAAGTAAGATTCATCAGTAACCTTTTTACTTGGATAAATCTACAAGTATTTTTGAGAAAAAAAATCTAAATCCCCTCCTTCTTGAAAGAAAAGGTTTTCTGGTGTTTCTTCTCTTTTTTTCTGACAGAAACAGAATAAATTGTGGATGTGCATTAAAATTAATGATGAAAAAAAAAAACAATAAAAATACTTGGGGCAGCGTCCCGCCTTTGAGAAACTTTGACACATTTTCATCCTAACATTTGACTTGCCAAAAAAGTAATCATTAGGTTACCAATGGAATAATACCCAAGACTTCTAAAACCGCCATCTTGATTTTCTGGGAATAAACTATTTGCACCAAAATGTCTGAGGGGCTCTTTTGCCTTTCACATTTTCAAAACCGTAGGAATAGATATGAACGTCTCTGTAAATAATATTATTTTCATTACACATTAAGTGGACAAAGAGTACATTAACAGTCCTGTTATTTACACATTTACGCTTAAAAAAATATCAATAAGAACAGGTCACCCACTTTTGTGTATGCAGCCTCAGTTTCTGCGATGGTGCGATCAAAAGTTGCACGAGCAGCAAGTCTTTGCGCCAGGCTCTCCTCCACCCTGCTCAGCTTCTCTGAGAGGATACGGATGTCGTGCCGCAGCCTCTCTTTCTCCTCTTCCTCCTGCTTGATTTGACGGTTCAACTCTTCCCTCTTAGAGGACAAGTCTTCAATACCTGCGGAACACAGAAGCACCAGAGACTATTTCAGATTAGGCTGGCTTCAGATGATCCTGAAGCTGTCAGCACTAGATGTGACTTGCATTGCACTGGTGATAAATTAGTTAAAAGAGTTGGTCTGTTAAAGAAAGTTAACCATGACTCAAATAAAAATAACAGTCTCTGAACCCACGTGTTAATGATGATCTTGCATGTTGTTGAGATTTGTCCATGAAAAATATATTTAAAGACAATGATAGTCTAAGACATTATGATGTCTGGGGTTGATAATCTATTATAAAACAGCTGCCAGATTACCTTACAGAGAATAACAACTATTTAAACCTTAAACAAGTTATTAGATAACAAAGAAAGTCTGTAAGATCCACATAAATATAAAATCCATGTAAAAAAAATTGATTGAAAAAATAGCACCTGTTGCTTTGTACTGTTCTCCACTAGCATAAAAATGTCTGCCATACACCTGCGTTTTATCAATGAGGTCAGCAGAGGGTTATGGCCGATTCTTAGGTGATAGAGACAGCATAATCTGTGCAGGTTAATCAGATTGAGCTGTAACATCCCATAGTAGCTGGTACAGGACGGATAACAGGGGCATTTCAAACAGAGGAGAATCTGTCTCTCTTCACCTGTCAAACCATAATACACGCAGTCTACATGCAATCAACGTCAATGACTGAAACTTTCGAGTAGGAATAAAAATATGAAACTTACACTTAACAAGTTCATTGTTGTAGGTCTGCAGAGCTGCAGCTTGTTGGGTCATTTTAGCTAACGCCACAGTTCACTTTACTTAAGGCTTGATGTCGATTCAACTTCACTAAAAATAATATACTTCCCGCGACTTCTCCTCTCAGTCCACTGGCGTCTTGTCTGACTCGAAAAGCTTCACGGACCCGTGGTCAGGCAAGTAACGAAACGCCATGAAAAAGTGTTTAAATTGGAGATTCATACATGATGGCGGGTTTCCCTAACAACTGAGCCGGAGGGACTAACGTTTCCTGACTGGGCTGCTTCACTTCTTCGTCTGTTTAATTTAGGTCCTTCAGTTAGAACTTGAAGCAATTCCTCCCCCTTGTGGACATATCTGGAATAACAGGGGTCTAACATTTGAATGTACTGTGCAGGCACTGAACAATAAAATACCTGCACAGAAGTCTTAATCAAAAGCTTCTAAAACTACCCATAACCCCCAGAATAAAAGAAATGTATTTCAAGGGGTTTGAATTCAGATTATCCTACAGGTGATTTGCTCCAAATGCAATTTAGATTTGAAACCAATTATGTTGTTTATTAGATCTTGTTTTGTTATATTTCCCTTCACTTTAAGCTCCCCCATGTTAGTGTTTTTGTTTTCTGTGAAGGACTGGACAAAGGAGAACACCTTCTGGTTCAGAACACAACACCAGACCATACCAAGTCAAAGGTATGGGGGGCTTTGGGAAGGAAGATTACCAATTAAATTAGGTTTATCCAAGAAGGTAAGGCCTTTTTTTCTTTCAAGCTATAGACTAGAATCCCAGAAAACTGATTTAGATTAGCTCTTCAGTTGCATATTTTTTCATGGTTTAACTGAAGTTGACCATTTTCCCTTTTCCCCCCAAAGCTACAGATCTCGTGGGGTTCCAAAAAAGCACTGTTACATTTTTTTGTGCAGAAAATATGATAATCTTCTAGATTACTATATTTTGTTGTCCCTTTAATTGATCTGACAACTGAATGAAGACTGAAAGTTGTGTCTGTATAAGCTGACAGTATGTCTGATAGTATCACTGTGTTTAAATTTGCATAATGAGGAGATTGTGACACCAAGGGCACTCTTGTCGAAGGTGTCTGTTGCTTAGTTTGCTGCTTTGCATTATCGTGTACTAGTGCACTGTTACTGATGCATGCCCCTTTTCTCACCAAACATGAAGTCGATTTCAACCATCCCCAAATATGTTACAGAGAGGATAAACTCTTCTGATTGCACACAAGGACAGACATTACACCTGAGTTGAACTAATGGGGCCTGTAGAGAGTTGAAGGCTGCTTCATAGCCTATAGGGACAGCACTATTTGTGCAGGTCAATCAGATTGAACTTATCACTTATTACTAATGAGACCTATTACCAGAGCAATTCAAGCAGAAAAGAGATGTCTGACAGTGTTACCTATCTAGACCTAAAGTGCAAAAAGTATTTAGCCAGTTATCTCTTTTTGGTGCTGCCCCTGTTAAAGCCTGACAGGTAAGCAACCAAAACTGTCTTGGGAGATAGTTCAGATGGTAATAAACTCACCAAGGAAATACTGAGGCTCCATTAAGGGACCAGCTATTGCACACAAGTTTATGCAACACTCATTAAAAAAAAGTGGAAGAAAACAATTTTATATATTTGTGAGTTCGTGCGATTTTTTTAAGGATGCATACATGTCTGAATGATTTATAAAAGTATGTACGCTGGTATATGTTCTGTTTTTGTGGTATGTTCTGTGGTATGAAGGGTATGAAGTCTGCAAATACTTTGCTGGTTTCTTTGTATTTTGTGGTTGACAGTATTTTGTATATAAATTGGTGACAGCAACCTTGTTTCAATTGGCGATGTTACATTGGTTTCATTTTGTGGTATTCACTACCTGTTCAGAGAAGTTGAGCTTGTTGTTTTACAAGTTATCAAGTGAATGAAGTCATGCCCAATGATATTTTTCCTAAAGTAATAGGTATTTTGTTTTTAATCAAGTTTGAACAAAGTTGTTTGAACTTTTATTTCTCTTTTTTGTTTTCTTTTCATTTTTCGTTTTGTTGATTCATTTAACGTTATCTCAACGAAAATCACAGCATCCAAGACTCCATTTGATTTGGAACAACAGCAAGACAATTTTTCTGTTGTGAATACACTTAATTATTCACTGAGGCATGCTGATGGCAATGGTTTTATTAAGCAGTTTAGAAAACTATGGCTCAAAGTTCAGTCAGCTATATAGAAATTGTAAAATGGAATTCACGCCTAAATGACATTTAACAATAAAGTAGTCAGTACTGTTTTAAAAAATCATTACAGTTCTTTGTGGGATTACAGGTCAATGTCTTTCTGTGCCAACATGAATTGTGTGTTAAAGATTTAGTGTGAGTCTTTGCAGTAGCTGTTTTCCTTAAATTTGTGTTAGTTATTTTGTAAAAATTGAGAATTTTCCCTAACTTCAAATGGAACAATTACTCTGAGAAACTCAGATTGCTGATGTTAATTCGTAGTTTGTATTCCTCACAATGTAAACTACATACATCAAGGCAAAGAAATGAAAACATAAACAAATATATCCCTCTCACGGTAAGATTTCTATTGAAGTTAATTTCAAGACTGAAAATGTTACTGACAGTAACGCTCCCAGGTGTGGTATATCTACTTCTGCAAATCAATAAATGTGACGTAATCGCGAGTGGGCGGGGTTTACGTCCAGGCACCATGGCTTCGGTAGGACCCGAGGTGAGTGTGTGTGAGCCTTGTCTTTACGGAGCTTGTGTTACTTTCCACCCTGTTTCCCAGGCTTGGGGACTACGTTTCTGCTTGAAAGGCAAAAAAACGTTAGGGGACAGGCGAACTGTCGGTAAGAAAGAGCAGTGTTGTCGTAAATTTCCCGCTGCCAACCTGGAGTCTCTAGCTTTTGTGCTGGACCGGAGGGCAATTGAATGTGCAGGAAGATGCTGCGCCCCGGAACCTGAATGAGTCGTGCTGGCGCGCTGTTGGCTTCACTCCGTAACAGTGTCATTCATGTTCCAGGCTCACGTCACTGTCCTGCTTCTGTCCAGCGTTAGCGCTCCAAAATAAACTGATTACAGATATGCACCAGGTTTTCGAGATAGAAATGATGATTTTATACTGTATTGTTCGTCACCGGCGTACTGGATGATAATTTGGGCACTGTTTCTGCCTGGCTAGCTGCTAGCTTCCGCGCTAGTTAGCAGGCTGTGCACACTTTGTCAAATTCCCACAAAAAACACCTTTTTTTGGATGACCATGTCCTTAAATACCAGAGACACACCTCTGTCTTATTTCAAAGAGCATGGCTAATTGCCCGATGGATTATGTTTTGTTATCATATGCTGTGAAGTCGGTTAGCGACATGATAATTGATGCAGTCAAATGAAGGCAACATTGGCAGACCTTCTTTGAACCTCCCACTGTAAACATATGGCGCCAGCTCTGCTTTGATTAATATTTGCATCACTGTGTCTTAACATGCAACTATTTTTTAGGAATATTCCCTGAACTGCAGGTTCGTCTTTGTTTGCTATTTGCATTTATTGGCACCTCTTTTGGTCGGTTAGAGTCAGTCCATTGCATGTAGTAACAAGTTCTAGTGTTGGCTTATGTTGTATTTTCATGGACCGGTTACGTTGATGAATCAATCGCATTCGTGTTAGTACATAAGTAGGAAAATAGAGCAGACATGAAGTCTTTGTGTCATTTTTCCATTTTCTTTGAGGGATTGAATGCAGAGGTTTTCGGCAGAGGTCGCTCGTGCAGCGTGGAGATGATTTCTGCTCAGCGGCGCAGACACTCTTGAATACAGGCTGATAAAGGTGTTGAGCACTGAGTTATGCAGCCACTTCACTTCGCACTTATAGCCTTGTTTTGATTATATTGATGCATTCAAACATAAATGAGTGGCTTTCAGAGATCATTTTAACTAATTGATAGAAGACATCTGTGCTTTAAATGGTCTGAATCGACCAATTGTTTGGGTTTGATAGTCGAAATTATACTAATTTGGGATTTTTTTTGGTGTGTATGGATCATTATGTCGCACAAACCCTTCCATACATAATTTTAGAGGCGTTATTTCTCCAAACCTGTGCATAAAATCCACAGAAACCAGTGAACTGAATGAGTAATGTTAGCAATAATGGGTGAAATAATATACTTTCTTGAATACGATTGGGCAGGATAAAACTGAACAAAGAAAATGCAACAACAAACTGCTGATGTTCGACTCATAGACTGTATTATAAATGAAGATAGTCTCTGTGACATCACCTGTCTGTTTCTGAAGTGAAGTTCTGAAGCAGAACATTGGTGGTAGCCACATTGAAAAATTGGACGGGCTTTGAGTCTCCTCACTGATAGTTATAGGGCGCCTGCCTGTCAACAAGCTGAGCTGTGTTTCTGAACGTTTTTATTTCTGCAGTGAAAATGGATTTTTTTTCTTTTTGTTTGATTTGCATGTGGTTTCCAGTACTACCGGAGACAGCCTCAAGCTAACACCCGACAAACTTAAGATTGTGGCACGTCCACATTGCCCCATAATTTTACACTGGAGGTTGCTACTTAGTTTGAAACATGACTTGAAGTTGTAGTTTTAGAGCAAACTAATCTTCCTGGGATATCAGATATTTGAACAGAACAACAAAAAAAAGTTAAAATAGAAAAAAGAAGCATTACAATTTTTTAAGTACCCAATAACTACCCTTGAAGTCCATTCAAGAATTTATGAAGCAACTGATTTCTTGGATGTTTAAATGAAAATTTATTCAGGGACTAGCCAGCAAGTAAAGAGGCAAGAAAAAACTCTTCAAGCCATCACTGTTGAGCACAGCTTTGGTTAACATGTCTGAACACTGGAGCACAGAATCAGCAGGTCTTTTATCAGATTGCTTTGCTGAATTTGGCAAATATAAAAATGGTGTTTGGGTCTCCACCACCTCCTGCAGTATCCTTCCTGTTATCAACATCTCAGGCTAATGTAGTGGCTGTAAAACGGCTGGGCTAAAACGTAACTTCCTCTTCATTCTGGGGCATGTAACTGTCTGTATGATGTTCTGTGGCAACCCATTCAAAAGTTGTTGGGAGACTCAACTCAAGACCTGTTTTGTTTATCTCATGATGGTGATGAATGGGGATTAGGGGATCACCAGTATCTGTGAGCATCATACTCCAGGACCCTGAATGCGTTTGTAGAATATCTCTGTTAGCTCTTCGGTAGTGGTTAAATATTTCAATCAGGATGGTTGATGCTTGGCCCAAAAAAAAAAAAAAAAAAAAGAGTTAGACATCTCATTCGTCTCTTCATTTGTTCATATGTAAAGTAAGCATGAACAACAAAGTTAGGCTCAGATGAAGTTTCAAAGTGGCAGAAATATTTATAATGCTGTAGAAGAAATGAGTCAAGCATTACCATGTCTGGTGTAGATGTTGAGTCTTTGCCAGTCTCCTACAAGCTCCTTAGACTGCTAATGGATAGCCTGTTCTGTTTTGTCTGAGCATTGTTTGTTCTGTACTGTGCTCTAAGTGCATCACTTAACCAGTGTGTTTTTTTTTACTGTCTAGAAACTCTGCCCTGGTTGGAAATTTAAAAAGTATATATTTTTCTTCTATCTCTTGAAGCCTGATAGTTGATAGACCCGAGTCTTTTCCAGGACAAGATTTGGTCGCAAAACAGACAGGAGAGGCCATCTTTGTTTCTATTGTTGCGTTCCTGAGTTTCCAAGTTAAGGAGAGAACAAATCCCATTCTCTTGCAGAACCACTGGGTTTTGGGCTTGTACACAGACAAAATAATTTGGGGGGTTTTGGTGGTTGGACATGCAGGTGTTAAAGCCACAGAGAAGTATTTGAAACATGAAGGCAGTTGAAGCTTCAGAGACCTACGCTTTGATGACAGTTTTTCATCATGACAATTCTAAATGTCAGTGAAAAGGTGTTAGGACATCTTAACGGTTCTTATATATGCATGCATATTGTCCCTTTTCAACCAGAGGTGTTTTCTTGCCCTCTTCATGTGCCCCTATTTGAACCAATTGCATGATACAGCTAATGCAAGAAATAGACAAAGTCTTTCTGTTTCAGTGTGACAGCAAACTTACATTTTGACTTATATCCAGTTGTGGCTGACACTATTGATTTCAAAACAAGGTCTGTCTTATTATTATTATTATTGTCTTATTTGAACTTTTTTGGGGAAGTACCAAGGTTACTGATTTCTAAATTGTTAAATCCTGAATTTACATTACTTCTTACTGACTTTAACAAAAGTTTTATATATTCTACATAGCCAAACACAAGATCCCAAAGTCTGCAGGTAAATAATGTGTAATAATAATATTATAATAAAAAATAATAATAATAATAATAATAAAGCAGATTTATATAACCCTTA
Source organism: Halichoeres trimaculatus (assembly GCF_033239565.1). Taxonomy (NCBI): domain Eukaryota; kingdom Metazoa; phylum Chordata; class Actinopteri; order Labriformes; family Labridae; genus Halichoeres; species Halichoeres trimaculatus. Next base: position 12,072,278 of record NW_027437194.1, on the reverse strand, counting down.
AAACGCACTCAAAGATACTTTTCAAAAACAGGGCTCTAATGGTTTGTTAAGCATCACTAAGGTAGTCTTTACAGCAGAGCTATAATTGGAGTTGTGTAAAAGCTCATTCAAACTCTTGGGCAGACCAAACTTAAAAACTACAGTCATTTTGAAAAGCAAGGTCACAGTTCGCTTCCAAGTGAACCTTTGGGGCACTTCTACTTCACTGTGTTTTTTGGTACTTCCGGTCCAAAGAACCACATGTGATGTGTACCAAGTGCAGCGCGAAAGCAAACTACCAAACCACGTAACAGTGCAATGAAGGTACACATCAACCCCCCAGTGGAGCTGACCCCTTCAGCCTTTGGCCACCAAAATTTTGTAGTATTAACAAATACATGAAAGACTTACATTTGCCACCCTTGCATGATGGTACAGTGTTGCACAAGTTGAACTTTGCATTGTTAGTGTCCTTTTTGGTAAAGTGAAGCCAAGCTTTCAATTGCTTCGTTGTCTCCACTATTGTCTTGGTAACTCTGATGCTGGCTGGTGAGCATGATTGATGTGTGACACGTCATGTGACATCCACTTAGTGATGTCGATAGATCAAACCATTTCTAATCAATTCTTAACAGGAACTGGTTACCAATACCCATGTCTAGTACACACAACTTTTTCTACATATTCTAGAAAAAGTCACTACCAAAAAAACCTGTCCTACAGCCATCTATCATCTGTTTGTCAGAGCATTAAAGCATTATGGCTATGGCTGTAGCTAGTGGTAGGTTGCTGCACTACAGCTAAGATACAACAGTATTTTGGGCCAACAGACTAGCAGTTTTGTTGACTAAAAGCAAACATCCCCAACCCTTCCTGTTGTGAAATTGGCTGAAGATAGATGGACATAGGTTCTGTCACTCATCTACTTTTATATTAAGTTGTGAGCTTATCATTGGCAGATCCCAATAGGGATGGATTCCAAATTAGGTACTTTTATAGGTACTGACCAAATTCTATCAGAAGTACTGGGTACCAAATTTTGTAAAATCTGAAGGTACCATGTTTAGGTACCTGAACACATCCTTGTGACTGTGAGGGAGTGGAAGAGTTGGTAAATTTCTGTGCTGGACATGAACACAGAATTACAACGTTATTTATTGAAGAATATTATATTATATTAAAATTAACAATTTGATATTATTTACCACATAAACACACTAAAGTACCTAAAATTGGTACTGTTGAGTACTGGTACTGATTGCCAGGTACCGGGCATCGGTACCGTATTTTTTCAAATGTTAAAGGTACCCATCCCTAGAGCCCATATTGGAAATGCTTAACTCAAGCTAGCTTTAGTTCACTTGTAATTGGCAAAGGTCGGCCTTTTCACTGACAGCTATGGGGTACCGGCCCATCAGTCAATTCAGCCATTCACTTTGCATGGGCACAACTCTTAAATTTAATAAGCCTAAAAATAACATGCAACAACTCCCTTTTTCTGGCCCAAGTGTTTGTTTTTTCAAGCTATTTATTAATGCTGTGAAAATCTGCGTTTGATGGCTTGGTGTGTAAGTGCTTTCTAGTGTTTCTATGGCCAGTCTTAAGCAGAATCTCAAAGAACTGCAGTTTCTGGCACTTCCACTTTGCTCTCAGGTTACTGCTTGGTTCTGAACAAACCTTGCTTTAGAGCTTTTTGGATTCATTTGTGATATTTTATTTTCCTCACTTTAGAATCCAAGGAGCACACTCTCACAGGCCTCGTTATGTATCATCAACCTGTAATATAATTTCTGTGAACTTTATCAGTTACATCTCGTCCAAGGCTCTGAGGAGACAAAAGGCTCTCCTGTTGGGGGGGTTCGGATTTGGCCTGGTTACTTTGATTTACTAAGTTTCACCTCCCAAGCACCTCACTTTCATTCAGTATGCTACCACAGCTTCTACTCCTCATCTCTAATACATTTTCGTAATCCTTACCTTTTTAGTAGGGCTGCAGCTATCGAATATTTTAGTATTCAAGTATTCTACTGAAAATCCCATCGATTAATCGAGTAATCGGATAAAATACATTTTTGTTTAGTTAAAGAGCAGTTATTTTTCAAATGAAATTTTTTTCTCTTTAAGAAATAGAATTTTTTGATACAGCATGTCAGTAAGAGCGCTTGCTTTGGTAGCTCCAAAATTTTTAAACACACTTTGACACATTTTTTGTGCCTTATACATCTCATCAAATGTTGCGGCCCCAAATGGCACCCGTTTCGTAGAATGACCCATTAGTCTCCAAACTCCAGAAAAGAAGCTAGATTTGTTGCTAGTTGCTATGTTGTATAAGAGGTAGCTTGAGGGGTCTGAAAACTCTCTTAATATGGCCTCAGCTCTATTTGAAATACCACTCTTTGATCTTTATAAAAATTAAATGATTCCTTGAGGCGGCAAAAATTACTCGAGTATTTTTTGTGATCGAGTACTCCGAATCATTCGAGGAATCGTTTAAGCTCTACTTTTTATAGATCCTTAAGTAGCTTTGCCTGCTCCCTGACCATTAAAACCCTTCATCCTCAAACTAAATAATTATAGAAAGTAGGGTTGACTTGTAACTTGTACTCGTTCCTCCTTAAAACTAGGGATGCACTGATCCGATCCTGGTATTGGGTATCGGCCCCGATACAGCCCCTTGAAGCTGGATCAGGTCTCGGTGGGAAAGGATCCAAACTTGACTCTAATGCTTAACTATGATTTAGTCTACAGGGTATAAAATTTACAATTGAATTTTCATTTCTGTAAGTTCTAAAGCATTGTTTTAACCAAACTGCTGTTGCAATATTGGTCCAAAAAAATCACAATTAGATTTTATTACAAAATTGTTCAGCCCTAATGGAAAGATTTCAGTTTTTGACATAAGAAGAGGCTGAAAACCAGGACACAGCAGTTGTAGTACAGGAGATAGAAGTAGCAGAGTTAAAAGTAGCTGAACAGAACTACCACATGGGAGACATGTTGAGCAGTTCTCTGAAACCAGAGTGAAGACCTGAGTTAAAACAGTGCCATGTGTTTGAACTTTTTCTCCAGTCTTATTGGGTTAAGATGGTCTGCTCAGTATGTCTGCCTCAACGGATATCTTCACTGGCATTGAGGTCTTCCAGTTTCTGAAATGGAGTGCAGTTACAGATGGAACACAGACTGAGCATGCTCCGAGGAGACCCTCTGAAGAGGAGAACCAGCAGAGGGAGCCACCAGGTCACATGACCGGTGAGGTGAATGTGCATGCGGGAAAGAAAAGGAGAAAGAGAACAATCTGTTCGACACGTTCTCGCGCTCTCTCTTTCCTCCCCCTTCCCTCTCTCCTTCTTCCTGTCTCTCTCTCTCTCTCCCGCACACACACCCACACACACTCACTCATGCAGCCTCTGATGCCTTCTTCCTCTCCTCAATGGAGGCCATGAGAAGAAAGCAGGTATGATGCTTCCTGAGGGGACACAAGGGAAAAGAGGTGGTAGCTTTGTGCTCCTCACAGTGGCTTGGCTCTGAGCGGTCTGAGGAGATGCACACAGTGCAGGAAGTTTCAGTCAGTTACTTTGATCTCTTCATGTCTTCTCATTGAGATGGTTTCGCTTCTCATGACAGTTGCTAATGTTTGACCATCAGGTGATTGCTCTTCATTGTTGAACCGTGGACTTCACTTCCAGGAGCAATGCTGTGTTTTCTCTGTGGCAGTGTTGCTGTGTCAAAGTCAGATCTGAGTGTGTTGTGTTGGATTTTGATATTTGAGTGAGCTCCTTGTGGATTAGCACAACAGCTGTACCTAGAACAATGTCAGAATGGGAAATATATCACACACGGTACAAAGGTCTGACCTCCTGGAAACAAGGAAAGATCACACCATCATTTTACATCTTTGAACGAAGCTATTTTTTGTTGTATCTTTTCTTTGATCTCTTGTTGTCTCCTTTATGTATATTGTATAAGAAGATCTCTAGAGACAGGATATATGTGTGTCTAGGTGAGATTATCTGGCAAATCTGGAATATACCAAACTAACAACCAGAAGGATGCTGCAGGGAAACTTTGCTAGCTTAAAAGTGTCAAGGTAGAATGTTTCACTATGTCAAACTATTTGGATGAACCATGGGAGATTTACATTCTCTGCATTTTTGTGAAGGTCGAAGTGGATTTTTGCATTCATGCCGGTTTGATTTGTAGATAGGGCTGGGTACCTTTCACATTTGAAATGATACAGTACCAGTGCTCAGTACCTGGTAATCGGTATCGGTATTTAACGGTACCAATTTTCAGTACTGTTTTGTGTTTATGTGGTAAAAAATATGAATTTGTTCAATTAAAAAAAAAATTAAAAAATTAAATTTGGCATATTTATTCTTCAATATATAAACTTGTAATGCTGTTTTCAGGTCCAGCATGGAAAATTGCCTACTCTTCCCCCCTCTCACAGTCACAAGGATGCATTTAGGTACCTAAACATGGTACCTTTTGATTTTAGGCGAATCGGTCTGAATTGAGTCAGTACCTATGAAAGTACCTAATTCGGTACCCATCCCTATTTTTAGAAGACTCCTAGAGGTTTCTGTCTTACATGGACATGCATGGGGTCATTGCTGGCCTACCTGCTTATGAGAAAGAAAATTTGCATTGCTTACCCATCAGGAGTCTATGCCCGTGAGAGACATTCTGGATCTGAAATGTTCCAGTCTGTGAAAACAGATGCAACAGTTTTCTGTAAGCCTTAGAAAAAAAAATGAAAACCCCTAAAAACACTTCTGCGGCACAAAATCCAACAGACAAGGGCTCACAAATTGATCCCCCTCCAAATGAAGTGGCTCATTGAGCTCTGAAGTGTGACAGAATGTGATATTTAAAAAGAAATCAAACACAAGCTGAATCTGGAGTAAGGAAGGTAATGTTATGATAAACATCATGAGAATATAAAAGGATTGGAAAGACTGTTAGCATATTGAGAAACAGAGAAACGTGTTGTTGAGTTAGTCTGCTGGTTCACAGTGTGTTTATTTGTCATGAGCTTCTCTCTGTATGAACATTGCGTCCCTTTTTGTTGACTGTCCATCAGTTTTGTGTGTTTGAAGGTTTTCTGGGTGATTACTATCTAGAATAGATTAAATCAAAGCAAAATGTGAGAATTATTGCCTCAGAGGACCTTATTAACAGCTGATTTAATTGACTGTGTTCTGTACTTAAAGATTTTGTCTCATTTCAGTGTCTGCACCTTGTGGCTGTGATTGGCAGTATGACAGATGATGGTGTAATGTGCTTGCGCCTTTCATCAGCTCTGACTTGTTTTTCAGGTCTCTGATAGTGTTCTCCTTTTTCACCCCGAACTCCCAGTCCAAACACAAAAATGATTGATGCTTCAGAAAATTGGAAAAACGAAATGTTAGGTAAATAAAATGGTGTGGAGAATTTTGCAGATCCAAAGTGGATTGTGAGATCTCAGCCATTCAAGTCCAAGTTCTGCAGCCAGGTCCAGAGTCATTGGTCCGATCTAACATCTCTCCATTTTTAATCTGCTAATTAAGATTCTTGATGAACACATGGCACATTAGATTCTCATTTGGGGCTTCTTTCTGCAGCCTCCATATCCCTCCACCACCAGCACTCAGACCCGTACTTCCTCCATCTAGTGGAAAAGCAGTGTAATGGCCATGATCTGTCAGTAAACAATCCGGTTGCGAAATGGCGGAGATCTGCAGACGGCCTTCTCTGCTCCCTTCCCCCTCCTCTTCTTTCTGTCTCCCGTGTGTATGTTCCGCTTTCCACCACTAGGGGGAGGGAAAAGGCTGGTGTTTCTTTTTTGTTACTGGGTTTTCCTCAATCCATGGAAAAAGGAACTGAAGGATTCTTCTCATGTCACCCTCACATGTACTCGCCAGACTCCTTGGGATCAGACACTAGAGAGGATTGTCCAAGACTTGATGTTCTCTGGGAGAGGAGTCTTCTGCTCGGCCCTTGGTCTGACCTCATTGCTGTTTGACAAGGTGCTTGGATCAGGGACTCAGGAGCACACACTAGGTGACTAAAGTGTGTCTCCGTGGCTTATTCAGTTGGTGTATGTGGAAGTCACTCCACATGCTGTCCATCAAATGAGAGAATTGTGCTACCAGCATCGGCTCTGTTGCCTCTGCCTCCTGTGGGTCTTGTGATTGGCCTCCTCTGTCTTTGGACAATCACATTGTGCTAATGCTTTTTACTGATCACTAGGCCCCTGGTCCCAATCAGCTGAATGTGTGCCTGTATGGTATAAATGTCATAGACCAAAGAGAGTGTAAACCTTCCTGATTTGCTGCTAGGCAAGGCCTAACTGACCCAAGACTGTGCTGCTTTGACATCTGATCTCCATCGCTGACTCGGATTGAGGAGTACATCTTTGTTGTTTTCCTCTTGCACCTCTTCTGTCGCCTCTGGGCCTGTTTCCCGAAGTTGATCCTCCGTTCTGGAGGAAGAGACAGTTTTACAATTCCTGGTGTTGCCTCTGCGAATGCTTCCTCCTGTGAGATGTAAAGACAGTCTGTGGGTGGTTGAGATTTCTTTTGAAGCTCCAGCAGGGCATGCTGCTCCGCTGGTTGGCTGAAAGAAAGAGGAGATAGACAATGAGCGTGCACGGGGTCGCCCTCATTCTCTTGGCTTGCTCTTTAGATTTTGACTCTGACTGAGACGTATCTCTGAAAGGCACAAAGAGGGAGGCTTCCTGTGAGCAGCTGATGCATTGATGGAATATTTGGCTGTTACAGACACTCCGGCTTAGACCTGGGAGACACTTGATCTGGTGTGCTCTGGTGAAGCCACCAGACTCTGCTATCGGTCCTCAGACTGCAGCTGGTATTTCCCCCAAGGCCACATCACAGAAAAAGGTGTGCTGTAGGTGTAACACTGAATAAAAATCTACTCTTTCAGTAAATGTAATCTGATTAAAAAAGGAGAGGGGAGATGTTTTTAGTGACTGGGCTGTCAAGGTGTCTCTACAGTGCCTTCTTATGGTAACCTGATGGTAATGAATGGGGACATTGTTTCCCACTGAACAGGATATGCAGGCCTGTTGTTATTTTGGAGCTTATGTCAGCTAAATGTATCAGTCAATCCATTTTTATTTGCAGTTAAATCATTTTATTGTGCAGTAAAACTAATTTGATCTCTGTAGCATTGTTTTTTCTGATTTTGTTTTGCCTTACAGGGCTATGATAAGGTCTTAGAGTTGCCAATGTTTTGCTATAGATATAAATTTTCCTTGAGCAATGTTCAGTAGTGAGGAAATCGACTGAAATTCTTGCAATCAAGTAAAAAAGGCCAATAATTTGCTGTTTTTTTCTCAGTTTTCATTTACGATCTGTTTATCTTTTAACTGCTTTTCCACTTTGTCAGTTAGTCCATACCTTTTATTGTTCACTCTTTGCTTATCAGCAGTTAAAAACCAACAGTTTCCATTTAAATGATCTAAAGCAGTGACTCTTCATGGAAAGTATTTTTCTTACTTTGTTTCTTGAATTTTCTCATCAACAAATGTGCAAAAACAATTAACAGAAATTATGGCAATGACATTTTGGTTGACTGTCTTATAATTAAATGACTTTATTTAAAAAGCTTTTGAAAGAAAACTGTAATTATTGTTTCATTATGAAGAAGGCTGTCTGAACCACTGTGCATCAATAGCTTGTCTGTTTTTGTTTCACTTGCATTGTTCAGGCTTTTTACTTTTGAATAACAGCTTTTTGTTTTTCTTTGTCAGAAGAGTTGTGTTTTTCTAGTTTTTTTTAGACTGGTGTTAAGAAATGAAAAATGTTGAGGCTTTGTACTGTTGCCAGGCAGGTTTTTGACTGTATGTTCATTCTATAGGTTTGAGCTCTGAAATCCTTTCACACTAATTTGTATATTCTTTCCATATCAGCCTGCTGGTCTATCCAAGAGCAATTTGGATAAAGGTGCCTCAGCCAAGAAGGAGGATCTAAGTTCAGCAAGAAACGGAGAGAAAAAGCCAGGTATCTGCTGAGTTAAACTTGAAATTTAAGGTTATTACCTTAGAACTCATTGTCTTAATTTTCTGTTTGTTTTTGTTATAGATGGAGACAAAGAGGTAGCAGCCAGGCTGGCCTCCTCCACCACCACAGAGGCAATGCTGAACGGCACCGAACACGACCACACAAGGCACAAGAGCCCAACTCACGGCTCCACGACAGGCAACAAGACTTTACTGCTGGAAAATGGCATGTTGGACTCGGAGCCTCCACACGCTTCTGTTACTGGAAGCAATGGGTTAATTCTTACCAAGCAGCAGCAGGAAAGCGGCTCCTCCCCTCGCAGGACTAACTGGTCGCCTTCGGGCTCAGTCACAGGGGGGAACATGGCCAAACCTTCAGCGTCTGGGTGTGCCCAGAGTTCAGGTGCACTAAGGACTGATCCCAGTGCAGGAGCTACGTCGGGACAAGGAACATCAGACACTAAAAACGGCCCTTCCTTGTCACCTGTACCTGCTCCAGCACCGGTAACGATACACCGAGCACGCAAGACCATGTCCAGACCTGCTGTCAGCCCGGCACAAAAGGTAAACCCCCAGAATCTGGTGCATCATCAGCTCCTCATTATTTACTGTGAGGTTCATTTAACTGAAGTCATCCCCACACTTTATTAGAGATTAATTAGAAAATCCCTGAGTGTGACTTTTCACTGTTGTATCATGCCACACAGAAACTATGGACATTAAGGTGCTAAAATAAGAGCCTTCACTCTACATGAACATCACTAAGACTCAGTCCCATCTTGAGGGATGTCCTCTCATTTTAAAGGGCAAATCCGTTTTTTTGACACCTGGACCTTATTTATAGGTGTGTGCATGCTCATATACTCACTCAGACAAACATCGTGTAGCTCGGAGTCCTTCTGAAGTTATTTAGATCCAACCGATTTTAGCTGCACTTAGCGGGGGCCACGGCAAGGGAGCTTCAGCGCTGGACATAATCTCTGCAAAATCGCTCATTTCGGCTATATTTTTTCATCCATTGCCAGTGTTATCATAAAGTCAGCTCGTCTACCATCTTCAGGTGGGTCAGCTGACCCAGAGCTGACCTGGTAAACAAACGTTTAATGGTTGTCCTCACCGGTTTGAGCCTGAGTACACGGACGAGGAGCTCCATGAAAGAAGGATGCAGAGGGAGAGAGACGAAGAGCTGGCTCGAGAACAACAAACAGGAGCACGTCCACAACTCAATGTGAACTGGTGGTGCGCTTGTGGACAGTGTTCGCCTATGGCAACATAAGAGGGGTGTGCTTGTGATAACGATGGATAGCGATGGATGAAAAAATATAGCCGAAATAAGCGGTTTTGCAGAGATCATGTCCCGCGCTGAAGCTCCCTTGCCGCGGCCCCTGCTAAGTGCGGCTAAAATCGGTTGGATCTAAATAACTTCTGAAGGACTCTGAGCTGCACGATGTTTGTCTGAGTGAGTATATGAGCATGCACACACCTATAAATAAGGTCCAGGTGTCAAAAAACCGGAGTTGCCCTCTAAGTTGGGCTGACATCAGGACTGTGTTTGCCAGTTGAGTTGTTCCAAATGAAATACAGAAAAATCAAAGTGACACAAAATGCTCCGAGAGGTCCTTGAAAAGCAGATTCTGGTTCAAAATTTTTAATTACCATGACCTGTATGACTGAAAACATTGATTGTCAAACCTTTATCTATCTAAAGATAGTTTGGACAAGGAGAAAAGGTGCAAATTGAGACAACAAAAAGCTTACTTTGCTTGCTTTTGCTTGTATAGGTGTTCCCAATTTTCCATTCACTGCGGGCACAAATCCGCATGAAGAGAGAGTAGAGTGGACACCTATGATGAGGGAAAAAGTTGGGATGGATTTTACAAGTTTGAGACTAGAATAGAGGAATGTAGCAATAAAATTATTATCTTTCCTATATAATCAGACCAAACAATTGTAGTGAAAATTAAATGTTACTTTCTCCAAACATTGGGTAGAAAAGATTTGAAGTGGAAACTAAAAGGACATCTTGTCTAACTCAGTCATCATCGATGGTTTTCCTTCGGTTTCAGCTTCTGAACAAGGAATTACGAGAAGCAAGGAATGCCAAATTGAAGAAAATGGACACTCATGTCGCCCCTGATGCTCAGAAATCCTCACAGCAATCCTCCACTCAGAACCATCTACCTCAGAGTACACCGGAAACGCCAGCTTCAGCACAAACAGCTCCATCAGCCGCACCAGCACCCTCTGCAACTCCAGCACCTCCACCTGCTCCAGCACCTCCCGCCGAGACAGCTTCACCTGCCCCGACACCTCTCGCAGCTCCTTTGACTCCTGCAGCTCCTGCCAAGCTTCATCTATGTAAGACAGAAATATCTCCTGCAGAAATACTGACTGTATTCTGGAGTTTTAGCCAAAGTGATCAATAGTTTCATTGTTTTTTGCAGTTTAGCTGTGAATTTGTTCCCTCCTGCTATAGGCTCTGTCTCAGGAGGTTTGTCGTCTCGAAAGAAGAAGAGGAGGATGGGGACATACAGTCTGGTTCCCAAGAAGAAAACCAAAGTGCTTAAGCAGAGATCTGTGCTGGAAATGTTTAAGGTGCTCCAACAGACTGCCAAGAGCCCACAGGTCTGTACTCCTCACTTTTCAATCACCAAAGCAAACACAAACAAAGTGATCCTTGCTTTGGTATCATCTGTTTCTGGAACAGACATAGAAAGGACAGAAATTAAAAATCACATATTTTGCAATAAATCTTTTCCTTTTTTCAGACTAAAGAGGTAGCAAACATTAATGGGGCGAAGGTTGAAAATGCGTCTGAGGAGGAAGAGTCTGAGGAGATGGAGTCTGAGGAAGAGGAGCGACAGCATGCAGCTAAAAATCCTGTCCCTGCTGTTAAGGCACAAATATCTGAACCCATCGAACAGGTACAAAGCAGAAACTAGAGAAAAAACAACAAACTGATCATCAGAGGCTCAAAGGCGAAGCATCAACAACATGATAAAATAACTATTGATCTTCATTTTCTGTTCTTGTGGAGATGGAAGAAGAGCAGGAGTCTGAAGAGTCTGGAGAAGAGGAAGGAGAGGAGGAAGGCACAGAGTCTGATTTTGTAAGAGCCACTTTAACCTCTTTATGCAATCTAATTTATTATCTGCTGTTGTCATATAATGCTCCTTCCACATTTTAAAATCTTTCCAGAGCACTGAGTCCGGTTTGAAGAAGAAGCTGAAGAAGAAAACAAAAGCAGACAGCGCATGGCTGCGGCCGTCTAGGAAACGAAAGGGCAGGATGAAGGGCAGAGGTGACCTTTTATTTTATGCTTTTATTACATGAACTCCAATCACAAACCTTCGAATATCCAAAAAGATTTAAAAGCACAAGTGCATAATCCACATGAAGAAAGTCTAATTCATTTTAGCTTCAAATTCAGTCAGTTAACACACACACTTTTGGGATGTGGGATGTGGGATTTGCAGTAAAAATGTTGATCTTCTGATAATGACAAATGCCCCAGCACTTACTCCCTCCATTTAAAAATCAGGCTTAAGATGAAATCACACAACCAAACATTTGTTAAAACCCTCTGACTGACTTAAGATTTTATTAGCTGTTTTCATCTTTTTTTTCTGAATCATTTTTCTTGTTGTTCTCAGGAGCAGAAGGATTAGAGCAGCCACAGGGATCAGCTGGCGCCCAGGTGGGAGACAAGAAGGAGTTCACCCGGATTTCCCCATCTGAGTCTCAACAAACCAACCTCAATGTTCCCTCAACACCTGCTGCTCTCCCACAGAACAAAGGTGAGAAAATGCAGGAATTGTTTTCTGGTCACTTACAATGCCTCCCTGTTGCTACACCCTGACCTCTCCACTGAATGTGTCTATATTTATGTAATACAGGGTGTCGGCGGGGTCTTAAAAAGTATTGAAAGTTGATAAATCAGTTGTGGGGAAATAAAGGCCTTTAAAAAGTATTAAAAAGTCTTAATCGAAGTGTTATGAGGTATTAAATTTTATTGGTATTCAAGCTTTGACTCCAAACATATCCATGAATATTTATTTCCTGCCTTGCGACTGTTACAAACTAACCTGGCAGGCCAGACAGACAGCTCCATATATCCACCACAGAAATAGTCCATCTGGTTTGGAAAATGTTTTCAGGGTCTGAACCTTCAAAAATAACCACACCTGGTGGTTGGACTATCTTTCTGCTCGCCACACTCATCACAGACCAGCATGAGGATCTAGGAAAAGCTTTAGCATCTCAAAATATTTCACTCAAGATCACAAGAGTTTCTCAAGCCTCCTGAGAAAATTTCTCTGATTTTAGATGACCTGGGATCTTGGATTCTTACGATTTAGATAAAGCTTCCCCTGATCTCAGTTGTTTTGGAACAAATTTTCTATGTTCATATCACCTTTTTACTGGATACAACGCGATGAGATGAGGTATTTATCAATACAGTTACATAGTGCTGTTGTTTGAGACGTGACAACAAGCAAAGTTGTAATTTTATATGTAGCGCTAGCAGCCCAACATATCTGTGGGCTAATGTGACAGCAAACTCAGTTTGTAGAGTAGTTTAGTAGCTGTCCATATGTAACGCTGATAGAAAGCAAATGACACAATCTCAAGCACATGTCCCACAGTTTGACAATGATAAAATGAAATTCTTGGTTTTTTTGTTTGCAACTTGGCCTTGAATAACTGCTGTTACTTGTTGTGGTAATGGGAATCTAAGTTTAATTTATTCTTTCAAGCTTACCTAATTTCTGTTAAAATGCAAATTACAACTGTCAAAGATTGGTTGCTAACAACAGCTTAAAGTCGCGACAAGGTCTTAAGACCTTTTGAAAGGTTTTCTTAAAAAGTCTTATAAAGGTATTGGATTTAACCTCAGGATTTCAGCATAAACCCTGTAGTAAATGATTTCTTAATCTTTTAAAAAGATATTCACCTGTGGTCTAACAATCAAATTTTTCACTCTTTGAGAATATTTGCCAAAGCAAATGTAAAAATAGACTTTTAATGCAGCATTCAATTCATTAACTGTATGAAATCTAGCCAGCGATTTGAGGCTTTTTGCTGAAGGTCACACTTGTTAGTGTCTAAATACTTAAAACTGCCTTACATCCATAACAGATGACAGAGTTTGTAATATCAATAAGAGACCAGAAAAAAGTCAAACAACATTAATACATGTTAGAGTGCATTAAAACTACAGCAGGATCACTTTTGATGGCTAAAGATGAAACAAACAAAAAAAAATGTGATGAACTAAAATATTTTTACATAGAGTATTTTTATTGGGATCAGGTTATAGTTGTGTTTTTATGTTTGTAAGTGATCCATGTAAATGTAGCAAACGAGTGATATAGTGGTTGTGACTGAAGGCAGAGCATAGACCCACACAGCAAGTAGCATGTCAGTCAACTGCTGCAGCTGCTCCCTTCTTTTTGGTTTATGTTGGCAGCTTTTTTTTTTTGTTATTCTCATGCATTTTAGGTCACATAACACGGCTGAAAGTAAAAATAATGAAGATAGTATCATTTTCAAGCACATCATCAAAACTTTTGTCAACTCCAAAACTTGTGAAAGTGTCAGAGAGTTGAAGATCCTAGTTAGTTTACTTTTTCCTTTAAAGCAGTTCCCAGTAAGAGCAGCTGGTTATTCATTTATTAATTTAGACAGCAGAAACTGAACTTTGATACTTGCTTAATATACCTTATAATGTGCTTAAATGAAAGGTCTCACCAGATTTTTCATCCTGCTGTGTAGTTATGTTTTTCATCTGGACTAAAAGAAAGTTTTGTAAATTATGACTCTTCTTTTTGGCTGTGGTTGCATTTGTGTATCAAACCAAAGAATTTTCTATCATTGAAACAAATTTTACTGATAATTTATCTTTTCTGTGACTTCAGGGTCAGTGATTGAGGAGGCTCAGGAGCTGCCGCTCTGCAGTTGTCGCATGGAGATGCCAAAGAGTAGGGAGATTCTCACACTTGCAGACAGGAAGTGCATGGCCACAGAGAGTGTGGACGGACAGCTCACTCGCTGCCAGGGTGCCATATTGAAACATGAAATGATGCGCCCGTCAAACTCTGTTCAGCTGCTGGTTCTCTGTGAGGACCACCGTAACGGCATGGTGAAGCATCAGTGCTGCCCCACCTGTGGCTTCTTCTGCAGGGCGGTGAGTCACAACAGTAACCAGCTGCTGAGTAAAGGATCTCTGAAATTTAGTACATTTTTCTAAGTATTGGTACTTCGGCTTTGAATCAAACATCAAAAGGAAAAGAACAAAAAAAACAAACTGCTTTTCAATGTTTTGTTTTTGATTCATAGTTGAATCTCAATTGAACGAATGATACTCTAATTGACAAGAAAGCCATTACTTCATTTTGTCATTTGCTCATTCATCCTTCTTGGTCCATTGTGCAGGGAACCTTCATGGAGTGCCAACCGGATGTCAGCATCTCTCATCGTTTCCATCGAGCTTGTGCCTCAGTGCTAAAAGGTCAAAGCTTCTGCCCTCACTGCGGAGAGGAGGCCAGCAAGGCTAAAGAGGTCACTATTGCAAAGGCTGACACCACCTCTACTGTGCCCTCTACACCCACATTGGGTCCTACAACACAGGCGGTCTCTGAGGGCCGAGCAGACACCACCACTGGCAGGTAACTAAACACTCACAATGTTTACATGGTGTTAGAATAATGTATTTATCAGGTTGCTGAGCTGTCACAATATGAACGCCAGAGTCCGTACATGTTGCGTAGGATGCATGTGAGAAGGAAAGGGACAATGTGACGTCTTTCCGTTGCACTTTTGTGATAAACTTCAATTCTAAAACTTCTAAAAAAAAACAAAAAACACCTCATGAGGGCGTAAAACCTTTTTTCAAAATTTAAGAGGTTGTTCAAAATTTTGGTGTGTCCATTAGCATTTTTTATTGTGATATTTAGGTTTTGTGCAATTCTGGGTGTAATGGAAACGCAGCTACTAATACAGAATAAGAAAAAGAGGCTGGCCCGGGCATAAAACACCACCAATGGACTTCTGAAGAGCAGAGGATGGTGCTATGGACTAATGAATCAAACTTTAAATGTTTGGTTTATTATACAGGAGTTTTGTACATAATTGAGTATTCAAAATGATTATTCCTCAAGTGTGACACCAAATGTAAACATGGAGGACAACTTATGGTGGTCTGGGACTGTTTTGCTTGATCCAGAGTTTGTGACTTGTTCAAAGTGAGAGGCACCCTGAACCTGAACCACAACAGCTGCCACTGTATTCTCCAGCACCTCCTCAAATGAGCTAAGTTGGTCAGGGGTTCATCCTACAGGGACATCATGAGCTAAAACATAACCCCAAGCTCTGTCAGAACTATTTTAAAAAGAAGATGGTGATCTTGAAACCATGGAGTGGTCAGCAAAGTCTCCTGGCTATGAGCTTTAACCACACATCCTTGGTTCTCTGCTAAGTAAAACTCTTCTCCTGTCTTTTTGTAGCTACTCTCGTCCAGCTGCAGGGATAGATATTAGAGGCCGTGCTGACAGCTCACTGCCTCACCGTTCTTCACATGGATTCGACACGTCAGCTGTACCTGGATCATCGAGAACAGCAACCCTGCAGGTCGGGGCTGGAACCACAGCATCACCCACAGTCCACCAAGGACCTCCCAGAGAGACCCTAGAAAGTCTTCTAGTAGCTCTAGACACAGAGAAGTAAGGTCCACCAGGAGACTCACCTTACCTTTATTATTTGAGTAATAATCCCAAACCCTCTTTCTAATGTCTGTTTGTTCATGTTTCTGCTCAGGCCCAAGAAGCTGCGTTTCCACCCCAAACAACTTTACCACTCAGCCAAACAGGGAGAACTCAAAAGGGTCGTGCTCATGCTGGGTATGCTGGTCCCACCTGTGCTCTTCATTAAATCCTCAGTCGTCCTAATCTTTATACCAACACCCGTTTAATTAAACTGTGTACTGTCTTGTTATCTTCTAGTGGATGGTATTGATCCAAACTTCAAGATGGAATCTCAGAATAAACGCACCCCACTCCACGCCGCAGCTGAGGGAGGGTACAAAGAAATCTGTCACATGCTCGTACAAGTAAGACGTTCCCTCTAACGGTGTTCAAATCCTACCCTCAGTGAAATTTCAGGACTTAGCAAAGTCTCTCAGAATCTGATCTATTCTGTCTCATGTGCCCTTCTGAAGGCTGGTGCAAACTTAGATATATGTGACGATGACCAGCGGACGCCTTTGATGGAGGCCTGTGAGAACAACCACATGGAGACTGTCTCGTACCTGCTGAGAGCTGGAGCCAGCGCCACACACAAGGTAAGCATGTGTCCAGTTTTTGACATGAGTGGAATTTTATCACATGCTTGTGGTCAAGTTATTATCGTTTTCATGTTAATCTTGTAAAAAGTGGTGAAATGACAATCTGTGTTTCTCTCAGGACGTTGAAGGGTTTACCTGTCTCCACCTAGCGGCAAAGTCTGGTCATTACCACATTGTCGAGCACCTTCTGTCCACAGGACTGATCAACATCAACTGTCAGGTCTGTACAATTTGACGTTTTACTTTCAGCATTTTTTTACCACAGGGCTTTTAAATTGATGTTTTTGTGTTTGTGTGTATTTATAATTTTAACTATAAGTTTGTGAAAGGATGCCATGAGTCATCAGTATCATCAAGTAGAATATAGCTGTGTTTCCACCAAGCAGACCGGTTCGGTTCGTCTCGGTATGGCATGCTTTTTGCGGCGTTTCCACTGACTCATCCCGGGACAGATCCCTAAAAACGAGCCGTCCCACTTTTTTGGGACCCTTTCATATGGGTGCCAGACTGAACCGATCCGCTCTCGGAAGGTGGAGCAACAGCACTTCAGACCGCTGATTGGTCAAAAGAATCATCACTTACCCCGACAGCGGCTGCATCCGACTTACATGCTGCCTACCACGAGAGGGCACAGTTTGCTGTGGAAACGCAAACGGGGTCACGCTTAACTGTACCAAACTGTCCCAAACCGTACTGAACCGACCCGGACTGCTTGGTGGAAATGCAGCTTATGATGCTACTGTTTAATCACCCTCTCCTTAAGCTCTTATCATGGCTGTCTTACCACAAATATGTGCTTCTGTCTGAGTCTCTTAAAACATTCAGCTCAGTGCTACTAATTTCTGGGATGTCAGAAAATAAATTTTGACATTTTTCTATCTGGCTTGTTAAAAAACAGCTGATTGAGTTAAAAGGAGTATACATGTGGGGTACCCCTGTAGGAGCACAATATTCAGAAAACTGGTTCACCATCTTGCCGTCTCTTTCTAAACCAACTACAAGCAGTTATTCATCTTGAGTCCAAGACTTGGATTTGAGTTTGTGAAAATTGCTTTCTACATATACGAAAGGTCTAGCACAGTCAGTGTAGACTTGAGACTCCACTCAGACTCAAGGTTTGGGGTCTTAACTACAACACTGACTGCAAGTGTTGTTACAAATTCTTACAAATCTTTGGAAATAATGCCCATGTGTTTAAAAAAAAACTGTACCAAGAGGGTAATTTTCCATTTTGGGTTGTATCATTACATTTTTTGGTGTTAATGTTTTTAAATATTAACTCAGCTTGGAAGGGGGAATAAGTTCACTGTCCATCATCAATATTACTCCAAATCTTTTTTTAGTGTTGTAACACGTTTAAAGCACAGAAAAGAAAGACAACTGCATTTGAGTTGATAAACTCTTCCAAGTTTTGGTCTCACAAAAAGAAAATTCAACTTTTGTGCAGCACAAGATTGAAAAAATTTAAGAAGCAAAATCAACCAGAGAGCAAGCAATGAGATGTGAGAAAATAATTAAAAAAAATCTTGTCATATTACACTCATTTACACTATTATTTCACCATGTAAGTAGGAGATTTTTTTTTGATTGAAAGCTTCCAGAGAGATTTGTCTTTTTTAAGTCATCATTTACCATGTCTAGGAATGAGCTCAAACTCGAATGAACAGCCAAACTGGAGCCAATATTCAATTCAAATAAAAAAAAACTTTATTTATCCTCAAAGGACAATACATATAGCAGTAAACAACGCCAACAACTGTGGACAAAGATGAGAAAAAGCACAGCTCAGAGTTCAGTATTGTATATCAATATAACTGAAGAAAAGCTTAGTCTGTTAAGCAGTCTTTTGATGTACTGATGTTTATCAGACTAGAACCATTTGTTGAACATGTGTAAAGACTGCACTGTCCGATGGATGTGTTTTTTGCGTGTTTGACCTTGGTGCCGGTAGGTGAGCTATTACAGACTCTCTGCAGATAAAACGAGTTGGTATTACATTTGATTTTAGGAAATCTTTATTTTAAGAGTTCCAATTTAGCTCAGTCACTGGTTTGTTGTGAGAATGTGTTTGCTTTGTGTTTATTTTCAGGATGATGGAGGCTGGACTGCAATGATCTGGGCAACAGAGTACAAACATGCTGACCAAGTTAAGCTGCTTTTGTCCAAAGGGGCTGACATCAGCGTCAGGGACAAGGTATGCTAAAGATGTTTCCTGCTCGGTTTGATGCATTTTACTCAGACAAGAACATTTAAAATGTTAATGTATGTCTATTGATTTCTGTTATTTTGTCCTCTAGGAGGAGAACATTTGCCTCCACTGGGCGGCTTTTTCTGGCAGCGTGGACATCGCTGAACTGCTCCTGAACGCACACTGTGATCTTCAGGCTGTGAACATCCACGGAGACTCTCCACTGCACATCGCTGCCCGGGAAAACCGTCTGGAGTGTGTCACGTGAGTCACTGCTTCAAGGAATTCTTTTAGCACATTGGACTTTTTATTTGAGCTGGAGTTAAGAATGAGAGAAATAAAGTTCAGTAACACAGGATTTTTTTCAGAAGCAGCCTACTGATGATCAGTATTCCCTCAGGCTTTTCCTGAACCGGGGAGCAGATGTGTTTTTGAAGAACCGTGAGGGAGAAACTCCTCCAGACTGCTGCAGCCACAACTCAAAGGCTTGGGCAGCTCTGCAGGCCAACAGGAGGGAGCGCGACAAGAACAGCAGGCTGGCTCGAGCTGAGGAAAAAAATCTTCACAGGTACAAAACATCCTGTTCTCTAGGTCTCACTTACCGGAATAAGTCTGGAAAGCAAGGTTTAATGAAGTGTGGCTTACACTGGTTTCAGCATGTAACAGTGGAGTCATGTGGAGGAATAAATCTTTGATCCTGGCATTTTTTGTATCAGCAACCTTGCATCAGATTTACAGAATGTGTCAGCCCCAAAACTGACATCTCCTCGTTTCACAGTGACATAGCTCTTGGGCAGGAAAGAGTTCCCATTCCCTGCGTCAACTCTGTTGACAGTGAACCTTATCCAGACAGCTACAAATACATCCCTGAAAACTGTGTCACCTCCCCAATGAACATCGACAGGAACATCACACACTTGCAGGTGACTCAGAAGCAATTTCATCAGGTTTTCTAAAGAAACTGGATTGTTTTTTGGCAGTGTGAGTGACTTTACGTCGTTTTTTTTACTGTCCAACAGTACTGTGTCTGTAAAGAAGACTGCTCAACAAGTATCTGCATGTGTGGACAACTCAGTTTACGCTGCTGGTACGACAAGGTAAAGAACACATCCTACATTGTTAAAGCAGACAGTCCTCTGTTTATGAGACATCCTAGAGTATACAAACACCTGATAAAGTTGGACATCACTGGAAATACCAATCTCACATCAAAGCACCAGTGACAGAAGCAGGGGAACTTTAATGTGTTAACGCCAAGCTGCACTAAAACACAGATCAAAGACTTTACCTGAATTACAGACCGAGAAGAGCAAAATAACTTAAAGTTGGTTCTCCAGCTTTAAATGGCAAACACAAAGGACTTTAAACTTCCAGTTTCACACGCTTTCTCTTTTCTCTACCATTCAGATAGTTTAGTTTATTGTCGTGAAGAATGGTTCAGGTAAAATATCAAAATTGGCACTGGGGTTGTCATTTCGCTTCTCTCATCTCAAGTTGTTGAAACACCAAAGAGAGGGAGATTTCTGTCACAAACACAACGAACTGCACACTGGCTCATAGTGTGGGACACTCTGCAAAATGAAAAGCCTGGATCCTCCACGACATGTTTATATTGTTTGAATTTGGACTTTCAGCCTGATTCGCCTTGTCATTAGAGACCTTGCCGAAAATGGCACCTTCACAAAATCTAAGTACTAGGTGTTATACCATGTGGTGAGATTAATGGAAGATAAAAGTAGACTTTTAAACAGCAAAAGTGTGTGTTTTGTGTGCTTAAATGCATATATATTCTTTGGTCTTGTAGGGCGGCCGTCTCTTACCTGAATTCTGCCACGAGGAACCTCCTCTCATCTTTGAGTGTAACCATGCATGCTCCTGCTGGAGGACCTGTAAGAACAGAGTAGTACAGAACGGACTCAGGTACTCAAAGTTCATCTCTGTGTGTGTGCTTATGCAAACATCATATCCAAATATTACTAGAAAACTGCTGGAAAAAATCATCATTTTTTATATGATAAGAATTATTTTCACACTGATAAAGATTTTATTTTTACATCTGTCAGACATCACACAGCCTTAACACTGTTTTAAGAGGCAGCTTCTGAACTCATCTGACGCTGAATTTGTTGCAATATCTAGATATTTATACAGGACATAGTCTGCCTCATTAAGAAATAATTCAATTGCATCTGTTTTGGACCATGTAGGACCAGGCTTCAGCTCTTCAGGACCAGTAAGAAGGGCTGGGGTGTCCGTGCACTACAAGACATACCACAAGGGACCTTTGTTTGCGAGTAAGTCTGATCAACATACAACACACTGTTCACTTTGAAGTTCACTCAAGGAAATTCAACTTTATCTTCTTTATAGTTGGAAGGTTTGGGCAACAACCATATTTTGTGTCACTAATTTTTGGTGGCCACAAATAAATTCTGTGACATGTATTTATTTTGCACTGATGACCAGATAATAATTGTAGCTTTGTTGACATTTACCAGTTAATCCTAAAACCAAAAGTGCGTCACCTTACCTTTGTCACTTCTTGCCAAATAGAAGGACTGTCTGGGGCAGTCAGATTTTCCAGCCTCAGCTGTCACATTTCATTTTGGGGTTCATAAGATATCTGAAATTCAAGCAAAGCTGTTTCACTAATTTCAACCTTAAATTATAATGACAGTCAGACACCTATAGAGGAGCTTTGCAGCTCAAAGGATTCATCATACCATACAGGCATCTTTGAAAACACACATTTTATCACATCACATTTTCTGTTGTCTTGACTCTTTTGGTTTGTTTGGTTGCGTATCTAGTGTGTGCCGATGTGTTGCTGGGCAGAAATGCAAAAAATCGTTCCTATTTCCGCTGTTTCTGACTGAAAAAGATCTACTGATGAATATACTTCAAACATAAATGAATTAAAAAGAATGTTTTGGGTAAAATATTTTTCAATTTTGGAAATCATCAAAAGAATATTACATTTTCATGCTGACTATATCAGAGCTGGTGCCCACTCAAATGTAACCTCATAATTCCAGCATCATGAAATCCTGAAGGACAGTTTCATTGAAGTCTGCAGCTGCTGACGAGTTTTGTGCTTCTAAACAGGTATGTTGGTGAGATCATCTCTGAAGCAGAGGCAGAGATGAGGCAGAATGACGCTTACCTTTTCAGCCTGGATGATAAGGTACCATACAGAATTATGTTCTGGTTTGGTCATGAAAAAGGAAGCCCACACTGGCATACTTTTGTACTGACACCTTAAACTGCTTGTTTTGATTTCTTTCTGTACTAAAGTCCCCTCTGAGCTGTGCTCTTGCTGCGTTGACTCTTTCATTTATCTGGTCTTCCAGCCACAAGATCAATACTGCATAGATGCTCGTTTCTATGGAAACATCAGCCGCTTCCTCAATCACATGTGTGAGCCCAACTTGTTCGCCTGTCGAGTGTTCACGACTCACCAGGACCTTCGTTTCCCACACATTGCCTTCTTTGCCAGTGAAAACATCATGGCTGGAGAGGAGCTTGGGTAAGACAATTTTTACACCAGCTAAGACATTCTGTTTTTTTCCTAGGTTTGTCACAACAGATGCTGGAAATTTGACTCTTGTGATAACATTTTATCAGCTGACACATACCCAAATGTAAAATGTGTTCCAACTTAAATCATTTTTGCTGGTACAAAAATCACATCAAGCACCAGCATCATACAATTAAACAAAAACTAAAAAGAAAACTAAAAGACAAAACTTTTTCATCGATTACAATATTCAGATTTTTACCTTTTGTTGTTGTTACGGATGCCGTGACCAGCATTATTTGTCCTGATCCACTTTTTTAGGATTTAATATCTACAGGTACAGAGTCCCAATCTGATACTGATGCAAGAAAGTAATGCTGCACACTTTGTGTTTCAACAATAATGAGTAGTAAAAATTAATAGCTATAATATATCTTGAGCTTATTGATAACGTTTAACTGAGTCCAGCCAGTTTTAGTATTAAATGATCTGATCTATCTGACATAATTTCCTGTGTGCATGCAATACAGCCAAGTGGAAACTTCTGGTCTAAAAATATGAGGCAATGTGTAAGTGCTGAAATCTGCAGTTTGTCGAGTGCCCACTTGAGGCTGGCTCCAGAAGTAGCGGAAAACCAAAGACACACCAGCTGTGCTGCACAGCTCCAGTGAGACAGGTCGTCAGAAGTAGGGACTGAATGAGATGATGGAGATGGTATAAACCTGCGTCCTCTTTCTTCTTAGCTTTTTAGATGCAGTCCCTCTATCTGTAGATATTTATTCCTTCTTATAAAGCCCAGAAACAGCAGAGCAGCCTGTACTACATGTGACTGTTGGGCTGTTTTCACGTTCTAGTTTAATGTATTTTCACACTGCTGACATTTAGCCACTTTAGGATGCTAAGGCTAGGAAGCAAACTATCCCCCATTTGTTTGTTTTTGCCTTTTTAAACCATATGTCCCTGGAGAGTTACGGTAAAGCAGATGTTGCTGTAGCTGATTGTGCACACGTTGCTGCTGTTCCACATCAATGTACTTTACCTTATTTTAGTATATTACCGAACTATAAATGTATTATAACTTAGCTCCCAGACTGAGCAGTCTGTGTGCTCTTTTTAGTTTGAGAGGGTCTCTGGTTTGTTGACACAAGTTCATGTTTTTATATTTTACAGTCTGGTAAAAGTCCATGGATAATGCAGTTATAAGCATCAAGTTACTTGTGTGTTAAAACTCTTCTCTGAGGTACACGCTGCATTTCTCCACTAAAAACATCCGTCCAATGAACGTCTGTAGGGCTGCAGCTATCGAATATTTTAGTATTAGAGTATTCTACTGAAAATCCCATCGATTAATCGAGTAATCGGATAAAATAAATTTTTGTTTAGTTAAAGAGCAGTTATTTTTCAAATGAAATTTTTTCTCTTTAAGAAATAGAATTTTCTGATACAGCATGTCAATAAGAGCACTTGCTTTGGTTGCTCCAAAATTTGTAAACACACTTTGACACATTTTTTGTGCCTTGTACATCTCATCAAATGTTGCAGACCCAAATGGCACCCGTTTCGTAGAATGACCCGTTAGTCTCCAAACTCCAGAAAAGAAGCTAGATTTGTTGCTAGTTGCTATTTTGTATAAGAGGTAGCTTGAGGGGTCTGAAAACTCTCTTAATATGTCCTCAGCTCTATTTGAAATACCACTCTTTGATCTTTTTTCAAAATTAAACGATTCCTTGAGGCGGAAAAAATTACTCGAATATTTTTTGTAATCCAGTACCTTGAATCATTCAAGGAATCGTTTCAGCTCTAAACGTCTGTCCACTTGTTGATGTTTTCCATCTACTCACTGATTTCTCACACACCCATGAGTCATTATCTGTCCGTCAAATTTGTCTTATTTAGGTAAAAATGGGATTTTTGGTGGTTAACACCCTCACATTGGTTGACAATACTCTTAAGCTCTTCTGTTGCCAAGATGTGCACGCAGACATACCGGTAACTGTTTACAAACTGTCATTTGGTCTATAGTATAGGTTTAATTTTATTCCTCCTTAAAAAATTCCCAGTATCAGCCACTTTAATTGAAGTTGGATTGTCATCTCAAAGGGAAGTCAAACCTGGGAGGACAACCCAAACAAAGTCTTGGTTTGTTTCAGTCAAGAAAGGATCAACATGTCTTGTTTGGGACTATAATCTAAGATAATGCATTTGTCGAAACCTCTAAAGTTAAGAGTGACATGAAAGAGCTATGCAACTTGGTGTGAGTCTCATGCAATTTAAATGTGATAAAGAGCTTTCCACCTGGCTGGAAAATAAAATAATAGCAGCTTGAGATAAGATCAAACAGTTCTGTCTATAATCACCCAGCCCCTCTGTTCTTCTCCCCCTTCAGGTTTAACTATGGTGATCACTTCTGGGAAGTCAAAAGCAAGCTGTTCAGCTGTGAATGCGGCTCTTCAAAGTGCAAGTACTCATCAGCAGCCATGGCGTCTCTGCAGGCTGACAGCACACCAGAGAACCAGCAGCAGCCCAGTGCATCACCTGACACCAGCTCTTCCAACAGCCCATCGAGTCCTTCATAAACACTTCCACACACTAAACGTTGCTGCATGAACACAAGACTGGCGGACACACACAGGAGCGACTCTCTCCAC
Source organism: Halichoeres trimaculatus (assembly GCF_033239565.1). Classification (NCBI taxonomy): domain Eukaryota; kingdom Metazoa; phylum Chordata; class Actinopteri; order Labriformes; family Labridae; genus Halichoeres; species Halichoeres trimaculatus. Next base: position 12,047,603 of record NW_027437194.1, on the reverse strand, counting down.
ACTCCTTCGACTTTTATCAGAGAACTTGTACGGTATCTCCACTTCTGATAAAACAGCGGACCACAGACCTTCGAGAAAACCTGAAAAAAACGCTGCCTCTCAGAACCTGATGCACAATCAAACCCTGAAGAAAAAACTGCTCCTTGATTCCACCTGGTGTGAATGAACAGCAGGGGGCAGCATTATCACACACACACACACACACACACACACACAACGCGTGTCAGTGACAGTCGGATCCAGTCTTTACATTTCATACATAACTTTACAAAGGGGAGGAGAACAGGGCGTTTTGTCGTATTTTACTTTTTACCTGGATGACGTGTGTAACGGCTTATCCTACTGAGCCATGGTTAAGGTGTTTTATGATTGGGGATGAACGTACTGTTGTCTTTTGCAAAGACAACCTCAGCCCTCTGCAGGGTTTAATTTGTTTGACCTTTTTGGTCATTTATCATGAACCATTCCAACAAAATTCGATGATAAATATTGAATTATGTTGCCACTTTGTTGCGTAAAACTATTTTTGCTGCTGAGTTTGAATAGATCTGTCCAAACTTTGCCACCTTAGTTTTAGTATAAATCAAAGGATGAAGGATTGTGTGAGTACAAATAAATGGACTCTTTATCTTTAACTCAAGCAAGTATAGATTACCTTATAGACAGATGCTCAAACATAAGGTGATCCTAGTCCGAATAATTGGCTGACACTTTTATTTCGCATGTCCAAGGGGATTTTAACGTGTCCAATTATTTTGCCACACTTGTTTAGAATTGATTAAAGTAAAATGGCGTTACAAAAATCCCATGAAAATGGTGCTGAAAAGGGTTTTTACTTTTGTTTTCATTTTTATTACAGACGTGAACATAGTTTGTAAAATAAAAAACATTTTGAGTTTTTTATTTTTAATTTTAACTCGTTTTCTAATTGTAGTTACTGTAATTAGGCTGTTTTTAATTTTGTTTCAATGATTTTGCCGTCAGAAGCCAACTTGTCTTTTTAAATGTTGTAAGTAAAGCAGTAACTGTTGTGCAAAGTCTTGAAAGATATAATTGAAAAAAAAGGTTAAAAATGCACTTCCATAACTTTCTGTTACATATTTCTGGACTGTGATCCATCCATCTAATTGGTTGTATCTTTTTCAATAAATTTACTACTAATGCATTTTTCCTGACACGCTTCGGTTGCTCCAGTTTCTCTTTGAAGGTCCATTTTTCCAGACATAGTATGGCAGTCACTTTAGTCCTACTTTAATGTAATACTCCGTTTCATCAGACTGTCTGCTACAGTTTGATGTTAGTTGCAGGTTTGTATGATAATTCGTAACCTGACAGTGTTGAAAATTATGATGACCCAGTACATATTTCATATTCCAGATCTTAGTATCCACAATATTGCCAGGATCTGAATCGTAATTTTACATCTGTCAGAAATTATGGTGACCTTGTCTTGTATTCTTTTGCAAAGCAATCTGACCATTTAACGTAGAGTTTTATACACATATGGTGAAAACTGACCTATCTCACAATGATAAAGAATCCTTTAAAAAAGTCCTGGATCCAGATGGTGACCCGGATCACCTCCAAAATTTAATCAGTTATTCTTCTTTATCTCATTTTGAACATTTCCTGAAAATTTCATCAGGATCTGTCCGTCAGTTTTCAAGTTATGTTGATCACAGACAAACTCTCCCAAAAACATAACCTCTTTGGCAGAGGTAATAATCAGGCAAACATTTTACACAGTTTAAGGAACACATACAACTGAGATACACTTTATTGACAAAAGTATCAGTGTATTTGGATTTTCACACACTGAACTTTAAGGATATCCCATTCTTAATCTGTAGGGTTGAACATGGAGTTGGCCCACCCTTTTTTGCTAGGACAGCTTCACTGCATCCTGGAAGACTTTCCACAAAGTTCAGGCATGTGTTTGTTGGCATTTTTGACTCTTCTTCCAGAAGCGCATTTGAGAGGTCAGGCGCTGATGTAGGACGAGACCTGGCTCACAGTCTCCATTCTAGTTCATCCCAAAGGTCTGTCAGGTTGAGGTCAGGACTCTGGTTAGACCAGTCAAGATCCTCCATACCAAACTCACTCATCCATGTCCTTATAGACCTTGCTTTGTGTACTGGTGCACTTTTATGTTGTGCTATAGCATTAATAAGCATGTTTCTTTCACTGGAACTAAGGGCGCCAAGCCCAATCCCTGAAAAACAACCCGTGACCATCATCCCTCCTCCACCAAACCATACACTCAGCACAGTATGGTCAGGCAAGTAACATTCTCTTAGCAATCATCAAACCCAGACTGATCTTTTGTTTTCCCCAATCAAATTAGTGTGACTTTTTCAAACCAAAGGTTCCCTCTGTTCCAGAGTCCAGTGGCGGCTGCTTCACACCACTGCAGCTCATGCTTTGCATTGCACATGGTGATGTAAGACTTGGGTGCATCTGCTCAGCCATGGAAACCCAATCCATGAAGCTCCTTGTGCACTGGTCTTGAGCTAATTTGAAGGTCACAGAATGTTTGGACGTCTGTAGGAGGTCTCTGACCCTGCTCTGTAAATCTACCTGGTCTGCTGCTTTGGGGCTGAGTTGCTGTTTTTACCAAGCACTTCCACTTTGTTATAAAAACCACTGGTGGCTGACTGTGGAACAGTAAGTAGCAAGGAAATTTCACATATAAACTTACTGCACAGGTGGCAACCTATCATGGCAGAGGTATCATGGAACACCTGAATTCAATGATTTGGCAAGGTGTCCTGATATATAAAGTGTATAAAAACCAAGTAGAGTAACTGCAAAAACTTATTCTGCTGTTGCATTAAAAAACACCTGTGGATTTGGCCTCTGAATTTCCACTGTAATACCAATGTGCAAAAGGAGGAAGGGAGCAAGTGCATGTGTGTATATGCAGACCTTTTGGGCCTGGCCTCAGAATCTGGATGATGATTGCTCCCTTCCTGGCGACCAGGGTGGACAGCAACAATCCAGTCACTAATCAAATCAGAGAAAATTCACTGAAGACAGTTGGTCTGATAACAGGGCTCTTAACTGGCTGGACAGGAAGCAGCCTTTCCGCATTCCAAGGAGAGGAAAAGGTTTTTTTTGTGGGGTCTTTGGTGCCCCTGCCCTGGTGACTTTACAGAAGAGCCTCCTTCATGCAGACTGACATCAACTACGAGGGCAGGAACAGTTTATCACTGTTCTGTACAGCTGGTTATTTACCTGTAACCCTGAAGAGCAGTTATGAAGAGAAATGTACATCCGTACTCAAGATGGGCCGAGAGACGATCCACTGTGGTTTATGGTATGTACATCCATAGTTTCACCACTTTATAACTTTCTAATTTTTTTTAACTTAGACGTATCATGAGGTTAGCAAGTGCTGAGAAAAGTTTCCTTAAGCTCAGGCCTCTCCATCAAGGGGTTGGTTCAAAGTGATAATGAAGGGATGAATAGAGCAAAACAAATAGATTATAGTTTATTTTATGAAATACTGTGTTATATTACTGTTTCTGTGTGGTTGTTAGTGCTCATAAGGACTATTCCTCTAAAGGGCCAAGCTCCAAAAACAATGGCAACTGGGTGATGTATGAGATAAGTTATTATGTCAAGTAAAAAGTCAAATACTTATGTGAGTATAATCTGAAAGTCTGAAAATAAATGAACAAACTTGAAACAACAGCAAATGACGAAGCTATACAATTCCCCTCTGATATCTGTCAGGCCTTTACCACGACCTTTTTTTTTTTTTAAAAAAAAAACAATATTTCAGCTTTTTTTGTATTCCAATTTAAAAATAATTGTATCAATATAATAATAATAATAATAATAATAATAATAATAATAATAATAATAATTATTATTATTATTATTATTATTATTATTATTGTTATTATTATTATTATTATTATTATTATTAATTACAATAATTATTATAATTGATAATAATAATAATAATAATAATAATAATAATAATAATAATAATAATAATAATAATAATAATAATAATTGGGCCAATGTGAAAAATTGTTGTCTGTAACACTGACGGTAACTCGGGTCAAATGAAATGTTGACATGGCAAGATGTCCTCTACGTGTTTCATTCACCAGCGTTACGCTCAGCCACTCTGGGCTCCTGGAGGATGCTCACCCTGGGGGCAGAGTACGAGGACACCTGGGCACCGTCATCAGACAGGTGTCGCAGTCCCGGTGGGCACGCAGAGGGGGAGCCACCGGGGCCTCAGGAGACGGATGCCGACACTGGAGAACCGGAGAAGTCACAATGGAGTACCGACGATGGCAGTGTGCAGAAGTATGACGCAGTTTTCCACCTGGATGGACTGAGCAGAGCCGGAAGAAGGGACGGCGTACGTCAGGTTGTCAGAAGACACGAGACCCTGAATAGTTCGCCATGGCCGCGTGGGTGAGACACTATTTAACTTTCACTTTGTCTTACAAGAAGATTATTTCATCTTCAGGGGTTTAAGTCACATGACAGCACATAAAAACACAACTTGTAGCCTACCAACAGGCAGTAGGCCTAAAATAAAAGGATGGGTTCATCCACGCGAGGGCTTGAGAACTTTGCCTTTGTCCTTTTTACGACTTGTTAACAAGAGGCTAGTCAACACGATACATAAAGAGCTATGGAGGGTGTTACATTTGATTAATTAGTAAATGTGCAGCATCTTAAATATGTGGCATCTACTGCTTACTTCCCAAACCTCCACTATCCTTTGCCACAAGAGTGTCCGACACATGTAATCATAGAGTTTGAAGGCCTCTTACTTACTAGGCCTCAGTTTACCGTGGACTGCCATATCACCGTGTGCAATTATGTGGAGTTTGTATTTCATAGTAGACTTCATTATTTCCACAATGCCTCCCAGATCGATATGGGAGACTTTGGATAAATACTGTAGTGACTCGTGTCTTCTTGTGCAGGGCACAAGCCGAACCACTAGATGGCTTCAGAGCTATAGCTAAAACATTGGCTTTTTATGATTTGAGAGTCTGATTTTTTCATTGCAGAACAGACCTGAAATAAATAATTAAATACAAAACCATTTACCTGATTTACCCAAGATGTACATATCTTGGTTAAAAATAGATCAGTTATAGCTGAAATGTGAAAAAAAATGGATTGTGCTGCAGGTTTGTGCAATAGCCTTGTTGACTTTGATGGCTCATTATAGAAAGGAGGAAGTGTTTGATTTGATTCCTAAATGAGACAGAATAAATCAGAAAAGGCAGCCTCTGACAGAATTGAATCAGAGTTTACACTAATTGCCTAAGTGTGCAAATACTCACTTACCTTTTGTTACTTTTTGGCTAAATTACAAATAAGTAGATAAATAGGACTATCCCTAAATAGTCACAGCTTTAAAAAAAAAATAACTACAGCAATGAAGACCCAAACATGTTACCCAACCAATGCAAGAACTGACTTCAGACCAAATATTTACATAGAACACAACTCCTATTGTTTAAAGCACATAAGTAATCAAAAAACATCAAGTGGAAAATAAATTCCCGCTCAAAGTTGCCTGTGAGGTGTAAGAGAGAACTGACGATGGGACTCCATACCGAGAGAGGATTCAACAACAGCAGCAGATTAACTGAGAGAGAAATCTCATTTGGTAATAAAAGGAATGCATCAAAGTCAACATTGCCCTCTTAAACAAAGAAACTGAACTAAAAGAACCTATTTTGAATTGCTCCTGGTGAACTTTTTGCATAACATAAGTGTACTTTTTCAGGATGAGGACTACATTTCCCATGAGCACCATGACATGAATGAAAGAATACAAATTGTCATGCATCACTACAATATAATGCTTTTTTTCACGACAGTATTCAGAGCAATGGGGTAAAGTGATTTGAAGCTAAAACTAGTAAGTGTAACAGAACAGTGGAGAAACTTTGCACACTCATTTATTGTTGAATAAATATGCACATGATTTAACTGTTTAGCCTTGAGGCTTACATGTCGAAATCCTGGTGGTGTGGTTGCAACAAGCAGGGTTATTGAGCTAGATGATGTGTCAAATGCTAAGCCCCAACTTTTCTGAACATTTTTAGGCAAAAAACATCAATTGGTGATTTAAGTAAATACAGATGCTCTTACTTTTTTATTTTATCAGATTATTCTACCTATGTTAAGAAGAGAATATGAGTCCTTACAGTGTGTTTGAGACATGCACAGATTTTGCACATGGATGTTACAATTCCACCTCTTTAAAATTTCAGATTTAATTTGAGCTATGAGATTTCTATGGCTTGAGATGAGCTGTCTTCAAGAAGTTTGTCAGACATTTTGAAAACCTTTCACAAACAAAAGATTTCACACTCTTCATTTTGGGATTTGGAAAGGATTTTGCATGTGTACTTAATGGAAAATGCTTTTTGAGATCTGAACATCTAATGAGGATTGTCTTTCAACATAATATGTGGTTCATCATGAAAGTTTGATAACTGTAATATGATGGTTGAAATCACTTAATGTCTTTTGCAGGAAGCACACCTGAGATATGTTAAGCTTTGCTACACTTCCTGTTTCAGAAAGCAGTGTGAGATTTTTTCATACAAGGTAGATCTGGGATTTTTTAAGACTTCACTTTGAAGCTGAAATTCTTTTGGCATTGATTGAGAGAAACCAGTTCTTCTTTGCCTTATAAACATTTATTTGCAGTGCTCAAGTTGGACGCACTGTGTTTTATAAGGTGTAATCTTCTGCACAGACAACCTGATGCTAAAAAGAAGATTGATTAACGCTCACGTTCAAACCCTCGGGGCTTTTTTCAGAACTTCATTAGTTTTACAGTCTCCTGTAAGCAACCAACAGACGGTGAGCGCGTCTGCACGCTCCATCCACCGATAGGCTAATGTTGGGCACATGCGCTCTTCCTTATTCCTCTGAGGACCTGTTTTATAGCCCTCAGCCCCCACACAGAGAGCGATCAAACAGAAACACAGGACTACCGCTTGTGTTCCACTGGCTTCTCATATCTTTGTTGTGGCAGGGAGAAGAAAAACGAGGGATTTCTAGGTTTTTTCCACACTTCCTGTTGTGACACCCTGAACGTTTCAACTGGTGTTTGGATGCTGGCACGATGCTGCCAGGGTTTTGGACAGAGACAGGGCGGTGTGGTTTCACCACAGCGTGATTTTTCTTTCTCCCACTCGAAGGATGCAACAGCCTCAGCGAAGTGAATAATTCCACAGTTGAAGTGTTTTATCGCTTTAAACTTTTTTCTTTGACATTGCTCTAAAATGAGTGAATGGAAAGGATCCAGAGAACATGGTTTTCAATGATGCCACCTTATTTTCCCTTTTTCCAAACGCAGCGCTTCACTCTCTAAAGCCAAAGCTGTGGGTTTGGATGAAGTGTGTTCGTTGTGATGCGTCTATCCCCCATTTCCACTGACACCACTTTGGATTTTTCCTTTTGGATCTGTGCGTTCCCAGAATGGCTCGTTTCGCAGAAGATCTACCCACCCGCTATGGAGGAAGCGCAGGCAGCGGAGGCAGAGGAGGTCCACCGGGCGCCGGGAGAGGGGGAGCCCGGGGTGGGGGCGCTCCGGGTGGCCAGAGGGTATACAAGCAGTCGATGGCCCAGAGAGCCCGGACCATGGCCATTTACAACCCCAACCCCGTCAAACAAAACTGCTTCACTGTCAACCGCTCCCTCTTCATCTTCCGGGAGGACAATCTCATCAGGAAGTATGCCAAGCGAATAACAGAGTGGCCATATCCTTTCTGACGCACAGAGCAGATGCATCTGTAGCCAAGCACAACACAGCAGGGAAAAATCAGTACAAAATGTGTAACCAGGTTTTGTGTTCTTTTAGTTTATGTTGTTACATTCCTCCCTAGTCTGTTATTTCCCCCACGGAGCAGCCAGTGTCAGTCTTTGTCTCTCCGCGCAGCGCTGCCTGCACCTGTCGCGCTGCTTCTTATCTCTGTTTAACACGTCAAAAGATCTTTTCTCAATAGGTGTGGACAGTGAATAGACTTTACATCCGCCGTCTGTGCTGCCTTTTCTATCCCCAGTCCAACATAAACCCCCGAGGCGTCTACATCGACTGATAAGTTCTTTTGTCAAATTGTCAGTAGTAAACTGTTAGGCGGGCGCGGACAGCACAACCAACGTCAGTCAATGGCGATCAAACTAAAACAGTACAGAGAAGTCACTGGAAAGCTGCGTGCGTAAAAGTGCGTTTCATGGCTGCTTGCGCTGATGCAGCTTCACCTCGCGCTGCCTTCAGGAAGGTAATTCTTAAGATAAATGGCGTTTTATTTTGATAGATGGAGAAAGCTGGCGCTTCACCGCCTCGTTGTCTTAGTTAGGAGCTCTCTCTCCATGGTGCTGAACTCGCCCACGCTCTCACTGCTCCGCGCCACTCGCTGCAGAAACATGCCCACTCTGATGAGTCGAGTCACGGTCTCTCTCCTAATCTTCATGAATTCTTCTTTAAATTGAAATGATAGCTTCCACTCATGGGGTATTATTGGAAACAACATGTGTTAGTTTAGATAAAAAGTGTCAAAGTTTAAACTCAAAGAAGTGTAATTCAGCTATTCAGGGTTTTAACATCATAAAAGTCCTTCAACTTATACTTCTTCTCAAAGAAAGCCTTCAATATCCGTATTAAGCATTCTTGCATTTGCGAAAACAGTTTCTTGGCACATTTTTTTCTGCTTAAAACACCGAAGGACAAATTATCTTAAAAAGCAAACTCAGTTGAGATGTTTTTAAAGGAAATCTCAAAACTATAGTTATATACACACAGAGAAGTAGAAGTGAAGAGTGAAAAATTGAAAACATTTTCTCACAATAGACATAAAGGAACTGTTATAATGAACTTTTTTGCAGTAAAATGAATAAGGCTTGTTAGAAGAGGCTTTTTACACTCATCTGCTTTGAAGTTGACAGTGAGGACATCAGCTATTGTCAATTATAACAGACTTCCTCTTCCACGAAATGAGGAAACCCACAGAAATTACACCCACAAGAGAGTGATGCGGAGTAAACTGTGAATGTTTTCATGAGTGCGTTTCTTATGGGGAAACATTCTGTATCTTTGCCTTAATGGTCATGAGCTGCGTATTCCCTGGCGATTCATAGGCCCTCAATAGGCCCTGACCCGCAGGCAATGACCCAGTGAAAATGGATTGCAGAACGAGCCAACCATTGAAAATGGTTTGAAATGGTCAACCATCTGGAAGGATCATGGGCACATATATAGGATGCTTTCTTTCTAGAAAGCCTTCAACAAGAGCATGATGGGAGGTTTATGCTTTAGTGGACAAAATGTGTGCAACCTCAAGCATAATAGCATTTTTTATGCAGATGCATGCTGGATCATTTTCTTTAGTGTGCAGTTTTAAGAAGTTCACCTTAAGTAGGCATCTTTTATCCTGTGTTGATATTCAAACATAAACTACCCCTTCAGAGTTAGACTGAACAACCAGTGTGAGCTAGTTTTTCCTGACTGAAAAGCAGGCATTATAAAATCTGTAGGACATTTAATCTGTTCAGACTGTAAAGGCCAACATGCCTGTTTCCACCTATGTTAAGTCTTCTGTAGCTGCATTCACTTCCATTAAGCTGAAGTCAGGAGGCCAGGCTGTCCATCTTTGTGCATTTGAAATCTTCTGGTTGAATTGTTTCAGTATGTATGCAGGTTACTTTGGATTCTGACTCTCCCTTGTGACATGAAACACATTCATCCTCTCTTCGAACTTCTTCTTAACCTTCACACTCCATTTGAATACATGATCCTTGCTACGATTATTGCCAACTGCATCGTCTTGGCCCTGGAGCAGCATCTACCTGCCAGTGACAAGACCCCCATGTCGGAGCGCCTGGTGAGTATTACATCATTGGTGTCCTTTAGGCCAGCTCTTTAAGTCAAGTGAAGTGCAAATGACAGATGTGGTGTGAAGGAACCACAGTAGAAGTCCTGAGCCCTGGTGTTGTGAGGCAGTGACCTGCAGCAGTAATGTTTGAATATAGCATTGTTCACTCATTGGCTATGAGACACCCTGTGTGTTTGTCTTTGATTTTCTTTAAGTTCATTTTTTGTGCTTTGAGTGTCTTTGTTCAGAGGACAAGGCAGCAGAGGGAGCAGGAGGTGACATGCAGCAAAGGTGCTGCAGGTCGGTACTTAACTTGAGCAACCCACCTCTAGGCCCCTAATCTCTGAACAAGGGGCACAGTGCTCAACAGATAAACTAAACCAGCACCCCATCCCCACCTCTTTAATCCTGGTAGCCCAACTTCTCAGTGTCTTGGCTTTGATTCCTGCCGTCACTGCTCACAACCTCTCACACAACTCAGTTTAAAGGGGCTGTGAGGAATTCCTAAGTGATCTTGAAAAAGTTTCCCTTCTAGATATATGCCTGATTATAATCCACACTTGAAAATGAGATTATCAGCCCCAATAAAGGTTATTTCAAAATGCTACTTCCTAGCTTCCCAATCTGGTCAAGCAGAACTGTATTGATTAAAGTCACGTCAGAGTCTCTATGACAACACTTTGCCAGCTGACAAAGTTTAGATGTGAGGAGAGAGTTCTGTGTTTTTCTCTTTCTGTGATTAATTTTGTAGTGGTGGTGGACACAGGAGCCTGTCAGACAGGAAAAGGACAGAAGAGCAGAAAAAAGCTAAACATGAGAGTGGTGCAGCATAGGTTAAAGGCTAAAACACGGCTTAACTGTTTGTGATTCCAACCCGCATGGTTAATCTGCAGTGGTCTGTTCAAACTTGAGAGTCTATCAATAAAATAAAGAGTAAGATTATGTAATGTTTTATGGTTTGCTTGATTTTATACTGTAATTCCTGACACTGTTGTAAAGCACTTTGGGTACCTTTTTGTGTATTGTAAAAGGCTATAGAGATAAATATTGATTGACTGATTGACAAGAAAGCATGTGGCTTCATGGCTCAACACCTTTTCTGTTTGCATTCTGTGGGGTGCCACTGCTCAGGGGAGATAATCTTAAAATAGAAACTTAAACAAAGAGCAACAGTTTGGTGTGAAAATGTCAATGAATCCCTCTGCGATTAAGCCACCTGCTCCTATATCAAACAGTCGCAGTGCCTGCGATGCAATTTAAACTGTGAAATTATGACACAGAGGGAAAATTACAGTTGTTACTCAAAGGAGAAAACAGCATCCAACTGCTTCCCCCTACACCTTGAGGATGTAATACAACAAGAAGCCATTAATTAGTCGAGAGGATCAGTTATTATTTATGAAGCTCCGTCGACATAGTAGGAAGTTTGCGGTAAGATGATGATAGAAGCTTTATAAGAAGTGTTTCAGATTCATTGACGGTCTTAAGCACTTGCTGTTGCTTGGGGATTTTCCCAGCTGTCTTCTGGGAGTGATGTATAATTGAAGAGTGTTTTAGATGTATGTATAATAGATGTGAACACACTACCAGCACGGACGATTAAGTGGCAGCCGTTGGGACCTGTCGTTATATAAGACATCATATTGTTTTGTCTATGAATGTCTTTTTAGACCATGCCTGAGTAAATATTCTGAAGTCACTTTGACAGCATTTATTTTTCACTGCCTCTAACATCCCTTACTGTCTCGGAGCAGCAACAACAGTTTCCTTTACGAGCAGAGCTTTGATACACTAAGTCTAGTTCAACATATCCATTAACACTGATGTTTGCTGGCGCCAGCCTGTGCGATAGAAAAGGTCACTTTTCTTTCCGTGTCCTGCCTTGTCACACTGCTTTACATGATTATTTATGTTGGAGGCTGGCTGACGCTGGGGGTTGGGGACTCTGGCTGTCAGGTTGTAGATGCTGGGAGCAAAAGAGAAAAATGGAGAAGAAGAGAGGTTAGTGTAGGTGCGAGATTTCCCCTGCTCATGCTGCGCACATTGGCCTCGGGCACTTGCAGATATTGATGGAGGCTGAGGAAAAGGTGTCATGTCTTAGAGCCTGATCCAGCTGGCTTAGCCAAAGCAGAGCCGCGAGTGTACAAAGTGCAGATTATCACACAGTGACCTTTGAGACACAGATGTTTTTTTAGGGAATAATGCAGTGACCAATCAATAATGTCCAGTGATGTGTGTTGTTGTACATTTCCTCTGAGTGCCAGAGTGCCCTGTTATTGGAATAATGTTGCCCTTTTGATTTGTCAAACTGCAGTCTGTGAGCTGATAGGTTTCAGTGTGTGTATTATTTTATTTAGTGCCAGAAATCTGGAGCCCTTAGCAGCAGATATGCGGAAATTCTACTTTTGCACAATGCTGGGACAAAACAGGAAGTTGGACACTGAAACACTATCTTAACATCTGGTTTACTGAATGAAACAGTGCGTACGCCATGTTGTATTTCACCCTACTACATCAACAAACCAACACGATGAGTGTAGCCTAGCTTTATCCTGGACGTGGTAATTCACCACATGGGAAATACTTGGTCTTGTGTTGCACTCATGAAGCGCAGCGTGTTTGTGATGGTGGGAAAGGGAGCACAGAGCCAAACTGTAGAAATAAACTGGACACGGCTGTGGTAAAAGTCTAGTGTTAACCCATTGAAACTTAGCATAGCACCAGCGCTAGGATTCGCACATTTGTTTTTGATTGGGGATAGTCTTGAAACCAGATAAGATTAATCATTCTTTTTGCAGCCCAAATTTTAAGGAGTTTCACAACATTTGGTCTCAGAGCACAATGAAGCTCACATAACAAAAACCTTTATAAACAAGATCACGGGTATTTGCAGCACTTTTTCCACTGAAACAAACGCCATCATCATGTAGTGAGAATTGAAGTCATTTGTGTTCCTCTAGTTGGCAGTTTTAACTTTGTAAAAACAATATTAGTATCAGGCACACTTAGAATTTTGTTTGCACTAGTGTAAATTTGTTGTTTTGGTGATAACATTGTCCCTTATCAAATTCCACAATGTAATCATTTTTATCTGGATTTCAATAACAAATATTATTAAAACTTGGGATTTTAGAGTCAGTTTCATGTGAAGCAAATAAGAATTCTCCAAAAATGGCACAACAGTATGTAAAAATGTAAGATATATCCTGGTCGACTTGCACATTGATACGTCCAAAATCCAACATAGGAGAGTCGGATTATTTACAAAATCAGCTTTTAGTCAGCCTCAACCTACGTCCATTTAATTTATATATAATTATGTCTTACAAGGAGATATTTAAGTTCCTTTGTGGTTGCCTCACTGGTCAGTGAAGGGCATCCGAGTTTAGTGTTAAATGCTTCTCTTTAAATCCTGAGCACTTCTCTGCAGGTCCCTTCATGCTCTCTATTTGACTTGGTTGCTCCAGTCAGAGTCCCTCTGCTCCATTGCTCCAGTAGAGAGTCCCTTTGCACAGCTTCCATCCTTCTTAAATCAACCTCTCTGTTGTTACAGTGGTCCAAAACTGAAGCTGAATGCCCAGCCAGGATACATGCCCATTAGAGATGTCTCTTTTTTTCTTTCTGGCCTTTTTCACTTCACAGTGTTTGCTCACAACTAATCAAAAACAGAGTTGAATCATGCTGACATTACACAGTATTTAAGTTTGTAATCCTCATCTGATTGTTTGCTTGTTAGTTTAATAGTTTGCATGCATCAAATGAAGATGCCTGAGGCTCCATTGATTTACTGTAACCCTTATGATGTGTGTGTTTATTTACTCTTTTAGTCCTCCACTTCTTCCACTTCTGCCAGTGTAAAAATCAAAAGGAGCCATCTTTATTTCTGTCTTACGGTCTTCTCTCTTTCACTTAGCGCTTCATTTACCACCCTCCTACTTCTAACAAAAAGATCGTCCTCTGCCACTCTCATCCTCTCCCTGATCCTCTCTGTCTTTCTTTAGGACGACACAGAGCCCTACTTTATTGGAATATTCTGTTTCGAGGCAGCCATTAAGATCATCGCCCTGGGCTTTGCGTTTCACAAAGGTTCCTACCTCCGCAACGGCTGGAATGTAATGGACTTCGTTGTCGTCCTCACAGGGTAAGTCTGTCATATCAGCAAGGGATGAAAGTCATAAGAGATATGAGAGAGTCGTTTCTTTTGTGTGGATCTGAGAGAGAGTGTGTGGTGGCATCACCTTCTTCTGGGATCAACATCCACTTACAAGCACCCAAATGATATTCAACAAGTGGCAGAAGCCAGGAAATGATGTGAAAAGAGACTCGCATTTGTTGCTTTGGCCTTTCCCTTTTTTTCTTTGATTTTATCAGAATCTTTGGACTGCACTGGCTTTATGAACTACTCTGGACACCCTTTGTGGCCTCTGACTTTGTGATTACAGATTGTAGAAGGCCTGTTCTTTGAAGGCAGCACACTATGATGGATTAAAAGAGGAATGAATTATGTGCCCAGGTTATGAAATAACATGGGAAAGAAAAAAGGGAAATTAAAAATGTTTATAAAGGCATATACCTCTAGGGGCTAGTTTAGGTCAGTGGTTACTGTGCATGCCCCATTTACTGAGGCTTTGGCACTCATTGCAGCAGTTATTGGTATGACTTCCGGCCTCTATATCTTTTGCTACATGTCATCCCACTCTCCCCACATTTTCTGCCCCTCCAGCTGTTCTGTCAAATGAAGGCAAACAACCCCAAACTGTGGAGTGTCTTTGTGGAAAACATATTTAGGTTACCTCTGAAGTGCTCTGTGAATTTTTTTCTCTCCTTATAATGAATAGACTCCAAAATAGCATTGGTAAAGCTATAAAGAGACTAATTTGTCATTGTTGGGCTTTAAACAACCAGTGCAAGACATAGAGCATATAACACCAGTTTCACACCAGTGGGCTTGGTAAGTCCACTAACTTCAAATTTGAGTTATGTTGGTGTCTTTGTATTTTTTGTTGTTGTTTTTTTAATCAAGATTTTTATTACAGCAGTGGGAGGAAACAATCCAAAAAAAAAAAAAAAGATCCAATGAAAACAAAATAGACGAACAGGCTTCGACACTGCTAAGGAACAGCATTCACGTGTCAGTGTTGGTAAAGATGGCAAGTGCAGTGTCCGTGAATGGTTTTGAGGGCAGGAAAAGAGTAGTGATCACCGACAGAGACTAATAGAGGCTGTAGGTGAAGGCAAAAGAGCCAAAATACTGTATGCATGATTTAGAAGCAAGCGGCAACCTCCAGTCTGAGAATATGAGTGTGTTCGCTTGAGGCTGGCTCAGGAAGTACCAGAAGTCACATACACACCAAGCCAAAAAAGCCATTGTCAAAGCAGAAATTAACCTATTTACAGCCTGGTTTAAAAAACGTCTCCTGTCTGAGTCGCTAATTTTACTACCAGCACCCACTGTACGGGGGGTGAATTTTTTTTTTTAACTCTGCCGTTAAGAGGATATTAAGATAGCGAGCTCCCCCAATAAGAGGTACAGCTGAGGGTCACATGACCAACAGGCGCCCTATGGCTGTAGACGAAGCCCTTGCCACTACCAATGTGGCCACTATAGCCGATGTGCTTCATTTTCCGTTTTTAAGAAACAGACGGGTGATGTCAGCTAGACTACGTCCATGTTTTATATAGTCTATGTTTAGAACACATGTTCAACAAATCAAAAACTACAGTACATTCAGAAAATACCACCTTTTGTCACATTTGGAAACACGGAGTAGTGTCCTCATGCTTTTACAGTTCATGGTAACATCCACACTTTGTCTTTATTTAAAAACATCCAACTTGGTCATTTCACTATCACATGACTTACATCCTGAAAATAACAGACATCAGATTTGGCTTTCAGCTGTTGGTAAGACCCTGGTTAAATTTAGCGTTTTGTAATGCTGTTAGCGCCAAAATGAGCTGCAGGCGAGTGTCAGGCTGTGTGGATGGCTCTGAATCAGACAGCGTTGTTTTGGTCAACAGAGCCATTGCCTGTATCTTAAAGTGCAGGTTTATTTGAGTGCTTGTGTATAATGTGGCTTGATGCATGTTTTTATGGTCATCATCTGTTCGCACATGCTGCTAAAAGGCTCATTTGGACCGAGAACCAACTGCTGTACAGAGACGGTAATGAAAAGTGTGGTATGGACGTGCACTAATGGAGCCTTTGAAAACAAGGGAATCAAGTACAAAAGTTAGTGTTGTATTTTATAAATGTATAAAAGAAAGAACTCCATGGACTGCATGTTGTTAGCTAAGTGGACCACAGAGCTCTTTGACAGACGCGTCTATGGAAGAAAGTGGCGTTTTCTTTTAGCCGCTCATAGTGGGCTCGAATGAGAGTGGCTGCCTGGTTGGAAAGCTGTCAGACTCCTGGTCTTTTGGGACGAGTAATGGCCGATGTTTCTTATGATCCAAAAGGAGTCATGACAGAGTAGTGGTCAGGTTAGATGTTCTGAACTGTACTGCTGGGAACTCAACTTAGCCTGCACTGATGTTTCATCTGAGAGGTTGTATGGTGCTTTTTGTCCGTACAAACCATTAATGGAAGTCAAAATGTGGTCAGTGGGGATAAAGTTTGAGTTGGTTTTGGATGCAGGTTGATATTTCGCAGACTTCTTATGCCGGGGATTGAAGCTAACATCTTTTAGCATCAACCAAACAATCTTGTTGCGCATGTAGTCAATAGTCAAGGCGTTATTTGCCTCTGTTCACTCATGCTGCTGAAAGGCTCTGCCAAGATTGAGATTGTGTTTGTAAGTCAAATCAATGAAAACAAACCAAAAGACAGAAACTAAATAAGAACCAGAGCAACAATTTCAGAAAAGCTCTGTTTGAAGTGATGAGCACAAATGTTTGAGGTGATGATAAAACAGAGAGAAGACAGGAATCCTTTTGTAAGAAGCTCATCAGACTCTGACTTAAAAAAGCATTTTCTCCTTTCACTTTCTCTTTTCATCGCATTATTTGCAAGGTTTTGTTTGGCTCTGTGATGGATTTAAAGCTCTCATGCAATACCTACACGGTTGATCATTTCCTGTGAGTTGGAGGATCAAAGAAGGCGTTTGGTAAATGTACGAATGAGATCACACAGAGGCAGATTGCTTAGAGCAAAACTCTTTACTAACTCCACTTTCTACTTGTAGAAGGACAGCAGCTTCAAAAAGCAGCAAAGCAGGATGGGCCTGACAGTTCGCTCCTATTAGTTGAAATTTGGGGTGTCAAAACCGTTATGTCACGCAAGCCCTCAGTTGTAAACAATGGCTTGTGTGTATTTTAAGGTTTGTGGCGAAGTCCCTTCAGCCATTAATAACTCGCCAATAAAACTTACAGATCTGTATTTGTGGATCCAGTATTCTGCGACTTAGTGAAAGAGTGGGTCATCTCTTGACCTTAAGTTTCCTTTTTAGTGGGTACTACTTTTCTTCCATCTCTGATGTTCCTTATGTAACATTCTAATTATTTAGAAAATTGATTTCAAAGACGCTTTCAAAATTTTGTCTTGTTTGGAAAAAGGCTCATCAAAAATCATTATTTCAGACAGACTTCTTTTCTTCAATGATCAAATCTTAAAAGAACGCCCCCTCAGTTTTGGCGTCCCATTGCTGACACAGCTGGATACAAACGAACCATTATGTTGTGTATGTGTTAGCCTGTGTTGCGTTGCCAAGCAACCACTGTAGATAATCTGCCTCAGCGTGGTTGGGGGTTTGGTGAGTCTGTTTGTTTTGTGCTCTACATGCTCCTGCGGGATCAGGGGGGGTTGGTTTGGACATCAATTTAAAATCAATCAGATCACCTCTCTGTGTGGCTTGGCTCAGTGGATCACAGCTGAATCTGATCCTTGGAGAACTCATCCTAATGATGAAGATAAAACACAAGAGGAGAGATTGAACTATGTTCTGGGATGGTCATGCTCTCTAAGTGAGGTTAAGCGGATTAATCAGACACCTGGGTTTTTAAAATCTAGTCCGCTGTGTTGTCCACGGAGAGGGCAGCAGAATTAGTGGTTGTACAGTCAGGTTTGTCACAAATGATGTAAAACAACACACAAAGATCAAATCAGATGATATCATTTATAGCACAAATAATTTAAAACAAATCATTTTCAAAGTTATCAATCACTAGTTATATGTAAGAACTTAGACAGCAGAGGTAGAAAGCAGAAAATTCTACTCAAAGGAAAATGTAGTCTGTGTAATGTAATATTAATTCAGTTAAACCGCTGGTCGGTCAATTTTCTCAAGTAAAAATCAAAGCTTTTCATTAAAAATTTTCTCAAAGTAATGAGGTAAAGCCAGATCCATCAATCAGCACATCATTATTTTGCAGGCAAACGATCAAAGTCTTTAACTTAGAAATGGGGATAGTTCTGTTACATGAAGAAACAGGATTGCTGCATTAGGATGGTAGATAGGGCTGTTGAATCCACTATTTTTTTCTATCTAAACAAATTAAATGATGTAATTTTGTTAAAACAAAAACAAACTGTAGTCCTGGTTGGACTGCTTCTGACAGAACACCCATAATAACTAATGAGAGCAGCAGATGTTACAGCTCACAAGCATGGCAAACAGAAATGTTCCCAGAGCAAAATGGAGTATTGAAAAAGAAAACCAGCTTGTAGCTTTATGTTCTTATATTCCTCTCCTCATTTTGTTTATCTCCTGAACTCATGTTGTATCATAAAAACTCTCGTGAGATCTCATGTTGGTACAAATGTTGCCCTAAACGTTACGTGTGTGGTGAAGTGGTCTTATCAAACCCTAAAGTGTGTGTGATCCAAGAGATGTCACGCTATTCTTTTGGAAAAAAAAAAAAAACACACTGTAAGAAAATGAAATCTTGCTGAGTGTTTGCTTCCAACTTTGAGTCAAATATCTCACACAGACTTAAAATAAGCCACATTTAGCTTACAGGTACAGATAACCTCCTCATTCAAGATATTACAAGCAAAAACACAATGAAAGAAATCAACCTGATTAAAATTTTATTTGTTACATGAGTCGATAATTTCCCTTCTTTTCAATTTCTTAAGATCTCTTATATTATTAATATTAGTCCCCGCCTTTTGTACAAATCCACAGACCAGTCCTTAGGATAATTATATCGATACAGCCATCAGCGCCTAATGAAAGGATCTAACTGATAGCGTAGCCAGAGGCCGTGGCAGACCTTTAATCTAGCCTGATAAGACATTAGGAGCCTCTAATAAGAGAATGAATCTGGCCTGGTTGCCAGAGGCCTAATCAATAGAACACTGAGCAAGCCAGCTGAGGAACACCCTGATGAGTAGCCAGACGCAGCCATTCACAGGCTGAACACGACACAATCCATGACTGGCAAAGAGAGTGGGAGAAGCCTGCCTTACTTAGAAAACCATTTTCTTCCTGGAAGCAATTTACAACATTTGCCAGTATGAAGCATCGTTCTCCCAGGAGCTGGAGAATCATGACTCAGCTGTGGCAAATACAAGATTTAAATAAATAATTACAGAAAGGATTAAATGACACTCACTATTATGGTTCTAATTTCAGAGGCTAAACTCGAGTCCATTTGTAACCGCACATGTTTTTTTTTCCTCCTCTTCTTTGAGGATCAGTTGAGGTAACATCACTTTTAAAGCCACAGAGAGTTGAAAAGAGGTTCTTTACATTTTGAAGCCATTGTGGTTTTAATACCATTTGCTGTCTGTGGCTCTTCACAAGCTTTGTGAAGTCTAAGGAGGAAAATAAATAGAAACAGCTTGGAGACGACAAGGACAGAGGGTTGGAGTCTGAGAGTGTGGCGTTGGAATAATGGGGGTTTAAATGAAGAGGCAGGAGGTGGTGTCAGCCTGCTTCTACTCTCAGTTTGAAAAATGTTAAAGTAGAAGTCTAACACTGTCATTTCACAGTTTTTTAATCAAAGCTTGAACCTGCCTGATAAGGTCCTTAGGAGTGAGACACCATGATTAAATTGCCCGTGAGTTATGGACAGCATTTGGAATTTGTTTTTTTTTTTTTAAAGTGGGGACCTTTCAGTCTCACATTTCTGTCTTTCAAGATTCTTTTACATATTTCATTACACTCCTCACAAATTTCAGCTTTATCAAGATGGCTTGAGAATGTAAGCGGTCAAATTGTTCATCCAGACTTTGCTCAGTTTTAATTCAATCAGCCCCTTGGTAAAATATCTGTAAGGAGCTGAGGTGAGTGGATGTGTGAGCTCTGCAGTTTGAAGTCGGGAGGATTCAATGCAAGCAAGGATGGGTCAATCAGGTTCAGAACAGATTCATGCCATAAAATGCTTGCCTCAGTTTGTCAGTATGTCATTTGTTGTGCAGAAATACAGGATGCAGATAAAGAAGTAGTCCATGCTTTAAGTGCAAGAGATGATTAGCTGACCAAAAGTTTGTCTGTTGACTGAAAGCTTCCTTCGGTAATTGTTTAGTTATAACTTTAACAGGAATACTGTCTCTTACAGGCCACTGGGTCAGTGTTTGCGTCTGCCTCAACCCCTCCCTGCCAGTGTGTTGATCTTTTGGGATGTTTCGGGGTGGAGAGTAAGCGTGGTTACATCAGCCAATCACAGCGCACCCTGTCTGCAAGTGACTCTGTGTGTTGATGATTGAGTGGATGCTAATCAGAGCAGCTATGATAGTGGACATAGCACGTAGGAGGATAGACACAACCAAAGTGAAACAAAACATCAAACAGATAAAGCTTTTTTTTAAAGCTTGGCTCAACTTTCACTCGAGAACTTGGAGAACAGCAGGGGGCGAAGAGCAATGCAAGTTGGTCTGTGTCAAATACCTATGATTAGCTTCTGCTAACAAAGTCTGGTGCATGGCGCTTGAGTCTCTCCCATGAGAAAACGTAGTGCTACAGGTGGTTGCTGGGCTAGTGACTGCGTTCACATAGTTACAGTCAGAGGATGTGGGTGTGCGCCGCTGCTGTCAGTGAGCCAAAGAGGAGGAGTCCACTCTGAATGTTGTGTTTACTAACACGTGATGAAAACTCCCGCAGACCCTACCTTTAAGGCCTGGAAATCAATTCAACATAGAAAGTGCTCTGATACTTGAAGGAAATGAAGAGGAGCAGGAAAACTAAAGAAAAGACCTAATAAGCTCATTGCAATGTTGTTATTTTTCCATTAAATGTAATTATTTGACATGATAATGTGCTGACGATATGATTATGTTTTTGTTGTGAGGACTGTTAAATGGCTGAAAGATTCATGGCTCTCCATTTAGCCCCCCCAGCCTCTTGGCCTTTGATAGCCAGTCTATTATTGACCAAATCCTCAAATGGCCTTTTACTGCCTGTGGAAACGTTACGGAAACCACAATCTAAAGCTCTGGGTCAAGTCACTGAGAACAATATTTCCTCTGTGGACCTCAAGGGAACAAAAGTGGGGGCATTTGTTTTGATTTATTTACCAGTATGTTTGATTTACCTGCCTCATCAGTAAGTGGACAGGGCCAGGGTCTGTGCTCGCTTGGACTTCAAAGTTCTGGTATCCTTTCATGTGCCTCTCAGGTAACCCAGCGAGCACAATTGGAGGCTTCAAAGTGTGGTTGCAGAGACAGAGGTCGGGTCACTTTAGCTTATGCTCGCACCCAGCGGCATGAATAAATGCTGCTTTGAACGTCTGCCAAAATGCTGCTGTCTGATCATAGGACTGGCTGTCTGGCCTTTACAGCTGTGTCTGCTCTGGGTTTGTGTCGATGTGAATGTGTGCATACAGGTCAGAGCCAGGGTTAAATAGCATTTTATCATACTTAAACCTTTGGTGGAAGTATTTTTGCAGCCATATACAGTATCTGGATTTCATGGAGGTTTTTGCCTCACAACATTTGGTGGATGGGAAATGATTCAGCAGTCAGATTGATTTTGAAAAACCCAAAGCAGATATAAGGCAGATGGTAAAAACACCAGTTTGCTATTGATCAGGGCTGTCATTGATTTCACCTTTACTTGGCACATTAGATTCTGACCTTTTCTGTGCATCCTCATTTTGACCTGTCCAGCTGGGGTCAGAGTTGAAGAGGGCTTATCTTTGTTGTTACTCGTATGTATCCAAGGAGTTTGTAGTAAAGAATGACAGAAGGTGCTTATTATCTGAAACAACCGGCTTGTGTTGATGATTTCTTAAGTGCTCCTAGACCCTCTTGGTGAGATGTTGACTGATTTCCACACATGATACCTCCTTAGCTTGCTTCTTGGTTTCTTTGACGGCTCTTTGATTATGAAAGCATGCTCTGTCAAATGTGTTTCAGGTTGCTCATGTAGCGGCCCTTTCTGTAATATTATTGATCTTTTCCTCATTACCTGATGTACTGACAGATGTGGTCACTGACCTGACAGCTGAGAAGTGTTGTTGCTTTCTGCATGAGTGTGTGGTTATTGTGTTCTTGGTACAGGTTGATCTGCTAAATGTCTCTCAGCCAGTAAGTGATGCCTTTCATTAACAATGTGCGCTCTGTGAGGCTGGCTGAGTGCTGCTGATGCTGAGGCTGTGTTGTCCACATCAAGGCAGACTGAGGCATGCTCCGCTCCGTCTGTCTGCCACAGGAGCTCTGAGCGGCGTCTGGGAACTCTGTCAGCTTGTTTTCTTCCCGCTCACGCTCACACAGGGATGCAGCCAGGAATACAAAACGAAATTGCAGAGATTCAACTAGCAATTTTCTACCTTATTGGCTCTTCTCCTCTGATTATCCCATTCATAACCATATTATAGAAGTAGGGAATCAGAGACGTTCATCTGTTGTCGAGGTCAGGGTTACTTCCTTTGGGGTTGCTAGTTCTATTCAAACCTTTGACCTCATAAAAAACACACAATGTCTAGAGTCCTTATGGCACCTTTGTTTTAAAATCTAGCTTGTTAAATGCATATGTGTGTACTTTTATTTTTGTAAAGCCTGGAAGAGATGTAAATAATGACTGCACATCACTGAATTAGTCAGATGAAATGAAAACAGTACAAGACAGGCAATTTCAGCAGAATAACACTTCTCTTCTCTGTGATTTGAAAAACAAGACTACAGAGGGGGGATACGGGGTTGTGGTGGCCACAGAGTCATTTTTTTGTGGCCTCAGTCAAACCCAAACACCCAGCCATTTTAATCCATAAGCCCACAATTAAAAAAACCTTTTCAAAGGTCAATCCCTTCTTGCACTTTAAAAAGTCAGAGAAGCACAAACTGCTAATTCCAATAATCTCTTTACCACAAACAAACACAGCCTTTGGTCTCCTGTTAATCTGAGGACATCTTTTTATGTAACTCACCTTTCTTTGAAAACAAACAAAATATGAACAACACTTATACCCCAAGCCCGCTTTCAGCCACTTTACTCCAGCACTGCCTTTCTCACGTCTCCTGGGAGATTTGATCAGTGCTGTTCCCTACACTTATGCTGCCCTGGGTCCCCTTGACACTGTGCTTTTCTGGTCTTGCTAAGAAAACACTCTTAGATCTGAACAAGTGAGCATTCGTCAGGGGAATAAAATCAAGACAGCTCTGTGAAGTTCTTGTTGATTTAGTTGCCATCTTTAACAATCCGTAACAATTTACAATCAGCTGCTATTCCTCTGATATACCCGACAGAAAGCTCTTCGTATCCACTGACAACAGGTTTCAACCTATGCTACATTGACTTGTGGAACTCCTCAAGGATCAATTTTGGGCCCACTGCACATTTATCTTTTTGCTCCAAGATGGCCAATTTTCCTTTATTACATTTTAACATGAAATTGTTTAAAACAAATGCTGCCTCAGTTTTCGTCTTTTGCTCAGTTGTACCAAAAGAATGACTTCGGTAAAAAAAGAAAAACTCCAGTCATACAGTATTTTTCTACTGTAACTGTCACGAGTTGAAGAAAGAGAATATCATCAACTCTTACATACTGTTACCCAGCACAGTTTCCTGCGAGGCCCCCTTTGAACTCTATTTTTTATGAAACAGTGGTTACAAACATGGCCTGTACAGTTTCAAGACACCCAAAAACAACCATTTTCCTTGACCCACGCTGGTAGATCTAAAACCCATTTTTGGATACCAGGTCACCTTTTACCTGAAAAGTATGTAGGGTTAATGAAAACATGGTGAAACAGTAAAAAAAGATCATTTCAGACTTTGAGAAGAACCTGCTGGGAGAGGGTGAATCTCATGTGCTGCTGCACTTTGTCCATCTACTGTGTGTCTCTGCTCTGCTCTCTGTCACAGCTTAGTTGGAAAATACACATTTTGTTAAGTGCGCGTTGCTGGGGCACAGATGGCCTAGCGGTCTAGGTTCCATGAGGTTCGCCCTCAAGCGGGTGGCCCTGGTTGGAATCCAGTCTGTAGCTTGTTTCCCTAATGTCACTCCCCACTCTCACTTAGTTTCCTACTCTATCCATTGTCCTATTCTTTCTAATTCTAGGCATAAAAAGTCTAACTCTACATTTGAAAAAAAAAACAGACACAGAAGCAGCTGGTTTCCTGTGTGCTTTCTTCTGACTTGCTGACTTCAAACAGGGAGTTTAAGACAAGCGTCCAATGACTGACACCTATTAAGTGTCCAAATAATCCCAGCATGCTTTTCACCACTGTTGGTGGGGAGTCAAATGTTGGCATGTGTTCAGTGACTCACAAACGTTTTCGGTGCCCAGCGTTACTTCTATTATCCTGTGGTATTAAAACAACATTTGAAAGTTTAGTGTTGAAATTTGAAATGTGGAATCGTGACAAACCCTGCTGTGTTCCCCTCAAGGCATGTGATCAGTCAGTTTGGTTGCATTTTTTTTTATCATTGCTGTTTTAATTTAAAAAGGAAAACTGGCATAACCTTTCATTTAAGTCCTGCCACTTAAACATAACACATCAACAAAAGTCTTGATAAATGATGATTCCTTGCTTACATCAGATGCAGACCTTGAGATAGTAGCTCAGTGCTTCAAGTTTCTCAAAAAATAGCACAAAAACACATCAACTGTTATGTTTCCACAAGTTGAAAGGGTGGTTTGTGCTTTGTGTCATGCTGCTGCGATGCTCTTCAACTCCGCTTTTGAAAAAATGCTGTTAACCCTGTTCCCGCAGTCTGCTGCAGAAGTACTCACAGCGACCTCATATCCCTCTTTCACAAGCTTCCATTTAAATTTTGGATCCAAATAAATCATCCTCACGACTGTATGCCTAATCTCTCTGCAAGGCTTGGTCTGTTTGTCCAACCTCATTTGTGCGTTTATTTTCCTGGGTCTCCGTCTGTGGCGCTGTCCCCTGTGCGTCAGGTTTTATGTCACAGACAATGCCCTCTTGTGCTAAGTGTTTTGGTGCTTGAATCATACTGTGTCACTGTGATGCTTTTTATGTTTTTTTTTGTTTGTTTTTGTAATATTATGTTTTCTTTTTAGAAAGGACTGAGTAAATTAAAACACATACGCTTGCTTATTACAAACTCTGAACTACAATGTGATGTAAATTTGACACTTGTCACATTATAATTAGCATTAGCATGTTTGGACTCGACAGCTGACTTGACAAACTGGCTAATCACAGCTCATGCCAACCAGCAGGCAAGCCCCAGTTCATGAATATTTATGAGAATAGAAATACAGTGAGCCAAGGTGACTCAGTCTAACACTGTGGATGTAACAAATCCAGCTCACATCTCTCTCACTCCTATCACGCCTATTAATGCCTACTGACTGAAATGGCTGCTTGCTGGAGGGCTTTAGTGGCTCAACCAATAATCATAATGACATATATTTGGCAGGTTCTTGGCAAGACTGTCACATTTTGCATCATCTGTTCTACTTATATAAGATGGCCCCTGGTGGGAGGGCACGGCTCATAATATAGAAGCTGAAAGGGAAGTTGGCAAGCACACAAATATACTACAGCAACGTACATGTGCCAGACACATTCACTGTATGCATAAACACATGATGTTCAGCAAAACAACACAATAAAACACATGAAACTTTGAGGAAGCAGCACTCTTTTTTTCACACACTAGAGTTCACTCACAAATATACAAATTTGTTTCTGCTGCCAAAGATCCAGTTAATCATGAGTGAAAACGGTGTTTGTCATTTCCTGTAGGCAGAGGAAGTGGACCACGCTACAGCTGATGTGGCAGACTGGCAGGTTTTCCCCTTAACACATGATTCAGTGCAGGGATAATTACAAATAACGTGTTGTTTTCTGGCAAAAATCCGTGTCTTTGCAGATTCTCCCACTGCATTCAGGAGGAGGAGAGATAAGAGAGTGACATCAATTACTGTCATTTTATCCTACAGTAACACAACAGGAAAACACAGGAGACATACTGTAGCTAAGGCAGAGCTATTTATGGTTGACACAAGGTTTGTATTTGTTGTCATATTCATTTCTAGTCAAGTCATCAGAAAGTAACCAAATTAGTCCAGACTACATGGGTGCCCAGGTCTGATTATATCTCAGGGTACAAAGTAGCCAGGTCCAAAGAGGGTGTAGAACAGACTAGGCTCATCACTATGAATGCAAACAGTACATAAAATATACAAATCTGAGTTAACCAAGTATATCTGACTGCTCGGATCTGAAAAATACTCAAACTTATTGCACAAAACCGATGAAGAGTGACTACTTTAATATTTAAAAATAATCTTTAAATTTTAGTTTTTCCTTGATTTCAACAAAATCAAGTGCAATTAGGACTTGCCTTTGAATTTCTTTTTTTCCTGAAGAATAAACGTTTTTGTAAATGAAAAAATGCTCTATATGCAACTGACTTCTACTTTATTTGACCCCTTTTTGGTTTGAACCCTTACTTTAAGCTAAGCAGCTTACAGTGATTACTTAACCAACAGCAGTTTACTTTTAGTATCAAGAATATCTTGTTAAAATACAAACTAACAGTTTATTTTGGATAAAAAAAAAATATTGCATATGTGCAACAACTACGATATAAATGCTGCATTGAAAATCTTTATAACGAACTCATTTTATGTTGACTCATTGAAGACCAACTGTATCACCTGCTCAAGGCGCAATTTAACAAAAAAAACTTTGTTTTGTATTATTTGAGTACATAATTTGCTTAAGTACAAAGAGAAATACATTTTGTAAGGTTTTGGAAACATAGTGGAGTATTTACTGGTTTATTTCCTGCTTTCAAAATCTGTTTGTTGTTGCCCTTTGCTCCTTAGCGGCCCCTGTAGTCGTGTGACTAAGACTCAGGAAGTGAAGAATATTGAACTGAAGTTTGCTTCTGTTGGTCTTAATAAATAAGTGCTGCAGAGCATCAAGGTTTTACCATGTGCATGTATAAAACAAAGCCATCGTAACGTCTAAAAAATGTCGTCACTCAAGTGGTTGAAAATGAGTACATTTAGAAACGCAACATCTTGGAAAGAAGACGTTACAAGTCACTACACCAGCTTTTGATGATGTTCCTTGCCACAGAGCCTGATCATTTCAGTGCTGTGACCAGAGTTTAATTTTGTCATTGTTGGATTTTTAAGTTTGTACATTTTTTATGTTCTGTACTAATGTTGAAAAATATTCCTTCTGAACTTTGCTCACTACTACCAAGGTAATGGGGGGTAAACAGTAACAGACAGTGTGGTTGATGGATGGATGGATAGATTGATGGATCCTTACATCCTACATCCTTGTTGTCTTGGATATGCTCAAGACATGGTCCAAAAGACAGGTCTGTCAGTCAGTATTGAAAGATAGGAAGGGTGTGGGAAAGTATGAGGTGAATTTAAAGTAGCACAATTTGTGAGGAGCTGTTTGTGAGGCTGTAAGATGTGTGTAGGACACTGCAATGAGAAGTTCTACTCTAATACAGGTTCCCAGGAATGACATGATTAAAGGTTGTGTAAGGAACCTTTGGTTTGTGTTGTGTTAGGCTCTGACAATCACACAGTGAGAAATTAACATTTACACATTTACAAATTTTCAAAAGAGGCTGTTTACATAATGCTGTCAATCTCCTTAGACATTCACTCCATATCAGCAGTCTCAGGTATTAAAAATAATCTTTCCACAATGATGAGTCTGATGGCTTTACTTTTGTAGATCGTAAAGAAACATCGGCAGTGATTTTGGTCTCTTTCATAACCAGTTAAAACCTCTTCACAGGACCTGGAAAGGGTTAAAGTATGTGTGTGTGCCCTGCCATGCCAAGCTTTAAAGGTCTCTATCTAGCATACACTGGGTCCGCAAGGCTTATGGTAGATAATAAATGAGACCTTTGAATCCTCAAGCTTTAAGACAGCAGCGCAGAGGAGAAGCTCAGCATTTATCCTGTTGAACATGCTGGTTCTCACAGAAGTGAGGACGACATGTCAGCCTGCAGGATGTTTATGTGACAATAACCTGGGACACTAGCCCACACACAACTTACCCTTGAAACTTCAGTACTCCTGAAGTGTCACATTCGTCAGTGGAGAAGCTGACCTCAGGTTCAGGACGATGAGCCATCAAATGAAAACACACTTTTTGTTTACAGGAAAACAAATTATGACTGTGAATTAAAGCTGTAAGCAGCAATGAGCGAGGGTTGGAGTGACACAGTTATGTTTCTTGATCTTTATACTGAAACAATAATTATACCCAGAAACTTCAAATGCTCTACAGTATTTGTAACCTCTACTGTAACAATCATGCCAGAATGCATTATTTTTTGTGATTGATAAGTAAATTCCCAAAGTTCAGCTCACATTAAATGTTAAAGGATAAATCAGATTGGTTTATACAAGTTGTCCAACACTGCAGAGAGTTTGAAAGCTCAGTGATTACATTTCATTATAAAGACAGGGTCACAGTCCAAAACCTCTTAAGCCCTGGAGCTTTTAAACTGGCTTAAGACTTTGAAGAAGACTCCAACACCTCAGAAGTATTAAAACAAGGAGATTATGTCTTCAGTTATTTAGCCAAAATTGTGTGCTGGATTTTGGACTGAATCTATGCTAGTTGTATCAAATTGAAAACATTTGTTGTTCGTTTTGAGTTGAAATTCCCTGGTCCTCTTAGGGGCTGATACATGCCAACAGTTATAGGATGAAGTGTTGTATGTCAGCCTCTGGTTTACACTGAAAACTTTTGAAAAAAGTCTCCAGAGTTGATTTTTTCTGAAACACTGCAGCCACCATTCCCATGTAAACAGCAAGCTGGAGTTTCAGTCGTAACGCTGACGTCAGCGCTCTGCATTCATTTGCATATAACAGTACAACAGTACTTTTTTTTTATGATTGTCTTGGACTACCGTGTTGTGCTTGTGTTGCTCAATCTGATAAATCTGAAGACTAACTTTCAATAAAATGTGAATCTGTTGCACCACTACTGCAATTAACATTTACCAATAAGCCAGATGATTGGCACAACTCAACTTCGGTGGAGATCTTTCAAAAGCCGAATTTGGACAAGACAGTTGTAGCGCCAACTACAGTCCTGGCATGTACGCTTCAGATTTTTTTTTCACTGGGTTTCTTGCATTGTGGGGTGAAACTTTGCAGTGTAAACAGGGTCAAAGTCTAATCCATGGTTTCCTTTGTGGTTATGGTTTCTAAGCTTCATGCATTTCAAGGAAGCATTTTGCTGCTACCTACCTTGATCTATTCAACCTGTCATTACTGTGAAGTCATTTCATCATTTGGAACATTAGTCTCAAAAATGTTGGCTTGGTGGCACTGCTTATTTTAAGGGTCCCATATTATGCAAAAATCACGTTATTAAGTATTTTAGTGACATTTGTGGGTCTTTGGCTTTCCTCCCAGTACACAAAATGAGATATTTAGTGACAAAACCTGCACTTAGTAGTGCTTGTGAATGTAAAATCCTGACCTAAAACAAGCTGTTTGGAATTTCTGGGAATTGCAGATGTCAGCGATTCCCTTTTTTGAACAATCAGGAGCAAGTCTGACCTGCTTGGTCCACTTGGAGCTCGTGGCGCCGCTCTCAGTGACACGGAAGAGCAGGGCGGTATCAGCGGTGGCTCATTTACATATGAAGGCCACGCCCATTAAATCAGAGCATTCTGAACAGGCTATGAGAGCCTGGAAACAATGCTGCTGTGCTTGATTTATTGGCTTTTTGGACCAAAACATGTTACTACCATTTCATGAAGACATCAGTGATCCATATTACACTGCAGAAAATGAGCAGAATATGGGACCTTTAAAATAGGCTTGTATATCTCAATGTGTCTTTTATGTCTTCACTGCCAGCACAAGATAAATTCATACCACCTTGCCATAGACACTTAAGCCTTTCTCTTGAGGATGACAGAAGGAACTTACATAACCAAAGAGAAGCTGTGTCCTGAAGCACTAAAAGAGCTGTTCTGGGAACAGACAGCTGAGTAGAATCCAACCAACAACAGCTGATTAAACAATAGATCAGTCATTATTGATTTTGCTTCAAAAGATTGTGTCTCTTCTGGCACTCACTAGCAAGGACCTCACCCATAACAGGATTTGACTATTAAGGATTTTTTTGTTGTTGTTGTTGTACTAAAACGTTTTGCTGCCATTGATTTGGTCGAATTCAGTACAGGAGCCTCAAAACTGATTCCCAAATTCCCAAAAACCTGTATTCCTTGACAATCAAAACAGGAGTTCATATGAGTTCTTTTCCTTTAATGTTTCTTATTCAAACAACGTCATCTGAAAATGTAATAAACTGTGTCCAGTCCGCCTGTTGGTGTTCTCCTCATGTCTCTCCACCTGTAAGTGCACCAGCTGCACCACAAAATGAGTCCCAATTGGACATATTCCTGGTGTAATGGATGAATTGGCTCCTGTTGTTTTCTTCTGAGTCGTATCGCGACCCTTAAAGGACTGAAAAGTGCCTTTTTGTGGTTTGCCCTCCTGTTTCTGAACATCTTCTTGAACATCTGCATAATGGAGTGAATATTGGCACAGAGAACATCTCCTCCTTATTGCCTGCTGTCTCTCGCTGAGTGGAGGGGGTGGGGGGGCTCTGTTTGCACTCTGGGTTAAGAGAAGCAGCATTCCTCTTTCAGTTCTGTTCCTCTCCGTCTTATTAGATCTAAGAGGATGCTGCCTAGCTGCTGCTGCTGCTGCTGGAGCACTCATCCTCCTCCCCTCCTCCGTCCCCTCATTCTCTTCCCTCCACTTTGTCTTTTCTTCGTCTCGCCTCAGTGGAGAGGTACTCAGTTTGTTTGTCCTCTCTGGTCCCCTTGTAAGCTTTCTCAGTTTGGAATAACTGACGGGGTGTCACAGAGAGAGGAGCAGGGCACATCAGAGACGAGGAAAATTGAGGAGGATAAGAGGCTGGGATCAGAGGGCTGGAGATTTAGTCCCATAATAAACTGTCTGAATAACCTAACGCACATTATTCCCTGCTGGAAAAAAGAGCATTTAGAAAGTGAGTGTCTTCGCTACATTTTTTTTTTTTTTTTTTTACAGTTTTTACATCTTTGTTTTATCATCTCTTTGTTAAATAGATTTAAGCGAGTCATGGTGTACATTTGGCTATACTGTGTTCTACAATGGCCCCCGGTGTATGTCCATTAACAGTTTGTACCAGTCATTCTCACTGCTACACGTGGTAAAGTTAATTTGATCCATAATGGGTTTTTTTTTAATATAAATTATTCTTTTATTTACATATTTTTGGAAGATGATTGCCCCATTTCAAAATTGTAATCTCACATACTGTTAACTAGGACAGCCAGTTCTACAGAAGTACAGTAAAGCCACGACAGGTGGTGGGCAGAGTCAGTTTTTTCTTCTGTGGCTGATGCCACGCCGATCATGAGCTCGATCATATCCTTGGCTATTTCCAAAGGAGTAGTGCTACTTTTATTACTACCAGAGTATAGACATGAAATGAAGCACAGGTGTGAACAAGCATGGTTAACATATGGCTCCTTTTAAAGGTTGTACAACCACATGTTTATAGGTGATTCGTCAATTAAGGGAGTTTTTCTATCCCCAAGGTAGATTTCCAAGAAGAAAGTGTTTTTTTAACAAAAAACAAATAATAATAATAATAAAAAATGCAAGGGTTATGTTGAAGAAGTTATGGAAAAAAGTAACTGTGTCTTAATGATGATATTTTAATACTTTTTCTGTGAGTTGAAAATTCAAATGTGCGAGAGTTTCACTGTTTGGGGCTTGTCCCCTGTATGATGGTGTTGACGTGTGACAGTAATGACAAATTTCACTTTTTGCATAAAATGTTAGTTAATTTTTTAGCCTTGCTAAGCTAACAGGTTAGCTGGCATACAATGTACACAAAATCTATGTAAATAAAGTGAAATTTCCTACCAGTTAGTTAAAATATTCAATTCGCAGCTTGTTTGGTAATGACGCCTTATAAACATACTCTCACATCAGGGTGTATAAAAGATCAAATTACTGCCTCATTTTTGGATGTTCTTCTGGAGCATCTACTTAACATGCAACAATGTCAGTATCTTTTTTGTAAAAACTTTATTAGTCTGTAAAATATTGAGTGTGATGGTATTGACGGAAGTATAAGGGACAGAAATATTTAACGGTATATTAATTGCAAATTGAACAAGTTGAACAATTATAAACTTTATGAATTTGAAAAATGTTTTAAGTTATTATGAGGAAAAGTAAAGTGAAGATTTAAATGTATTAAGCACTTTTATTGCTTTATTATAGAGGGGATGTTAATACCTGGATTTGGGACAAGCCCAAAATAGTGAAATTCTTGTACATTTGAATTTTTCACACGCAGGAAAAGTATTAAAATATCATCATTGAGACAGTTATTTTTTCGTAGCTTCTTCAACCTAGTTCTTACAAATACAATAATTGTTTTTGCTAAAACCATTTCTTTTCTTGGAAATCCACACTGGGGACAGAAAAAAACTCCTTTAATTGAAGATTCACCCTTATATAGTATTAGTCATCTAATACTATATCATGATCAAATGCTTCATGAATAATTTAATCAGGTTGCGCTTCTCAGCATGATGATCTGATGTCAGGAATAAGAAAGTATAATCAGTGATTGTGCGTGTGGATTAGTCTTGTCTGCACTGCACATGGATTTTACGACAAGCACTCGCAGGCTACATTCAGGGATAATTTTGAGGTGATGTGTACGTGGAGACAGCGAGGCAGCCTGCTTTGTCCAAGTCTAATGTTAGCATGTCTTGAAACACACAAAAAAGTGCAAAACCTCAATAAATTTCAACCAGTTTATGCAAACTGTAGATAATCTCTTTCTTCCCTCTGAGAAAAATTCTGAAGGTGCTTTACACCTGTGGCTTTTTCCCTGAATTATTCATGGGACCAGTCTAATTATCAAACTGGCCACTTTACAGCCTGTTCATTCTTTTTATATTGTTGGTGATTCCTGCAGAACAGAGGATGCTACATTATGATCATATTGTGTTACTGATACCTTTACCTCTAGCTTCAAAGGAAGAGTGCAAAACATTGTTTTGTTCTGCACATTTTCTAGGAGTGAGGTTTGTCGTCTGTTGTTTGTTGGTGCCAAGCCTGCCATAACTACGAAGTAGGCCTTACAAAAGGCCATGGAGGTGGTTCACCTGTACAGTAAAGAGCTGAGTTTGTAAAGAGTCCTTAGCACTACATCTACAGCTCTGACCTGTCCTCCTTCTGCCTGCAGGTGCTTGTTAGGCTCTTGAACCATTGATCCTGGTACTGGAGTTAATTGATAGGATAACCAGCGTGTGTTTCCTCTGAAGAATCGTTGTTATTATGCTTCAGGCATCAGATCACTGGCTTGGGACCCTTCCTGTGTTTGTGTGCGTGTTTAAATATTTAGATTCCTGTTGCTTCTTTGGTTGTTTGACAGCTATAACAATGAACAATACCCAGAATAAGACATGACTGTTTTCAAACATTGGAATTGTCTCAGTTTTTTAGTGTAGTTTTATTCATTTATTTTCAGTTTTGTCTTTTTTACTTTTTCTTAAATAATTAAAAATGACTCTGAACTAGTGTCTCCATGAATAAGTAAGAATGTCGCTTGAAGTTTTACGAGTGTGAATTAGCTCCTCGAGTTTGTTGCTCTGACACTCATTAATTCAGTGGGTGTTTGTAGCATTGCACTGTACACACATTATTACTGCCTGAGCGCCAGTGTTTCCCTACTGCTAATTTAACGTTCTTTAACACTATAATTATCACATCTCTTACCCATGCAAATTGAGCAAGAAAGGAGAGATTGTTTGCTCTAAGGAAAACACAGCCTCATGGTCCTGCAGCTGAGCCCCATAATGACCAAAGTGGTGGTTGTGTGAAGACTGATCAGTGTTACAGTCAGCTGATATCAAGTGGAATGGATTGAGACATTCGGTTAAAGCAGTTGGCCTGGTGGTGCCTCCGGAGCAGCCCTCTTCTGGCTCAGTGTCTTCTGTATGTTTTTGGTTGATATGATCATGCAGCCTTTAGGCCGAATGTCAACTCAGCAGGCATTTTGAACAAGCCTATTAACGTCCTGAAAACAACAATGCTGAGGATCGATTGTGTCCTGGATGACCATTTGTCCTTCACAGCTCAAGGACTCAAAGTGCTAGACCACTGAATTGCTGTGCGGTTCCCAAACAACAGCTGTATTGATAACGTGCTGAACATTTAATTCTGTCTGTATCTCTGTATTCTCAAGCAGTAGTGAGAAATAGCTTATGTTTAGAGGTGTTAAATCAAGAAAAATGTTCTGTGTTTTTTGAGGCTAAGGTGTTAACCCTTGAAATTATGTATACAGAGTAAAAACTTGTTAGAGAGTTTAATTCATCCTGAAATTCAACCCATCTAGCGTCATCTGTTTTTGCATGAAGTTACTCCTTCAGATGCCAGTCTCAAAATCATAAGGAAACCTCAGTGGTGGTTTTATAACCCAGGAGGATTTTCTTCTTGGCATGTTTGGACAAACTGGACTCTATTTTTTCTGTGCTTTTCTGTTATCCATCTGCTGCACTCAGTGTGTATTAGCAGGTTTCCTTAAATGTCTGAGGGAAATAACCACATGTTGGCTGAAAGAGCAACATCTCAGCTTTCACAAACCATTTAGGGATAACGGTCATTCAAAGTGTGCTTGTGCAAATGTGTCAGTGCTGACACATCCAGGAATAAAGAGTGAAAGACATGGTCATTAATGGTTTCTTTATGGCCTGATCGGGTTTCAAAAGGAAAGCTTTTGGTGGAAAGCTTTCAGCTGACGTGCAAAAAAAGGATTATAACATAAAATACTGCCCCTTCCAGGTGCAGTTCTTTTTTTGTTATTTAAGTGAATTGTAAGGATGGCATGTGTACTTGTATTGTATCCCAAAGCAAAAAACCCTCACAATTATCATTAGCTGAACCACCGATAACATACTGCTAATCATGGCACTCAGTAAATGTCATGAAAGCAAAAAATTAAAACAAAATTTGCAATTACATAGGATCTGATCTATGCTCTGTGTGTGTGGGCAGCTTGCAAACTGAGACACAGTAACAATTTGGACCAAAGTTGGCTTACTTTGGAGAGCTAATTCATAAAGTATAGTATTTTTTTTCTTAAAACTGGAGAACTTTGGTGTAGTTGTTGGGATGACTTACCTCAGCATACAAGCTCATGGGAAGTCATGTTACTCAAAGGAATGGGATGTGCACATTTCTGAGGATGAATACAATGATAAAGTTTAACAAAACGAGACCTTTCACCCATAAAACTATGATGACTGAGAAGTAAAGAATATATCACTAGTTGGTTTTCATGGCACATGTCGAGCATTAAAAGAACATTTTGTTCTGTTTGGAACCAAAGACAAATTTTTCAGCATGAGGACGAGAGCGACTTTGACAAAGAGTCAAGCTCTGATGGTTTGATGGCTGGGTTGGACCATCTCCAGAACTACATCTCTTGTGGGGCACAGAGTCCTGTAATGAGCTGAACAGAGCTGACATGCCTCCTCCTGTCCTTCATGGAGTTAATTAGCAAATAATCTCTTACCACTGGCATTAGTTTCAATTTATTCAAGATCCAAATGGACACAGACAGAAAGGGGGCCAGAATGCGTAACAGATGAGGCTAATCTTTCATTATACATTATGGTCACCTCAATTAGCTAAGTTATTTGCGACACTCTTTATACCTTCTCTCTTAACTTTCCCCAGTGCTTTACTTCTCTAAGACTTTCCTCTTGACATTTCAAAACCAATGAGAACAACTCTTGATAACCCGTGAGTGAATATCTGTAATTAAAACCCAGTGTAGTGTAAAAAAAAACTGATTTGGCATGGAAAGAGTTTGAAAGGACACTCCCAGAACAAGTTTCTTTTCAGTCTTCATAAACCAAAATGAAAGATAAGGTTTTTCCAAAAGATAAAAGAAAGAAAAAGATCAGCTGCGAAAACTAAGACTTTTTTTTTTTTTTTTTTACAAAATCTTCTGAAATAAAAAGAATTGAGAGAGAATATGTCTTTAGCTTATAGTTCAATCATTACGTTTTATTCTGTTAAAGCTTTTATTGAATAATACATCTACAGCTGGGTTTTCACCAGTCAGTGTTCATTATTTTACATTTCCATTGTCAAAGTTTGGAAAGGTACCAAAATAACTGATCCATATCATCCTACTTTTTAACACCCTTCTGTTTGGGATACAAGTGTTGCTATTTGACCCTCAACAGGCCACTAAAAACAATGCAGGCCGTTGATTAAGAGAGAGGGAGGAGAGATTTGAGCCTACGGGATTGGATCTCTCCTAACCTGATGTTATTTAATCAGTTAAATTATGTAATTTAGTGAATTATGACTCAGCTCTCTGTACATTTTTATTTAATTCAGTGAATGCTTTTGAGTGTTAAACTGAAATTGAGATTGGATTGCCTTGAGCAGGGGGATTAACATTGTACGCAACTAAATATTTACTGTAAATAAATGTTTTTCAATGACAAACACACATATCCTTTTGAATAAGAAAAAATGTAAATAAAGTAATCAAAAATGTTGCTTAAACAGAGGCACTGTTCATGGTTGCCTGTCCCATGCAGAAGGCCTAATGCGGGCTGCCAGGGTTGGATTTCAACGTAAAGCCAAAACCAAGAACAAAAAGTCAAAATAAAATAAAACTGCTGATCATTTCGATTTTTCTTAAGTAATCAAGATTATTATCAGTCGAAAAATTGATGATCAAAAAAAAGAGGCAAATTTTACACTAGTTGATGTTTCAGTTGTTACACCGTATCATTTCCATTTCAACGCCTTTCTATACCAATCCCCACCATCCCTGACCTGTGCTGCCTCTGTACCAAAAATAGACATTGTGTAAAAGGAGAAAGCTAACTCCAAGTCTTTGCTATTTTGAAGTGAGACTGCAGGTCAACACAGAAGCAAGTGAGCGGTGCGCTGTGTGATTCCCAGTTCATCTCTGGAGAGCTCTGGTAATACTGGGGTGTAAATGGAAATGGGAGTGGCCCACCCTCCCCAAAGTGTAGAAGCTGAATACTTGTCCTTCAATAATCACAGCAAAGGTTAAGGCTCATTTGAATATTATCAGGGTTCAGATTACTGTTTTAATTACCCATTTTTGAATTATGTGGATTGTTTGGAGAATAGCCGCATAATCAGTTTTTAAATATTGAAAAATTGGTCACTTCACTTTTTTAGTTCAAGGATGCTTAAAACCAAAGCTGTGCTGTAGGTCTTTGTAGCATAAAATATCATCCAACCAATCCAAAGGAATTTACAGAGAACATTTAAAAACAAAAAAGTTGATCTTTACATTACAGTTTACATAAAATAATAAAAACAAACTCTTATAGAACCTAGGAAAGCCAGTGCATACAGGTGAGTTTTTAGACAAGATTTAGACACAGTTGGCTGGTTCCAGAGATATGGGGCTACAACAGTCTCCCCTGTCCTTTATCCTAGCATTGGGTGCAACCCAGAAGTGACTGATGTGCAGACTTCAGTGGGTCAGGGAGGTAGGATGGAGCCAGCCCATTCAATGCTTTGTTAACAAACAATACAATCTTAAAATTAATCCTAGAATTGGCAGAAAGCCAATGAAGGGAGGCCAGGACAGGAGTGATGTGATCTCACTTACGTGTTCCTGTTAGGAGGGCGGAGCAGCATTTTGGACCAGCTGCAGACAAGATAAAGGAGACTAGGCTCACAGTGGTGATAAAAACATGTAAAAACATCTCACAGCCATTAAAAGAAAGTTGCTTCAGCTGGAAGAAGCTTGATTTTACTACACAGTTTATCTGTTTATCCATTTTAAAACCAGCGTCCATTGTCACATCATGATTTTATCTCCATCATGGACAAAAAGGAGTCATAGAGGCTAACTCCTGATTACCTCATCTCTCCTTTCTCAGTCACTATTATTGCACAGGTCAGGATTGGAAACAGCTAGATTGTCCACAAAAAGGATAGAATGACTTGCCACTAATTTATTTATTGTTGATGAAGATGAAACTTTCATGCTGAGTAATATGACATTATTTTGAAGAGCTGATGTCTAGAGGGGTGAGCCATCTTCCACCCTGGTATCTTTGCTGGGAGTTGCACATGCAAAACAGATGTGTCAAAGAAAAATGCTGCTTGTGAAACTGTATCATGTATCTTGTGTGTCCCTTCCCCTTGTCAGTCCCTAACTCTAAACTTTTGTCCACTATAACACTCATGTTGTATCGTATTTTCTCCCCTTTCTCATTTCTTTTTTTCCCCTCTGCTTCCAATACTAAACTGAAATCTATTTCTTCGTTACCGAAAAAGTAGTAATCGCACTCCACATAGGAGCAAAATAACCAGTCTGGAGTTAATTTGAATGCTAAAACAAAACATGACCTGAATTAAGATTTTTAAGCCAATGGTTAATGAGAGACATTAAATGATTCCGCAAGCCATCATCTGATTAGTGGATTTATTCTTTTATAAAGTGGATGACCAGTCAATTACTGAGGTGGTTGTTAGTTTTAGCCCTGCACTGTTAGGGACACATTGTTATTGATTATTTCCTGAAATACAAGACAATTAAGTCACACAGAACGAAACAAAGCTCTGAAACAAAGAGCCTCACACAGCTCAAAATGACCTTGTGTATGTGAGAATACTTAAGTGTTAACAGGAACAACAGGGGATGCAGTGTGCAGAGGGGTTTGACAGCCAATGCACCTTATAAAGATGGATAAGGAGTAACAGGGAAGGCAGTTTTATCCAGCCTAGGAGCTAACTAGTGATGTTGCAGGAGGCTGACTGAGCAGGTCTTGATTTTCTTCAGCTCAGCAGCTTGGAGGTGCTACACCTGCCGCTACCTGCATCTCGATACTGCTAGCTGAATGCAACACAAGGAGACAAACAGTGACTTCAGGCGTGTGATTATTGAGATGCATTTACCTCATCTCCATGCCAACAGGTCTGTGTCTTTTTTAACCTCCTGCACAATTTGTATTCTCTTGAAAGAAGCCTTCCTTGAAAACAAAAGATAGCTCAGCTACTGACCACACTGTGTTCCTTTTAATCAATATCTTTCTCTTCTGCCTCCCATTTGTTCAAGCTTCCCACTCATAACAATTTCTGCCTCCTGTATTTTTTTTTTTAGGGAAATCATTAGAGATAGTGGAGAAGCCTTTCACTCAACTTGACTGATTTACTGCTGTGCAACCATGCTACATAAGAAAAGGCTGTAAAGAGACAGATGGGAGAGGGGGAGGGCAGTACTGAAGGAGAAAAGGATGAGCTTAGACATGAATCAAATCGAGCCCTGAATCATTTTCACTTACTGCAGAGATGAGCAGCAGAACGAGGCGAAGAACGGCCTCTAATGATCTCCAGATTAGGCTGCAAAATGTAACGCAGGAGGGGATGGGAAACATTTGTCGATGTAAGGTGTCTCACTAATTGCTTTTGCATGGATCAGCCAAAACATTAGGACCACTGACAGGAGAAGAGAATAACGCTGATTGTCTCAACACACCTTCCCCTGCCAGTGGGTTGGATATGTGAAGCAGCATGACCACTAATTGTTGTCTACATTTGCTTGTGGGAGGCAGCTTTTCTGGTCCTCATCTGATGAAAAGTGGACGTACATAATTTTAGGATGGTGGTCGTAAAATAAATGCTGATTGATGTTTGCCAACAAATGATTTTCCAGTCATAATACTGAAATTTGAGAGCAGCTCCAGCACCTTGCAGGACCACCAGACAGCTGAAGTCATGGGAACAATGAGTTCCCATGCTTCCCAATCCATTAATGAGCCTCTCCTCACACATGTTGGGCTGTAAAACCTCCAACCTGTGGACTCCTGGCCCTGCTCCAGTCATTGTGTCAGTTTGTTGTTGAGAATCAGAATCAGACATACTTTATAGACCCCTGAGGGGGAAACTACATTTTTGTTACAGCTACTCCTGTTTAAAAAGTGTTGACAATAGAAAGCCCAACATATGAAAATATAAGATGTTTAAAGGATCATTTAATTGCCAAAATTTACTAAAATAATTTCTAAATTACTAAAATTAGTTATGTGTATATTTTGGGGGATTTATTTATTTATTTATTTATTTATTTATTTATTCTGTTTTCATTTATGGTCACTTTTTCTCTGGAGTCATTGACAATACGATCTTTCACAGAACTTTTAACTTCTTTCTTAATTGTGGTGGTATGTGTTTTGTTATTAGTTTGTCTCATTAGTAACTTGTTTTTGTTAGATTGCTTTTTCTTTTTCTCCTTGTCTTGCATGTTTTATGTGCATATGGTATTGTGTAAATTTGATATAACTTAGGTGGAGGCTTCAAATGAGCCCTTTGGACTTTTCGCCTCTTCCTGCGGCTCATATAATTGTTATCTTTGACTTTTGTGTATTTAATAATTTTACAAAATAAATAAAGTAATACAAAATGTAAGTCCAAGTGTAAGGAGAATTGAATATAAGTACGTCATGGAGTGGGTGGGTTTTTTTTTAAACAGCGTCCTTCTCTCTGACACCTCTGTCAGAGAGCCGAGCTTCACTCCAACATCAAAACATCTTGAGCTTTGTCCTAAAGATGTGGAAAGACCCCAGCTGCCTCAGAAAAGGGGCGGCTCTGGCACTTCCTGTAGAGGGCGGTTTGTTGTTGCAGTCAAGATAAATATGACGTTTCTGGTCATGGTGGCCAGGTTGGGCTCATTCGGGCTCTCTCCTCTCTCTTTGCTTCCAACATTCAATGTAAGCTGAATTTAAACCACAAGCTTTGCAAAACAAGAAGACTGAACTGGATAATTTTATTGAAAATGAAAGTATTTCTCATTTGACTAATCTCCAAAAGTGAAGTATCTCATTTTCAATCTGGCACAGAGATCTATTTCTGGGTGTTAGTTTTTTTTCCAATTTCTACAAGAAACCAGCCATTCTGAATTAAGCCGTTTAATCCCTCTATGTCCATTTATAGAAAATAGAATGAAAATCTTTCATTGCGTATATAAAGTATATTTCCTCATTGGGCCCAAGGCGTTTTTTTTTTTTCTGCAGCTATGCTTTTGGCATTCAGGAATAAGGGTGGATTATATTTCTCTTTGTCATTGACATCATAGAAGAATGATGGATACATTTAGCCGACAAATGGAATAATTCATGATTGAATTTGTCTCCATATAACTATTGTCCCTCATTCAGTTATTTTCTTCAATCAGCATCTGAGCAGTGTCTGCCTGTCTGTAAACATCCTCTTTTACATCATGAATTCAGTGTGTCTCATCTTGTAGCCGTTAGAAGAATCCATATGTCAGAGCATCATGGCCGAGTGAATTAACAAAACAAACAGAAATAAGTGATTCATTGCTCCACCTCCTCCCTCCTCCTCTCTCCCTCCCTCCCTCCCACATCCCTTTCTGACTCCAGCTCTCGTACTCACTCCCTACTGCTGCTGTGTTTCCCCCACAAGCCCGATAGAGCCATCCCTGCCATGTCGCCTTCCTGTTTCTATGGTGACGAGGGGGATGTGTCGCCAGCGAGTCTCTCACTTTGGCGGTCCTTGCTTGCCCCAGTGACTTTCAACCATGTCCACTTTCTTGTACATGACAGGCAGATCCAGCAGGCCCATGTGCTCCTCCCACACAAAACCCACTCTTAAAAATTCCAGTCAAATACATGATGCTTATTATTCTTATTGTTATACACACAGTTATGCCCTGTGGCTCTGGTGCTGCCAGAATGGAAGATGTTGGAAGGTAAAGGAAAACTGAAAAGGTCAACAAAAGTACTTGGAATCAGTAAGATCATTCACTCCCCGAGGTTTTGAACACAAACACAGAAACAGTAAAATTTATTGACATAAAGTTGTTTGATCTCATGGATACTTTGAACCAAAGATGGGGAGGAACAAAGTAAAGAAAACGGTCTGATTTTAAAGAAGTTATGCTGCTGGCTATTTCACACATTTTGACATTTTTAACATTAGTTGTAATTTAGTTTGCTTCTTCGTTTTCTTTTTCCATCTCTTTTAGCTTTTCTTCTGTTGGAACTTCTAATACAGTCTGTTTTCTCTGGGTTTCCAGCTTGGTTTTCTACTATCAGTCTGAATTGAAGTGACAGCAAGATTGAAAAGTGTTGGATGGTATGCCACAACATGTGCCACTGTGTCTGCCTGTAGTCTAGCAGCATGTGCTGTGGCTGTTATGCTACTAGGGTGCTACCAGGATGTGCTGATCTTGCACTGGTGAGCCAGCGTGCCACCTGAAAGCTGCTCTTCAGTGCATTGTAAATGCATGTTTCTTTTAACTTGGTGTTTTTTGGAACCCACATGATAATACTTATCTCAGTTAACTTGGCTATTGTTGACTCAGCCTCTCACTTAAGAACATGTCTAACTATCGGCACATACTGCAAGTATTTGGTTGTTTTAGTCAAGCTTAATATGATCAGGTTTTGACAAAATTTATTTCATTTTGAAATTCACTCAGTGTTTTTAGGCAGTTTCTGTGCACAACTTCCTGTCCTATGCTGAATTCACATGACACAGCTCCAGCATCTGGCAAAAATATACATTTTTTGTGCTGTGACCTGCAGGAGCAATGATGCAGCCAGACCTAAATGGAGAAGATAGAATAGAGTTGAATATAACTTTATTGTCATTCTAACAAGTTCAATGAAATTGAAGTCACAGCAGCAATAAAGAAAACAAAAGTAAGAAAGTGCAAAAAGGTCCATAAGAAAATAGATGATGACAGCTTGTCCATCATTGTCCAATCAGCCAGCCTCCACCTCCACAGGGTCCAGGACTGAGCTTCTTCAGTCATGCTCCATCTCTGTCTCCTAGATCCTGTCTGATCACAGCAGGTGAAGCTCTTCCAATGTGGCGTTGGTGTCTGATGTTAGCTCCGTTAGCCATGTCTGTGAATAACATGCTGCTACTCTGCCCTCTGGTATCCCCTCTGTTGCTGGGTTAGCACAGCTAGCTCGTCCATTTTATTGGAGATAGATCTTACGTTCCCAATAACGATGGATGGACGGACAGGTCCATGTCGTCACTTCTTAGCTCACCTTCTTCTCCTCACCTTGTGGGAAGACATCGGGCCTTACACCAGTTAGCATTGACATGCTACAGGCTGCTAACAGCTGAGTTCACATGTAAACAATGCAGCCATGGTTACATGAAGGATCTCCAGACAAACACAGGAGCAAAAATAGTAAAAATATCAGTGAAGCCCCAAAAAGTTTGGTGTCCATGACCAACAAATGAGCCTTACAGAGTAATGATCCGCTCCAAATACAAAGATTATGAAAAAGAGATGAAAAAATTACAAGAAAAAAATAAAAAAAATAGAGAGAGCTGCTGCAAAAGGCAGCCATAGCCAACAGGGCGGGCCTTGCAACTCAAGATCCAGTGTGAGTTGACACATTGACTTGAATGGAAACCTATGTGATCTGGTGCCATGATGGAACTAAGCCCGACCAGAGACGCATCTGGTTTTGTTTTAGCATTCATGCTCTGGCTTATTATCAACCAGTTTTCAATACAGGCACTGTTGCTGAAGAGCGGTTGAGAACAAAGAAAGAAAAACATGACTTTGGCATTAAGGGGATATAGATTTCCTGACTATTTAACTCAGTTGCATTAGTAATAACGT
Source organism: Halichoeres trimaculatus (assembly GCF_033239565.1). Classification (NCBI taxonomy): domain Eukaryota; kingdom Metazoa; phylum Chordata; class Actinopteri; order Labriformes; family Labridae; genus Halichoeres; species Halichoeres trimaculatus. The sequence continues at coordinate 12,003,673 of NW_027437194.1, read as the reverse complement.
GACGTTAAATGCCAAATAAGTCACAGAATAAATTTTTCCCCGTACATGAAACAACAGATGTCTTGTAGGTGAAAAACACTGTACCAGAGGGACACTTGTGTGATGGTATAGCATATAATCCACAAAGAGAAAAAGACGATACAGTATTCCTTTATAGGACTAAATTAATAACAATACCCACACAAATCAAACCATGGCAATAGAGAGTAAATGCAATAAACCTGGAGACCTAGAGGGGTAAATATGAGGGTTATAGACTCATTTATCAAACAACTGTATTGACATCAAAAGCTCATCAACAGCACATTAGGACTAGATATAAATCAGGATACACATCAGGATAAGATATAAAAACCCTGTATGCTTCTCATTTGCTTTAACAGGCAATGTTTTAAGTGTTTACTTTCAGCATTAGGACTTAACTAGTTAAGTGTATTACTATTGGAAGAGACAGTAAAACAAACACGTTTAAATTGTTATGTACAGGTTGGCATCCACTTAAAAGAGTTTAGTGCTGATTAATATTTTAAACTCCATCACAGGATTTATTATTACTGAGATAAACAGAATATGATATAAAAACAGCAGACAGCAGTTTGTAACAGCCTTTTAACGCCTTAATTTAATTTGATGTTTAATGACTTGCATGCATTTATTTTAGCATCTCCTGATGATTCATCTGCACAGTACCAAAGTAAATTCTGCACTTTTCCTGTTCTATGTTTTCAACTACATTAAAAAAACACTTTTTTTTAAAATCTGTGATATCCTCTACCAGACTCTTTGTCCATCCAACCTCTGATGTGTCTTGGAGTTGCCTGATCTTTCCTGCTCACCTATCAGATTAGATAGTTTCCTTTATTGGTAGCTTGTACTGGTTTCCATTTGCTCTGTTGCTTTCCTGCTTTGTGTTTTGCCTGCAAACTTCTTCACCTCAGCCCAGATCTGCCTACCTACCAGCCTCTCACCAGTCTCTGTTCGGGCTGCCTGCCAACCTGCCTGTTACCTTCTTTTGCACAATAAATCACTGAATAAAAAAGATAAATATAAGTGTATGGCAATATGTGCTCTCAGATAGCTTTATGGTGTTTTACATTGAAGAATTGCTGGATTCAACTCCTAGTCGAATTGAAATTCTTCAGATGTTTCCAGTTGTTGATGATTTGGGATTCTGTGATCCTCTCTCTGGCTCTCTCTGCCCATTACAAAGATGTCATCCTCTGCAGAATCTAATGACCAAACTGTCTTCTCTTTAGCTGGAGGTAGGAGCCAGCCACACACCTGCTCTCCCTGCTAGACAGGAAGCTGTGAAATGACTTTGGAGCATGTTAAGCTGTCACTAGTCCAGCTGGTACTGAACCCCAGGCAGCTGTGAGCGAGCATGATTGGCAGCAGGACGTGTGTACATGTTAACATACCACTGTGAAAGCCCACGAAGACACACATGCACAAAGCCTCCAACTGAGCTCCAGGAAGCAACACACCATGATAAATTGCAGAGGCTTACACATGCTCACACAGACACAGTGAGTACACAGATCCACCTCCCACTCCCAGTATCTTCTGAGGAACAGATGTGTTTGCAGATGAGATATAAATGTTAGATATTAGATCTGTGAAGGCACCAGACGGTGTACAAACCACAAAGTGCAAAACATTCAAATGCTTTGAAGTTTTATCTGCAAAGGGGAAGTAAAAATACCTTACATATTTTGACATCAAACCTTCATTGTGTTTGTTTGTGTGTTTGAAATTTATTCGATTCATGCAAATATTTGTTCATTTGAAGCTGGGGTTTGGAAGTTTGGAGAATTTTTAAGTAAGACAACCAAATAGAGTGAAGTGATGGTCCTTCACCGCAAAAAAGCTGAAAGCTTATCAAGTGTTTTCGTCTTATTTTAAGTAAAAAATGTCTTTTTAATATGAGCCAAATTCACCTGACCAGTCCAGAAAAATTGTCTTGTTTCAAGTTGACAAAAATTAGGTCTGGATTGCTTGTAACAAGTAAAAGAATCTGCAGACGGAACAAGGTTTGCTCAAAAATTTGCTTGAAACAAGAGTAATGTCTAAATATGTGTAACTTTTCTCTTGTTCCAATGGCAGATTTTTTACTTGTTACTAGCAATTCAGACCTCATTTGTGTCTTTAAATAACTTGAAACAAGACATTTTTCGGGGTGGAGGCGGGGGTGAGGGGGTTGCGTAGCGTGTGCATTTAGCGTAAGAAAGCAGTGCGGTACCAACAATGGCTGAAAACAGCCCAAAAGATAAAGGAAAGAAGAGCATAAAATGAAAAAGGTCTATGACTATAATAGAGGGAAGACCCAAGTCAACATTGGTGTGGCTTTCCGACAGTGGAGGGAACTCTGGGATTTAACAGTGCTGAAAACAGACGTGGATGTTGCCATCTTTCTGCTTGACAAGTAAGCAAGCTTAGCTTTGTGGTGCTTCACATAACAGTAACAGCCGCTGGGCATTCATCTTATTGTCTAATCTGCCAAAATATACTGTTGTTGTGATGTGATCAATTATGGCAGTCGAGCTGTGGCTACTGCTGTCTGACGAGTCAGGGTTATCAAAGAACCACGAAACCCAAACAATAGTAGTGAGCTAAAGATAGAAATACCTTTAAAACACTCCTGAGGACAGCGTCCTCCCAATCTGTCGTACATCTGCGGGTCAAGTCTCTTTTAAAGGCAAGCTCAACAACCTGGGCCTTTCTATTGTGGGGCATTGCACGTCTTTGATCAGAAAATATATGTATATCTAAATATGATAATATCTTTTGCTACAATACTACTAAAACTCGTCACACTACTACTACTTTAAAGCAATAAATATGGCTTCACGTATTTATTGCTTTAAACGTCTGGCCTCCACCATGTCGGTCAGCTACACAATTTCTATGGTCGTTTCCATGACGATGCACGTCTATCATCTATCGGGCGTGGAGCCAGGGGTGGGGTATGAAGGGAGAGGAGGGTCTAAATTTGTTTATCAGCAACCTCTCCACTTGTTTTCTCCCAGACCGCTGACTACACCTTTAAGTCAAAAAAAGACATTTTCTACTGAAAATAAGAAAAAAAACACTTGATAAGGTTTCAGTTTTTGCAGTGTGTGACTCCTGGCTCTGCTCTCTGTTAGTGTACATGCACAGGAAGTGGATCTTGTTTATTGGAGGGTGGTGGTCTTTTTTTAAACTGATCTCTCCTTCCTGTAACAATTGTGATTCATTTAGAAGAAGACACTTAATCTGATTTATTACAGCGAGCTGTAAGTCACAACACACAGTGACCATGAATTCTTTAAGTGCCTTTCCCACAAAAAACATTTTTGATGCCACACTCGCAAATTCCTGATTGGTCCACAGCTTCACAGAAACACAAGACATTAAACAGGATCACATAGAAATAGGAATACAAAGAAAAGTGGTAGGTGAACAAAAACAAAGGTGAACTGACCATGTGCTGCATCAACACAGCAAATACTGAGAACTCCCTGTAAGTAACTTAATGAAGTTCATTATCCCAAATCAGTGTTCTTGGTTTATTTTAAAAGGTCAGATTTGTAAGAGTGTCGGCTGACAAAGTTATGTCTGTGTTTCATTTTGCTACAAAGGTCTTCCACATATTTCATATTTACAGTGCCATCTGGTAAACTGGTCCAAGTGATGTTGTCAAGTCCGTCTCTGAACTCTGTCACACCTCTGCTTCTTTCTTGGTCTAACTGCTGAAATATACCAGATGCGATCCCAGACCATCTCTGATCCGTCAAGCGACAAGATCAGATAGGTTCCCCTTCAAGTCAATCTGTCAACTTACTCAGCTCTGTGTCAGTATTGTTTCTCCCTCCCATTCTTGCTGATGTTATCCCCAACCGTGTGCTCAGTGTGTTACTGTAGCTGCTCTGCATTAGCAGCTCTGTGTCAAGGCTTCTCACTTTCTCTTCAGCTCCAGTTCACCAACATAATAGCCAGACATCAAGAGTGTAAGAGGGATGGAGTGAGGGGAGGGGGGACAAGTTAAAGGATGCTGTCGTTTACAAGTTGTTTTGTGCATGTGTAGATAACGTTCTTATGGGCTTGTGTATGCATGTTGCCTTGTGCGACGCCTCCCTCTCTGTTTTTATGACACAAAGTGCTCGCAGCTATCAGAAGATGGATGATTTATTGCTTCAGTACTGCTACTGGGCTGTAAATAATAGAGGAGTATTGCACATAATTAATCATGAAGGGACTCGAGTCAGATTGTACAGCAAACATTATGGCATGGAGCAGTTACGGTATGTGTGTGTGTGTGTGAGCACTTGTGCGCGGCTCCTAACTGTCCCCTGGTTTTGTACCACCTGTCTGGACCTGTAGGTTGATCGGTGGGGGTATATAGGTGCATATTTCCAAGATGATCCAAAAGAGAATTTGCACATTTTCCACCTCATTTACCAAAGCCTCAATCCAGACCTCTATAAATCCAGCGCGTCCTACTTTTCTCTCTGAAACCAAAAATTTGAACATGTTTCATTCCATGATTATTATTATGGTTCTTTGGACAGTTATTTGGTGTTTGCTGATTTCAAAAAGTCTAGCATCAACTGAATCTGGCTCTGATTTGAGTCAGCAGCCTTGCCTTGTTATACAGGGCTTCAGTGAGACTCCTCCATTACACTCTGCTGTCCTTGGCAGCTTTTTCCCAAGCTCTGGCTCCGTCAGGCTCAGGAGAGGGTTGGTTATGCTTATCTTTGTTAAGACTTGACTTTTTCTATGGACATGATTAGATTTATTTTTTTTCAACAAACAGGTTGATTGTTGCAACCCTCAAGCTTTCACACTAATCTTTTAACAGAGTGATAAATCCAACCCGGTTCAAATCCCTGCAGATTAATTGGTGCAAAATTAGTAGTGAAAAGATGTGTTTGTCAGGGTGGTTTATCATTTAGGAATGACATGTTGCCAACTCAGATATTGTGCAATACATAGAGAAAATCAGATAAACCTAGAAACTGTGAATTTTAGCAAATATGCTTCTTTTTTTATCCAAAGCAGAGACAAAAACAAGCAACATGCATAAAAACTGATTCAAAATAAATGGAGGCTGGTATAAAGTGAGTATTTCTGTCTTTGCTGGAAATATTCCTCGGCCAAGATAGCTCTCGCAGCTTTTAGACCATTTACCTGCTACAGTAGACTTCTTTTTCTCAGCTGGCATTGACATGGTTTTTGTTTCAGCTGACGGATTACACTCTTCAACACTCTTTCAGGAAACTTAAATCGTTTTCTCACTCTAGCTTTTAGGAGTAGGTTCAAAAAAAGAACAAAATACCTGCTCATGTTTTACGACTATGTTTGAGATGCCTGTCCAAACATAGTTTAATTTCCACTCCTAAAAGGCTGTCACTATTATTCGTAGCATTAATTCATAACAGAGGTGTTGAGAGTCATTTTTAGCTCTGTTACTCCCTCCGCTGCCTCCTTCACTGACCCAAGTTTTTGTGATGAGAGCTTCATTATGTAACAGCCAGCGAGTTGATTTATCATCTAGCTGCTAATGAGTTGAAGGCTGATTACTGTGTGGTTAATAGCTCTCAGTAATGGCCTTGGATAGACAAGGTGATTTATGGGTAATGGTGTTTAGAATACAACTGGCTACCCAGGTTCATTTCAGCATTGATTAGCAATCGCCTGCATCCATAACTTTATTCTTTCTTCCTCCCTCGCTGTTTGTGTAACAAGATGGGAAGGGTGCCACATTAATACCAATGTAGCCACAGCAGAAAAAAAAGAGGGAAAATCATAGATAATTATGTTCCTGCTGTTTGCATCATTCTCTTCTACCAAAAATATCTTTTCATGCATTTATGCAATCTTTTTGGGTTTATTTTGAGGTCATTCAAACAGTAAATACATTTGGTTTTCAGCAGGATATGAAATGGACAAAGAGGAAGTAGGGTTGGCAGAAGGTATTGCATTGGCAAATTTGCAAAATAGATAATTTCCAACTGAGTCTTGATCATGTTAACAGTGTACAACCTTTTTTGTGCTCTAGATAACATTTATTTTTCAAGTCAACACCCAATGTTGGTTGGATAAAAAATCAATAGTCCACTTCAGTCAGATTAGACATGGTGAGCGCAGGGACAGTTTGTGTCACACTGCTTTAAAACTGTTTATATGTGCTTCAAATTCTTGGAAACATCCTAAAAGCTGATTTTTTTCACCCATCATTAAGTTGGGTATTGGAAAGGTTTTTGGTTTTTTTTAGAAAGAAACTTTGCTTGATTTTGTTTGAACAGATGATGTGTCGACTGATGACGAGTCAAAATGCCTGCTGTGAGAAACTGATTTCTAAACAAGGTTTAACAGATTAAAATTTGAGGAGCTCTGTTTATCCAGCAGACATTTGTTGTTCATGAGTCACTGAATTATTTGCAGTTTTCTATTCTTACACAGAATTCAAAGTTGATTATCTTGCAGACACTTAATCTGATGTGATTTATCATGATGACCAACACTGTTTGAACTGTATTTGGCAACAAGAAGAATAAACTCTGGTTTTAGTAGACAGATCATACCATAATTAACCCCATGATCTATAGGTATTATATGCACTAATAATAAACCAGTATTGAATAAATGCAAAGTATTACTTAAGCCATTTTTTAACTGATGAAGGTCAGAGTACTAATGCCACAAAAAGTAATTGTTCTCTTCATCTCCTGCATTCATAATCAAGGGCCTTGAGCAAATAACCTTTAGGAATGTTCAGGAGGTTTTAAACCATGTGAAACACAGTTTAGTGTAATTCTATGTCTGAAATTGCTCATACTTTGAGACAGCTATTATGTCTGTTTCTAAACAGTACTAATTTTGACAGCAAATTTTGATATAGTCTCAGTCTTCATCTTTTGAATAACACCATTTACTTGTGGTTGTATTTTAGTAATCTGAAACCTTTTAGTCTTAGACTAGTTTTAGTCGAATAAATAACGTAAGAGTTTTTGTCTTTTTCTAGTCTGAACTCTTTTATTCTTACTCTAGTTTTAGTTGACCAAATATTAGAAGATTTTAGTCAAACATAATGGAAACAAGCTAACTGTCCTGAAAACTGTGTGAGGTTCTGCAAACTCGTCTTAGTTCTCACCTGTTGTAACTGCTGCTGAGGGGCTGTAGACAAAGACTTTTACCTGTTAAATTATATGGCTGCTGTTTGAATAATTTAGCGTTGTGTCATAACAATACGCAATTCATAAACTTGGACAGGGGTTTGCAGGCAACAATATATTTATTTTACATTTTGCCTTGCCTGTTTCCTCCTCTCCATCTGGAGTTTCTTTCTCATGTCACAGCTCGTCTTTACGAAAAAATTCACTAAGTTTGTCGTATGTGATGGCGTCAGACTTTAATGTTTCTCTTTTATTTATTTTTGAGCCACTTGTACTCATTCCCATGATCCTCTGACACGCACTGCTACATGTGCATGCACAGATGTGTTGTTGAGGTAACAGCCAGCCTTGTATTAGAAAAAAAAAAAGAGCCGCCGGTGCAGGCAGCCCAGGGACAGCATTATTAGCTTGCATGATATATTTGAACCCAGTGCCACTCCAGACCTGCGTACCTCCCCAACATTTTCCACTTGTCTTTATTTGTTTACTAAAATGTCATTTATATTTTGTCACAGTCTTCGTCATCATGTCTGACTTTTTATTTAGTTTTTGTCTGTGAAAAAGGTTTATTGATGAATATTTTCCATCAACGAAAATAATACTCTTTCTAAATTGAACTTTGCCAGCTGTATGACTGATGATCCAAAATATTCAAACTGGATTCAGATCTTTTTTGGAGTAATCTCATTTTCTCAAAGCCTTCCTGTATCTCATTTTTTACTCTTTTGTTAAATGTAATTCAAGTGGAGGTTCTGAGAATCTGGTTCTGACAGTCTGAAAGTGATTCCAAATTCAGCAAGTAGTGGCAGCACACTCGGGGGCTTTTCTTCCAAGACAGACAGATCTCCCAGCTGATTAGATTTCTGTGAACGACAGCCAGCCTGGCTAGTTGCATGTCAGCAAAGAGTCTTTTTGTTTTGTACGTCCACTAACATTATAAAAGTCTGAAAAAGACTGTCACGGGGGCTGGAGCCTGTCTCGGCTGTCTTTGGGCGAGATGTGAGGCACACCCTGGACAGGTCACCAGTGGATCACAGGCCTGACATGACGCGACAAACACCCATTCACACACAGAGAATCAGACCAGTCATCTATTTGCTGTGAGGTAACAGTGCTAACAGCTTCACCACTATGAATTCAAACATTTATGAGAAACAACTTCACATTTTATATTTCCTCATTGGTATCCAAATTCAAGCAATTATGTTTTTAATTACATATCCAGAATGCCATCATTTTGTTTTTAAACAATGTTTGAGTTTATATTAACAACAGAAAGCAGTTCTTACCAGTGAAGACAATTTTGATAAGATTAACTCACTGATGGTCAAAGTTTGCCTCTCAGTGTCTCAGCATTTACTCTTTCCACTAGTCCCACCTCAGACAGGTGGTCTGTTAAAATCAGGTTCTGTATGCAGAAACTGTGACACAGCAAAAAAAAAAAAAAAAGGGGGCTCTAAATATTGTACTAAAACACTAATTTGATGAGAAAATACAAGTAATCCAAAGTATTAGAAAAAAACAAATGCTCATATATAAATTGAAACACTTGACAAAACTTCCTGAAGCCAATAATAAGGGAAATATACATATTATAAGCTTGTCTCCTAATTTCCCTTTTATCTGTCATTTGAATTTTAGCCCATGAAAGTTGAGGGACAATAAAAATAATTTCTAAAAAAAAAAGAAAAAAAGAAAAAGAGAATTGTTGAGAATTATTGTTTGTGTATGTTTGTGCCAAAGATAAATAGTTTTTGTTATATTATTGCTAATAAAAATGGATCTTAGGATGTGTAACTGTATCAGGAGTTGTGGTTTGGCTTGTGTAGTGTCTCCTTATTGTTTTTAACAGATACAGTGTGTATGTCAACATTTTTAATTCATTTACTTATTATTTTAACTGAATGTTAAGATCCTTAATTGAAACATAAATGAAAAATCCAGGCCCAATTTCAGATCATGCTGTAAGCTAAAAGGAAAAAATAACTTAAAAACAAGGTTTTATAATTAACACCTCTAAATATCAGAATTTAAATCTTGGTAAGTGCTGAATAAATGCAGTGCTTTCCCTGTAATAATCATTAGACTTTGCTCTTCACAATATGCCTGGCTGAGAATGTTCCATAATCCCAGATCTTCCAGGTTGTTAACTGGTCTGCTGTTAGTTGCCACACTTTAAACAAGTAAACATATGTCTGGGTTCCATGTAGCTTTTAATTAGTTGTAAATTTTTGCTTGGTAGAGTTTTTGTATCACTATCAGAAGTTTGCTCAGGTTATACAGTTTTGTAACACTCGTGCTGCACTTACAGTCAGTCAGGTATGGCATAAGGGATCTGTGCTCCTTGATGATAAATGCTGAATCACTGTCTGAAATATGGTTTAATACTCTAAATACAAGACAGGTTTAATTAACCTCTAAAACCCAGCTGACCCACTACTTTAAATTCTTGTAACTTGCATACTTTAATTTAAGCCCAGGAGAACTCAAAGTTTCTCAAGTTAGAAGATATGTCAAACTCAAATAGATTGAGAAAGTTAACCCTAAAGGTGTGGATGTTAGCCACATGAAAATAGTTTGTTTATGCCAAGATCAATGCGAGTTTGGTCTTTTCAAAGCTTCAGCTGAAGAAATATGGAGATGTTTGTTGATCCAGAGTTAAATTTCATCATCTATAGTCCCTCCTATAGGTGTGATAAACAAGTCCTGTAACATATTTCAGGTAATATCTTCGCTGTCTGGGTTTATATTAATCTTACTTTTTATGAGCATCTATGTCTGTGTGTATGTCCATGTTTGTGTGTTTGTGTGTATGTGTGTTTGTATCAGCAGTTATCCTCTCTGTTGTTCTTTATTGGCTTTGCTGGTAAGCACCTTGCTTCAAAAAACACAATAAAGATCAAACTTGTCTCTGTTTGAAATACAGTCTGCTTATAAACTATACAGACAGAGGTGACTCATACAGGAGGCCTTGTTTTATATGATTCATCCTGCCCCTGTGCCTTAATCCTGGTGACTTTACTTATGATATGGCAGCCTGCCCGTGTGTGACGATGTCCGGCCCATGCTGCCTTGCATGCGTTTACCTGATGGGGACTGGGATTGATGGCATTCTCACACGTAATCACAGCACATCCTATCAGGCAGTCTCCTTGGAGAGGAGTGTCCTCTAACGCTAAGCTCATATTGAGACCATATGGTTTCTATGTGAATCAATAGCTGCATTACTGCGCGTGAAAGGAGTACACCTGCTCCAAAGTACATTATCATTATAATATTTCAGCCCTAATTTATGTTCTGAAATATATATACACCCTATCACACACGAGCAGGCTCAGCAGAACTTGATACGCAGTGTTTATCCTACACAATAACAACAAATCAATCATCTCTGTGGTGGCTGAATGCCAAATTCAAATAAAAGAAATCTTCCTGGGTGTCTGTTTCTGACAGACCCTCTAGCTTCCTGCTGCCTTTGTTTGGATCCATGTGGGATGATGGTTCATCTGATGTGTGCGGCTGTTAGTGGAACACCTGGACTGTGTTTGGTTTCAGTGATCTTTAAAAACAAGCTGAACTCTGCAGGACTCTGAATCAGAGCAGAGCTAACTGTTTCTCATTTCCACTCTGCATACTGATGAGACATACAATGTGCTTCATTTAAATACTTATTGTGTTTTCTTTTCTCTGGAGTGTACAAAAATCAATAATGTGTGCTTAATGCATAATGATATTGACACAAACTGATCCATGACAAAACAGTATGATTGGATATTGAAGTGTATCTGAAAACAAAAAAAACAAACAAGAAGCTCTTCTACCAACCAAAATGTAATCTTCCTGTTTTTTACCCACACTGAAACCTTGGAGTATAGGTAAAATGAAAACTGTCAATATTTCCATGATGACACTGGAAAAATGCTTGGGTAAAAAGGGCCTTACTAAACACATTAAACTACATGCTCAGCAGAACAGTGAATGGTAAAGCTGTGGCTCAGCACAGTTGAGCATTTATCAGATAAAGAGACGGTTATTTCCCTTAGGGAAGAGACTAAAAACAGAGCTACAGAGGACCAGTATTGGATCAATATTGGAAAGAACCTGGCTGCTACAAATGGATTTCAAGGATAAATGACAGGCTTATGCAAACAATGCAGTATATGCAATGAAATATGAATATTCAACTGCATATTCACATGGAATTTGCTATATGAATTTCCTGGAGCAGACACCTTAAGTTATCCGGTAGGTACCAGCTCACCATCAGTGCTGGGCAGTAACTAGTAATGAGTAATGGGAGTGTAACGATTACTCCTGGAATTCCAGTAATGATATGAAAGTCACTCACACAAAAAATAACCGATTACTCCTTTACTGTTGTTATTAACCCATAACAGCAACAAATTAATTTCATGGTTGCCAGGTTTGGGATTTTCCTGCAGAATTGGGCTTCTTTTTAGGTGCTACCGTGGTGTATTTTTAGACAATGTGCTTTTTTTGAGTTGTCTTCATACATACCTGGAAACCTGGGCTACCTTGAAAAATGGAGCTGTAGAAGTTTACGTTCAGTGTATCACTTTGGTTTTGTCAAGAGGAAAGATGACAGCAACATCTGTGTCAGATGTAAACTGTTTCCCTGGTAGTAGGACTCTTTCAAATTAGATTAACTTAGACTGGACTACAGTAAATGTGTCTTTTATCCTCAGTTGAAGCAGATTTGTATTTCATATAGCCTGTGACTTTGATAAGCTCACAGGTTGCAGAAAAAAAACAAACAACATAGCACACACCTACTGGTAATTTCACTAAAGACATTCACACACAGTCCATGTGTCAGCTCAGAATCACAAGGAGAAAGGACACATTTGCTAATTTTTAGGGCTGTAAAGAAAAGTCATTTTACTAGTTGTGTGATATTTCACTGTTTGGCAGGGAGTAATATGTAAATTAATAATATGACTTTTAGAAAGAGTAATGAGTAACTAGTAATGCAACTTTTTCTTCTTCAATAGCGAGCCCATCACTGCTCACAACATGTTTTGATAATCTACAGATTTCTAATTGAAATCATTGTTTAAACAGAAACTAGATGGATTCTGTTGTGTTATCCTCCTCTGACTAAGTGATACATTTCCTCACTGCTGCTGAATTTAACTCTCTTGTCTGTTTGTTGCAGCTGTGCTCCTTGTTCTTCTTTTCTGTATGACACTGTGTGGATCATATACCACTGTGTCGAACGATGGTTACTGTTACTGTTAAAGACTGTCTTTACTGGATAAGATAGAATTGTGTAAAACGTCACTGAATATTATTCATGATAGGCAAGTAACTCATCAGGCTGGTGTAAATAGTGAATCCCAGATGTCCAAAACATCACATTTAAAAGTTGATTATATATTTATGTTTTTTTCTTGACTTGCCTCCAGTGAGCCAGCCCAAAATGACCAAGATATCTCAGTTAATCAGGCTGAGCATCCCTTGAAAAGTTAACATCCAAAACATCCGTGAAACTTAATCTACAGATCTGGGAACATATTTTATTTGATCACTTCCGAATAGCATGAAGCTCTCACACATATCCTATCCATTAATTTACATAACAGCAGATTAATCAATCACAAACATCATGAGGATTTCATGTCCACTTGCCTCCTGTCAACAATAAAGCAGGATTTGTTGTCATTGATTGAGAACACCAGACTCAATCTAAACCCTGCTCACTGACACCTGAAGACCAAGAAAAACAGCCAGCAAAACCACCGACAGGCAGCATTTGGATCATTCTGATCAGACCAGTATGAAAGTTTATTTTATAAACAACCAGAGAGGGAGGAAGAGGATGCAGAAAAAGGTTGTAAACATTGGTTAGGTAAAACACTGACAAGTATCGCTGCTCTTCATGCCTCAGCTGCTCATCACTCAGTGGAGCATGACGCTGCTGCTTGTGACTGACTCCGTCTCTATTTGAGTCTGTTTGCACACAACACAGTCAGATCAGGAATAATCATCCTTGGCTTTGTTTAGACTGATTCTGGCAAACCCTGGTACCCCTTCTTAGGCTGAGTCACCTTTTCTTACGCTCTCTAATGATTCTGTGTAATCCATTTCTGACTCCAACTTCTGGTCATATTGCTGTTTGTTTTGTATTGTTGTTGGTCTTTTAATTACTGTGGCAAGTGAAACGTGTGAAATGGGTATGTAAAAATACTAGAGCTGATGTTTTGGATGCAGAAGGATTTAAATCATAAAACGATGTGTTTGCTTTGATCATGAGTTACTCAGGCTAGCAAGTGGCTTTGACTGATTTAAAGAATCAAACTCTAAATTGAGACAAAAGACCCCTCTTCTCCTCCATTTTGCACCACTGGACAGCCATCTCTCACACTATTTTCAAGACAAGAATGTGTGAAAACAAGTTCTGACCAGGCTCCGTTATGATTTCACCTCACCTTCAGCTAATCTTTCTTTGGCACCTAAGACCAACCTGTGAGTGTGATTTTTCACGATTTGCACGTTTTAGAGTTAATTACTAGAAGATGTAAGAGGAGAGAAGGGAAAGTATGACCCAGTACACTTCATATGTCTCTAAAAAAAAGTATGTGTAATGAAATCTGACAATGACATTATCTTTTAAAAAGGTGTTAAATGCAAACAGAACAACCTCACCCCTCTTTAAAAGACGGAATAAAGGTAACAGTATGTGTCTGTTAGTGTGCTTAAGCCTTTCACTTACAAAAAGTCAACTGCTCACAACAGCAGAGAAGTGATTTTCAAAGACGAAAGCCAAAGGCTATTCTTCTAAACTTTATTTGACTCAGAAATGTAAATACACTTGACAGTTGTTGCCACCTTTCAATTTATTTATTTATTTTTGTTTAAGTTTGTAAAGTCTAACTTTAAGCCTTTTTTTGTTGTCATCCTCTGTATTTTTCCCTATTCTGTTGTAGTTTTTTACAATAACTTGGTCAGTCATTTTCTTTTTTTTCACATTAAAAGGATTGGTCACAATGGCCATTCGAACTGTGCCGTGCTCAAGAATGATTGCCCCACCGCCGGAGAGTACGGCCAGTGGTCCCACTACTCCATCTGAACCGGACTTAAGGCACACACACGGCCCACCTGCATCATCACGAATTGTCTGTTTACACAAAGCACGATCTCATCAGAGTCAGAGCAATGAGACAGAGAACACTGCCACAACTTTAAAGACATTTTGGCTGATGTTATGCCATTTTGGTCTGTCACAGCCCTCTAACATCCCTGTTATCGTTTGAAAGGTTGTTGAAAGGATCATACCTCATGCCTGCGTGCTTGTGCTCGTGCATGAGTTGTATCACGCTGAAACACTCCTCTCTGAAGTTTGCCAAAGCAGAGAAGTGAATCGTGCCTGAAGCACAGCATGCTTGTGGTCACTCTGGTCAAACAAACTGGCCTTTAGGGTTGAAGCGTGCTTAAGCATGGTACGGTTTGCCAGTGTGACCACGCCCTTTATGACCAACAATTGGTCTTTGTCTTTCCTATGCCATGCAGCTGAGCATCAAACAACATTAACAGGTGTGTCAATATAAGTGGTTCTTACATTATGAGGTAGCTGGCTAATTTTTTTTAAGCCCTTGCGTTATTCCCTGATGAATCATATTTTAAACAATTGTCAATAGAGTGTTTTGCTGAGGATCAGTGGGTTTGAAAATATGAGACAATGGGTATACACTATATATCTGCTTTTGTTGTTGCAGTTTTCAGTTGTGTTAAGTTAGATTCCACCCACTTTCTTCACAACAGTTGACCAAAACAAAACCTTGTTCTTGTTTTAAGTTCACTTGGGTGTAAATAAAACAGGAAGGTGTTCGCACTGAGGTGATACCAACCATTGTTTTTATTTTGTTTGTTGGAGTACCTCTTTAAATTTGTTTTTGAGTATATTGTGAAGATCTGTGTGTGTGTGTGTGTGTGTGTGTGTGTGTGTGTGTGTGTGTGTGTGTGTGTGTGTGTGTGTGTGTGTGTGTGTGTGTGTGTGTGTGTACATTCATTAAAGTGCTAATTTTGAACCACAGTACTACAGCAGCAGCCCGTTTGACGTCAAGTGGCTCTGACAGCCACGATGAGTCCATGAGTACCCCCTTCTGTTCTCATGTGCATTGTGGGAAATGTTTGCTCTTCTGACTCTGTCACAGCTGTCTTCTGACATCCTGTAACATCATAGCGATACGCATCAGCATCATTCAGACGTGTCTACGCACACATGTGCTTTCCTTTGAACAGAAACAGGATGTGGCGTACTGGGCTCTGTTAATGATGGTTGGTACGTTTCCTGTTTGATCGAATTGTAGAAATTAGGTTTAATTGGTCAGAAATGGTCTGTGTGAGTGACTTGGTGTATTTTCTGGAGTGAGCACTGCATTGTGAAGGTTTTTCTGGCTGCAAATCTGTCCTCTGTTTAGACTCAGACAAAATAGAATGTTCAGAGATCATTTAATTTCATTTGGAGAATGCCATTTTAGTCAGCCAGAACTGACAAAAATACACAAACAGCACTAGCAAAAAGTGAAAAAAAACAAAAACAAATAAATTACAAACACTGACCAGATTCTTAGTTTGTGATACAAAAATCACAGTATTTTTTTAAATTAAGTTATGTCAACTATATCCATCACCCCTGTCTCTTACAATTCCTACAATAAATAGTTCTTTTGAGACTCTCATTAATTCCAAACAGCCTCAACTTGGTTAGTTTAGATTATGTTTAGGAGTTTCTGCATTTTGTAACTGCTGCTTGTTTAGTCTTTGAGCTGATGGCCTCCATAGTGCTGATATGCCAGAACCATAGATTGTATGAAACATGGACATAGTCTCCGTGATGTCACTTGTCTGTTCCTGAAGCCAATCCGTGAACGCAGCCACATATGATATGACGCAAAAACGATCCTAATAACTTCTCAACCGCCAAGCTAAAAAAAAAAAATTACTTACCTTAAAGTGTGTTTCATTAGTGAAATCAGCGTTTTAGACCCGAGTCGTTTTTGAACCAGGCCGTAAAAATTCTTTGTAATGCCGTAAAAGTTTGTTTTTATGGATAGGTGTGATTGTGACTTCTGGTCTTTCTGAACCCAGCCTCAACGTATTCTTGATGAACAGCGACTTGTAGCACTTCTATCTAGGCTTCATTTTTACTAACCGCATGTTACCCATGACCAGATCCCATAATGTGTGTGTGTGTGTGTGTGTCTACACTCGATGTATACAAGGAAAGATGACGGATGATATCTTGTAGTTTTATGGTATTGTGATCTAGAGAATGGATATAAGTTGTAGGCTTGTCTGCTTAAACTGGTTTTAAACCACTTGACTAGACCGTGATTTACAATAATAAATTAGTTGTGTTTGTTTTCTGACTGTTTTCTAACCTTTAGACTGGTTGGTTTGTCAGAATTTAAATTTCTGTTTGATGACCAAGAGATTGACCATTTCAACAAACCAAGTCAGAGATGACTTTTGCATACTTGTTGCTGTCGGAGAGCACCAATGTTTTCCCGACTTAACTCAGCTAGCCATGTGTTTCTGCATCTGTAGTCATAAGAAGACAGAGGATTGAGTTGTCCCAAAAGAAAGTAGGAAAGCTTCAAAATAAATCAGCAGAGACAACCTAAAGGGTAATAATTTGATAGTAGCACTGAGCTGGTGTGATGGACAGGACGACATAAGTCATGTAACAGCACTAGCTGAAACAAACAAGCTTGTTGACTTCTAGCGATCACAAGCTGGTTCAAAATGTGGGGCGGATAGGCCTGCAGAGAGACAGTCACTAGACAGACAGACAGACAGGCAGACAGACAGGCAGACGATAGAGACCATCTAGGGAGCTTTCAGACACACAGGCAACCAGTTATTCAGTCAGGTTTTCAGCACCATGTTCTTTGGCCCGTCCTCTGAGAGCCTCTGTCTCGTCTTACTGGAATGTGTGAAATACTCAATCTCAGCCTCTGGCCCCCAGCTGTGTGGGGTCTCAGTAATTAAACTACATCACTCAGCCTCACGAGATGTGGTGTTTCTCTTTCCCTCTCTTTTCCTCCGCTACACTTCTACCTCTATGTTTACTTTTTTTAAAAACTCCTTTGCACCGACTTCTGCTTTCTTGAAGAAGTTCCACATTTTCAGTTTTGATTTTTCACTCTCTAAATCTCCCAAATCCACACTGTGTTATTCAACTCTGTTTTTTTGTGAATAAACACTGAAGAAACAATGTGTTAATTGGTGAGCTTTAGAGATGGCTTTCTTTGTCAAGAACAGGCATTGGGTAGCAACTCGGCCCTGTTCCCAGCCTTTCGATGCCAAGTGAAATGGTTGCTGGCTGCAGCTTTACATTACCGACACCAAAGGGGTATCCAGCCTCCCATTTAACTTTCCACAAGCCATTTATTCACACAATGTGGAAGTACACTTTCCAAAGGAAATTCATCATCCTGTAAAGCAAGCTGCCAAACAAACACCCCTCATGAGCTTTCAAACGTTATGACTAACTCCCTCAGGGCTAAGGACACCCACTAAAAGTGCTTGCTTTTATGGATGATAGGCACTCAGATTGTTATTTAAAGTTTTCAACAGCATTACAAAAAGGATTGTAACAGATATAGATTATATAGTCCTGGTAAAACCCTTTTTTTATACACAAACACAGCTACTCGGCTTGGTTTAAAGCCACCAAACTAATTTCACCTTTCAAAGCACAGCAGAGGATGTTGATCTGGCACTGCCAAGATTTGACTCAGGTGTTGATTCATGCAACATTTGAATTAGATAAAATATACACACATGCAGGCAACAAGCAATCATTTGGGGATACTGTGCCTCACCCAAGATGACAACCAGCCTGAACTATTTCTGCCCTGATCTGATGAAACATGAGGGCAGAGTGATAAGCTGTGTAACAACATGTGGTCCAATAAGGCATTTCAACCTTTAGAAAAGGGTTTATAACTTTTTTTATATAAAGCTGCTACTGAAACAACATTACAGGTAATTTTTCTTCCTTTTTGGTGCTTTGAAATGGGCAGTCAATAAAAGGAAGAATGACCAAGAATAGATAAAGTAGCAAATATCTAAATATTCTATCTGACCAATTCAAACTAAGAACACTGCTGTCTTCACTTTATGATTTACATCAGTTTATGCTCATCCAGCCAGTTTGCTGTCAAACTTCTATATTTCAAAGACTAATGTCAAAAGTCCATCTCTGTGGTGAATCACTGGTAGTTGAGAATCATAAATAAGGGTAGAGAAAACATCAAGCAGAGCAGGTCAGACTAGTTTAAATACTATGTTTGCTGGTGAATGCTCTGAAAAATACTTATAGATAAAATTTCTGTAAGTACGGTGATTAATTAATTTATTGTTGGTCTAACTTTCTGTTTTTCTGATTAACTTTCTGCATTTTTTTGAATTAGTATCATTAGCTTTTATGTTGGTGCTCATGTAGGGATGGGTACCCAATTTGATACTTTCATAGGTACTAACCAAATTCTGTCAAAGTACCAGGTACCGATTCACGTAAAATCAAAATATTGAGATAACGAAACACATCCCTGTGACTGTGAGGGAGTGGAAAAGTGGGTGATTTCTATTACACTGAAGAATTAATATGTTAAATTGAAAAAATTATAATTTTAAAACATTGAACAAATTGATATTTTCAACACACATGCACACAAAAGTACAGAAAATGGTACCACTAAGTACCGATACCGATTGCCAGGTACCAGGCATCGGTGCCATATCATCTCAAAAGTTAAAGGTACCCAATCCTATTCTAATTTAGCTGCAGTTAAATCAGTATTTCTCAACATATCTTTGTTGCAATGACTTCTCAGGTGACTTGAAGAGTTCATTAGAAAACTTCAGGACATTTTTTTACTCCTTTGTTGTTGTTGTTTTTTTCAAAGATGCAATGTTCTCCTTTGTAACAGCAAAAAGCATTCATGTTGGACTCTGTTTTTATTCCTATCAGCTCATTACGGCTGTGCTTGTTCGCTTGTTCTTTGCAAGTGATGAGAGATTGTGGATTGCTATCTTTATTATTGTATTGTGTAGGCTTAAGATAAATGAATTGAATGTTTTGTTTTTTATCTGATAAATGATGCTCAGATCAATTCACAACAAATAGTTCCAGATTATCTACTGATAAACTATTGTACCAGTGCATACACTAGATCCCTAATAACTGGTATTGCTGGACTCAAACGTCTCCCTTTGTGAGCAGGTCACCCATTGTGTTACCTCAATGGCTGCTCTTCATTTCCATTCATATGTAAGAGAGCTCATCCAGTGAGGAGGCATGGACAAAGACTGATTCATGTTAAAAGCGTGTCCACTTATCAGGGAATGAGAATCATTCGTATGGTCATCTTTATTTTCTTTTTTTGTGTATGGAAGTTGCATTTATAACTTCTGTGTAGTGACAAGTGTTTTCCCTCCTACCGATTGTGATGGGCAGCATGAGTCACTCTTATATATCTGTCCTCTTCTGCCATTGTTGCTTCAAGGTTGAGTCTGTCTCGGTTCTATTTATGCTCCTGCATTGGAAAGATGAAGCAAAGAAACCAGATATGTGTCTGATTAACCACTCAGAAAGTTAGTACTGCAGTTAATGCATCAATATGTAGATTTCCAAGGAAATCAAGTGCAGACTTTGGTTTTTGTAACACTATATCTGCCACAACCTGCTGAATCCATTGTATGTGACCAAACAGAGGAAAACGGCATGTTTTTCTGGGTGTGTAAGCGAGTGATAGACGAGAAAATCTGCCCCATATTTCCTGTCCCAGAGTCTGGCGCCCACATAGATATATTGTGGTGATGATAAAGGGATATTAAAAGTCAAAGCTTCTCCTCAGCCTGCTCCCTGCCCGACTGTCTGTCTACTCAGCCATCAGATCGTCCCCTCACAGTCAGACGTGCACACACACACAGACACACATGTGCACACTTTTCAGAACAAAGTGAGTTATTGATTGTGGAGGACATCAAAACAGCACAGAGGGATGATTCATGTTTTTATATCCTCCTCATTCTTTTCCCACAGGTCACTGTGGCTTTACTGTGAATAGGCTGTTCCTATTTTTTCATTGACATCATGCCCATTTTCCCAGTGTTTTCAACCACTGCTCTGACTCTTTCTTGGTCATACATTAGGCATTTTTTTTCTATCACCAGTGCAACAGGATTATACTTAAATGTATTTCAAATGTAGGGAAATGAACAAAGACAAGGAGAGATTGTTTACAATGATGATCATACAGAATAAATTGAGGTGCAGCGGGGATTTTTGGTAAAGCATTTCTTTGCAGTTACTAGATTCTCAGACTACTTGGCAGAATGATGCATTCAAATAGCCGGGAATAAGCAGAGACAGAATTTTTGATGTAGGTTGTTGGGGCTTTGTAAATAACTGCAAGGTGGCCCACAGGCTGTGTGGTTTATGGCGATACCATATGGAAGAAAAAATCCATAAAAGTGAAGTGAATTATTTATACACTTATGTACAATTAAAAATCATCATTTTTTATATCAGTTTGGAAAAAACATAAATTGAATGTACCAAATGATCTTTTTTATTTTAGCAGAAAATCAGAAGGGGGAAATCAAGTCTCCACTGTTTCAAGAAAAATTGAACATGCATGCACAACCTTGACTCTACTGTCATGTGCTACTGGGTAGTGAAGGGGCCTCTCATGGAGGAGCACCCTGGGCAGTTGGGGGTTTGTTACATTGCTCAAGCCACAGATTTCCTGACTGGGTGCATGATGGACTTTAACAGGCTACCTTCAAGCTCCTAAGCAAAGTCCCCACAGATTGCAAGGCTGCTGCCCTCTGCTTGAAGCTTGGTTGCATCTAAAACTTCAATCAAATCACAAACTATGAGAAGGCAACGTTTATAAAACACTGCTCTGCCATGTGCTGCAAGTGGAGCTACCAAAAGTTATTATTTGCAGCACATTTGCTTTAATATATAAACATGCATGTGACCAACACTGCTAAACACCAGTGTGTCACCAGGAAGCTGAGAAAGAGCATTTAGAAATATCCTACTTTAGCACTGATAATCCCATTTTAAGTTGTGGATTACAGTTAGGCATACATAAAGAAGTGGGACTTTTTCAAGATCACTTAGAAACTCCTCATTTGGACTTAAACAAGTGTCAGACAGAGTGTCACTTATAAGAAAAGCAAATTACCCCATGTAAAGGTGGATGTCAAGTGGTGTAACCAATGTTTCAATTTTAAAAATCTGATATTGCGCAAAAACAGTATGGATATGATTTTAGCAATCTGCTGCACTGTAAAAAAATGAAATTTTAAAATAACTTCAAACCAATTGACCATAAAATAAAGAGAAAACAGTGATATCAATGACATGCTGACTTGCTCAGTACAAGAAAAACCGATATAATGAAGTTTAGAAATGAAATAATTCAATATATGTTCGGATGATGAGTCATCACAAATAAATTATGTCGTCAGTACACTTCCAAAATTTCTAGGAAGATGAATTATATCATACTTTTCATGCTTTTGTGGTCATACCAGGTGACAATTTAATCCAACTGCTTCTTTTACTGGTTAAAAACATTTTGTTTTCATAAGTTTTGAGCAAATTTTTGATACCAACCCTTATTTGTTGCTGTCCCAGGTAAACCTGCCTCCATTGCTCTATTGCTTAGCTGATACTTTCTGTGATGCAGCTGCCGCAAATGCACAGTCACAGTGAGGTGACGCAGGCTTTGTAAGCACATAAATATATATATGTGAAATTTAATAAAGCCCTTTTCATCCCAGTAGACTGATTTCACCTATAATGATAACTTTCATTAAGCACAGATGTTACCATGCCAACTGGCTTCGGGAGCATTAAGTGAGCTCTCTTGTTTTGTACTTCTTTTTCTTCGTGTGTGTGTGTGCATACGCATGCTGGAATTCCTCCAGTCAAGCATTACTGACAAGTGCGCGCTCCCTTCTACATAAAAGCTATTGTACCCTCGAGGATTTTCTGCCTGCTTTGGGGCTCTGGATGGTATTCTGTTGAGAGATTTAAATTAAAAAAACATTTGGGATGTTATAAATAATATCTCTTCTTCTCAGGTTAAATAAAAAAAAACATTGTGAACACAGTTTCCATGAAGGTGTAGAGTAGGGACAGATGGGTGGTGTGAAATAAACTGTTCAAGTGAATCAGGTTATTGTTGGTAAACCTTTGTAAGTAATGATCATCTGCTCAGTGTGAACTTCTCCATGGGATATTGAGAATATTGTTCTGCAATAATTAAAGGTGTGAAAATATAATTTAGTTTGTAACATCAAAAGGAAGATACACGGGGAGTCACATCAGATGGTTCAGATTAATATATGAATGAATCACTGAATAATTATTGTGTCATTGGTTTGATTGTTCCCAGTAGATAGGCCCATGAAATGTACAGTCAGGCTTTGATCTAATAGTCTGGGCTTATAAAATTCACTCTCTAAACTCAGTCTGCCTACAGGACAGAAGTCCATACGAGACACAGCTTATACTATTCTAATATCCTGCTCAGCAAAGAGAAAAAAAAAAACATAAAATCACAGATTTCATAAACTTAAATTCCGATTCCCAAAGCCTGCACACGCAAAACTATCAGAGTAAGGAATGAAGAATATTATGCCCTATTTGGGGCCCTGAGTCCAACATGGAGGACTCAAATTGCATTCTAAAACTTTTTACATCCCTCCACTCAGTCATCAGTCTTATTGCTTTTCAAAGCTCCTTGTTGAGTGTTGATCTAGATAAACTACAACTATGATCTGTCATATTTTACCGCACCATGATAACAGGGGTCTCCTATTTATACTGACTTCATGGTAAAAAGAAAATTAAAAATTTTACATCACACCTGTACCTTGCTGTAAGGGCAACTCAGTCTTTCATTGTGATGTTGAAGATAGAGCTTGTTAGCTCCAGCGCCATTCTCTGTCTGTCTATCTGCTGTTGTCCTTTATGCTCTATATGACTCCCTGGTTTGAAACATGGCTCTTCTTAATCCATTAAGATCCTAAAAGCAGTTAAATGAATAGCTCTGATTAATTGATGGGTGGCTGATAGCTAGTCTGAGCTTCATCTGACCACATCTAGATGCTTTGAAAGCATGGCCATAATATCCAGTCTTCTGTCTAATGGCTAAAACGTACACACGCAGATATAGGAAGCATTGCTTGTTTACATGAAAAACTTTTGATTTGTTAATACACATTACAGTTCGCTGTGGGATCTGTGCTGCTCGTGGGCTAAAAAACAAATGAGTCCCCCTAGCCTACTGCTCTTTTGATCTTTACCTTCTTCTGATGCTGCATACTGTAATGTTTATGACATTAAAAAGTAAAAAATTTAAAAATTGAAATTCTTCATCGACTCTGTTGATGTATCAATGCTAAAAGGGTTAGCTACTTGGCATGTGACTGAAGTAAAATAAATAGTATACTATATATAAGGATTTCTGGATTGGCAATATCAAAATTGGGATTCTTTGACAAGAAAATGCTTTTTATTTTTTTCAAATTTATATTTTTAATTTCAGTCTTTGTTCGTAAACTGGATTAGCTAAAAGTTACTACATTCCTCCAGCAGATGGTGAAAATTTTCTCTCTGACTCACGTGATGTTCCTTTATGGGAAAATATGACTCCTGGTATAGTCTGTAGACATAATCATCATCATTTAACTTTTTCACACGGTCTGGTGTTAAAAAAACAACCTAAAATTGCAAATATTGAAAAAACTCAATATAAGTTGAATCGGCACCCCCAAAAATCCTAATAGAATAGAGTTGAATTGCAAGAATAGCAGATCTTCCCAGCCCTAATTTCTACATTTATCTACTCTTTCATAGTCAAGTCATGTAGGAACATTTTAATTAACGATTCCAGGTTAATTTCATTCTTGATAAACACATTTTATATTTCTCTTCCTCACTTCCTTGTTGACTCCTCTCTCTGTCTCTCTTCTCTTTCTCTCTTCCTCTCTACTTTGCCTGGAGCATGTTTTTTTTTTCTTACTCTGTGTTTCAGTGGAGCACTTAAGTCTCCCCCTCTGCGTACAGCATGTAATGAGGGCTGCCAGCTGTGGCTCAGTGGTCAAAGCAGGAGGGCAACACACACAAACACACACACACACACACACACACACACACACACACACACACACACACACACACATAAATCATTGCCACTATGTCACTCCTCTTCTTGCACATAACAACTTGTGAGTCGATCAGTCATGTGTGATTCATGTATTTGACAGTTGTGTGTTTGTGCGTTAAAATTTAATTTGAGATGATGCGAGAATTCGTTTTAGAAAAGGATCATCAGTGAGTTTTGTTCTGATTTTTCTGTCTTTTTCAGTTTTGCCACCTTTTTCACAAGAAGATAATTGACCAATTTACAATGTAGTGATGATGACTGTAGTAGTAAAACTCAAATCATCTCTCATTTTTAAGTCATTACCAAAACCAGCACTAAAATACTTCTGGAAATTATTTTCATAAAAAATGTTGTTTAAACATTTTGTTGTCTCTGTGTGTTTTCAGGATCCTGGCCACGGTGGGCTCTGACTTTGACCTGCGAACACTCCGAGCTGTCAGAGTGCTGAGGCCCCTGAAACTCGTGTCAGGAATCCCCAGTAAGATTATTTTCTTACCTTACTTAAATCATAAGATTGACCAATTTTTTTTTTCTCACCCATAATCTGAGCTGAAGATCAGATGTCTGGTTTTTTTGTACACCTTGCGCTTCTTCCTCTATTTTAGCTCATCCTTAACTCTTACACAACATTTCACTTTCTTACTGTTATTCTCCAGACTGTTTTAGAGGAACAACATACTGAAACATGTGGAAGCATTAGAGATATATGGGATATAACTGTAAGAGTAAACGGCCCGCCCTTGTTGTGGCCTTGAGAAGCGAATGTGAAAAGAAAAATAAAAAAAATCTGACAGTCAGTTAAAGTTGATCTGTGCTTTTTTTTATTATTATTATTATATTTGTGACTTCTGAACAGGTTAGAAAGGTTTGCTAGCAGAAATGCTCTGATATTAATGGGTTTTCTTTTTCTGGGACAGATGAAGTCTGAAAATTTTACTTCACTTCCTTTTCGAATGTAATCTTTGCACAGATGGAGAATGGTGACTGAAGATAATGATTCAACAAAACCTTTTTTCTATCTGGCAAAACTTCTTATTTCTCACCTGTTTCACAAAAAATATGACACTTAAAAGTTTGTGACAGAATTACTTTTCTTTTTCCTCCACCTGTTCTTCCATCTCAAACAAAAAAGACTTAATTTCTTACAGCTATAACTGGAATTGGTAGGAGTCTGTGAACAAAAAGATGATCAATCACCTCATCAAACAGAAATGATATCTAAATCAATCAAATGAAGATCCAGGTTGTAGTCAAGTTTTAAATCTTTCTGGGAACAAAAGGACAGATCAGGGCTAACACTTCCTCCCCTCCCTTTCTTTTCCCGTCTCTCAGGTCTCCAGGTGGTGTTAAAGTCTATAATGAAAGCCATGGTTCCCCTGCTTCAGATTGGCCTGCTGCTCTTCTTTGCCATAGTCATGTTTGCCATCATCGGGGTGGAGTTTTACATGGGAAAATTCCACACCAGCTGCTTCAGGATAGAAACAGGTGAGAGCAACAGCTTGGCTGTGGTGTTTGTATGTCAATACTGACTATCAGCTGGGCTCACGCCAGAAAAAAAATCATTTCTCTCAGCTGTTTTCAAAGTTGGTTATAGATTCGAACATGTATTGCATTGCATATTCATGCACTTGTGCGTGAATAATTCAAAAGGCTGTAAATGCTGTGGCTGTGAACTCATATTACTCTGGAGGAGCCAGCTGTAGGTTCACAGTGCTGGCTGGCTGTGTGTCAGTATTACCCTGGCAAAGTGATGCACAGCAAATCTTTGACAGCTATTTTTCACATCTTGATTTTGATAAATGGTATTTCACTTTGTTCAGGTTTGATTGATAGCATCTGCTGAAACTCAGATTATTATGTGCTCAGACTCCTGATATTGAATTCCACCTGAGACGATGCTAATGAGGTGGTGGTTTTCTTCCTCCGTCTTTTTTTGAAGTTGAGCTAGGAGCGATGTTTGAGCAGTGGCTGTGTTAAACAAAGGTTGAGAAGCTTCTCCATATTGATACTCTTTCAAGGGGCTGAGTAGAGTTTCCAAATGATCTTAAAAAGTCTCCCTTCTAAATTTATACCTGACCATTATCCACAACTTAGAGTGAGATGATCAGCATCAGTATAGGTTATTCCTAAATGCTACTTCATAGCTCCTGATTGGGTCGAGCAGGACTAGATTGATTTACGGCACGTCAAAGTCTCTGACTAACACCACGCTGGCTGATGAAGTGTAGTAGTGAGAGCTCTGTGATCTGCTCTTTGCTGAAAACAATTTCTGCGATTAAATTTGTAGAGATGGTGGACACTGGAGCCTAACTGTCAGACAGAGAGCACGGGCTAAAGGTTAAAACACGGGCTAAACTGTTTTCAGTGGTCTGTTCAAAGTTAAAAGTCTATCAATAAAATGAAGAGTGAGGTCACGTTAGCTCTGACTGGCAGGACATAACCAGGATTCAGTAACATTACACATCAGGGACACGTCTTAGAGCACTAGCTGGCTACTAAACTACGGTACAAACTTATAACGTTTGCGTTTTGTCACGTTTCAAGCAACAGCACTAGTTAACTGTTGATAAATGCCTTATCTCGTTGTGTTGTATGTGGTAAAAAGTTGTCTTAAAAATAGAAAAAACGAGATCTGATCTCCGTTCATTTCCAAAACAAAGACACCTTGTTAAAAGTCACATCTTCACTACAGTGTGTGTGAGACTCTGGACCAAAAGGTGTCGCTGCAGTCTGATTAAAACAGATCCTCCTCACAGCATCTTTAAGATCATGTATCTCTTATGATTTACAATAAAATGTGCACTTTACTTGTCTGGTTACTATTTTAAACTTAGTCAGGAAACATTGAGACTTTTGAGGCTTTTTCTGATTATTTTATGAAAAAAAACTCATTCTTAGAACTTCCCCATCAACCTTCTAACATACAATTTAAAATAAATGATGCATGAATGCAATGAATAATAATTGGATGATTTTTTTTTATTCAAACCTTATTACCTGGTTGCAAAAATACAGGAAAACTTTGTTTAATGAGCTGTGAATTTGTTTAATCATTTTACCTGAAAGTTTCCTTAACAGGCTGAAGTAATTGGGTAATAATCACCGGGGAAATTAGTAAGATAATCATGTGCAGCGCTTTTCCTAAAAATCCAATTAAGCTTTAGCTGAAGCTTCTGTGTCCACAGGTGCTTTAGTCAGCTCTACTTCAGGTCAAGTGAACAGGTGTAGAATTTAAAGAAAGGTGTACAATAGAACTATCATGGCGAGAAGTTATGCCAGCTCATGAATTATGATTCACTTTAATCTAAACATACGTTTCCCTCGCCTTTTTTAAAGGTATATTCATTTGTGTTATGAAACCTCAAACACTATCTTTCCAATTTTTCCTGACTATATTAAACCACAGAGTCCTCTTCAAATGCAGGCACATCTACAGTAGGTCTCGTGACACTCATAACAGTGTATATAGCAGTGTTAACCTACTTAAAATGCTGCTGTGTGATAATGAATAATTTATAAAAGATAAATTAGAGAAACAAAGTGTTTCCTCACATTAAAATTGAAAGTCATGAAAGGGATATTTTATGAAGTGGAGCCGTATGAGGATCTTGGCCGTGAAAAGTGCATTACTTACAGTGGATCTTTATCAATGTACAGTCAACCTCTCCTGACAGGGTCGACCAAGTAATTCAGATCATCTTACCTTCATCACAAACACTGATGTTGGTGTAAGTGTCAGTTCTCTTTAAAGATTTTTCTTTTTTTTTGCACACTGTGGATGTGATGCATTCAGGGACATCTTTATTGCTCATAGTTAACAAAGGAAAAGCAAGACACAGCAGTCTGAAAAAAAAAGAAAGAGGAGGGAAGAAAGACCTGAACTTTCTGAAAAACAGAAAGAGCCAAAGCTATGTCACAGGTTGCTGCTGTCATTGGATTGGACTTCGATACAGTAGCTGAAAGAACAAACAGCCTTACACTGTATGCTGAATGATATGAAGGACATTCTGTTTCATATTTTGTCAAACTGAGATGCAACGAGGGAAACAGAGACACATTTCATATCAATCCCAGACAGGGTACTCTGACAGTGTTATTATTACACGACAGCATTACAGTAATTAGAGACAACATTGATACTGCCCAGCTGAAGATTCCCCCATGTGTAAGGCCGTGATAAAAATGATGAGAAAGCTTTATTCCCCACGGCTGCTGTCAGACAAAGTGTGAAGGCGTGGCATCAGCTGGGCCAGCTGTAAATGTGTGCATCCAGCTATCATTCACTGTGTGAGAGTGTATGTGCATATGTGCATGTGTGCATGCACAAACACTCGCTCGGTCAGGGTGCTGGTTGTGGTGTGAGCAGATGTGACAGCCTGTTAATGTACAGTACATGTGTTATTGAGTTATTTTAGTCTCAGACACAGCAGAATTTGATCACTAGTGACGACTTTCTTCACGAAAACTGCAGCTGTGTTTTTTTTTTCCTTTGTGTGTGCTTTTTATTGTTAACTCATTTATGCCCAGATTTTTTTCAGAGTATTGAGGTATATATTTTAATCAGTTGAGTCCCTCTGAATCATGTTCTGTATTTATTTTTTCTTTCTATTTTATACTTTGTTTTGAGGAAAATAGGATTTTTTATAACTGGCAACAACTGTTGCTGCCCATCACACAGCTTGTCACTAGGCCACCTAATAATTATATAGGAATAACAATAACTGTTACACTGATAAAGTTATGTAATAACAAAAAATAGTCAATTTACACTTTTAAAAAAGGTGGCGTGTGTGTAGGGGTGGGGTTGAGGAGTGTTTGACCACTGAGCCACAGCTGGCAGCCCTCATTACTTGTGTGTCAAGAAAATTGCACCTAATAAGTACATTTTGAGCAATCCTGCAGGCAGTTTTCCTTTAGCTTTGAACTAGCTATATTCCAGCAACTTTAGTTGCCACCCACAGAAATAAGCCCATGAACAAACAATATATATTAATTCCAGTTACAATTTTTTGGTGCAAGGCTACTCTAGAGACTTGAATGATTAAATAATTAAAAATATGTTTGGGGGCATCATACAGAATTTATGAAAACTGGCTCTTTCCAGGACAATTTGCATCCATCATGTCTTCCACTGGAAGAAGCAGGAAGCAGATGATGTCATGTGACAGAAACCACTTGGAAACTATTTTTTTATAAACCAGAATCTTTGTTAAAGTTGTTAACTAGCATATAAGTAGAAAAAGTTGCATTAGTAACGCTGTGACAGTGATATACTGCGGCATCAATTGTTGGTGGGGCAAAACAGGTTAAAACAATGGATGCAAATATATATTTCTGTATAGCCTCAATGTAAATATGCCAGAGCCAGCCAGGTCATAGCAGAGAAAATGGTTTTAGAGTTTTTACAATGGCAAGATGACAGCTAATAAAAGGTCAGTTGCACAGTTGCAAGACAGTTAATGGGGTTAATGGAGTTTCACTACAAAGAATCCAGAATTAATAAATCTTATCTAAAGCTGCAGGAGCCACGTTTTTCATGTTTGGCAATGCAACTGTTGAGAAAAGGGGCAGTTATCAGATGTTGAGTAGAAGATGGCTGTGATATCTGCTGCCGGCTGTGTGCTCCACTTAAGAAAGCAGTGATTCTCTGTCAGAGCATTCCTCCCAAATGTTCAGCCAAGCTTGATAGCAAAGCTCAATTTACCAGCCAGTCTTTGTACCAGCCTTCACCTGTGGCTTGCAGCTTTACGTAATGACTGACAGAATGAGGTTACAGCTTCACTGTGCATTTAAAGGTGAGTAGGTCAATGGTCCTCACTGAAATGAACCAGTTCAGGTGGAGAGGGAACCTGGAACAAAATGTTAGCGTTATGACTGATGACTAATTGTCATGAGTTGAGAGCAGTGTGAGGCAGCTTATTGTCTGCTCTGCTGTCCTTACAGCACTGACCCAGATAAAACCTGTTGGTAATTTAGATCATTCTGTTACTGAAGAAGAGATCTACATTTAAAAGCTCCACTTGGCGTTGACATGAGTTTATATAAAAACTCATTCATGCTGTTTTTCTTATTTCTCCTGTCTTTAGGTGAGAGAGCTGTAGATTGGCCTTGTGGCATGGAGCCCCCAGCCAGGACATGTCCAAACGGGACCATATGCAGAGAGTACTGGACTGGACCAAACTTTGGTATCACCAACTTTGACAACATCCTGTTCGCGGTGCTGACTGTGTTCCAGTGCATTACCATGGAGGGCTGGGTGGACATCCTCTACAGCGTGAGTCTACTTGCACCAAAGATTTACCTCATGGTCTACCTATTCAGTTTGTTGCTGTCTATCTGATCTCAATTCCTTGTTTCATACTGGGGTCTTTTAACTTTGTGGTGATAGTGTTGAAGAATTTCTTGTTTGTTGTTTGACTCGTCTTTGAAGACTTATAGAAGAGAGAGTTTCCTGTCAGGTTGGTATGATTGTATCCATCTGAATACAACCCTTAATGGAAATGGGAACCTCTTGAAAAGGTTTTCTTGGGCCACCAACAGGTCAAAGTATTTTTCATTTGATCAACAGTGTGGTGTATCACAGAGTCTCTTAAAACATTTTCTGGGTTTCCATTGAATTGCATTTTTGGAAACTCCTATACTTTGAAATTCTCCCAAGTCATACAACACAAATATACATCCTTCACTATTAAAATCAGATTAGTTATCTACATTTCAGCCTGTAGGAATAATTAGAGGTGTTAGAGCTTGTGACTAGCAGCAAAAATCAAGGAATTTCAATTAACTGCCATGTTTAAATTCTCATTTTACAGCCGCACATGGGAGTGACTTTGTTACTCATCTGTTTGAAGTTATTAAAACGAAGATGTATTCATAGATTTGTATAATTAGGGGCATACCTGAGTTGGCTGGCTGGTAAGCACGATGTAACTCATACTCCCACATGGACATTTTTTATTAACCACCCCCCCAAAAAAAAATCATTTTATTAATTAATCAATTAATTAATTTATTAATTTTGTTTGTTTGTTTGTTATCAGTGTTATTATTAATCCTCCCTTTGCTATAATCGCCCTCCCTTCCTTTTTTAGCTACTTTATCTCTGACACTATTTAAACAAAAGACTAATTTTTCAAAGATGCTCTTGAACAAAACATTGTTTAACAGCTTGGAGCTGGACACAGATCAGATGGATCTGGGTCACCAGGACACTTGCCCCCACCCCATGTTCTACACACTTGTCTTTATTGCAAACCCAAACAGCTTTTTATCTAAATGCCAGCACCTCTCTGTTTGTAAGGATAGGAAAAAAAACATCATAGCGCCTTTTAAAAACACACATTCTTGGAGCACAAAGAGAGAGACAGGACTCCCTGAAGGACGAGGGATGTCCAGCCAAGCAGAACTAAAAATGTCTGGGATGGTCCCACAATGGCTGTCTGACTCAGAGCTTCCCTTCTCACATTCTTTATTATATTTTATTTTTATCAACAAATGATGTAATGCAATATCTAAGAAAGCACCACATGCTGGTGTGACTGGCAGGATGTGCAAAATGATGATAAACAACTCTGGTATGAAGAAAGGGGGAAATGTCCAGTTTTAGATTTCGTACACAATAACGTATGAGTTGCTCTAAAATAATTAAAGAAAAAATCTGGTTATATTTCACTTTGTGATACTCGGATACTCATAAAGTATCGGCAGTTGGTATATATGGTTTCCTGCTGGGAAGCTATTTGCATTAAAAACAGAACAGTGTCTGATTTCTAAGATTAGGTTTAAGACTGATGTATTAAAACACTACAAAAAAAACTTGTTTTTCAGACACACCGCATTGAGTGGTCTGCTGAACAAAACACAGTGTAGTATCAATGTAAACAGCAACATCTTCAAAGGCAAGTTTTAGTGTTAGTAATTTTAAAACCACACAGCTATTTAGGGCTGTTTTTACTAAAATTTGCTTTGTTAATTTCCTTATCTGGTTGAATAATTATGGGAAACTTAAGTTAGAGTCTGATATCTCACAGTCTATGGGTGGAAACTTTATTAGCAGCAGATGTCCTCATCAACTCTCCCTAAATCTATTATTTTACATTAAATATACTGCCTAACTGGAGAGAGAGGTTTATGAAGCCCTTGTGAGAGTGATGCAAGACAGATGTGAAATGTTTATGTCATCAATCACTAGCATCATATTGCCTCCCAGGTTTATGTGAGTTGATTAAAAATTTTTCCTCATCCAAATTTTCAGAAATAAGTGATGATCAAATATTCTTGATCCTTATTTTTGCAGATGATTGTCTTACAGTGTTAAAAAGACTAGCCACTTTTATCCATCTTCAACTCCTCTTTCTCAACCTTTCTCCTCCTTTTGCCCCATAAATACCTCTACTTTTCTTTTTTCCTGCCTTTGTTCCTTTCCCACTATTTCATCTTCTCCTTAAGCAGGAGAAAGCGTTTATCTGACAATACACTGTGAGCCACTCACAGTGCCATTTCTCCGGCATCTCCTTCTTTCCCTTCCTCCAAACATCTCCCGTAGCTTTTTCCGGCTAATTATCCTAAGCACCGCAGACTCACACTGCTCTGAACTGAGAGTGCCTTTTCTCCCACTTGGCAGTTTTTCTTTGTATTTTCTGCCTTTTTCTTTTGCTTCTGCTCAAAATTATTTCTTTTGAACCATCAGTTATTTTTACTCCAGTGTTTCTTCTGTGGGTTTTCTTAACATATTTCTACTTCCTCCCCACCTTTTTAACAGGACTTCTCTCGCAGTGATTCTGATTTTCACCAGTATTCCTTCATCTTCCCTTTGTATAGGAAGCAGAGATTCAGTTTGAGGTTTCTTTCATCTTCCCACCCAAAAGACCATGTTGGTTCTTTTTGTTTCTACCATTTTACATGACCTAACACAACATTTTCTATCAATGGCAGGCGATATGTGGTTCTCATACCCACACACAGCCGTCCAGCAACAAATGAAACTAGAATTGCAATTTCTGAAGAAATTGCGCTGTGAATGCAGAAGGCTGATGCAGCTTACACTGAACTGCTAATGCAGAATACTGAAGATGAATAAATAAATGTCTGAAAATGCTGTTTGATCTGAACCAAATAGCAAACTCCATTCTGGGATTGGGTTCAAACAGAACGTCTGATTTAGGTAGGGATTTGGTTTGGATCAGATTCGGATTAGGTTTCGGAATGGGTCCGGACTGGATGTACCAATTAGGTTTCCAATTCTGTTTTGACCAGATTTCTTACCGTGCAGCTGCCAGATACATTAACACAAATTTAACTAGAGTGCAAACATCTGTTGTGGTCAGATGAGAGTAGAGAGCAGTTGGGTATAGGTCTCAAATTGGCTTTAGATGTGATTTTGTTTCATTTTGAAGCAAAACAGCTCTTTGTGTGGGGTCAAGTTTAGTCCGTCTTCATTTTAGTGTAACATTACTGATTTTAATCAAACTGATTTCATTTTTTCCAATCAAAACAAGCTGAAAATCAAGTGGATGAAGTTTGATTTCAGAAACAAAATGTTAGAAACCAATGTCTTGATTAAGTTTGGATTGTGTTAGGACTGAATGACCATTTTGATGCCTCATTTGAGTCTGAGAAGTGATATATGTGGCTGTATCGGCAGTATTTCCAGCGAGTGTCCAGGTATTTCTCCCACTCTTCCCACTCTGAAGTTTAAGTGCCTCACTGTGAGCTTAGTCATTCTGTCCAACACACCAATGCAAGTGGCTTGAGGAACTAAAAAAACTTCATGAACTTTGAAGGGTCACTGTGAAGAAACTATGAATGCTGTGAAGAAATTGAAACCCACCAATGTAAGCCAGAAGATGACTGAATGCTTTTAAGGTTGAATTAAGTTTCTGGGTGAAGGTACAGCTGAAAAAGAGGGGTTTGAATGAGGCTAAAAATGTCCTGAAGGGTGAACATTCTGAAATATCCTCATTCATTTTAATGGGACCTAAATGGTAAAAAAAAGTGAAATATCTTTGAACGTTTTTGTAAAACTGAAATGAAAAGTCAGAGCACACCTGCCCTAAATGAGCTGAACATTTAGAAAATTAAATATTTTGAATTGGTTGAAATTTGTTGTAGAAGAAGTGAAGTGCTGAATCAGCATTTCAACATTACTATGACTGTCATCACGCACCCCTGGCATCCCTTGTTGACAGCTTTGCATTGAATTATTGCGTGGCCAAAATTCAATATTTAAAGACCATAGAAGACACATCAATTTCTTTAATGTGACTGATAAGTGGGCTGTCAAAGACATCAGTTATTAACATTACTTTTATATCACGGATTATGTAGAGTATGCCTATTAAGGGGTTTTGATTGTTGATTGATTTTCAAAAACTCAGTTCTAGACGAGACAGTGAGTGAAAAGATAAGTAGACATGCCAATATGCATAGAGATGGGGGAGAAAAACAAAATAGTTGCAATGGACATGCGTCGAAACACCTGTTAGTACTCAGTTTACTAGAGAACTTTGAGAACTGCATTAAAGATTGGCATCTTTTTTAAGATTGATGTTGTCTCTCTAATATTGTTACATAATCTTCATTTTTTTTTAAAAGTGATTTTAAAGCAGCTTATGCAACAATGGAGATGATTCATAATAACTGTTTTGAGAAAAAGTCACAATTTTCTTTCTTTCTTTCCTTTTTTTGTTTTCAATTTTTACCAAATGTCAGTTCTGCTTTTGACTCAGATTGGATGAAGGTTTAATTTACTATCTGCAGAGATGATGCATTTCTGTTTATTGTCTTCACGTCCTGAAAGCACCTGTAATCCTCTGTCTGAGCAGGGCCAAAATGTTCCACAAAGTTTTCCACACAGAACACAGTGATAAAAGCAAACTATGAGGCAGATTGTCGGCATTGTGTGGTAGAAAAGAGCCACAAGAGTATTTGTGTAAGTGCAGCAGAGCATGCATACATGTAATGTTCACATTGATATGTACAATAAATTATGTTTTGCATTTCAACGTAGCTAAGGGGGAGGGGTAAAATCTATAAAATCATGAAACCAGAATAGCATCCAGGCAGGGACTCTGTTCTCTGGATTATATACCATCCTGTAACCCAGCATTAACCCTACAGACTGATGATAGCCCCGGGGGAGATCACTCTCACTGTCTTCTCTAATGGCACAAAAGAAAATGCAGAGTACGCCTCCCTGTCCCATCCATCATTGCTATCCTGCTTCTCTTCTCTCCTTCTCCTTTTCCCTTTACAGTCCATCCCTCCCCTTCCTCATATCCCACCTCCCCAGGGAAGGCCATGTCCTGGGATCCTTTGGTCCCCTATCAGCAGATAGAGTAGAACATGGCACTGCAGTCTGCTATTATAATCCTCAATTGCAGAGAGCGGTGACAAAGTGGGCATGTTAAGATGCACAGTAAGGCTTCAATGTCTCGAGTGAGTTGTTACAGGTGCCAGCGAGAGGAAGAATTATAAACCATGAGGACCAGTTTAAATCGTTTAAGAAAGGAAGACGCTTAAATATTTAATGAATTCAAGTTAAATATTTGAAAAACCTGCTCTGAGTTTAAACTTTGTTTTTATGGGTATGATGCAAACTTGGTGTAAAGCAAAGGAAGAGTGTTCACATTGAGAACATCAAGTCACTGAAACCATTGCAAAACCACAGAGGGCTCCAAAATGAGGGTCTCTGACAAAAAAGTGCTGCAATATAATGCAACATCATAGGGCAACAGCCGGCTCTGGCAAATTGAATCAATGCAAAATAGATTAGTAGTGATAGTTTCTTTAGTTACACACTCCTGGTCTGTCTGGTTGTATTAACCTCTTCATTTCATAAATGATCACATAAAAGTGCTGTTTCTGTTTGATCTCTGTAATGTAGACCAAGCATGGCTGACACTTCTTTGTGATATGTTTGGCATACACAGATGTTATCAGACTGACTGTTACTATGAATGTGTGAGGTGTTCTGCTGAGAGTGGCGTTACTCCGGGAAATATTTTTCTTCCGGTCAGCTCTCTTTAGTGGAAGCTTCAGTGTATGTACACCTCAAGTGAAGATGTGTTTTATAGTGATTAATGAAGTCATCTTGTTTGTAAGAACTCTAGCCATATCTCTTTAAAAGCAGGTACTTCTTAACCAGTGGGTAGTCCAGCTGCCAACGCAAACTGTTATTAAAAGAAATATCAGAAAATGCAAATACCATCATACACAGCGAAGCACACTTCAGGCATACATTAACACCTTAATGTTATTCAATTATGAAGGATGATATTTGATTTGGACAAAATGCCAACCCAAGCCCTCCTACATGATAAAATCCAAGTCTTTTAAACACACCGAGAACGCCAGGGAAGGAGAGGATGTCACCAAACTGAGCTGACACTGCCTCTTGATGTTTTAATCATGAACAGAGCACAGGAAGAAAGAAGGCAGCACAGTGAAAAGAGATTTCAGCTTATGCTAATGATCCCAACATTGCCAGCTGCTTCAGAGCTGTGCATATGACTCGAGCGGAGTATTTTCCCCATCAGTGTCGCCTTTAGCAGCTAAACCAGAAAGCGGATGGACGGACTATGGTTCAGCTTGCATCCATAAGTTTTCTCCATACTCCTTCCCTGTTACTTGGTTCTTCTTCAGAAGGATCTAAATGTCTTTCTCATGCACAACACATTGTTCACCTTCATTTTAACCTCCAGATTTAATTTTAGATGTTGCTTTGTTATCACCATCCAGCAGTAAGTAGGTGGAATGCACCTTTTTAATTTGGAAATCATTCTCCCTCTGCATTCTTTCCATTCCATCTCAGATAACTATGTGGAAAATGTAGATGTTTATAAAAAGAACTACTGTGCAGAAGTTGGGACAAGGTCATGTGAAAAATAAACAGCGCTCCCCTTTGATAAAATTGCACTACTTTAGCTTTTACTTTTAAAATGTTAAATGTCCTTTACAGTAAACAAAGGACTCTGACAAACTCAGGAAAAATCTCTGTATGAAGAGGAAATGTAAATTTTACCCCTATGAGTTTCTTATAAATGTCAATCTTTTACTTAACTAGTATTTTTGATGTTTGAAATTTAACCTTCACAGCAAACTTTTGATAACACAAAATAAAAAATCAAAGAAAAATCATAACAAGAAAAAACAAGCATTTTCTTCTGTATTTATTCTTACTTACTTGAACTAGGGGCGTGGTTTTGGCTTCACAGTCGAAGCTTCAGCAGCTAGATTGACTTCCAGCCTCGAACCTTTTGCTGCATGTCATCCACTTGACCAGCTGGCGTCTCATATAAAAGCAAAAACACGGGAAACATAACTTAAAGAACGCTAAGAAAAACAAGCATTCATACAAATGTGAAGTATCATTACGCCATGATCCTGTGGTGCACATCCTACTCCACTTTTTTAGCAATGACACGGATCTACAAAAGACAGCACAGGCTTGCATTGATTCACACTGTAAATGCAGCTTTTTGCTCTGAGCCAGTCAGCGTGGAATGATACTGTTGTAGCAGCAGGATGTGTTGGTGGTTTCTCAGCATCGATAATGTGGCAATCTTCGTTTTATGCCCCGTGATTTTATTACATTTCCTCTGTCTCTCCCAGCAACCCAAAGGTTGCCTTGAATTAGAGGCAGGCAGCCCTAATTATCCCCGCTGTGTCATGTTCAGGCTGAGCAAATCGAAAAGAAATACTGTAAATGCTTCTTTTTGTATGTTTTATTTAAGACCAGAGTTTGAAAGCCTTAAAAAAAAATTCTCCGTTTTTTTTTTTTTCAGATGAGTGAGCATGAGTGAGCAGTTCATATCAGTAACTAGATCTTTGTGGAGTGGTTGTCTGGCAGTGCCTCATGCTCATTGCACATGATAAGGTCATGCCAGTGCTTGGAAATCATACTTAAATAATATCAAGACCTGCTTTGATTCACTGCCCCCAGACTCTGTTAAATTTGTTACTCAGCCATATAAATTTATTTGTTTTGGTCACAATAATTAAAATCCCCAACAACTGGAATATACTCTCAACCACCGAAACAACACTAGGGACAGCCTGGTAACATGTCATATTAAATCGATCAATAGAAAAGAGTCTGGGAGAGTCCAGAGCAACACCCCGTCCTGGATGCATAGATGAGGTGTTCTGAGACTCACTTTGTTTTAAATTTACATTAAACTTCATTCTTCAAACTTTGATTTGTTGGTGCCTGTAATACAGATCAGTGCAGTGCTCAGGCATCTTGGAGTTACTCACAAATACAGCACTCTGGCTTACCACTAATTCTCCTCGTACTTTGAGAGTCACTTTCGGACGTCTTTTTCTGAATGAATTTGAATTTTGGTTATGTTTTCCTCATATTCAAGAAATCAACACAGGACTTTCTTATAAGTGTGCATCAGCCAGTCTTCTGAACTTTGTATAATAATTTTAGCCTCGAAATAAGAGACAGTGATCCTTTATGGCTCTACAACAGCTACATTTTTATTGTTTTTATGGTTCAGGCAATAACAGTTTAAAAATGGTAAACATGCTCCAATTCTTATTGTATCACTTGATTGATTGCTTGAATTTTCAATGGAAAATTTTGTAAAATAATTTTTACTGAAATAATCAGTTACTGCAGCTCTGAAGCCAAATTTAGCATCCCAATAGATTTCCCGATGACTGTGAATTAGGGCTAAACTATTTTTGAAAATAATCTAATTGCGATTTTTTGAGACCAATATTGCGATTTAGCATACAATTCCTTTTTTGGGGGGGGATGTTTATCTTCTGCATTGTTCACTTAACACAAGTTTTAAGTTATTTTATAGTATGACTACCCAACAAAAGGTACTGATAGCATTTAAACAAAAGTTTTTGTGCATTTCTTAATTGAAAAAGAAAAAAGGAACACTGTGAAATTTTACTAACCTCCAGTTGTCAGTGAGAGTAACAAACCATACAGAAAAAAGGAACAAGGGGTATGGCTCTACGATCTACTGGATGGATCTTTGTAGCCCACAGAGTTTTTTTTGCCAGAAAAATACAGCATTTTGACTTTTGCTAGTTTTAAGGGAGAACAAGAATAAGTTACTAGATCTCCTCCAGGTCTGTGTACACGAAACATTTTTTTTTTTCTAATTGCAGCCTTTGCGATTTGAAAATTACATTCTATTACATTGCGATGTCGGTTTTAAATAGATTAATTGTTCAGCCCTACTGTGAATTAAGAGTGCTCTCTGCCCATATCCTAACCTAATCCTGCTAATCCCTAATATATCCCTCTGCTTTACCTTGTTGTTCAAATACATCGACTTCTGACTAACAAAAAAGACTTTAAAAGCTGGGTACAAAACTTCCACAGAATAAAACAGAACAATCTTAATTTTGGTGGAGAGCTGTCTACCTCTGTGTCTTACACTGTGCATATTTATCTCAATGGTCCTCTTTGTAAGTCATGTCAGTTTAAGATGAGATAGTCTCTTCAGGTTGTCTCTTATATGTCTGACTGTCATACTGAACAATATGCATTTCCTTACTCAGTTCATAAACTGGATCATTCACTTCAATTTTTTTCAGTGCATTAACCTTTCCATACATGCTAAAGCTAAAGGTCACAGACTGGACTTTGTGTGCTACTCTTTCCAACTTATATGATACTATTTAAGAAGATCTCAATATCCTTATGTTTAAGAATCCCTGTCTCTCTTTACATTAAATTAAATGATGTATATAAACTGAACATGTTGGGTACAGGACTCATTTTTTTGCTTGATGACGCGTTCTTATCTGATAAATCTCATGAGGATATCTGGCTTGATGTCACATTCAGTCTTTATTTGAACTTTAGAGAAACAGCAAACATAAAAATGAGAACAGAGTTTATAATACACTTCTCATAAAATAGCTGGCCTTGGGGCTCTTTTTCTGAGAGTCAACAAACTCCTTTAGAGGGTGAAACATTTTCCTCAGGCTAACTCTGCTAAACTGTGTTGAGGATTTATATTCACTTATATAATTTTAGACAAATAATTTTCCCCAGAAGCCACATCATGAGTCCACTCAACTTAGTGTTATGGTCTCCACCACCTCCTTCCTTCCTCTTTATTTTCAGTCAAGACTACATTTACCCAATGTGAATCATTTTACGCAGTTTGCTACAATATTAGCTCTATAGTCGGTCTACTCCTCAATTCAACCATAATTGACCATGATGCATGTTTTTACTGGTAAAAGAAATTTCTGTTGTTTCAAGTAACACTGTATCTCTGTCTCACATTTCTTTATCCCAGTCTGTGGGTGAATGTTTCCATGTTTTTTTCTAGGAGATGATTGAGATCACTAGCACCTTTTCCTTTATTAGAGCAGCATGAGCCACAGGAACAGGTGCACCCTGACCTCATCAGTTTGATGTCTTGTGCTGTCTGGGCTGTCAAGGTGCTTGTCAAATCACTGTCAAAAGAAAGAAGCACTGACAGACGCAAAGTCATGGCTTTGTTTAAATCCTTCAGCGGTACTGTCACTAACTGGATATTTGATATCACAGACAGAACATGGTAGTTGTCAGGTCAGTGTGCACATCCATGTGTATACCTCTATATATCTGAACAGACAGCCTGTAGAGATTTAGCTACATATTGACAGGAAAGCATC
Source organism: Halichoeres trimaculatus (assembly GCF_033239565.1). NCBI lineage: Eukaryota > Metazoa > Chordata > Actinopteri > Labriformes > Labridae > Halichoeres > Halichoeres trimaculatus. Next base: position 11,962,659 of record NW_027437194.1, on the reverse strand, counting down.
ACACAGCTGCCACAGATTTGTGAGCTGAACATGCATGATGAGAATCTCCCGTTCTGAAGACCTTGGCTGTGTAACTGTTGTTTTTTCTATCATCTCCAACCAGTCTGTCCAGTCTCCTCTGACCTCTGGCAACAACTAGGAATTTTCTTCCAGAGAACTGTTACTCACTGGATGTTTTCTCTTTTTCGGGACCATTCTTCAAAAACTCTAGAGAAAATCCCTGTAGATCAGCAGTTTGTGAAATACTCAGACCAACAACCCTGTCATGCCATTGGCTGAAGAGATATTATCGGTCACAAGCAGTTAAACAGATGTACTCAAGAATAGAAGAAGAATAGAATAGAACTTTATTGTCATTGTAACAAGTACAACAAAATTGAAGTCACAGCAGCAATCAAGAAAACAAAAGTAAGAAAGTGCAAAAAGTCCATATGAAAATAGATGATAATAGCTTGTCCATTATTGTCCAGTCAGCCAGCCTCCACCTCCACAGGGTCCAGGACTGAGTTTCTTCAGTCATGCTCCATCTCTGTCTCCTGTATCCTGTCTGCTCACAGCAGGTGAAGCTCTTCCAACAGGGCGTTGGTGTCTGATGTTAGCTCCGTTAGCCATGTCTGTGAATAGCATGATGCTACTCTGCCCTCTGGTATTCCCTCTGTTGCTGGGTTAGCATAGCTAGCTCGTCCATCTTATTGGAGAAAGATCTTGCGTTCCCAATAACAATGGATGGAAGGGCAGGTCGATGTCGTCACTTCTTAGCTCACACCTGAGAACCAGCACGTCGTCCTCACCTCCTTCTCCTCATCTTGTGGGAAGACATCAGGCCCTACACCAGTTAGCATTGACATGCTACAGGCTGCTAACAGCTGATTTCACATGTGGCCATGGTTACATGTAGGATCTCCAGACAAAAAAAGGAGCAAAAATAGTAAAAATATCACTGAGGCCACAAAGTGTTTGGTGTCCATGACCAACAAATGAGCCATGTAATGATCCACTCCAAATACAAAGATTACAAAAAAAGAGACGAAAAAAATTACAAGAAATGGACAAAAAAGAGAGAGCTGCTGCAGAAGGCAGCCATAGCCAACAGGGCGGCGCATAGCAACCTACAAAAAAAGTGATCAGTTAGTTTACGTATATTATAGATTTTTAAAGGAATGATAAGATAAATATTTAAGTTTAATAAGCTGTCTTAATATGTAGTTTTCACTCTCTCTGGAAATAAAAGAAAGATTTTTTTCTTCCCCATTACTGTGATCATGCTGCTTAAGAGTCCAAGTTGTTATTAATGAGGTAGGAGACCTTAAGATGTAGGTATATGGGTAGCAGACTTCAGGCTGTGAGACACATAAGGTACTAAAGTGTTATAGGAACATTTTCCTCATTAAGTGCTCTGACTTCTGAAGTCAAACTGCCTGATTGAATGTTTCTAAAATTAGCCTGTAGAAAATGATTTCACTGTCCAAAAAGAGTAAAGAATAAAGGTCTTTGAGTCAGTTTAGCAAGAAAATTGTAATGATCTTATTGTTCTTCTTTGAGCAGCTCTGTGAAGACCTTTTGCTTTCTGTGCCATCAGATCTGTTGAACTCAGTCACTGCATCTTGTTGTGAAGGTTTCAGGACTGTGAGGAGATGTAGAGTTGATTCAGAGTGGCTGTCTTCATCTCGGCAGGCTTCCTCATCAGACAAAACTCTGTGTGAGCGTGTGTGTGTGTGGCAGCACTGTAAGCTTAGAGTGGGAGTATACTGTCATAGCACAACTGTATGATGCATGACTGCAAGTTATGTGCATCTCTTGCTTTTCGCATTTTCCTCACTGATCATTCAAAGCAGTCAGCCAGCGATGAGTCATGGAAACAACAGAGGTGGAATAACAGAATCAAGTGAACTCATATGAAAACAGACTCAGAGGATATAAGTCATTACCTAAAGTTTGTTTTCAAATATCAACAAAATGTGGGAAGAAACTTTTGGTGTGCCATAATTCAGCTACAGCATATAGATTCTTGGCTCTTTTTTATTTTACACAGGCTGAGACTGTGTTTCCAAAGAATATGTCTTGACATGTTGCTCGATGACTAATGATCAATTGAAGCAATACTGTCATCTAAAATAAACTCCCAGAAGCAATAATCTTTCAGAGATCCATGGCTCTAATGGACTTCAGTGCAGTTTAACAACATAATACACTAATATACTGATATCACAGTTGGTGAGCCATTTCAATGTGTCTGATTAAAAGAACATTTGGCCTATCAACCCATTCCTACATTTTAACTGTGTCTTTGTTTTCTTCAGTTATCACATTTTCCTTCTCAAACATATGGGGTCATTAAAAGGACCTTGCTTATGGCAGCATCAGCAGTTTTTTAATGAACTAACTTATTATAGCCAGTAGCATTGATTGCCATATGCTCTGTATTTTCTCTCATACTGAGCATGCAGCACAAATTAATCTGATTGCGTAGCTCCATATGCAGCGCTCTTCAAGATGGGGTGAACCAATCAGCCAATGCATTTAAATTACACTTATACACTGTTGCCATATGCTCTTATACTGAGAAATGGGCACGGTTTAAAAATGATTTAGGGCTGTAGCGATAGTTGCTTGGAATATTCAGAGATTTGTGCCCAAAAATTCACAAGGAAAAGATAGGTGATTTTTCCATTATTAAATATGCTGTAGCATTCAAAAAACGTGGGGCCTAAATTTTTCAGCATATACGGATACGGATCATACGGAAGATAATTGTGAGATTAGGTCAAATATGTCCAAGGATTTGTCACGATTAAAAACATATTTACATTTTTAAATTGTTAATTTAATTTTGTAATGTAACTAAAATACACATGGAAACATGCATGTGTTTGTCTAATGATGTCAAAGGCTTGGTGTAATACGCTTGATACCACACTGTATCTTGACAGGATGGATGATAAACTGAATTAAAAGATGTCCTTCTATTTAGCCCCAAGGCCAGAAAACACATCAGTGCTTCTCCTCTTTTTTCTTCTTTTCTTTCTACTCTAGCGTCCAAGTGTAAAGGGGATTGTTATAGATTAGTTTATCAGAGATGTTCAAGATCAGGTATCATCACAGCACTTGTCCGCGAGTGCAGCTAGACAGCTAGCTAAATAGCTAGCTAAACAAGGATCCAAAGTCTTCAAAAAGAAACAGGGCTTGCTTTTCCTGCACTTTACTTGAGGTCCAACCAATCACAGTAAAACTGAAATGTTACTGGAAAAAAAAACAGTACACCGCTCCATGTGAAAGTAAACATTTCTGATAACAAGGGACCTGGACCCTCTTTTACCTTATTTTAAACCCACAGTTCTAAATGTTGGTGTAAAGGTTGACAGTGATTTAAAAATGGATCAACAAATAAATTCTGTTGTTAAAACCAGTTTTTATCACCTCAGCCTTTTATCCAAGATTAAATTGGTTTTATCTTTTAACAACTTTGAGTGGGTAATTCATGCTTTTATTTCTATATGACTAGACTACTGTAATGCTCTCTATGTTGCTGTTAATCAGGCTGCCCTCGCGCACTTACAGTAAGTCCAAAATGCAGCTGCTCATCTTTTAACAGAAGCACAAAAGCATGAACACATCACCCCAATCCTGGAGTCCCTCCATTGGCTTCCCGTTCATTTTAGGATTCATTGGAAAATTTTATTGTTTGTTTTTAAATCTTTTTAAGGATCAGCACCTCAGTACATTTCTGACCTTTTAAACATTTACACTCCCTTGTGGTCCCTGAGGTCTGCTGATCACTTTCACCTCGTGGTCCCAAAAACCCGTTTAAGGACCCAAGGTGATCGAGCCTTTTCGGTGGTGGCTCCCAAATTGTGGAGTGATCTGCCAACCAAAATAAAAACATTCCCCACCCTAACGACTTTTAAATCACGTCTTAAAACTCATTTTTATTCTTTGGCTTTTAATTCAGCATGAGAGTTGCGTGATCCATGTCCTTATGTCTTTTATGGTCTTAACCCCTTTGTTTTTTTTATGACTCTTATTTGTTTTTATGTTTTATTTAAATTGATTCTATTTCTTTTATTGATGTTATTATATGTTATTTTAACTGTGCAGCACTTTGGTAAACTTTTTTTTCTTAAATGTACTATATAAATAAAGTGGATTGGATTGGATTGGAATAAACTTCTGTTTATATGTGCATTTACTCTTGACCAAAGTTAACACAAGACAAGCTAGCAGATGCGGCAAAGATAGTCTCTTGTAAAGAGAGCATTATTCTCATTTGGTTTCAGTAAGTAATGAAGTAATTCATCTTTTATTATGTTACTATTGTACAGTTGTTCCAGTAAGCATGATATGGACGTATTTGCTTCATTTTCAGAAGAACAAGGCATTATCAAAAGACAGTCAAAAGAAATCAAAAGAGGAGAAGACTGTGGAGAAAATGACAATAAAAGGCAGTGGGCACGCAGTCTTAATGCTGCAGTTTCATGTTGTAGCTTAAAAACATTGGACTAAAATGTTATGTCAGTCTATTGATTGCCACAATAGTATTCACAACAAGCAAGTTGTATCAAATCATACTGTTGTGTGTTTGGGCATGCAGAGCTGTTAAGCCTCCTAAACCAAGGGAAAACCAGCAGTGACTGGCAGCAGCCTCCACCATAAAGACCTTTCTGTGTTACAGAATGTGGGAAAAAAACATTTGCATAAGCTTAACTTAACTCTGCCTGAGCAGCCAGCTGAAGAGTTAAGGCCGTGTCAACAGGAGAGTAAAGTCTTCCCTGCTCACTCGCTGACTGGGAGACTGAGAGCTGATGAAACAGAGTGCATTTCCACTTCATCTCCCTCTCTGCAACAGACACCCAGGGTTCCCCAGAGAGTGAAGTGGGATTTATTTTGTTCAACAAAGACAAAACAGAAATGAGTGTTACCTAATTCTAGGCCGAGACACAAAACTATCTAATAATTTATTTATACACAGCTCATTAGACAGTGTGTTGAATTGCTGTCTACCTTGTTAGAGTTTACAAAATAGTGTTGCTGGAGTACACAAGTGTGCAATGGCTTCATAGTGTTCATCATACATCATGTCACATCAGTTTATGTCATTTCATGTCATTTTTTCAATCATATATCAAATTTTATTGATCATTTTCAATCGTAATGTTTCATACTGTACTGTATTATGTCACATTAAATTATGCAGGCTCATATTGTATTTTACCTTTGGAATAGTGCATAGTATAGTGTATCATGGTATGGTGCAGTATGGTGTATAGGGATGGGCACCGACCGAATTCCTTCAGTGATACCGAGTATCGATTCATGTAAAATCAAACGGTACTTTGTTTCGTTACCTAGATGCATCCTTGTGACTGCGAGGGAGTGGAAGAGTAGACAATTTTCCATACTAGACATGAACACAGCTTTGCAAGCTTATATAGTGAGAAGTGAATATGTTGAACTAAAAAAAACTTTGAGATGTTATTATGAAACAAATTAATACTTATTAAATTAAAATTGGTTCCACTGAGTAGCAATTGCCAGGTATCGGTACAAAATTGTTTCAAACGTGAAAGTTACCTATCCCTAATGTTGTGGTATGGTCACATGAAGTGTCCTTGGGTTAGACAGTGGACCCCACATTGCTCCTACTGAAAATGTGTGAATGTGTATAAATACAGTTTGTTAATACCAATGGTCCTTTACAGAAACCATAGGTGTGAATGTGGTGTAAATGGGTGAATGTAACTAGCACTTGGAGTGGACAGAAAGACTACAAAAACCACCATATGAGTACAAGTCCATTTACAAGACTTCTTCTGTGGTACTCAGGCTTTCACAAGGGCAATACAGTGTACTGTAGATGCAGATGTGATTTATGAGGACTTATTTCCTGTTTGTTTTCTTGTTCTTAACTGCTCTGTTCTACCATAACAAATCCAAAACCAATCAAATCTGATTTGTATGATTGTAGTACATTGTGTTGTAGAGTACCGTTTTTTTTAATCCATTTTATTTATCATCTGCTATGTACACAATATTATGCTTATCCAATTGCATTACACGGTTTCAAATTACACAAACAAGTACAAATGTGATACCAAAACCTGACTGAACTTGCGTTATGTGAAATACTTTTGGCGTTTGGTTGAGGTTAGCATTGTACATTTTTAATACCAGACAATATGCTAAGCCTACAACAACAACAACAACATGCAACGTCCTGGCTTCAGTTATTATATAGACTTTAGATTGACACAGTTTTTATCAAATAGATGTGCACATTTGAACATTTGTTTACTTTATACTTTATTAAAGGGAGAATGGAGAAGAAAGGAATCAAATGTAAAAATAGATTAATTTAATCTTCAATGGAAGCGATACAAACTGAATATGGAAGAAAAGGGCGAGATCAGCTTGAGGGTTGAGTGATGAGATGATGAAACAATAATGAGGTTTTAGACATGTTAAAAAAAGAAGTGATGCAGAGCGGCACACTGAAGCTTCTGCCTGCCATTTATTGCAGTGTGTGGGCCAATGTTCCCCTGACAGCTGAGACAGAGGATGTGCTTCTGTATATGTGTGTGTGTGTGTTCATCTTACATTCTTGGATGCATAATACAGATTTCCAGCCTGCTGAATCAGCTGCCGTGAACCTCCCATCACAATTACAGCCAGCATGTGGCAGGGCTTCGACACTGGCGTCTGCAAAATGTCACTGTGCTTCACACACCCCATCAGTCGGCAGGTCTGGCCCCCGCTAACAGGCCTCTGTGTGGGAGCGCTCGCAGACATGGCGGATGCTGACTCTCTGAACCTCCCAGTGGGAGCCGGCAGGAGCATTAAGTCCTGATGCAGTCTAAATTAGATAATCAGTTTGGGATACATAGATTTCATAAAGTGTTGAACCATTACAGTTTTCTTTCAGATGAGAAAATGTGATTCTTTTTGAGGGAGTTTTTCCAGGTAAAAGGCTAAACTGTCTGAGATTTTATTCCATTTTCACTCCGTCTCATTCTTCTCAAGGACCCTAAGAGAATCCTGACTACTAAAGCCAATGACTTTTTCTGACAATTCTTGCTATTTAGGTTTTGCATGATCTCAGAGTCCATCAGCAATCATCGATTGGTGACGGTGCTGATAAATGTGTCTGGTAACAGATGTCAGCTTTTCAGTAACCGTGGTGTAGCCAGTAGTAGGGGTTATTGAGCAGTGTGCTGTTGCTTGCAGTAGTGGTAATAAGCCAGCAAGAAGGAGCAGCAGTTAATTATCTACACATGTGTGTGTGTTTCTGTGTGTCTATGTAAATCAACAAGCTGTGTTTCATTTACTGTGGAAGTGGAGGTCATTTAACTACACTGGATTGTACAACCTTTTATCCTGTGGATGATTTGTTTGAGGAGGATTTATCTGAGAAGTTTACAGTGAAAGCAAATGTTTTTGTTATTGTGACATTTGTTGGCAAGGTTGCTGTGGTAGAGACCTTTTGAATGCTTTTTCAATAGAAAAGATGCCAGAACTTTTGTTTCTAAGCAAGAAAGGTTTGACTTTCAAAAGGATAATTTCATTAAAAAATAAGATTTTTGGTTTCTTTTTTCATGGTGACATAACAAAGAATCCACCCAAGACACGTTTTCACATTCATCTGCTGGTTGTAGAGGGAAAACGTTCCTCTAACTTACACTTTGTGGTATTTTTTGTGTCTCCAGACCAATGATGTTGCAGGAAACGCCTGGAACTGGCTCTACTTCATCCCCCTCATCATCATCGGCTCCTTCTTCATGCTCAACCTGGTGCTTGGTGTTCTCTCAGGGTAAGTCACCTCATGATGGCTGCACACATTTTCAGATTTGTTGATGCTTTGGTCAGGTTATATGCTGTAACCTCAAATTTTGAAAAGCAAATCTTGAACATTGCTTTTATATCAGCAATGTGTTGCAAGCTGAGTGACAAAATCAAGGTACAAATTTACAAGCCCTACTTCCAGTCCTTCAAGCGTGTCACACAAATTTGTATTTTGTATTTCTCAGATGGTTTTTAGACTGCAGTCTCTTTTCATTCCGCCTCCAGTTTTCTTTTTTCCTTTTCTTTGTTTCCTGGAAGAATGTTGTGTTGTTGCAAGACAATCTCTTGCTGTGAAACACTGGTAAACAGAACACAATTTTGGTTAGCAGGTTCATAGAAAAATAATGTTTTTCCTCCTCTGGAGATTCTGCAGAAATAAAGGGAATTCTCAAGAGAAATTTTGAGGACATTGAATTTTGCCTTTCTTTTCTTCCACTTTGATTTCACCTCCTGTCATCATTTACACTTTACTTAAAGAAATAATCTGCTCTTATCACATGTCACATCTTTCAGTCTCCTACCTCTGTGTGACTCATAAGGAGGACTGAAGACAAAAAAGACAAAATACTGAGTAAAATTCAACCAATCATTTAGCTCTCTCCCTCTGCTCCCAGCGCTGCCTTCCTCTGATCATGTGTCCCTGTTATCCTCCTCTTTAAGGCTTTATCTTTAATCATCCTGGTCCTCACTGCTTCTCATTGTATCTGTGGTCACAGAGAGACTCCTCTCACCTGCTGTGACTCACAGCTCATTGTTTCACTGAAATCTGGATGAAAGCAAAGATTGGTGTGATCATTAAAAAACTCTGCTGGAGGGCCTTCACTCTCTTGTTATGCTCTATGTTTAAACTGTAACCCATGATAAAGACTTTATTTTTTTTCTTCACATATGTGCTCTTTTTCTTTTTGGTCAAATTTCTTTTTAAAGTCAGTGTGAGGTGAGGCTAACGAGGAGATGTTTACACGAAAATGTGGTTGACACTGGTTCTCTGGTGCTTTAAAAAAAGTTTTAACAATTCCAGCTCATCCCTTGTGTTACAGCTATGAGGCATGTCATCTGATGAACTGATGAACTGATGAACTGATGAACTGATGATTGAAACATATCACAAAATCAAACAGGCCCATATCCTTCAGTTGTACATCATAAGAACTCACAGTTACAGGAAGAGGCTCAAGTTCTGTTCACAACACCCACAAAGTTGTACTATGTAATGTGAAATAATATAACTTTACTTGTCAAGTTAATATCGTATAAAGAGTAAATGAGACATTTCTATTTATCTGGTATAGAAGAGATGACCGTTACTTTTCTTGTACCTGCACTGCAAGAACTGAAATCTTATCAAGTGTTTTTGTCTTATTTTCTGGTAAAAATTGTATCATTATACTTGGTGTGAGCCACACTTAACTGAGTCCAAAAACATGTCTTATATCAATATATTAAAAGTCAAAAACAAGATCTGAAATGCTTGGAAAGAAATAAATGAAATCTGCCAGTGGGGTTAGAAAATTTGCCCGTCATGTTTCTTAAAAATATTTCTTTTTTACCCGTTACAAGCAACTCAGACCCTATTTTTGCCTCTGAATAAACTGAAATAAGATATTTTTCTGGACTGGTCTGGTGAATGTGGCTCGTTTTAAGTCTAAAAAGACATTTTCTTCTGGGAAAAAGGCAAATACTTCATAAGATTTCCATTTTTGCAGTGTGTATGTTTAAAATGAAGCTAGAATACGGAGTTTTAGCGACACCTAGCATGAAGACTGAAACATCTGGTTTGGCTGTTATAGAAAGCATAAACTTATCTGCTTTTTCCTTTTTTTAACCCTCTTTTTAAGGGTCATCACTGTTATCAGTTGTGAGCCAAGTAAGGGGACTTTTAGAGGTCACTTCCCCCAATTATAAACTCATAGAAGTATACACAGATTGTTTGATAACAATAACAATAACTATGCTTAGAAATAAAAAAAACAAGTAACTGACTTATAGTTACCGCTCAGCCTTGCTTAGCACAGAGAAACAAAGCAGCATGTCTGCTGACTTTAGTTTCCAGTCAGTTTAGATTGTGATCTCCAAACCTGATCGGTTTTTTATTCTGCATCAGCACATTCTGAAATATCTGCACACACAGCTCCAGCTTTGCCAAAAGTCTATTCCCTTTATTATTGCCTTCAGTAGCTGCTGACTGTAATCTGAACTCTACTGTTGGTAAACATTGAAATGAACACTTGAATTCTCTTTGTGTACACGTTTCCTCATGACCTGTGCAGTTGCAGAGGAATGACAAAAATTGAAACTCAGATCCAGCATTTCAGACATGATAAAACGTTACATCTGTTGGTTTTTCGTTATTTTGTTTTCACAGAGAATTTGCCAAAGAGAGGGAACGTGTGGAAAAGAGGCGGGAGTTCCTGAAGCTTCGAAGGCAGCAGCAGATCGAGAGAGAACTCACAGGATACTTGGAGTGGATCTGCAAAGCAGGTCAGACTCATCTCTGAAACAGCATGAGAGCTGGCATGTATGTGTTTGTTGTGTTAGAAAAACATGAGAAATTGATAGAAAGTCCCTGTGTCCTCTCTCTCCCTCTTCGGCTGCAGAGGAGGTGTTGCTGGAGGAAGAAGATGAGATTGCTGAGGAGAAGTCCCCGCTGGACGGTGCGTGGTACAAGAGGAAACAAAACCTGCCAGGTGAAAACAGGGCTGAGTTTCTGTTGCCTGCTTTACCATGGTCCTTCACTGTGGGGGGTCGATGGTAAACCAGGCACAGAGAGGTACAGATCATCATTATCCAGCATTCGACCTCATGAAGTTGACACCATGCAACTTTTTTTTAAATATTATCATTCATTTTTGTAGAAACACACAACCAAGCTTTTATCTATTTATTTATGTCATTGTATGCCTTAGTTTATTATTTAGCATGATAGTGTGGAGTGGCATGCAGCGGACATGAATCTCGAGGGCTAACCTCACAAAGAACGCAACCTATCCAATCATACCATTCAGCCAGACTTTCTATCAGGGTTTCTATCATTTCCAGCACTTATACACTCATATATTGAGATTGTATCATAACCAGATGTTACACAGTGGGTTTGAGTGACGTTTGTTTCACAAGGGACACTTTTATGTGGTTTCTTTTTCCTCACTTTCTCTCAATCCCAGTCTGTTAGGTCAAGTGTGAAGGTAACAGCAGTTAATTATTGGGAGTTTAAGCTTGGGTTAAATTGCATTTGTTCAAATAAAATAGCTTTGTCACACACACATGTGTGCGCGCACACACACACACACACAGAAACACATTTCCCAGTAAGTAGTCATAAACTGGAAACACATCCAGGCTGATGATTCCAGGAAAGTGACAGCTGCCAGCGGCCTGTTTTTCTCAATTAGTTCCATATCAGGGATTAGAAATTCAGAAACTACAGCCATAGAAAATCCACTCTGATGTTGTTGGAGCAGAAAATATGGAGTTGGCAACTGTCATGTGAATGACAGGTATGAGTAGTGGAGAAAAGAGCCAGTCATCGCTGACTGAGTCAGTAGAGGAACGCTCTTTGTTTCAGTACAGTTTAATAGCACGTCATTGGAATATACATCCTTTGGGCCAGATATTTTTTATCTTGAGGAAAAAGATAACAGTGGTAGACAGTGGGTGTTGTTTCAAGAAACTTTCACTAATTAATTAAAAAAAAAAAAAAAAAAAACGAAGAATACATGATCACATGATTACATGAACAATTTTTCTTACTTTATTCCTCTGGCCTCCGTGCGTATTTGTTCTTTTTGATGTTTAAAAGAACGTGTAAGGGAAGACTGATAAGAATAATTAAATGGGATTTTTTGATACTTTGTGTTCTGAAAAGCTAATAGTTGTAAAAAAAAGAAGGTTGAAACTGGTGTAATTATATTTTTAATTTTGTCTGATTAAAGTTTGTCCACTGAAAGTATTTGCCATCTTCATTCAAAGGCTATTCAGAGCGGGCAGACTTTAAGACAAAACAAAATCAATAATTTTTCCACAAAGAAAATATAAGAATAGCTTGTCAGTCATTAAAGCAATTTCTTGAGCATTATTAGTGGATTCTGGTGATGTAATAGCTGTTTTTGGTTAATGGCACAAAGAAGCTTGATGGGATGTGAACCCATGATAAAATGAAGAATGAATGTGGATGAGTGGAGCGGCTTGTTGGGAATGCCACTGTCTGGAATCTAAAACATTGTGCATCAACAGGGGGGACATTGGTTTTGTGGTGCAGATACCTTTTATTATAACAGTCTTGGCTGTCAGAGACAAAAAAAAGCAATTTCCAAGTATTTGTACCTGTTAGTATTTCAAGCCTTAGATTTGTGAATCAGGGCTCAGGTTGGGACATACTTGAATTATTTAAATCTGAGCCAGTGATAAGATTTTTTTGAATTCATTCAAAGATGCACATCCTCAAATTTGTACATTTTAAACAAGTTGGCACCTGTTGGACCAAGTGTTTCCTCATCAGTATCTTCCTTTGGTTCCTGCCCTTTTGAGCTGAGCTGGGTTGTAGGTCTTGCGTGTGAGACCTCCAACGACAGGGTGGTCATGTGACAATCACATTCATATTTTGTTGACAGTTTTTCATTGCTAGGCTGGCTTCAAGCAGGAAGGCAGAACATTTCCAAATGAAAAACAAGATGCCTGCGACTCATAGTCCCTTCCTCTGCCATGGATTTGCCTGGGAACAAGCACACTTGTACTTTCTTTAGTACTTTTTTCATGATTGAAGTATGCAGGGTTTTAATTTTGCACGATATAAAATCTTTCAAGAGCAGTTCCATTCCTGTAACGTTATTTTACATCTAGACTCATATATATGACTCATATATATTCATTTTACTTTTCACAATGTGTCGTTTTCTTTACAGTCCTGAAACGAAGCAAAGCCAAGAAAGGAAAAAATGATCTGATTGGTGCTGAAGAGGGGGAGGATCCTTTCGCCGACATCTCATCTGTCGGTAAGCCTTAGATCTTTTGAATCCTTGACCCCCTGCAGATCACCTCTGGCCCTCACATGTAGTCTGCTCACAGAGTTGACCTTTACCATGAAAGTCTCTTTATGAACATACCTGTGTCCCTGACACTCTGGTCTCCATTTATCACGATGCCATAGCATATCAGCACTATAACAAGATTCAAAATTAACACTTTGCACTTCAGTAGCAGATTCAGCACCATCTGGATCAGGAAACCTGCACCTCCTTTTTCTCCTGCCTGTAAAAGCATATCAGCTCCAGGGAGAAGATGTATAATTAACTTTTCTAATTATTCTGTTAAATTAAAATAGAAAGGGAATCACCTGCAGCACATTAGAATGAGACTTTTAATATTCATTGACTTCATGGTGACACACAAAGACAACATCTAATTGCTTTTCTGTGGGATGGAAATGAGCATAAGCAGGGTAATTGAAACCAATTTGATCACTTCACTACTTTTATTTCACTCAAAATAAATATGCGCCTGCCTCCATAAAGTGATATGCAAGAGGAGCATTACAGCCTTGTTTCACATGATGTCTGTAGGTTAGCAAATGTATTTGCTGTGTGTTTTTAATGAGCGGGACATTCAGTATTCAGGTTACTGTATACCTTCCTGTTAGTCGCTTGGGGGGATACTGTGACTTTTCTCAGTTGGAGTCTTTGCCACCAACACTTTCTGATGCCTGTTTGGGATGATGATGAAAGGATCCTCGCTAAAGCATGCTGTTATGATTCTGCCATAAAAACCTCAAGATCTGACTTCCTGTAACTTGGTAGTGGCACAATTGTAGTGCAAACTTTTCTCTCTCCTCTCACCTCATACACTTGTGTGTAGGTGTCAAACAAATTTAGCAGTTTTGTGCTTTCTGGGGACTGAAAGCGATCCTGCCAAACACTGGCTAAACCTAGCAGAAGAACAAAGAAAGGATACCTCATTAGGACAAAAAACAGTGTGATGGGTCAGGAAAGGGCTGGAAGCTGCTCATTTTAGTGACAAAATGTTGTTTTAAGTCAGAATATGTATGATGTGATGCATTCAAGCAGCTATGGGTGGCATTACTGTGGTGTTATTTTGAGAAACAGGCTGAAACTTTGAATTTGGATCTGTTTCCAAAATGCTTATTTCTGCATATGCAGCAGCAACCTCTGACACTACAACGTGAATAATAGAAATTTCCTCAATATGCTTACACTGTCAGTAAAAAATTAAACAATAGAAAGAAAAGAAAGTGATTCACTTAATATTAACTTCAATTACTGTTAAATCAGAATGCTTACAATGTTGATTGATATGAATAAAAACAAAACATGCTCAGACAATTTAAAAAACCTGCCTGATTACTTCATAACGTTTCATTACTTTTCTTTTTTTTAAAGATTAAACATTTTATTTATTGAGATATTTCAGCAGCATTTTATCTCACCATCCACAGGAGTAATAGCATTACTTCATTAACTAAGTTGCACCTTTACTTTAACAAAACTTGTGCATTGGTGAAAGTTGTGCAAGTGATAGATGCTGATTTGTGGAACCAACGTTTCTTGTAAAAAAATCTGATGTTATGTAAAAAAGTTACTGAATATGATTTTTTTAGTTTCTTCACTATAAAAATAAAGAAATTTAAAATGATTTTAAACCAACTGACCTATAGATAGAGAGGAAACATTGATGTCTACGGCAAACTGACTTGCTCAGTACAACAAAACCAATATTACCACATTTAGAATTGTGGGGGGTCAACGTGAAGTATTTGAAATGCTTTAAGATGATGTTTCATAACAAATAACTTCAATGTTCTTCAGTACACTTGCATATCTTCTAAGAGGGTGATTTATTTAATACTTTTCATGCTTTTGTGGTTGCACCAGTTGACAGTTTAATGGGACTGGTTCCTTTATTGGTTAAAATGGTAGGAATGCCATATAAAATACTTTGACTCCAACAGAAATGCAAACTACACATTTAAACGAACAGCTCACGTTCTGTTTTTAACAAGTTCTAGGTAGACATGCACCAATCGATCGGTGCCAATTTCCTTAATTTTGGGGGGAACGGTGATCGGTGATCAGGGATCGGTGATAAGTGATCTGACAGCCAGGCATTGTTGCTTTTTGCTCTTAGACCTAAAACTCAGGACACTTTATTGGTTGTTTAAGTTAGAATAAAGATTTTATTGTTTCACAGGTATTGTTTGATTATTTTCAATAAAACAAGATTGGAACATTGAAGGTATTTGCTGTGAGTCATAAAAAAAATAAGACATAAAAATCGGTATCAGGCCAAATCAGGCTTTTTAAAGATCAGTGATCGGTGTTCGGCCAGAAAATTGTGATCGGTGCACCCCTAGTTTTAAGCATATCTTTGATACCAAACCTTATTGTTGCCATCCTGTGTACAGACTTTGAAAACTGTTCCTCATGAGCTCTTAAGACAAACAACTTCTTTTCGTTTTCAGGTTATCATCAGTTTCTGGCATTAACGTGACTAATAATGTTTTTATGTCAACTAGATCTGAAAATTTCAACAGTTGTGACCTGATTAGCAGGTTTATAAAATGCTTCCCAGAGTTCAAACAATTGGACAGTTAAAGAAGTCAATAAAAGATTATGTCATCTATACTAAATGTTATTATTGCTGACAACAGTGCGACTTGGGGATATTATAAATGTAACTAACTAGTCTGATGGATGTCTCTCAACAACTAACTCTTATTGATGTAATCTTGCCAAGGAAATGCAGATAAGGGCTAAAAGGGACCCTACATTGTGATCTTCTTTAACAAAACCTAGACTGGATCTCCCAGCTCATGTCAGCTGGCTTGTATCCAGAATATATCTAAACCAAGGAGACATAGAAGTACACAAAGGAAAGGTTTCTTTATTATTTCTATGAAGCTGTCCCTGACTAAACTTATTTGAAAGTGATCTGATGAGTGGGGCGATATTGGAGATTCTGCTGATCACAGTAACAGGAAGAAGACAAGGAAATCACGCACGGTGATTCACTGTGAAAACTGACAAATTTCTGACTGCTGCACACTCACATTTTCTCCCTCCCTTCTGCGTCACCGCTCTCAGCTCCTTCGGGCTCTCCTTTTGGTCGCTCCAGTGTGAAAAGCAGCGGAAAGCTGGACAGTTCCACTTACTTCCGGCGTAAAGAGAAGAGGACCCGGTTCTTCATCCGCCGCATGGTGAAGGCTCAGAGCTTTTACTGGATCGTTCTGTGTCTGGTGGGCCTCAACACTCTGTGTGTGGCCATTGTACATTATGACCAGCCTGAGTGGCTGACGAGGGCCCTCTGTAAGTCTCTTATACAAAACACATGCACACTCCAAAACACTTGATTTCTGCAGTATTTAAAGTTGATGTGATACCTAATGTGTTTTTAATGTTTTTTTTTATCCCGTCAATCTTGAAACAGACACAGCAGAGTTTGTGTTCTTGGGTTTGTTTCTGACCGAGATGAGCCTGAAGATGTACGGCCTTGGAGCAAGGAATTATTTCCACTCGTCTTTTAACTGCTTTGATTTTGGGGTGAGTCTCTGATAATGCTGAAAGTCTCCCATCAGTGCTGCTTCTACTGGTTGTGGATTATGACATTGGTCCTGTTTGATGTAAAGAAACAGAACGTTATGCACTTCACCTCTGTGCTCTCCTCTTAGGTGATTGTTGGAAGTATTTTTGAGGTGATCTGGGACATGATTAAACCAGGGGCATCATTTGGGATCAGTGTGCTGAGAGCCCTGCGATTGCTAAGGATATTTAAAGTCACCAAGTAAGTCCAAATTCAGCCTGTGTGTCCTCAGCCCTCACTGTTGCCTGTGTTTGTCTTTAAACCATTATTTACCTGCTGTGTTTCATGGATAAAAAGCCGGCCTGTCTTTGCTGCTTCCCTTCAGGTATTGGAACTCTTTGAGAAACCTTGTGGTTTCCCTCCTCAATTCCATGAAGTCCATCATAAGCTTGCTCTTCCTCCTCTTCCTCTTCATCGTGGTGTTTGCTCTGCTTGGCATGCAGCTCTTTGGAGGACAGTAAGTTATCTTTGTAACATATCCTGCTGCGCTATGACTGCTCTTCCCTTGTCTTCCCTTTTCATTACAGACACACACACATATGGAGGGGAGTCAGGTGGAGTGATAAGACAGAGGAGTAAACAAGTGTTCCCTGTTTGTGTGTGTGTATATGTGTGTTTGTGTGGTGATCTGTGTGTCGGCTCGGTGGTGGTGGCGACAGACATGTTGACACAGCAGGTAGCTGGCAGAACAGCAGCCCAGACTAAGGCCCTTTGATATCACTCTCAGCAGGAGCTCCATGTTGTCTAATGACAGGAACACCTCCTGATTCTTGGCTGACTGCAGTTTATCAAAGGCCAGTTATCCAGTCCTGTCTGACTCAACCTGTTTCACTTTTTCTTCCTCTCACATGTTGGCACCTCACATGGACACAGACCAAGCAATGGTCAGTCAGGTCCACTATGATTTTTTCCCCCAACGTTCTACATTTTATTTACTGCTTTCATGGGCTAAAGTTGTAACTGGGGTTGCAAAGGAGCAGAAAATTTCAAGGAAAGTTTCCTGAAAATTTCAATGTGAAATTGGGGATTTTTTTTTCTTTTTTATCAACTTGAACAAGGTTTTCAAAACTGTTCTTGGATTAAACAGCATAATTGAATAAGAATTCAGCTGTGTACCATGAATCACATTTACAAACAATTCCAAGTGCATTTGATTTTCATCAATCGCTACTTCACTAGCCTACAGCATTTCTATTGGGACAACATTTCTGGATTTGGAGTCTAGAAGTCCTGTCAAGGTCAGTTTTGATGATAGTACTGAAGTTAATACATTGGATGGTACAGTTTAACTTTAAGTAATGGCCAAATTTAAGTTTAACTAATGAATACTCATCAAAATGTGTATAGTTTTAGAGGCCAACAAATTTTCATTCCATTCCCAAAAACAATTTTCATCCACCAATTTTCATTCAATCCCCCGAAATTACCTGAAAATTCATTTAAAACACATTTGAAAAAAAGATGCATTAGACATGTTTGCATGCATCTCTGCTTATTATATTAAAAATTCCAAGAATTTTGCAACCCTAGGTTTACCCCATTCATGTGAAGACTGAAACTACGTTCACTTATTCATTTGGGAGATAAATTCTTAATTTTTATACCTTGAAGCCTCCAGAGAATATTTAGGGTTTGTTACAATCTGTAGCCAATTGCATGTCCTTTGTTGATGATTTAGGCCTCTGCAAGTGAAGAGGAAAATTTGGGGTCTATAGTTTAGCAAGATGCCACAGATGACATCTTTTTTTTATTGCGATTGATCAACCCTGGAATCCATTGGCTAGTGTTTGACAATAATGTATCTTCTTGGTATTAGTGGTTAGCAAGGGATTAGAAGTTGACAACTTTGGGCAAAACTAAATCATCTGTAGCCCTCTTGGTCACAGTCCAACTTGAAAAAAGACACAACTCCACATCAGTTTCTTGTTTCATTAAAAACCATGTGGAGGCGCCTATCCATCTGTTTATGGTGAATCTCAGATCCACTGTAAAAAGAAAGTCACACTTATGCTCACAGTGGCTTTCAAGTAATACTCAAAAGGATAAAAACCCACTTTTCTTGTGATTCACTTGCAGATCCAAGCTTTGTCAGGTCTGCCCCCAAGAGTTGGGGAGAGGAGTTGATTGATGCTTTTTTAAAATTCTGCTGTGATCCTAAAAATCACTGAAATCTACTTGACTTTTTGGTTGAGATCAGACTGTAAGCTGAACTTGCATAACTTTATCAATATCCAGATTGAATGATTCCTCCTGATGCTACCTGGAGCTGAGATGTCAAAATAGAGAGCTGGTTTTTGCTCTCAATGCAAGTTGTTTTTCCTGCATGCTCCAGAAACTGCTAATGTTTGCTTGATTATAACTACTTGGAGTACAAACATACGAAAAAAAGAAACCAGAACAACTATCACACTCTTTTACCTTTGAGCTTCAAATGCCGAATCATCATTTTTAAGTGCATTTAGAACCAGTAAATAGAGCCTGATGAGTTTGATGCACTTGAATAACTTTAGCTTAGCACACAGGAGAATACTTTCTCTATAATGCTTCAGTTTCTGCACCAATGAGTCACTTGCAGTTAAAAATACCTTTACAGAAAGCATTGACCTCTGATGGTATTCATGTGATGTCAACAGTGAGTTATTTTTTGGTTGTCACCACCCAGTCGGGCAGTGTTCAGCTCCAGATAAACTGCTACTTTCACATGAAGTCATGTCTCCTCTGACTGACGGCCTTCACAAACACCACGCGGTTACTGGATGTCTTTGAAGCAGCAGGCTGTTGCCATGGCAACCAACATTATAACAGTCTGTGCCATCATTAGCATCACAATACTTGGTGTTGATGGACAAGTGTGAGATGAGTCTGACATCCACATGGTGCCTCCAGCCAGCCCAACACATCAGGCCTCTGAAAATATTGTCTCTGCTAATATTTTTGCTTTTTTTACTGCCCCCGTTTACCCCCAGTGACTTAAAATTAAAGGAGAGTGTGAAAGTATTTTTAATTCTCTGATGTTCCTACCTGAGGCATGTCAAGAATTTACACTTTTCAACTATCAAATATTGATAATAGGTGCAATATTTTGAAGAGTACCCATATTTAAATGTTTAAGTCTCAGCTATTTGACATATGCCAGTCACAAGCCTGTGACTCTGAGAAATGCACGCACTGAGCCTCCTTCTCTGTCTAGTAAAAGCCAGCTTTATTTCCCGTAAGACTGCAGGATGCCTTGAGTGTCCTGAATCACGTCACAGTCCCCATTCTCTGAAGCCGTTGTTTTCTAATATCTCTCAGCCTATATCTCCAGTTCACTTGTGTGCTCCCAGAGTGTGTGCTGCATTCACCCACACTGTTTAAACCTGCTTCTGTTATCTGACGGACTGAAATGAGGGGTGGGGGTGGGGTGGGGGGTCTAGGCACTGGGTTTAGCATCATGTGATTCTTGTTTCCAGAATTGATTTAATGAAGTCCCTGTGGATGTTGCTCGGAAGCTGAACAGCGCACTCCCAATCCCTATTATCAAAGTAAACAGAGGTTGGTGTGCGCAGGCACAGTGGCAAAACACCATCACTGCTCCCTGCTATGGGCCTGATAATCCTCCAGGAGGGAAAAGTGGAAGGAGGGAGAGGCTGTAGGAGAGGGGCGGGAGGGAAGAAAAGGAATGAAAGAGAGGGTTATGAAAGTGAAAGCAGATCAGAGATTCATTTATGAACATGAAGGGGACAAAGGTGGAGGGAGGGAAGCTTCTCGAGAGAGAGTATGATGACATACCAAAGGAGGAAAGACTTATTCAATTAGCTTCCCTCTTTTCTCCCTTTTCCCCCTCACTCTATCCCAACTCCATTATGCATCTACAGCCACACCAGGATGATGTGGCTGTGGATTAACTTTTAGCTCTACCAAACATCAGTTTCAACGTTTGATCAGCATTTCTTGTTTGTTACCTCCACCAAGAAGGTTATGTTTTTGGGAGAGTTTGTCTGTCTGTCCATCTGTGAACAACATAACTCAAAAACTAATGAACAGATCTTGATGAAATTTTCAGGAAATGTTCAAAACGAGATAAGGAAGAAGTCATTACATTTGGAGGTGACCTGGACCATCGTCTGGATCCAGGATTGTTTTAAAGGATTCTTTATCATTGTGAGATAGGGCCGTTTTCAACATATGTGTATATAACTCCATTGTAAATGGTCGGAGTGCTTTGCAAAATAACACAAGACAAGATCACCATAATTTCTGACAAATGTAAAAGTACGATCCAGATCCTGGCAATATTCTGGATACTAAGATCCGGGATATGAAATATGTACTGGGTCATAATAATGACATGTGCCACAACATTTAAACAGAACAGCAGTCTTACAGACATGTAACATGCATAGAAATATGAATACATCACATAATCATCAAAGATGGAGGTGTATTGTCTACTTAGCATCATAGTTCCAATTGTTTTTACACTACGACAAAGTTGTGGATCATGGTCTGCAGCCAGCATTGCCAACTCCTCAGAAAGAAAAGATGCAAGAAGTCAATAGTCGCTTAACGACATCATCGTTTAATTTGCATGCCAAGTCATTTGCATGCAATTGTCACAGAAGCTGTAGGAGAGAGGAATAACTTAACCCTTATTCTTTTTTTCGGGCTTAATGTATCTGAAAATATTTGGGACATGAATTTGCCCAATCAGAGGCACAGCTTAGCTCATGTGACTGATGGGCACCTTATAGCCGTTAATGTGGAGACTCAAATCTTGCGTCACTTTCATTGTGGCTGTGACAGCCGATATGCTTCAAAATCCATTTTAGAAACAGGTGGGTGATGTTACGGAGACTACATCCATTAATTATACAGTCTATGGTCACATCAGAGTCTCCAAACTCCAGAAAAGTCACCAGATTTGTCGCTAGTCACTTTTTTGACAAATATGAATTGATTAGTAAGTTGTTAAAAAGACACCACGGGGATCGGACAAGTTGCTAAGTAGGTGGAGGGAACGAGTTGTACTTGTATTGCAAATGTATGTCAAGACAGAGCATGCCCAGACAGAACCCAGCCTGACAACTTTCTATTTCATCGTTTACATGACAGAACTTCACTTTTGATCGGTTTGGGTAAAGGAATATTCCTCTATGCAACTGAATGAAACTCAATTTGTTTTCAGCCTGTATATTCTGATTGAGGTGTTTGTGTGGAGCATTTTTATTTGTTTTTTTATTAGGCTAAATCCAGGTACTTATTGACCTTGTGTAAACATAATTTATAACCACCAATGTAGAGATCTTCTCGGGTATACAACAAAATGTAGGCTGAAAGAACTGTGGAATCAGAGAGACCATGTGAAAAATTAAACATGCTTTCCGTGCAGAGGGTCATTGCAGTCAAATGTCCCTCTTAATTTTCCTTTGTGTGTCTGTTTGTGTGCGTATAAACAGGATTTGTTTATTTAATTGTAAAACACATTTTATTCATTCCACTAAGCAGAAATAATGATGAACTTGAATACCAAGAGATATGAAGGCTTTTTATGTGTTAATATTATATATTAAAACATGTTGTCAGCACAGTCACGCTATTAAAGCTGTATGATGTATTATAGGGAGCTTTTTACCCAAAGTGTTTCATATTTCTTCATAACTTTCACAGCAGTTTGAAAGAATGATCAGATTAGGGGCCTCTAAGCCAATCACTTCAGTCATGTGTCTATTTTGCGGCATTTTTGGCAGTTGTTGGAGTGCTGATGTGTTAAACACAAAACATATGAGCGCTCTATATAAGTCATATAAAAGTGCTTTACTCTTCTCTGCTGCTGTTTGACGTACTGGACTGCTGACATTTCAGAAGAGATGTTTGTTTTTCAGACTTACCTGCTCGTCTCCCTGCTACATCCAGACTACCTTTATTTTCCTTTCCTGACAGCTGACAGCAGGTTCTTCTTCCATGGTTTTCAGGCTGTCACAACAGAGAAAGTGGGACGCAAACACATCAAATCCTGCTGTACACAATCGAAGTAATGTGCAGATATTTGCCAAGAAGTAGTATTCCTGGTAGAAAAAAGTGGGAGGTTACATCTAAAGAGAAACCTCCTGAACTCAGGCTTCACCCCAGATTTACAGATTTCCTTTTGCTGAATGTTAAAGGGTTGATATTCTCTGTGGATTTGTTGAGGTATCATACATCAGTTCTGACTTTTGTCTTCGTGTGACGTGATGCAGCAACAGTAGGTTTTGGTTTTGAAAGTGGTCATCTTAGAGTTCCTCTCGCTCTTAGTCTGTTTAAGAGTTAATAATACCAGAAACCTTTTTTTAATTAACAAAAACACTGTCATCTGCGAAGGAGGCTTAGAAATTTACTCCATACACTTAATGAGTAAAATATATTTTGACATCAACTGGAAGTGTACTGTGGAAATGCCATGCTCAGCTCGAAGGGCCATGATAAATACAGAGGCTTAAAAACAGTGGAATAAAGATATTCATCAATAAAAACAGTGCACAAAAGAAGAAATGTGAACATGAGATGACTCAGTAGAGGTAGTGATGTCAAGGTGTTGATGGAAAACATCAAACAAAGCCCATAAAGAGAGATCTCTTGAAAGCATCTGGATGGCAGCTGTAATAATGACTTGAACACTGGGCCCAGGTGCTCTCAGTCAGGTCAATTGAACAGCTTTGCTCAAAGGTTGCATGTACTGCAATGCATATTTTCACCTGTTTTGTGTCAAATTTCAACATTGAAATCTAAATTGGTTTCCTTGGACTTGACTTGGAGCAAATAACTCCAACGGGATGTTTTTAGGAAATAAAACTTGTAGATTCACAGGCATTGACTCTCATGTGTGTGTCTGCCTTGACTCGGGGTGTGGATGTGATGCTGGATGCTTACAGAAAATAATGTCTAAATTAGCTTAATCCTTTAACTAGCATATTGTTTCAGTTTTACTTTACTTTACTTCAAATAATTATGGTCTAATTGTTTTAGGTTCAACTTTGAAGATGAGACACCAACAACAAACTTTGACACCTTCCCAGCAGCCATCCTCACTGTTTTCCAGGTAAGGTCTGCCTGCTAATGCTAACACTCAATAGCACACCCCTCAATACTCACTTTGACTCAAGCAAAGTGCACTTAATGAATGAGGTAATACTGATTTGGGCCAGAAAGAGAAAGATCTATCAATCATTTTAATTAGGAGGAATGACTGTGCGTTCCTTTTGCGCCCTAATGAGCTCAAAGATAATCCTCCAGTTAGTCTGTGCTCACAGCCCTTCACCCTGTGATGTAAATTAAATCTACACTCTTTCAGATTAGAATGAACAGTATGAGATGTTTGTGGCTTTTTTTGTCTCTCTCAGATTCTGACTGGCGAGGACTGGAATGCTGTTATGTACCACGGGATCGAGTCCCAAGGAGGTGTTCGCCGGGGCATGTTCTCCTCTGTCTACTTCATCGTCCTCACACTCTTTGGAAACTGTATCCTCTATGTGTGACATCCGTTTATTGATGCTGTAGTGTGTCTAAAAAGAGCAAAGTAAAAATCGAAAGACTGATTCCCATTTGATTATTTTCATCAAGGAAACAGCTCAACCATGACATGGATTTTTTGTACATATTGCATGGACTGGAGTATTAAAATACTGAAGGTCAGAACTCATCAAACCTCTACAATTTTATATGATGTAGAAATGCCTGAATCTGTAAACTGATCAAAATTCTGCAATTTAAAAATAGTACAAGATCCTCGTGAGACTTGTTAAAATGATGAGGTCATCACATAAAGATCTTGTAACTGGTTTATGACACATTTGAGGGATGGACCTCAAACACAAAGGTCTGCCCAAAGCTCCGCCCCAACAGGCCTCCAGAGGGGTGGCCAATCCGAAGAAGGGGGGTTTGTGGAGTGGGGAGCCTTAAAGAGACAGCAGCTCAAAAAATTGCTACTGGAGGTACCATTTCTCGTGTTGACAGCAGAAGTGGAAGGACATCACTCTGTGGAGGTCATGACTGGGATAAATTAAGATAAAGTCAATATGAACAACTGACACATCTTTAATTTTCCTGAGTCTTTTGTTAATCAGACACTCTCCTGAACGTCTTCTTGGCCATTGCTGTTGATAACCTTGCAAATGCACAGGAGCTGACCAAGGTAGGCTGGGACAGAATGCAGCATATTTAGTCTGTTGTGAAAATGCTTTTGTTTTAAGTTACATCTTTCAAGTAAGCCTCATTCACATGCACAGGATGTCAATATATCACCAGAAGTTTGTGATCTGCATTATTTTGAATGTTCATATTGCCCTGCTTTAGGATGAAGAGGAGCAGGAGGAAGCAGCCAATAAGAAACTTGCCCTGCAGAAGGCTTTGGAGGTTAAGGAAGTCAGCCCAATGTCAGCGGCCAACATTTCAATCGCTGCGTAAGTTAACCCCTGACAGCAGCTCTGTTTATCCACAGATTTATCTCTGTTGCAGTTTTATATCTCTTAAGCTTCTTTTTGTTTTGTTTAATATGCTAAGCCCAGTGTTTCTCCCACACGCACCCACTTTGATTACACAGGTTCTGTATTACTTCCAATGGACACTTTTATCAGCACAACAAAGTCAGCATTAATCCAAAATTTTTCATGTTTGTGGATTTCATTGTGACCAGCTAATTGACCACATAAATCTGTAATCTAAGTCTTAAGGCAGTTTCCCACTTTGTGTTCTGGCAAAATCAGCAAACAGAGACATGACTTTGTGCACAGAAGGCGCCCAAATCAACCCAAACAGAAAGTTACTAAGAGGAGCTTTAAAATATCTCTCTAATTGATAAATTATAACAAAGATTGAGGAGTCTTGAAAAGTTTTTTTGATATGACATGCAATGAAAGTTTATTGAGGATCTTGTACCTAAAAATGGATTTACAGGTTTATCCCAAAGACTGCACAGAAGTCACTCGAGTTTGTGTTCAAGAAAAAAACGCCACTCACCTTTCTATCACAATCCTTATCACTATTATTAATAAAATGTGTCAGGGCAGATTTGTTTCACCATCACATGCACTTATTTTAAAGGAGTAGATCAGTGAAAGAACATAGGGATGTACATTGAATCAGGAAAGGCAACTTAAGTTCACTGAATAAGACAAAAGACAACTTCAATCTCAGCTGTCAGAAGTTCTCATTATCTAACGCCTGATACCGGCTGAGGTCTTCATGCACCCTAATAGCTCCTTTCAACCTAGTACTTTTAACCCACCCCCTCTCCACCATCAGCCTGTGATTGACAGGTCAGGGGTTTGGAGTTATAGTGGTTATTAATTTCTCCTCTAAATTCAATCTATTTTTAGATCTCGCCTTGCAATGAAATTATGAGTCTGTCAAGAGAAGGCTGGTGTGTAAATCTGGAGCGTTTTCACCTCTCTCAGTGATTCAGAGCTGCAAAATGTAATCCTGGAGGTTCATTTAATTCTCATCTGCTCTGTCAGTGTGGGAGAAAGAATAATGCACACTGCAAAGGTTTCATTGTTAGTTTGATATTAACTTGAAAAGCTTGTGTAAGAATCAGTTATCAGTTTGAGGAAGTGATCATCTTCAGACACGCTCAGTTGTTGACGTTCTAACTAAGAAATGATCAGCTCCACAAATCAATGGCACCAATATTCTAATCGTTCTCTTTTACTGTCATTACTGTTATTATGCATTTAATTATGACTGCCCTATTTTTTTAGAATGATTTAAATTGTAAATGACCAGATGGCAAATATCTATACCAGGCTGCTTTTATTTTAATAATGACTGTTTTCTGTGTATTATCTGTGCAGTTTCAGAGAAACAGGGTTTCATTACAAAATGAATAAATTGTTTTAAGACAAACCGTGACAAAAACATCTCTATGATTAATTACTGTTTGACAATGAATAAATTCCAAACATACGTTCTGGATTGTAACAGATTACAGTAAAAGAAACTTATGGCTTTCTTGTTTTGGAATGAAACTCCTGAACTTTTTCAGTTTCAGTTTTCTGTCTTTATGAAAATGTCTGAGCACTCTTTGGTTTCTGTTGTGTTATTGAAGTAGTTGCACTGGTTAGTTTTTTGCTGTTCTGAGGAGGGGACAGGTGGACATACCTGTGCAGACAGACAGACACACAGTCCACCTGTCCCTTCTGATTTGTGTCTCATTTTTTCTTTTGTTTTTGTTCTGCATGTACAGTTTTGTAAAGCAAAATCGAGATGCAATCTCTCGCAGGTCGTCCATCAACAGCATTCAGTCACCGTGAGTTCACTCTCTGTTACAATATTCTCCTCCTTGTCTCCTTTCCTCTCCTTCCTTGACTCCTCTTCTCTCCTATAGTCTCTGCTCTTTGTGCCCTCTTCATACCATTTACTGCATCCTTTACTTCTCTCCTCATCTGCTCCTTTACTGTTCTTCCTGGTTGTCGCCTCCCTTTGTTGATTTTTTTTCCCTCTTTACTTGTGGATATTTTTTTGTTCCTCTTTATCTTTTATTTTGTACCATTATCTTCTCTCCTTGATTCCCATTCTTTCATTTTCTGTACTGATCCTTCAACAGTTTTCTTCTTTCTTCTTCTTTCTTCTTTTCTCTTTGTCTCCTCTCCTCTATTTATTCCTCTTCTCCAAGCCTTCGTAAAAACAACATTATAGTAAAACTTGTCCCCTTGGTCAAATGCCGTTTGCTGATGCTTCTTATTCTTGTTCTGCATTCAATGTTAGTCTTGTTTATCTTTTCTTCCCTTTTCTTGAGGTAAAATTAGGCTTTTCATTGAGTTTTGTCTATATGTGTTTCAAAAAGGGGAGAATCACTGATCACATGCAGTGTATGAGAAAAAAAGACTTCTTCTTTTTAAAAAAAAAAAAAAATCAGCAAAAGATCATGTTTTTATTCAACAACAATCCTTTCTTATGGCCAGCAGGGGGTGACTCCATTGGTTTGGAATCAGGCCTTCTGTGAGTGTAACTATTTGTTTGGTGATAGGTTTATGGTCAGGTTACATATTGGTACAGAGGTTTGCTCTAATGCCTTTTTCTATTAGTTAGGTATTTAAAGACATGCTAAGTGAGTTACAGCATTTGTTGACTATAAATTGTCTGTAGCTTTAAGCGTCTCTGGTTTTATGTCTATATGCTAGTTCTGTGATAGACTGGTAAC
The DNA here is from genome assembly GCF_033239565.1 of Halichoeres trimaculatus. Classification (NCBI taxonomy): domain Eukaryota; kingdom Metazoa; phylum Chordata; class Actinopteri; order Labriformes; family Labridae; genus Halichoeres; species Halichoeres trimaculatus. Next base: position 11,935,082 of record NW_027437194.1, on the reverse strand, counting down.
CTGTCTTGGGTGTAAACCATAGACTGTATAATAAATGGACATAGTCCCCATGACATCACTCATCTGTTCCTGAGCGGAGTAATGAAGCCAATCGTTGTCAGGGGCCATATTGGAAGCGCTGACCCAGGAGGCGGGCTTTGAGCCTCCCTATTAAGAGCTATAGCTTGCCTGAACTGTTAGTCACGTGAGCTGCGGTTCTGATTCGACAAGCTAGAAATGATAGATTTTAAGATTTAGTGGTTTTTGTTGTCAATTTAGTGCAGGTAGTGCAGAGTGTTGTGACAGACCAGGTATAAAGATGTCTATTGGCAGTAGTGCATGTAATTTGTAAGGTGCAAACAGATGGTAGATAGTATATTTGTGTAAAAACAGTAGAAGTAGTATACTGATGGAGAAATGAGTGACTCGGACCCAAGCTGTTTTATGAACCAGGCTTACTTATGTTTTTTTAATGCTGTAAAAGGTTGGTGTTTTTTTTGGCTTGGTGTGTATGTGGTTTCCTGTCTTCCTGCAGCCAACTCCAAGTGGGCCGGTAACAAACTGCAACTTTAAGCTTTATTTTTTTAAACTTCATGTTGCCCCTTGTTGTTAACCCTGCCCCTTGCTCAATGGCAGCTTTCGCATACACTATGACAAGCTAAGTGGTGTAGAAAATGGAGGAAAAGTTTATGATTTCAGTCATATACAAAGTCTTCTCAAGAGTTTGATAGTACTGTACAGAGTAGTTTGGTCATTACCAGCTGAAGTGATCAGCTGGTATTAACCACATAAACTGGGCTTCCTTTCCAATTTATGTTCAAACTAAAATTTTTATTCACAGAGCTGAATGGCAAAGCTACATCCCCGCCAGGTGAAAGCAGATTGGCCCCTGGGTTGCATTTCATTGGATTTGTTCTGCAGTTGTGCTCTTTAAGAACAGTTTTTCTGTGGCTGACTGTCACTACAAGGGTTCTCTGGAGACCAAGATAAACATATTTTTTCTTCTTGTCCAATTAAAAGATAGTTCCTTTAGGCCAGATGCGATGGCAGCAGCTAAAATGCCAGACTTCAGCTAGCATGCCAAGAGTTTTTGCATAGCTGTCCAAAGTGATGACCACTGAGGGTAAAAGGTTAAAGTACGAAAGTACAAAGTAATTACATGTTAATGGCACAAACATATTTTTGTCTATGAGGCCATTAAGAGTGTAAAATGTGAATTCTTACACATAAATATTCCGCCTTCTGGTCTTCACTAACCATTATGTGCTTTGTTGAAGGCTGCAGCTCTATGCCTACAGTAATTCATGTTACGCTTTGTGCTCTCTGATGTGAATAATTTGTGTATAAATGTTTAATTTCGCTCAGTGTTGACTTCACTGCAGGCGGTTTAGCATTCACTTGTTTTTGTAAACCCCCAAGACAGCACTTAAACAGACAATATGAGCCGTGGCCAAAATTAAACAGCCAGCTGTAAGTTTGCTCCCCTGCTCTCTGCTGTCTCTGTTGATTAAAGCCAAATGAAGGCCAAGCGACGCCTATTTAACATCTCACCTCCAACTTATTTATGAGAACAGAGACTAATTTCTTTGACTTTACTATTCTGGTGTTTCTCAGTCTGTGTGTGCATGCTGAAAATCTTTCCCACGATAAAACCCTCCAGATGTCACCTTATGCTTTAAAAACATTTTCTGTGTATGTGAAGCTCACCTGTCTGTGGGTTCTTGTCCTGTGTCTCCTCTGTTTTTTATCTGTCTGTTTTCTGTCTGTCTTTCCTTCAGGGTATATTCTGTCTACTCCACCCCAACCAGACGAATCATGAGGTACAGGTGGCCAGATGGGACAAACTTAACTAACCCACAAAGCCCCATGTAAATAAATCATGGTGTTCAGAAACAGATACAGTATAAAGTGTGGACCCATTAGAGGACAATTTTTATTGTCGCTTTGTTATTCTTCTCTCATTAGCAGAGAAGCTCCTTTTTCATAAAATCTCATTTCACTCCTTAGCATCGTCTCTAATACTCCTCTCAATGCAGGAAGCAGATTGTTGTCTTCCTCGGGATATATGTTGAGAATTGCCATTACTCACAGCTCTACCTGCCTGCCTGCCCCATCTGCACATGATCAAAACATAATTTGACCATAAAAAATGTTTCAGTTTTTCTGCATGACAGACCTGTAAAGTTTGATACATCACACACCTGATAACTCCAAGTTTTCACTGCTGACTCCAGAAGATAAAGGTCATAGACATTACATACTGAATTTAATTTTGTTCTTTGAGAGGATGTTGAACACTAGCTTCATGTGTACTTGATAAAAAAAAAAACCTTGTACTTAAAGAGGCTGTGAAGAGTTTTAAATGATCTTAAAAATGTCTCCCTTCTACATATGCCTGATTGTAATCCACACCTTAAAATGAGGTCATCAGCACCAATATGGATTATTTTGAAATGCTACTTCTTAGCTTCCGGATCAGGTTGAGTAGGATCAGACTGATTTACGGCATGTCTAAGTCTCCATGACAACACCACCAGTTGATAAAGTTAAGTAGTAAGAAGATAGAACTGTGTTTTTCTCTGCTGAAAACAATTTCTGTGATTAATTTTGTAGTGGTGGTGGACACAGGAGCCTAACTGTCTGGCAGAAAAAGGACAGAAGAGCAGAAGAAAGCTAAATGGGAGAGTGATAGTGCAAGAGCCAAAGGCTAAAACATGGGCTAACCTTTTTCTGATAAGATTTATTCCAACCCACATGCAGCAGTTATTCTGCAGTGGTCTGTTCAAACTTGAGAGTTTATCAATAAAATGAAGATTGAGGTTATGTTAGCTCTGCTGGACATTACCAGGATTCACTAACGTTACACGTTACAAACATGTCTCAGTCAACTAGGCTGCCAGGAGCGCTAAACAAAGCTAGCTACTGAATTGGGTTACAACATTTGCTTGTTATCACAAATAACTGTTGATTAACACTTTACCTAGATACGTTGTATCCAGTAAAAAGTTTCTTTAAAAAACTTTTTTTTTTTTTCCGAAACAAACGCATATAGGGCTGCACGGTGGTGCAACGGTTAGCGCTGCAGCCTCACAGCAAGAAGGTCACCGGTTCAAATCCCCACCTCGGCCGGTGGGTCTTTCTGTGTGGAGTTTGCATGTTCTCCCCGTGCATGCGTGGGTTCTCTCCGGGTACTCCGGCTTCCTCCCACAGTCCAAAAACATGCTTACCAGGTTAATTGGTCACACCAAATTGTCCCTAGGTGTGAGTGTGTGCGTGCATGGTTGTCTGTCTATGTGTCAGCCCTGCGATTGACTGGCGACCAGTCCAGGGTGTACCCTGCCTCTCGCCCAATGATTGCTGGGATAGGCTCCAGCCACCCGCGACCCTAAACAGGATAAGCGGTATAGAAAATGGATGGATGGATGGACAAACGCATATCTTGTTAAAAGTGACATCTTCACAACAGTGTGCGTCAGACTCCAGACCAGTAGGTGGTGCTGTAGTCCTGTTAAAAAAGATCCTCCTCCCAGCATCTTTAAAGGTTATTATGTATTCAGAAAAAATCAGAGTTGAGCCCAGCATGTTATTATATTTGGGTTTCAATACATATATTTTTATCACATAGTTTTAATTGCATTTCATGCTTTAGCGCTTTTGTAATATTATAGATTAGTTTTTATATTTTGGCTCAAACAAGCCCAATTTAAAAAAAATATGAAGTTACTCTGGATGCGTGAAACAGGCATATTGCAGGTGTGCTCACCAACAGCAGCTCTTTCCAGTTTTCTCCAGTTAACATCTCATTGTGAATGAAATGAGTTGTAGTAATCTCCATTGTTGTGCTTTCATCTCTACTGTGTTCAATACTGTCCTTCTAAACTTGGGTTTGAATGGAGAGAGAGATTTTTTATTGTGGAGCTAATTCTGAAAAGAAATTGTCACAATTTTTTTCAGTTAATGTTTAGCTTACTCCCTTTAGGAAGCTAGCAAGTAGTCATTGCTTGGGGGTAAAAAAAAAAGAGGACACTGTCATGCATGATGGCAGCTTGTACGTGCTTTGGTTGATCCTCAGACGTCTCATGTTCATAACAAATATCCTGGAAATTTAACCGACTTTATGTATTGATATTTTATTTTCTAGACTTCATTTTTGTCTTCATTACTAAAAAGTTAAACAATGCTTATATTTATTCTAGTGGAGTGGCCATCTACTCTTAGCAGACAGCAAACATTTTTTCTCTCACTACGCATTGCTGTTGGCGCCATTTCTTTAAAAATTAGGTGTTGCTCACAATAAGGCTCATTTGCATAGATTTCAGCCCAATTTAATGTATGTGGTTCATTTAAATGTATGCGCATAAGAGGAATGTGAAATGATGCTTTTTGCCTTGCAGTGCAGTTTGTGATGGCCCTGATTTAGGAATTAGGCAAAGCTTTATTTTTTTGTTTATTTCCCGGTGCAATAAAAAAAAAAACAGACCTACTGCGAATCAGGCTTCAAATCCTTTAAATCAAACTTTGGCTTTTTTCAGATTTATGCTACATCTGGTAGTTGGAACCGGCTTGATCAGTTTAAAAAAGGCTTTACAATGACTTTACCTTGAGAAAATATTTCTTTACTGACAGATTTCAATCCATATTCACTGGTGATTTTTTTCTTGACATTTATCTGATTCAGTTTTTATCAACAGAATTCACTGAAGTTTAGTTTATGAAAACCCATAGGGTTAGCTAATCTTTCCATCTTAGGTGCTGGAAATGATATCATATGAGGTCATATTTTGCAGTGGAAATTTGAACTCTACCTCTTTTAACATGCAGGCATGGTAAGTGGAGGCCTTACCATGGTAAACATTTGTACTGATGCATCCATAGACCACCGTTTGTCTGCTTCTTTCTTACATTCTGTCTTTATTGCGGATGTGATGCTTTAAATTAAATTAATGAAACAGTTGAGTATCAGCAGGTGGTGTGCCTATGGATGAAACTGTGGATGGTGGATGTTCAACTAAACCCTCTATCAATGTTATTGACAGAATCAGGTTTACAAAATGTTTGATTGCTTCTCATGTTCCTGTTTATGGATTTCTGTGTGCAGCAAGGAGCAGCAGCGATCAGCAAAGGCCATGTCTGTGTGGGAGCAGAGAACCAACCAGCTCAGAAGGCACAACATGAGGGCGAGCAGCGAGGCCTTATTCAACGAGCTCGACCCTGAAGAACGCCTCCGTATGTCCACTGCTCTTCACCTGCATCCTGACATGAAGACTCACCTGGACCGGCCTCTGGTGGTGGAAGCAAGAGATGGTGAGAAACCTGGCAAACCACCTGATGGAGGAAGGGAGGAGGCAGGTGGAGGAGTTGAAGACAACTACCACATGCACTCCAGGAAGCATCACCGACACCGCAACAAGAATGGAGAGTGCAGGGATGGAGGTGACGGCCAGGGAGGGAGGCACCACATTCATCACAGCAGGAGCAGAGATCCAAATGGAAACGGCACCTATCTGAAAAAGGACCGAGATGGAGGGCAGGGCCACAGGCACCATCACCAAGCTGGTTCGCCTGAGGAGGAGGCCAATGGCATGAGAGAAGAAAAAAGCCACCACCACCATCACTCTCACCTTCCATCCAAAGAGGGAAATGGGATTATAGCGAATGGGGCACAAGGAGAGCGCAGGATGAAGGGTGGAGGGGGAGGGGACAGTAACGGGGAGAGGAAGGCACGCATGCGAATGGTTAGAGCCCAGTCTACTCTGGATGGAGACGACTCTAAGAGAAACAAGAATGGGATCAAAGGCCACTGGTAAGACGACAGATACTCAGCTCGACTAATTAAGAAGATTTTAGGTGTTGATCAAGTATCGTCCTTCACCTGATTAAACAAAGATATTGTGTTATTTTCAAAGAGCCTAGGTAGGGAACTTGGGGTGTGTGTCTTAAATTTGATAGAAAAAGCTTAAAGCACCCTGTTAGCTGAGTAAGGTGATTCCTCTCACGAGATGCACGTCTCCTTCTCCAGGGAGAGGCATCCAGATGCTGAAGAGGACGGCCTTGCCTCTAGTCCTCTGCAGCCAATGCGGAGCACCCTGAGTCTTGGAGAAAAACAAGAGGATGCTGACAACCAGAAGAACTCTTCCAGGGCCAGTCAGGCCCTCAACAGCAACGCCATCCACATCCCTGTTACCATCACTGCGCCGCCTGGAGAAACCACTATCATACCCAGTGAGTAGAGTGTGTTGGTGTCACATTTAGTCTGGAATCATTTCGATGGTGAAAAGCTGACAATATTTAGCTCTTATTTGGGAAACATTACAGAATTTCCACTAACCATTACATCAGCAGAAACACTGAACATAGAAAGGTTTATTGGGATTGTCAATGCAACTCTGGAGCTCATTGTGAAATAAGTGCGATACCAAAACAGCATCACCCCTAATTATTTTTTTTTATTTTGGGGGGGTTGCATTTATTTATTAACAGTCTCCAAATTTTGTAATGATTTGGATTTATTGTTTTGCATGATTCAAAATATAGAGAAGAAATAACAAGAGGGATAAGTAATATACAGTGCAGGAGAGGCAAAAGTCCAAAGGGTTAATTTGAAGCCTCCACCCAAAGAACTTTCCATTTTAAAGACAGTACTAACTCAAAATACAAGAAGAACACAAAAAATAATACTGATGCCAAACTTATTATAAAAGGTATGTTTGATTCGAACAATAACAACAATAAGAAAGAATATGATATTGTTTGTGTGTATGTGAGTGGCATTAACCTCTAAGCTCACCATGATGAAAGTTGATAAGGTTTTCCCATCTACCAAATTCAATTCACTTTCACAAAGAAGTTATTTGTAAGTTATGTGAGTAATTGAGAATGATTATATTGTTATTTCTCTCCAATAGTGAACAATATTGACTGCGACAATTTCCAGCTCAATGAGGAGAAGAAAGATCTAGAAGAGGAGGAGGCAGCCAACGGGCCTCGGCAGATGCTTCCCTACAGCTCCATGTTCATCTTCGGAACAACAAACCCGTAAGTCAGACCTGGGAGATAAATGAGAGGAGAGATGTGACGTACCATCAGTAGATATATATGTGTAAGGGACTATGGAGAGTGGACAGTGGTTATACGGGTTAGAGTCCCCACAGGAGGAGCAGGATCCTGAAGGGAGTGTGCTGGACTCACTTCTGCAGGCTGATTTTGTTGTTCAGGATTAACCTCCATTACTATATAGACCAACCAATCATAATCAAGAGTATAGCACATCTGGGTGATAAATATGGAGAAAACACTATATTCTGCTATTGTTAAGTAATCTTTATTACATAGACGCTGAAGGTGAATAAACCCAGGTGAACCCGTGTCACATGGTTCCCTGTGTCCACTTCTCTGCTTTGCAACATCACCTGAACGGCCGAGTGGGTTGTCAAAACTTTGTACCTCTTACATTTGTGTGTTGTAGGGTGCGACGGCTGTGTCACTACGTGGTCAACCTACGCTACTTTGAGATGTGCATCCTGATGGTCATTACAATGAGCAGCATTGCTCTTGCAGCAGAGGACCCTGTGCAAGCCAACGCGCCACGCAACAACGTGAGTCAGCTGACATGTAGACTTCATCAAAGAACATCTGGACATATATGAACACACATGCTGTCAAAGTTGTACACTGACCAGTATTAGCATGGGTGAGTACGCACACAAGAGGATGAGGATCATCATTTAGGATGACAGGTGGAGTGTTCCTGACACATTTAGAAACATTTATCTCAAAAGTTTTTGAAAAGTGGTATAAAATAGAAGTCTTGGATAAATTTTGGTCTGTTACTCTCTCTGTCTGAAGAATCTGCTGGACAAAAATTTAAAAAGTAGTATATATGCTTTTTTAACAAAATACCGCTCTTTATTTCCTGGACAACACAGAAGTCTACATCAGACAGAAAGGAAGTAAAAAAAAAAGAACTCAGATATGACTTTAGTTTTGATTTTGTGGCAGACGAGCACAACTAATTCATACCCGAGTCACTGGCACAGAGGGAATCTGAGGTGATGTTGTGCCTGTGTGTGGTTGTTTATCCTCAGTGGTTGAGCGGCTTGCGTGGGTGAATCGGAAATGTGTGTGAGTGCAGGAGAGTGCAAAGCTGACAGAGCCAGGGAACTCTGAGAAGGCTGAGGAGCACGTGCCTATCAGATCAACTCACGCAGACACACACACTCACACACATGCACACCGTATCTTAAACTGAAAACATCTGCCATGCATCTCAGGATGTGTCATCTCACAGAATGTTTTCTAACTCTGCTCTCAGGTTCTCAAGTATCTGGATTACGTCTTCACTGGAGTCTTCACTTTTGAGATGGTGATTAAGGTATGGAAACTGTCAAGATAAAGGGTACGCTTTGATTTAATCCCAAAAAAGCAAGCTAAGAAAACTCTGGTAAACATCTAAGATCCTAAATAGGGCAAAAGAGAGTTGAAAACTTCAAACTTTTCAATTTTTATTGGTTCAATATAAACAGAGCATTGATTTAAAACACATCCAGGGCTACAAAGGCCTAACTAAGCTGGACCTGTTGGGATCAAATTATTATATTCACTAGAAACATATAAACAAAGAATGTGCCGATGTATCTTTTGTAATGTCTCACATTATTCTGTTTTTTTTTTCTATACTCAAGATGATTGATTTGGGACTGCTCCTACATCCCGGCTCTTATTTCCGTGACCTGTGGAACATTCTGGACTTCATTGTGGTCAGCGGAGCCCTGGTGGCCTTTGCCTGCTCGTAAGTCAACTCCTCTTTTATACTTCCATTGTTGATGAATACTTTTTGTTCATATGGAGCATTACAAATAAACAGTCTTCACAATCGTACTGCAAGAGGTTGAAACAGCAGTTGATGATAATGACAGTTGAGCATGGGTACTGCAGCAGGATGATTTTGTGTACAGCTACTCCAGTGCATGTGCTCTGTTGAACAATTACGGTTCATTTGTTTAATTATACATTGTTTATTGTTAATTTGTACATTTTTTAGCCAGTCTGGGGGTTTTGGAAAAGGAAAAAGAGGAAATTAAGTAGAGTAGCCTTTATATGCCATTGCTTCTGTAAGTCCTTGAAAAAACAGTAAAAAAATGGAATATGGAGAAATAGAAACAAGGGTTTACACCATGAAGGCTTTAGTTTGAAACACTGCAATTAAATACACTGAGGCAAAGTTAGACAGTGCTGACATAAGGATGTCAGGCTTGACCTTCAGCGTTATATCATGACTCTACAGTCTGATGGTCGACCCTGTGCTCAGTGAAACCATTAAAAGGTTCAGGAGGGAACAGAAGAAGCAGAATAAGAGGTTTATTGGTGCAGCTCAAAACTTTGTTGACATGATTCAGTGTAACTGTAATGAAATGGCACAATGACAAACCACGATCAATCCATAGAACAGAAGATTTCAATATCATTGTCTGTTTGAATTAAAGATGCTATGAGGAGGATCTGTTTTTATTGGACTGCCTTGCCATCTTCTGGCCTGGAGTCTTCCACACACTGTCGTGAAGACGTGACTTTTAATATCAGGTGTGTTTGTTTTGAAATGAAATGGAGATCAGATCAAAACAAATTTTCCTTGTTTAAGAAAACTTTTTTACGAGATACAACGTGCCAAAGCAAGGTAATTACCAGTACAGTTACATAGTTTTACTATTTGAAACGTGACAAGGAAACGTAAGTTTGCATCGTAGTTCAGTGGCTGGCTATATGTATGTAGCACTACAAACAGCCCAGTGCAGTGAGACATGTACATAATGTGTAATATTAGTAAATCCTGGTTATATACTGCCATTAATTTACCAAGCAGAGCTAACGTAATTTCACTCTTCATTTTACTGATAGACTCTCAAATTTGAACAGACCACTGCAGAATAACTGCTGCATGTGGGTTGGAATGAGCTTAGTTCATGTTTTAGCCTTTAGCCTGTGTTTTAGCCTTTGGCTCGTGCTCTATCACTCTCCCATTTAGCTTTCTTCTGCTCTTCTGTTCTTTTTCTTTCAGACAGTTGGGCTCCAGTGTCCACCATCACTATAGAATTAATCCCAGAAATATTTTAGCAGAGAAAAACACAGATTACTTAAATGTGCCGTAAATCAATCTGGTCTTGCTCAACCTGATTGGGAAGCTAAGAAGTAGCATTTCAAATTAACCTACACTGGCGCGGATAATCTTGTTTTAAAGTGTAGATTACGATCAGGCATGTATCTAAAAGTGAGACTTTTTCAAGATTTCACTTAGAAACTCCTCATAGCCCCTTTAAAACAACGGGGCAAGGTGTGTGATTTGTCTTTAGTAAGTTTTCTGTTTTGCATATTAGATCACTTTCATGCTCCTTATCATGCACACATGAAGCCCACTTAACTCATTGAAAGAGAAGAGCTCTCACATCTTTTGTGTGTGGCGGATTAATGCCAACTATTTGATTGGAAGTAGTTTGGCATATTTGTCCTGAAAAACAGAATAGTTATATCAAGAGCTCACAGATTCATTGAAAATGTTGGGACAACGTAATCTGTAAAAAAGACCCAGTTCAGGCATTGAGAAGGTTAATTTTTTATCAGTGAGTGTAAATTGGTAAAAAGGGGAAGTGGTGTCAATGGTTTTGTTGCTCAGTCAAGAGACAAAGCTGACCACAGCTGTCTTTGAATTGTCTTGTCAATTTGTTAACAGACACCTTCCAGCAAATTTAAAATGTTATCCACAGCCACAGTATAAAGACAGTTAATGAGCCCCTGAATCTCCAGACTTGTATCCTGGTTCCCTGGAGAAAGAAGGGTGATTACATATTCTGTTTCAACAGCACTGTCAGTTATTTTGTGTCCACTGCTGTTTTATACAGACCCTGTCTTCAAAGTCCACTGTTTTTCTTGGTGTATTTTTCCCTGTACTCTTTTCTGTCGCTCTGATTTCTTCTCTTTGGCCAGCTGACATTTATCTGTTATATATCTGTTGCTGACACTGTCTCTGTCCTCTCTCTTTTGCGCTTTTCTTTTTCTTCCTGCTTTGTTTGCTTGCTTGGATTGCTTTCAGGAGCCTCATGGGGTAATGCCTCCTCCCTCCCTTTCTCTCATTTTTCTCTCTTCCTCTCTCTGTCTTTGCCTGTGTATCTGTCCAAGTCCTCATCTTTGTTTGTATGTTTGTTTGTATCTCCTGCTTTCCTTTTCCGTCCATCTCAGCCAGTGTCATTTTCAGAGTTTGGAGACGTGTCGGCAGCAGCCTTCCCCTCTCTCAGCTAAATGTTTGAACAAATGTCACATTTTGTCATTTGCTATTCTTATCATCTCCACCAGTCACGATAAAAGATACTGGCATTTTCTCCGTTTGTGTTGCGTAACTGTGTTTGTGTTTCATCTGTGTTTGGGCTTGCATAAGTGCAATTACCTGTTCTCTATTTATCTGATATACTTAATGTGTATTAGAAGGAAAAAGATACATAATGCACATTATAATGCATAGACAGAGACAACAGTTTTGAGCTTTAAGGTTCAAGGTTCAAGCTTTTATAAGACAGAAAGGTTTTTCATGCAGTAATGAAAACAAAAGATGTAAGTGCTGCTGTCTGTGGTAAGCTCACAATTAAAAAGTTGGAAATGCAGAGTTAATATAAGGCATTTCTCTCATTTCAGACATAAAGACTAAAAGAACAATACAACTCTAGACTGTAATGTAGCTTTCAGCATTTTGCCAGTATCTTTCAAAGCACTAATGCAGGGCTCATTTATAAACACAAGTCATCAACCTTGAGGCTGTAATGTCTTCTTTGGGTTAAGCACAGTCTGGGAACGTGCTGTCCCCTGCACTGTTCTAGTCAGAGAGGGTTCAGCCTCTTCACCCTCATCCCCGTCTCTCATGTACACCTTCTGTCTGTTAATCCATGCTACATTCACACTGCAGGACCAATCGATGAGTCTGTCACTTCATCACTACCAAAATTATCTTTGTGATGTCAATAAAAGTTGGGAGAAGAGTGTATGTTTTAACTCTGACCTGTTCTTGCCAAAAATTATATATATATATGTATATGTAGATAGATAGATAGATAGATAGATAGATAGATAGATAGATAGATAGATAGATAGATAGATAGATAGATAGATAGATAGATAGATAGATAGATAGATAGATGTATCATTTGAGACACACAATTATAAATAAATCAATTCTAAGGACAGATAAATGTAAATGTAAAAAGTACTTTAAAATGTTATTATTTAATTTATTCATTTATTAAATAATCCTGTATTAACAATAGCAATTAAAAAATCAAATAAAAAAAGTTGCTGCATTATTACTGTCTGTATTAAAGAAAAATAACCAAAGGGAGTATATATTGTCATAGATGATTTGTTAGTCACAAATATTTTGTCAGAAAACAGTTTCTGCCATGACATGCCAGACAAGTCTTTATGTTGAAGGAAATTAACAAATAGGCCCCAAATATTTGCAAATAATTCTTGTTTGTCTTAGAGTGTATGTTTTACTTTTTCCAGAGCCAACCGAGAGACATTTGATTAAACCACCCTGTACTCAGCCTGCCACTGCTTTTCCAGGTTCATGCTATTGTATTTGACTCTAATAATTTCAATGTTTGTCACATGTTGGCTTACAAAGGGTCTGAAAATTTCCAGAAAGCTTACTTAACCTATCTATATATAAGTTCCTTCCATTTCCAATTCAAATTTATTCCCATAAACTCCTGTGGAAAGTTTCTGTCTTTGAAAATTCCCAGAATATTGTTACCCTAGTAACATGACATTACCTGCATGCACAATTCAAAGTTCTGTGAGTGTCAGGTCAGAGTCAAAGCAGTCTCTTTACTTTGAGACTTTAGCCTCTATACACTGAATACTCTGTTTGACTAGTAGGTAAACTAGTGCCCCCAAACTTGACTATTGAAATCCTTCAAGGAGCTTTTTTCTAGCACGAGTATGACTGACTAGTCAAAACGCACAGTGCGCTACAGTTTGTATCCTGTTATATTGTTATTCCAGACTTCATACAGTTTAAAATGCTGTGCAGAGAATTAATCACAAATTCAGTTAGAGAGTCCAGATCTGGTCAAAAAATCCACCTGGTTTGCTGCAGAGTGAATGTACTCAAACATGTCATTCTCATTATGAGTCTCCTCTTGTCTGAGTCCCTCGTTGTCTGTACTGTCAAGTTCAATGTCTTGCTATAAAAGTGATTTATTTACATGTTCTGTGCTCATAATCACTAATGTTTTATCAGACTTGCCTCAGGCTTTGCTCTTTCACAGGTTAATAAGATGAAGTGCTGTTATTTGTCTTGGTTTAAAACGTGGATTTTGTCCTGCTGTCCTTTCTTTTCTAGATTTGCTTGCTCTATTTCTGTGGGTTTGATTTGTGTGTATTGTTAGTGTTTGTATGCTTATCATTGCTTTTTTTCATCAGATCGCAACAAAGCGTGGCCAGGTGGGAACTATCCCTATCTACTCCTTTTTTTGTTTTTTTTTTGATCCCCCAATTCTTTTTTTTTTGCACCACATGTGAACACACAGAACCCCTTCCTGTCAACTCTTCAAGACAAACTTAACCCCCCTCCATCCTAAGGTTCTTAACACCATGATCTCCCTCCCTCCTGCCTCTTCTCTCACTTTTAGAAGAGTTTACCCTTGTCCCAATATTGGGATATCCAGATAAAAAGACAATATTGGGAACTCTCCTCATAGCTTTCAGATCCACACACACAACTACATACACATAAATTTGTTTTGAATTCCTCTCCACATAAAGTATATCAAAGAAAAAAGTTCTTATTGATCGTTTCACCTTCATGTTAATCTCCCGTAATCTCAGCTAAAGTGTTTTTAATTGGTTGAATCACTGAGGAATTATAGCCTGCAGTTTAATCAGCTCTCTGCCCTTCACCTACACTTTTCCTTCTTTATGCACTGAACTTAAAAGGAAATCAATAAAGGATTACAGCTTTCACCTGAAGTCACCTTGAGAGATTATTTCACCTTCTAGAAGGCATCTCTGAAGGCTGCAGTTAGTTTGTAAAATGAAAACTTGATCCTCACAAATATCAAAATCCACAAATACATTATGGGACAACAGAGTCTGCAGGTGCACAAAGTCAAATTGGTTTTCTGAGTGTTGCTAATGTTAGCACAACTAGCACCACCAGCTGTAAGTATTCCCTCACAGGTCTACATTCCTGTGCTAGTTACACAGTACGCTGGTTTGGTGGCAAAACAACAGTTAAACCAAACACAGTCCCCATACTATTACAGTTAGCCTCCATTTTCTTACTTGAAGATACCATGATATTATCGACATGTTTCACAGACCACTTGTGGTGCAAACTCGTGAGGATGATGATGTTTAATCGATTAATAAGCTGGCACATCCCTGCCACATATACTGTTCAAAGTGGTATAAGAAGATTGAAACGTTGACTAAACTGGAAATCATTGTACTATCAAAGACGCCTTGTGCATCCTGTTCAGATGTGGTGATAAAATGTGTCTGATTGGATGTCATCTCTTGCATCCTTAAACAGGAAATGCTTCTAACCCTGCTGGGAAATCCCACATGATGTACTATTAAGCTGATCTTTATGCCTGTCAGCTGAGCAGTCAGTACTGATCTGAAGTATCATGTGATTATCACACGACCTCGAACCCAGGCACGCACACACACACACAAACTACATGTGTCCCACCCATGGTGCTTCTGAAAGCTATTGGGAGTCTGTTCGTGCCGGCTCCATGTGTTGAGGTCCTTGAGTACAAGGGCTGACAATGACTATTCAGATTGCATGCTGGGTAACTGAGCCATCCGAGCATGACAGCTGCATGCCTTGTTGGTATAGATCAAGAGTGTCTTTATGGCGATAGCAAAAGGCAGAGGAGCCTTAATCACATGGAACCATGCGTCGCTTCTTTCCTCTCCCTGTTTTACACCACATGAGGAAGACAGTTTATCTTTCCAATATTTTTATTTTTTTACCAGGTGTTCCACTTGCAGTTCATTTTTTGCAAGGCCCAATGAGTCTTCATTCCCTCCAGTGACGAGCAAGGGTTTATTTAGATTAGTTTTTGCAGCTCTGACACAGTGATTTAGTGAAAATGTGCCTCTCTCTGTGTTTGGGGACATTTTAATCAAAAAATTGCAGAGCAAGGAACAGATTGGAGCAGCTGTTTGTTTTTTCACATAGGTCTTCTTGTTTTCACATCTCATCCTGGAATAGAGGTGATATGAGCTTGGTTTTCCTGGAAAGGACACTCTAATTTGGTGCCAATCAAGGAGAAAAGGACAATATGTTCACCTATGCAAAAACTGGCAAATGACAATTTGTGGTTCATTGTAAAAAAGCACATCTGGGTTTCTGTAAACAGTTTTATTTTAGAGGGAATTGAATTGCCATTTATAGTTGTCAACTCACTTTCCCTTTTTTCCACCTGGACAACAGTATGAATTACTACTTTCTAGTGGTCAGCTGAAATAAAAAATGTCTGTAAAAATTACTTTCTAAGCCATCAGATCAGCCTTCTGAGGATGAAGGCTATGATCCTGGTTCAGCAGTGTTTGGGTGCTTTTTGTCTTTTACAAATGTTAGCTTGAGCGAGTAGCATCCTTTTCACAGTAGGACTTGTTCCCTGGGGATGAAAACACTGGCTGGTTTGTAATCTACTTCATGCTGGTGCAAGAAGCAGCAGGGACTCCAGGGAACACTAACAGGGCTTTTAGACTCGCTTTTCCTCTTATCGTGCTCGGGTCCTTCTCCTCTTCCTTCACACACGATATTACAGCTATTCTCACATGGAAATATACACACACACTTTCTACCTCTCTTTTTTTTGTGAAGAAAATACAAATGAGAAACATTTTTTCATGGACAGTGACAGCCACATTGTGCATATGTGTGTCTGATTAATTAAAAATCCCTCCCCCGCTGCCCTTGTCCAATGTCGGTCCTGAGTGAATGATGGCTCAGCTGTATGTTATTAACATAACAGCGAGTTTCAAACCCCCACATCCACTCCCACTCTGTGCTCAGTTAACAAAACCTGTAGCATCTGTAATGACTGACAGCTCCTGGTTCCTACAAAGAAGCTGCTTCTCTAAACAGGGGCTGATTCTTTGGGCATTTACTCTGAGCAAGATCAAATGCTTTTATGTTATTCTGCAAAAACAGGCAATACCTGTATGTGACTTCTTTTTGAGATAACTTATTGTCATTACAGGAAAATTTTAAAAATGTAGAGGGAAAAGAAGGAAGGAAAGAAAAGCACAAAAAAACAATGAAGAAATTAGGATTGAGGAAGGACAGTAGAATCGAATAGGGGAAAGTAAAGAGATAAGGGGCAAAAGTGGGAGAACAGTAAAAGATCTGGAAAAAGAAGAAGAAAGAGAGAAAAAAGAGGAGGTTTGTAGTCACAGACAAAGACAAACTTAGAGTACAGAAAGAGGAGGGAAAGAAAAAACTTGGAAGAAAAACTCAACAGAGAAAAGAGGAATTTGACTTCTTTTGGATTTTAGGTTTTAGTTTTGCTTTTGCAGTTTTTGTTCTTCCAATTGTTAATTTGAACATTGTGGATAAGAAGTAAAACATCCCAAGAACTAAAAAATTATAGCAGCAACAATTGAAATGTGTAGTTTAGATTATTAAAGATGTGGTGACACATGAAACCTGGTCCTTGTTTCATGTTTTTGTGGAATAACATAATGACTTCAGATGCATGTTCCCCTTTAACTTGATTAACAGATATTTCCATGTGTACGTGATTTATCTGGAATCAGCTCTGGTAACCAGACAGTTTCAAGACATCACCCAGACTGACTGTCCTCTCATTCTGCACAGAGGGACGAAAGGCAAAGACATCAACACTATCAAGTCCCTGAGGGTCCTCCGAGTTCTGCGGCCCCTTAAGACCATCAAACGGCTGCCCAAGCTGAAGGTACAGTACCCAGTGCCAGGTAACTCTCCACTTATTTGACATCTGGGTCTTTTGTTGAGTGGAGAAGTTTAAGTCCCACAGTTTGGAAGTAGGTGACAAAAATTGCTTCCTTGACTGAAGTAATCCTGTGAAAAGAGGCACTGCGAGGTGCAGAGCAAACACTTTGCATGAGACCAACACACAGAAACTAGGACGAAATCTCTGAGACTTCGTCATATTTTATGGAATCATATTTTGGACATAATTTTAATAAAAATGCGAACGTGAAAATGGAAATGCAATTAAGGAAATACATTTTTATTTTAGGAATGAAGGCACATTATTTGAATCATAATGAATATTAAATGTCCAATATCCAATTATCATTTTCATTTTAATTTTCAAGACTGCATATTTAGTGACATTATTCAAATTAAAAGGCAGACATGAAAAGTTGTGACTCAAATTATGTACCTTTATTCTTAAAATGAAAATGTGTTTTCTTTATTGGCATTTTATTTTTATTTTTGCATTTTCCTTTGAATTATGTCCTTAATGTGCTTCTGTGGTTTTACAGTTTTAAAAAAAATTTTTTTTTTAGACCATCTTAACCCAGTATTTTTGATTGTGACAGTATTGGGAAACTCCATCTCTGACAGATGTTTGAATTTTTTTTGTTCTTTAAAAAATTAAAATGAGCTCATTCTGTGTCCCTATCACATAATGGAAAAAACCTTGCACAAAACAACTTCTCAATGTTAAGACACCAGCTGCTACACAAGCAGAGTAGCGGAACTGAGTTTCTCACTGCTTTTGTCTTTTCTTTGAAATATTTTCAAAAGTGCTGAGCTTTTGACTGCACATCAGATTTTGTCTATCAGTGGTGAGTATAGGTCTGAAACAGTCTGGTATTGAACCATGGCTGTTAGTGTAGAGGGTCATGGTATTAGACTTTGGATTTCTACATGCTGGCTCTGTGCTGATGGGCCATACTATGTAAAGAGTGTCAAGTGAAGAATCAGCATAAATTGATCCTGACATTCATAAAGTAAAGACCCCTAATAGTTTCCTCTCATTCAGCTCCCTCTGATGTGTGAAGGCAGCTGATCATCCAGAAGTAATAGAACTGACAAAAAGTGATGGGAACAATAAAAGTGATGATTGAGACAGATCAGAGCTGGCAGACAGACAGACGCTTGGACAGAGCAGTTTGACAGACAGGCTGGTAGAAGAGGAGGAAGATTTGCTCCGTCCTTACTGTGCAGACAAAAAGCCTCGGTGGAGATCAGTCATGCGGTAGAATATTCATTGGATGGATTACAAACATGTCAGGGTAGATAGACAAGGCACTTCATCTCTGAGAGAAAACAGCACAGGCTGACAGAGGAAACAGCTGGTGGAAGAGTGAAAGGCAGAGACTCGCTCTGACAGAGGTTATACAAAGGTGTGTTGATGCACTCAGTGAGCATTGATTTAGTGGTTTGCAGTTCATGATATGTCTTCCTCTGAAACTAGAGAATACATTACAGAAGTTTGAAAATGGGATTGTAAATAAATCTTCTGTTTTTTATAAGTGATGCACAGTTCCTGTCATTTATTTCTACCTCTGCTTTTGGCTGCCACAGACCGGCTGCATGGTCTCTAACCGTCATTATTTAGTATTATTTTGTTTCAACCCACAACTTTATTTCGACAAAAAAAACTCTGTCTTAGTTTTTGGAGTTTAATCGAATATAAACTGAATTTATTTCTTTATGTGGTGTTATTTTCCAGGCGGTGTTCGACTGTGTTGTAAACTCCCTAAAGAACGTACTCAACATCCTCATCGTCTACATCCTCTTCATGTTCATCTTCGCTGTGATTGCTGTGCAGCTCTTTAAGGGCAAATTCTTCTACTGCACTGATGAGTCAAAGGGTTTGGAAAAAGACTGCAGGTACATCATCCAGAAATATCCTTTTTTAGCTGGAGTGTCTTTTTAAAGAAGCTGCATCTCTAATGCCTTAAAATACATATAAGTTAACACTTTATTGAGACAGGAAGTCTTACATCTCTTTCTACCCAAACCTGTCCCTTCCCCCCATGTCTCTTTCAGAGGTCAGTTTCTGGACTACGATAAGGACAATGTGGAAGCTCAGCCCAGAGTGTGGAAGAAGTACGAGTTTCACTACGACAATGTTCTCTGGGCTTTCCTGACACTCTTCACTGTTTCCACTGGAGAGGGCTGGCCGATGTAAGTCAGAACGATCCATCTCTTTATCTGTGCGGTACTTCTCACGTGCTCACACTAACACTTTAAAAGGGGGTGCTCTAGATGTTGTTGTCTAAAGTAGTCATTGCAGATGTGCTCTGCAGCCTTGTTTTATACTGACACTCCTCAGAAACAGTATGAAGCAGCTTGATGTAGCACTTAGCTGTGTTTTATTTAGGATCGCAAGTATCCTTGACAGATGGTGGTCTCAAAGGACAATGTGTTACTCTGAGCTGGGAGTCTGAGAGTTCCCTTGTAAAGCCACAAGCCACAATGGTACACTCACATCAAAAATGGCATCCTGGAGTATTTTGTTGCAGAATTTTTTTAGTTGGCTCTAGATCCTTTATTGCTTTTTACTACCTATGCTACCTTTAATGACACTGAAAAAGGGACATTTCACAGATTTTTCAGCATTGTGTATTACTAAGAAAGTCAGACATGTACAGTGTTGGGCAAACTTCGAGTTACTCCCTCACAAATGTAACTAATTACCAGGGAAAGTATTTATTTTGTTGTTTGTTTTTGTTTTGTTTTGTTGTAAAAGAACTAGAGGTCGACCGATATGGGTTTTTTGGGGGCCGATGCCGATGCCGAGGCTTTCCAAATTTGGGCAGCCGATGCCGATATGCATAGCCGATTTTTCCAATTTGATATTCAGGCTGATTGTTAAATAAATATATATTTATCACATTTTTGTGAAACGCAGCAATTTCTGAGCAACTAAAAGAAATCTATTACAACAAGTCGTGTCCAGTCCTCTGAACATTTATTCAGCTTTCAAAACAATGACATATTTTGTCTGAGTAAACACACAATGTAACAAGCAGTAGTAAACATTCACACCCTTCTTAAAATGTCAAAAAAGGAAATTTAAACTTATTAATATAATTTGAACAAAAATATGTAATGTATCCAAGTGGTTCTACAAGTTTGAGGTGCTCATCTTTTTTGTGCCTGATCAAAAATTGCATCATTTTATACAATGGATCAAAAATCGTCTTTTTAAAAGAAAATACGGCCGATGGCCGGCCGATATATCGGTCTACCTCTAAAAAGAACTCATATTTTTGCTGTTGAAAGATTTTTTTTTATCAGATTAGAGTAACTCAGAACGGATGCAAACACTTTGCTCTTGGACATAATTTAACTTCACATGTATGTCCTTCCCTTTCACATCATTGACACTAAAGTAGTGCATGTACCTCCACCCTGAACATACCATTTTTGAGTGGACACACTGCTCTAGACTCGCCATTGTTGCATCTAGTTTCTCTTGTGTGGCTGTTTGTGGCATCCTGAGGTTTGTAACAACACCCACCTACCTGAAGCTCCCATGCTTGGCTGAGCAAGACAGGATAGATAACAGCTGTCAGATATCAGTGCATAATAATGCATCATATTTCACTGTCAGTAACAGTTGCATTGTAACGTTTGTAAGAGTAATTAATTATATTACCTGTTACTTGAAGACAACAATGGCATTAATAAAGCTGTTGTTTGTTACGCCGTTATTCCCAACGCTAGATATATGATTATAGAAAAAAAAAATAACAGTTGCAAGTGCTCTGCGGTGTTTTGTTTTTTAACACCCAGGCCCCTTCAGATGACTTGAAGCAGCTCAGAAATGTGTTGTCCAATTGGTAATCAACACCATTTGATATAGTCTGGTGCTTTATAGGACTACATCTTATTTTTGTATTCAAATATATGAAGGTGCAGGATGTTACAAACTATGATACAGGTTTTACCTGTTGAAATATCGTGGTGTGTTAAATTGAGCTGAAGGTGAAAGCTGACACTGAACCTGGTGGCATGCAATGGATTCTGTATGAAGAGCTATTGGATCAGTTAAAGTTCTTGGTATTTGTGAAGCAGCTAGGTAAAAGCAGATTCTTCTGCTGCACTGACAGGTCAGGGGCTCTGGAAAAATGGCTGCAGATGCATCATCCAATTTACCATATTTTTAGCCTCAGTGCCTTTTAAAGAAGCCACAGCATATTTTCATGATAATTATATGATCAGGTGAATGTAGCAGAGACTGGAGCTGAGGCTTAATCTGCTGGTTTGCAACGAATCCCAGAAGTTTTAGTTTCTTATATTCAACTCCATTTAGATGAGCAGGATATTATTTACTACTTTTAACATTTTACTTTCTGTTACATCAACATCTACATGTCTAAGAAAAAACATATGCAGATAGTTAATGTGGAATTATACTGAGCTGTTGCATTCAGGTTGTAGTACATTGTACAAGTTGTGTTGTGTGCCACAATATTGACATGTTAAATTATAGACCCAGTGATTATTACCCCTGAGATGCACTCAGGCCACCAAGTGGCTGATCGTATCTTATTTCTCTCAGGCTTAATTACACCCCATTCTCTGAAGATACAATCAAGACTCATTGTACAAACTGCTTCAGTCTGCTCCACATCATCATCATCATCATCATCATCATCATCAGGTCCTTCAGGGACTTTTGATGGCTGTTGGCTTATTTAATTCCTCGTTCTTACCTGAGGATGACCGTGAACTATTCAATTTACTAAGCTTGTCATGCTTATCTAAAATCACAAACACCTAAACAAATAGTGACAGCACAATTACACCAAAAGAGGACACGCTTATAAATGTTAACTTCAATAATAGTTTTAGATAAGAAATGTCAAGGTAACTTTGCTCTCCTTTTTACCTGCCCCGTGAGACAAAAATCCTTTCTCTAATTTAAAAATAAAGCCCTCAAGTTAGTGAGGCATGTAAATTAATGAACCAACAAAAACCCAATCCAACTAAAAGAAACATGACTTGATTGGGAATGACTGATATTTGCTTCTTAAAGACCCTGTAGGAATGTAGATTATGGATTCTTCTCAGTAGAACTCTGGTTCCAAGTGTGCCTCTGGCATTCAGCACATTGAGGCCCAGGTCCAGTGATGGATGGAGATAGTATTTTCATTTTTATGTCTGGCAGGCAATTCCACCCTCCTATTAGGCAACTCAGCATGGCCATGTGAATACAAAGTTGGTCACATGAGCTTTACTATATCATATAAATATAATAAAATTATGATAATTCCATGCATAGGAGATAGAATACATTATCTGTGAAGCGTACATATTCTCTGCCTAGGATGACAAAATTTCGGCAAACATGGTGCACCCAATTTTCCTTGTTTTTGAGGTGACTTTGAACTAACCAAGGGGTGAAATCCAGTTTAAAAAAATGATGCCTATGCTGAAGTGCGAAAAGTTCCTGTTCATTGAGAACCAGCATGAGGCTGGCAAACTTTTAAGTCATTGAAAAGCCTATTTACAGCCTGGTTCAAAAGATGGCTTGGGTCTGAAATGATAATTTTGCTATCCATGCAGACTGTATGGGGGAGAAATTTTTTCTAACCCTGCTATTTAGATGATGTTAAGATTGCCTGTTTGTCCACACCTCAGTTTACATGACTGACAGGCGCCCTATAGCTATTAAAAAGGAAGCTCAAAGTCTGCGTCATATCCAATGCGGCTTCATTTCACAGTTTTAAGAACAGATTGATGACGTTGTGGAGACTATGCATATATCTTATACAGTCTATGCAACTAATTCACCAGTACAAAGTCTGTTCACTGCTTTTCTGAGTAATTGTGTTTTATAAAGTTGTATAAAGCCTTTTGTGTCGCCTGACTGAGCTGTGAGGTGCCTGATTGAAAAATAGCCTTACACAACAGAGGAGTTCATTTAATCTTCCCTTAAAATTTTGACACATAAATTTCCTAAATCTGAACTTGATTGCGACAGTACAACATAGCACTTATTACCTCTGCCAAGGAGATAATATTTTTTGGAGAGTTTGTCTGTCTGTCTTTTTGTCTGTGAACAACTCAAAAAGTAACTAACAGATCTTGATGAAATTTTCAGGAAACGTTCAAAATGGGATAAAGTCGGATTGGTCGGATTGCTTTGCAAAACAATACAAGACAAGGTCACGATAATTTCTGTCAGATGTAAAAGTACCATCCAGATCCTGGCAATATTCTGGATACTAAGATCTGGAATATAAATTATGTACTTGGTCATTGTAATTTTCAACACTGTCAGGTAACAAATTGTCATATAAACCTGCAACTAACACCAAATTTGTAGCAGACAGTCTGCTGTTAGGGAGTATAACATTAAAGTAGGACTAAAGTGTTGCGTGAAAATCACACTATGCTTGGCTGAGGTCTCTGAGTTTTTTCTAGTTCATCATATATCAGCAGTAAAACTGTAGGAGCAGAAGGAGAAGGACTACACCACACCACATCTTGGCTGCTATATGGAATAATTTGAAAATGTTTTATCTGTCTCTATAAGCCAAAATGTCTTTGTACACACAACTGAAACAATAGATCCAACCCTCATTCAACAAAAATAATTTTAAAAGCTGTGTTCCTCTATTGAGGAAAGAGTTCTGAACAATTTTTAATATTGCATTTCTCTAAACACACAAACACCAGATGATTCCAGGACTACCACACCACACACACTTTGATTGACGTTGTCAGCTGGCTGTTCTGGCATGTGATCAATTTTGCAGCAAACAACAAAAAATTAGATAAAGAATATGAGTGATGTGTGGGCTCAGGGCACAGTTGTGCTTTTGATTGCTACCATGTTTGTTGCTGGCCATTTTTCCCAAAGGCAATCAGACTGTCAGCATAAGATGAGAGCCAGTGTGTTCTGAGATTGCGTCACTGGTGATATTGTTGCATCTATTGGGAATCCAATTTTACCATAGAGAATAACATATCGCATGGCAAGTCTCATTAAAATGAAAGTAAAGGTCATGACATGCAATATGTATCTGCCTTTCACTTGCTCTCAGTTTTAACACATGAAGTGAAAACACTGTCTGTCACTTCTTTTCCAGAAAAAGACAAAAGACCAGGGTTGTTTTCTCTGAAAAGAGCTTCTAATTCATCACAATTATCATCATTTGTAGAGCACTTTAAAAACCACAAAGTGCTAAGCGCATGTCCTCATTATAACCAAACTTGCACCGCACTGTTGGTTGTGAATTTAGAGTTAATTTCACAGCAGGAGACTCGTGAGCTGTCTTTTACTCTCAAGAACACCTGTAGTGATCTGTACGTCCACAGGATAAATATTGCTATCAAGTTCATGGTCATATCTCTTGATTAGAGGCACAGGGACTCTGTGACTCATCCATTTATTTATAGATGTCTTCTGTGTAAAATGAAAGAAACCTCTTTTAGTAGGATGGAAGGATATTTTTGAACAGTCTTCCCTGCTATTTTAAGCTTTAATGATGTGACTATTATATGGAGCTTATTTGATTCCACCTACAGGATATGTTCGTGTGCTTTAGGGTGGCCTAGTATGAAGGTAGAAGTCATCTCAGGAAAATGGAAACTTTTAAAGGTGGCCAAAAGTTTTCAAAAATAAATTTGCTAGTGTTGTATTATATTGAGAAACTACATGGAGAATTTGAACTCTAGCTAGGCTCCAGTTCTCTCTGCAGATGGTGCCAAGTCTAAAATGTAATTTAGCTAAATTGTAATTAGTTGTTAGTCATCGACTTAGTTCCTGTAAAAACTTGGAGTGATATCATTTCTAGTGTAAGTGTGAGCTTACCTGCTTGGATGGAGAATTCAGAACAGCATTATATCGATGCGATAGCTATATACCACCCAGGTGCACCATACAGAAAATCATTCCTGCCTGTGGCCATCAGATTGTGTAACTCCTCACTCTTAGTTTCACTCTGGAAGCACTGTTTCTAAGCAATCGGTGCAATAACTACCTGCTGTGCAATTTCCACATTTAGGTATATGTGCAATAATTATAACTTATGCTCCTTTTTTAGTATCATATTCTCAGCAAATGATTTTACTTAGTTTCCATAGTTATGTTCCATTTCAAGTGCATTTAAGCTTCTTTTTTTTCCACTTCTTACAATTGTAATTTCATTCATCTTTAATTTTATAACTTCTTATATTTGTATATTTTGTAATTTCTCAAATTTTGTAATTCCTTTTTTTGTACTTTCTATTTCCAACTTTTTGAAGGCGTAACAGCAACAAAAAGAGCAATTTCTTCTCAGGGATTGATAGAGTACTTCTGATTCTGATTCTGATAACTAGGTGAAAGTGAAGTTTGTACATGTTAATAAATGAACCATGTAGACCTCCACCAAAGAACCAGGCTGATTCTCTTGTCATTTTTGTGGTAAATGTACACATTTTAACTCATGACCCATGGTTCTTTTTTTTTTTTTAAATTAGCCTCAAGCGGGCTTTTGATGAATTGTAAATGTCTGCAATAGTACTGGTTCACTTTCCTGCGATTTTTAGGTGCTACCATTGTGTCATGATGCTGTAATCAGAATTTTTCCTAAAGGATAAACAAATAATCAAATGGGAGAGAAATACAGATACTAATCATAGCTTAAAGCTTTAAATATTAAAGGTGTATTTTTAAGATCTTAGTGGATAGGAATAAAAACTGAATGGCTGCATTCAAGAGAAAATGTTAATATTTTTGAAATGGTCGAATGAAACCAGAAGAAAGGTCTAAATATTTTACAAAGCAATACAGTTTCTTTCTCTAAAGTCGGATCTTCCATCATTTCTGTCCCTCAGGGTCCTGAAGCACTCTGTTGATGCAACTTATGAGGACCAGGGTCCCAACCCAGGCTTCCGCATGGAGACGTCCATCTTCTATGTGGTCTACTTTGTGGTTTTTCCCTTCTTCTTTGTCAACATCTTTGTGGCTCTGATCATCATCACTTTCCAGGAGCAGGGAGACAAGGCCATGTCGGAGTGCAGTCTGGAGAAAAATGAGGTATGAGAGTGGGGAAAGTGCACATGTTTTTTTCTCTCAGGAAACCAAGAACTCTTCTGATTACGCTACAAGAACACACACTGATTATTTCTGCAGGGACACCATTCTCTGAACATGTTTGTCTCTTTCATTGCAAATATTTTATTCATTAGGAAGCATCGCACAAAGTTCTGAAAATGAAAGCAGGGGTGTTATCCTCTGCTCTTTTCATCTCCACATCTTACAGACTTTGTTAGAATCAAGCAGTTTTTCTCTTGTAAAGTATTGGCTAGATATCAGAGAGCTCCAATTTGTAGTCTCATGTTTTAATATTAAGAAAGGCTCAGAAAATCCTCTTGTGGCGAGCCAGCTGTCTTTCTTTTTTTTTTTTTCAGATGAGTTATTCCAGCACTTTCTTCCCTGTGATAAAGGGTGTAAAGTTCGTGTTACAGAGAGGATTCATGCTCTTGTTTTGTCTTTTCATCTCACAGAGGGCTTGTATTGACTTTGCCATCAATGCTAAGCCACTGACGAGATACATGCCAGAGAACAAGCAGTCCTTCCAGTACAAGATGTGGAAATTTGTGGTGTCGCCTCCGTTCGAGTACGCCATTATGACTCTAATTGCTCTCAACACAGTCGTGCTGATGATGAAGGTCAGTGATTCCTCCTGCTAATGATGCAAAGTGCCATTTCCTCTCATAGACCTTTCAACCAGAAAAAAAGCTGTGTTTTGGCTCAGTGCAGCTTTCCCTGAGATACTGCTGAAAGATTAAAGAGCAGTTTGGAAGCTGCTCTCCTAAATCTGTACCATTAAATAATTTACTTCTTAAAGCAGAGATACAATTACAGAGGCAGCTCTGGTCCAGCCTTGAGACATGATCAACAATTAATACTGAATCACCACCACTAGCACACTCCTGTGACACTAAACAGCACTTTGCTGCTTATCAGAGAGGGCTGCTCGAGCTGCTTTATTCATCAGCGCCAAGGAGAAAATTACTGAGGAATTAAACTGACTGTTTGTGTAATAATGCAGGCTGGTGCCAGAGAGGAGCTCACTCGGTCTGTTCGGTGTGGTTTCAATTACATAATTGAATATTTAAAAATACTTTTAAACCTTTTGGTAGCTTGTAAACACGCCAGATGAAAAACATTTTAAGGGACAAAACTAAAGGTCTGTTTGTGACCTGTTGGTTCAGGATCTTGGTTTGTAGTTCAAACTGAATCTGTTCTATTGGTGTATTCCTGAGGATGTCCTGATCAGCATTTTTTTGCCTCCGACACAAATCTGATTTTTCAATATTAGTGGAAGTGGAGCTGCAACCTTTTTAACCAGTTTCTTGTGGCAGCTTGTTTGTACAGGCAAGAATCAGGATTTTATAAAGGTAGATGTCCTCATTATAAATAAAGTCAGTCGTGATCATGCCCACTATCCGGAGGTCTCTGGGGATCTTGTATCTCGTATTTTGTATATTCCAAAGACTGAATAACACTATCCCAGAATGTCTGCAGTGTTTGCGGAAAATATGTGATTGATTGACTTCATCTTCCCACACTCTCCAACATTGCTGCTGAGTACCTAGTTGCTCATTTTTAAGACTTTAAGAGCCAACACTTGTTTTATTTTATTTCTTCACTTGATTTTATTTGCTTCAGTTTAACAGTTTTTGTTTTTACAAGTTTGTATGCGCTCAGATTTTATTACCTGGCTGCTTTTAGAGTTTGCTTTCACTTTGATCTGTTTTTATTGTCCATTGTGAAGCAATTTGTTACCTGTAATGTTAAGTGCTAAATTTAAAAAATATAACAACAGAAATAGCAGTAGCAGGGTTGGGGTTGGTTTTTGGTTGGCTTCAATATTATACCAGACTTTATATTTGATGTTTGTTGAGGAATTTGTTTTTTAATGTTGGTCTTTTGTTATTATTTTTGACCTTTTCCTTTTTTTTCACACTTTGACCCTCACTTATGTTTGAGTATCATAAATGGGTGCATAATTTTGGTACCTTAAAAAATAGGAAAACAACTAGAAAGCATTTATATACTTGATCTGAAACTGGAGTTGGTAGAATATGATATAATATAGAAGATGTTTGACGTGATCCATGAGAAAAACAAACAAAAAATTACGACCGCAAAAAAACATAAACTGATCAGACTGACATGGTTAGTTTCCAACCAAAACAATTCAAACCTTTTGAAAACAAAGATTGTTATTTTCTTTCCCACTGAAGTAGTAATCTGTCAGTAAGGCCACTGATTCCTCACGTGACCTTCAACTATCACAACATTTAACTACAAAAGCAAATCTGTGTGTCAGTCATTTGACTTTTTGTATCATAGATTTTTTTTAACAAAGCAGATTTTATGGAGTAATCATGTATTTTGAACACACATAGTTTTCAATACATTACATTTATCAAATGAACCCTGGATTAAAGAAGGTACATGTGCAGTGATTGAAGCCAGGGACACAGAATTTAGATCTTCACCCTTATTCATTTATCTTCTGTCCTGTTTTCTACCTTCAGTTCTACGGAGCTCCAGACCTGTACGAGTCCATGCTGAAATACTTGAACATCCTCTTCACAGCCCTCTTCACGCTGGAGTGCATCCTCAAGATTATTGCCTTTGGTCCACTGGTGAGCTGTGATGACCACACGCTTCTTTCTGCTCTGTCAACAATACACAATTATCCACTGCTGTTTTCTTCTGTTTTCACAAACAAGGGGAAATCTGTCTATTGATATGCAAACGTGGCAGAAAAATCAAGCTGACAGTGGCTTTGTCATCAAACTGCTGTCAGTGTGCTTGTAGTGCTCAGTTGGTTACATAATTCCCTGATTAATAGGATATATCTACCAAAGAAGCTCACACATAGAGTCAGACTCCGAGAAGTGCAGAAGCATGCGCAGAGAGGTAGAGAGGAGGTTTCTTCACACAGCAGTTAAGAAAAAAGGGTTTCAAGTCTTAAAATTGAAGCTCTGGGATAGGGAGTGAGTAACAAAAAGAAAGGAAGAATGGTAGAGTGCTCAGGAAGAATAAATCTCCCCCAACATGGTGCCGTCTGGCCTGCAGCGAGGCATTTCATCTCTGGCTTCGTTCCATTTACCAGGCCCATTTATTAAATGGCTTTTCTCACACACCACTTGCCTCCACCTGTTTAGCTGTTAAGCCCAGACGGATAGGCTCGCATCTGCTGGTATAAACACTCTGCTGCTGCATCTCTTTGGTCTGCAGCTGCAGGGCCTCAGGATCAGGATGATTGACCATTCTAAGGAGAGATCCAGACTGTAGCAGCACTGACAGCAGCTCAGCTTTTAGTTTATGCAGGACAGTGTATAGCATTTGTGCTAGTGAATATGCACATAGGGATGCATGTGCCCATGGGTGTGATCCCCTGTTTTTCTGCCATTTTTTGAGAAATATTAATACAAAATAAGTAAACTTTTTGAGTTTCTTTCATTTTTTGGTAACTTGGCATGAACATATCTATTATCACAAAAAATTATTGGACTTGACAAATTTTTAATTTTATATTCATTTTATTGTGGTTAGCATTGCATTTTTATGTGGTAGACACTCAAAGGCTATGCACCAGACTTGACATGTTAGCACAAGCTAATCAAAAGTATTGGACACATACCTGCTCAGCAGAAAGCCAACTCTCACTCTTCGTCTCAAGCTGCTCTCCAAGGGCTGGAGTGAAATTTGTTTCCCTTTGGTTGTGTTTTCTTCTACTTCCATGCTATATCCACTAATGTAGCTGCTCGGGATAGCTACTTCCACTCTCTAATCAACATGCAAAATTGGTTGCGTGCTAGGTATGCTGTGATTGACTGAGGTAGCCACACTCACTCTCTGCCCAGAAACATCCCAATACAACCAAAACATAGACATACAGGCAGAGGAGGGAGTTCGAGTCAGACACGGACACAGACATGTGTACAGAGGCACAGAAGTGATGATTGAGCAGAGTTATTCCCGTCAAAGTTGACATTTAATTTTTTAAGAAAATCCTCCAGACTCTGCCTTAAAATAACTAAAAAAAGGTTATGGAAAAAGCTCTTGAATTTTCTCTTGAAAGCCTTGGTGAGAAAGGACTAAAAAAGTGTACACATTACATTGCTGCTGCAACGTGTCATTTTACTGTTGAAAAGTTGCTTATTTAGTTTTGGATTTTTTTGGCAAAACGTTTTGATTTTTGTAAAAATAATTTGACAATCTTTTGACCTGATATTAAATACCAAAAAATAAATACATTTATTTTAATTAATAGATTAACTAATTAAGTTAGTAAATAATGGGAACATTTTAAAGCTGAGCTGTCTTTGTCTTACAGAACTACCTGAAAGCAGCCTGGAATGTGTTCGACTTTGTGACTGTGCTTGGAAGTATCACAGACATCTTGGTCACAGAGATTAAGGTAAGAGCAGCTCAGCATCACAGCAGTTTCTGATGGGTCACGTCTTACATGTAGGACGTGACCCATCACTGACCCCTGATGCAACACCAGTAATCAATCAGTGCATGGTCACAGCCCCTGTAACAGTCGTGCTTCAGTAACTTTGCATGCTGGGATTGTAGGTTTACAGAAGTCCTCTAAAAGCACCTGTGGCAGAGGAACAAAGGAGTTTAGATTTACTCATTGCATGTTGATGAGGCATGGATTGAGCATGGATGGAATGGAAGAATGTATTTATCTTTTCGTTAAATCTATTTTTGTCTATTGATGAAATGTTTTGATTATTCTATGGTAGAAAATGCATGTTGCAAGTTTTCAGAGCTCAGGGAAAAGTTTCAATTCCAGATATTGTTAAGAACTGATCAAAATGGCACACTGCTGCACTTTGAAATGCTGAAAAGTAGAAAAAAGGTATGTGATTGTGGATGTGGTTAAGTCTCATCACTGTTGCTTTCTGTATGTGCCAGAGTTGGGTCGCTCTCTTTGTGAGTTTTGTACATTAGCTTTCTTTATTGCCTCTTCTCTCTTTTGCTTTCCCTCCCTGTCTGTTTTTTTTTCCTTCCTCTTTTGCTTTTTCCGTCTTCTGCTGTGTCTGCTGGCGCCTGTGCCCTCGATCTGCCCCTTATGTCACATGTGACACCTCTAGACGGTAAGTGGCTTTTCTTGTCTGCTGCTGAGTTGTCAATACCCCCTGTCAGTGTGTGTGTTTTCTGTCCCACAGTCTACTTACTGAATCCAAAGGGATACGTGACATAGTACTAATCAAACTGTAAAATGCACAAATTGTCAATATCTTTCCTAGTTCCGTCATTTGTACAGGCATGAGTAAACAAATAAGACAAAATAAATCACTGCTATCTTTTGTTAGCACCAAATCTAATGAAGTCTGAAAAACATGATTGTTGCACAGCATGTATTTCAGTCCCTTTATGTCTCTTTTGTGAAGTATCCTGTTTTCTCTCTCAGGACAAGATGATCAACCTAAGTTTTCTGAGGTTGTTCAGAGCTGCTCGGCTCATCAAGCTGCTGCGACAAGGCTACACCATCCGCATCCTGCTCTGGACTTTTGTTCAGTCCTTTAAGGTGAGTTTAGACTCACAGTGACCCATTTTATGCAAAAATTATTCTACGAAGTCACAGATTAATGTAGATTGATGTGCAGTCAAATAAAAGGATAACACAGAGAAGCTAAACCATGGAATAATAGGCCTCAAAGGAAGCAGAGGCCCACTACAGGCTTCTTCTGCAAAAATCGAACATAGCCGCTCTCAGCAGACAGCGGTTCAGATTTTCACACAGTGCTGCTTTGCTCTCTAAATCCCCCAGGACAAGCTAAGTTAAATGCAGAGAGCCGCGCTGCATCCGAGGGAATTTATAGCTGGTTTAATGTCAGTGGTGAGAGCTTTTAAGTCCAATGAAAATGGACAGTATCTGCAGAGTGTAAAAGGTAGCTATTTAATTACAACAAATGTTCGCCGCCTCCTTGCAGTGATATAAATAGCTTGTGAAAAAAATACACCCTGCTGGTCCGGTTGGCTTTTGTAGTTCTTAAGTGAGGCTGCAAAATCTCACACAGGAACTGATCCTCTGTGGAGAATCAGGTCTGATAGTGAATATGAGTGTTTGTGTGCCATAGAATGGAGCATATGTGATGAGATCTGATGTGAATTGATTTGTCTGTGTCTCTGTTTATTTGTTTTCAGGCTCTGCCATATGTCTGCCTGCTCATTGCCATGCTGTTCTTCATCTATGCCATCATTGGAATGCAGGTGAGTTGTCACATGACCAGGTGGACTACAGAAGGTGTGCTGGTACACTTCTAAGACAGATGTCCTCAAATGTGAATTTGTCATCCAGAGAATCCAGAGATTCAGTCATTTCAAACATAAAGCAACATCAGCCTAAAAAATACAGAATAACTTTGATGTTTGGCGTACACTTAAGTTGCATCATCCATAAACAACAACAAAATCATAAAATACAACTTTGAAATGTGGTGATCTGGGGTCAAACTGTGACGCTAGGCTCAGCACTGATTCATCTTTGGTGATGGATTAGTTTGCGAAAATCATTTCAGGTGTTAAGTAGAAGACTAGCATGCCAAAAAGACCACGAAGGATGCATATCTCTGTAAAAATAATAATCTTAATCTTCTTAATAACCTTAACAATCTCTCTGAACTTCAGTGAGTGCATAGATTTGATTCAGTGGTATACAGCAAGCTCTCCTCAGATAGTTAAAAATCTCTGCCTACCTCACCCTCTAACGCTTTTATAAATAACTCATAATATCTTATTTATTCCAGCAGTTATGAAACTGAAGTATAGAAATCAGTGTTTGTGCTCACCTCCTGGACTCTCTTCATCAACCTGTGGTTGCTATGCAACCAAAGCTTTAGAGATGCTTCTGTGTGATTTTTTTTTTTCTCCATGCCTTTGGAGTGAGTCCAAAGCTAACTCATTAACATACTTTCACCATTTACAGTCAGATTTGTCAGCTGTGTTCTGGCACAAACTTGAGCTCCTCTCGTGCCTGCATTTAAGATGTAATATCAAGACCTTAAAGATGATGTCCATAATCAGAAAATATTCATTACAGTATTCAGGCAGCAAGTGAAAATGAGAGGCTCAAATATTAGCAGTGGCACACAAGCTGGGTCTCTTTCTTTTGAGTGACAATTCTATAGACCGTATCAAGATATCAATTTAATAAAACATTTCTTGAATTTTTAATCTCTGCGGTTTTGCTTTCGGTGTCAGAAGTAGGAGACTTTTAAAGTAATATCTCAAGATGCAGGAAGGGACCAAAAAGAAATGCAGAATCCAATATATATAAACACTCATCTTATTATCCCACGAACAGTCTAAATGTATTTTTTTTAACATTATTAAAGCCAAGCATGTGTTCTTTGACTGTTTTCTTCTATTAAAATGTAACTCCCACAGAAATCATTTCACAGTGCATGTGAAGGAAGAGTCAGCTGCTGTTATAGTTGAGGGTTAAAGGGATATACTACATATTTGACTACTCTCAAAGGTCTCCTGGGCCCAGCAATGGTCTTTATGGGCCACGGGCTGGATGAGCTGCAGAGCAGATAAATATTTCAGAGGAGGCCTCTGGGTTTTTTTTCAGTGCGCTCTCAGTTCACTCTCATTATGTCTTTCACTTAAAATGAAACAAGATGAATCTGAGTTAAAACATGCTGACTAATCACAGGTGTAAACTTAGATGAATGCAAAGATGAATATCAGAAGTGTGTTCGCTTCAGTTTATCACAGTTTATAATATTTACAAAGAACAAAAA
Organism: Halichoeres trimaculatus; assembly: GCF_033239565.1. NCBI lineage: Eukaryota > Metazoa > Chordata > Actinopteri > Labriformes > Labridae > Halichoeres > Halichoeres trimaculatus. The sequence continues at coordinate 11,901,313 of NW_027437194.1, read as the reverse complement.
GATTGAATAAAAACAGAAAACATGTCCCAATCAGATTGTGTGGATACGGGTTTGTCAGATTTACAGGAATGTAACTTAAAGCTTATATCAGATTCGGACAGTTGCAAAAAACTTGTACAGGAGTAAGATGTGATGTTCTTTCTACTTCAAACCAGTGAGATGAGCACAGAGGCGGACTCATATGCTTGTTTTCCAGTTTCTTATGAAACCACATATGTTTCTCATGACACAGATGAGGGATGATTTCACATTCTGTCTCATTTCACCCTGTAACACTTTTTATTCTGAGAGAAAGTGTAAAGGTGTAATGAGCACATATGTTTGATACAGTATTGCAAACCTCTGTTGCATTCAAACATACTCTGCATCGTATTAGCTCCATAGAAAAACACTTATAAGTCTCATAAAAGGTGATGAGTAAATGTGTCTTGGTTTTTTTCAGGTACATCTCTGTGGTTGTATCTGTGCCATGTGAATTCTTTGTAGCAGTAGAGTCAGGCTTTGGATTTGGGGTTTTGCATCTTATAAACACCAGCTGTTTATCTGCTGCCTCAGGTGTTTGGAAACATCGAGCTGAATGAGGACACAGCAATAAATCACCACAACAACTTCCAGACCTTTCTTCAGGCCCTGACCCTTCTCTTCAGGTAAACCTTTACAAACCCACAATGTTGTATTACCACAGTTAATCTGATATCTAATCATTTAAGTCTTCCTTCCTTATTTACTGGTGATCAAAGGTTAAAGCTACTTTCTTACGAACGTAGACCATCACTGAGATTTGTGTGTTTCAGGAGTGCGACTGGCGAGGCATGGCAGGAGATCATGTTGGCGTGTCTCAGTAACCGGCAGTGTGATCCTCTCTCAGGAACTGAGGGCAAGGAGTGTGGGAGTGACTTTGCCTACTTTTATTTTGTCTCCTTCATCTTCCTCTGCTCTTTCCTGGTCAGTATGATGGGCAGTATGATGGTCTGTCAGTGTTAAAATGGTGCAAAGTGGCTAAACTTCTCACATTTGAACTTGTTATCTCAAACACCTCCGGTTTTACTCCCCAGATGTTGAACCTTTTTGTTGCTGTCATCATGGACAACTTTGAATACCTGACCAGGGATGCCTCCATCCTTGGGCCTCATCACCTCGATGAATTCATTCGCGTGTGGGCAGAGTATGACCCTGCTGCCTGGTGAGTGTTCCTGATGGTTTTTGATGTCTGCTGCAATTAGGAATGGGTACCTTTCACATTTGAAATGACACGGTACCGATGCTTGGTACCTGGCAATCAATTTCTCAATATATAAACTTGCAATGCTGTGTTTATGTCCAGTGGGAAAATCGCCTACTCTTCCACTTCCTTAAAGTCACAAGGTTGTGTTGTGTGTAGGTACCCAAACATGTTACTGTTTTATTTTGCGTGAATTGGTACTTGGTATTACAGACAGAATTTTGGTAGGTACCTGTAAAAGTACCTAATTCAGTACCCATCCCTAGCTGCAGAGCTGCAACCTGAATGTTAACTAGTTTAGGTGTTAAAGAGGAGGGAGTTGGTGTTTCAGAAGAGGAGAGGGATAGAAATCATGCAAAATCTAAGGATGGTCCTGAGTTCTAGCTGATTGATTCTGTGGCAGGAAATCCCTTCTTACCAGTGAATTCTGGTGAATGACATTAAACCTGAACCCACAGCTGACTTATGCCGTTGTTAAGCCCCCAGTGGGCCGGGTGTTCCACTTGGTGTCAATTCAGCCTCCTTTTCCTCTAAGCTGGTGGGCTCCAAATCTCCTGAATCTGTGAAGAGAAACCAGTTCTCTCTGTCAAAGGGAAGATACCGATTATATATCTGCTGCTCTGCCCCTTACATGACACTGTTCCACTTAACTAAGGTACAATAGAAACTGTAAGAGAACCAGAGTGAGGTGTAATCTGTCTCAGATTATGCAAGCCTCATTAAGTTTTACAGAAGGATTCACAGGAGTCTTGTCAGTGAGTCAGAACTCTGGGAGAGGTGTGCGATGTGGAATCTTAAATTTCCAGCTCTTGACAGACATTACAGGAGTGGTATTATTTATTTATTCCCATGCATATGAATCAGCCACTCTCAGGAAAGTGCCTACTGAAATAGTTTGCATATTTCAATTGCTTTAACTCTTTTTCATTTCAAGCTTGAGGAAGGATATGTTTATAGTGTATCGTTATCTCTCTTCAGACTAAACAGTAACACCTGGTGGATTCTTGTCACTGTTTTATTTTTTAAGAATTTGGTTACCAGAGGAAAAATACTCAGTGAAAACACTAAATTTGCTCATGTAAGTTGTTTACTACTGTAACTCTGGCATTTTTAGACATTTAACTCTGTCAACTAGGCTCCTGTGAGGACCTGAGGTTTGTTTCTGAATTTGGGCAAAATGACACCTGTGATCTCTTATCCAGTACATGTGCAGGTTAAAGTCTCTGGCAACTAAAGAAATCAAATTATGTGGCCACCTAAATAATAATGTTATCCCTTGTATACATTTTTCTAAATTTAAGGTATTAAAGAAACCTATGACCTAACCTGTTGTCTTATCTTTTTCAGCGGAAGGATATGCTATCAAGATATGTACAAATTGTTGCGTTGTATCTCGCCCCCCCTGGGCCTGGGGAAGAAGTGCCCAAACAGGGTGGCTTATAAGGTTTGCACTCCCACACAGTCCTTTTGTTTTGCTTTAAAGGGACTGTGATGGTTTCAGACTGTAGATGTCTGTTGTCATTCCCTGCGGTGGCAGAGAATGATCCGACCACACATGCATACAAACACACATGACTCCCCCACTAACCAGCTGGCAGGTAACCATAGTGAATGCAGGAAACAATGCTGCAGATGAGGCTCAGACAAAAAAACAAAACAAAACACAGTTTCCTTGCTCGGCAGTAAGGAGAGCATTGTGAGCATTGTTTCCTCTTTGGTTACTGCCAATGTCTCTTAGCATGCAGAAACAGAGGGCATCTTAAAGGAATACTCAGCTGCAAATCTACCTTAAGGTGACTCTGACAAGTTTGTAGCAGCAAAAAGCAAATTTAGAAACTCTAAATCATGATCCAAAAAAACAAACAGTCACTATTAAGTTACAGAAAGACACAACTGAATGACTACGATAGTACTTGGCAAGATTTGTATAGTTTTGCATTTTTCGTTAATTTTTTTTTGTTTTATTTTGACTTTTTGTTTTAAGCTTCAGTTTAGTTTTAATTAATTTTAAAGGATGTGTTCTAATTTAGTTTAGTTTCTTTTATTGGCATGCCTAGCTTTTGTTTAGATTTTAATGGTTTGAGTCTTAGAACTTTAATTTGGACTTTGAGATTATTTGGGCTTTTGCCCTTGAGAAATATACTTCACCTTTCACTGCGAAGTGCTTGCTCCTATGCCGCTTTCTACTAAAATTCACTGACTTTAACCTTCCACTAGCAGACTGGGTGGACTGTGCTTGCTTGTGCGCCAACGGTTGTGAAACATACAACACTTCACATCCACCTGAAACAGTGAGTTTATTTAGTGACTACTTGACAAAGATCGACACCATAGAATCAGAATCCCCTTTTTAATTTTATTTATTTTAGTTGCTTTTTTTAACTAACTGTACAGTTTTAATTAGTTTTTATTATTTTTTGTAAAGCCTAGTTTTTTCACCTCTCATTTATGTCATTTTATTACATTTCGTTGCCTATTAATAACCTTGGTTCTTAGTTCTTTATGTAAGTGTCAAAAAGGACTTCCAGTGGATGCATGCTTCCAAGTGTGTTGAAAACGATGATTGAAAAGGCACATGGGATGAAAGACTAAAAGAAAATGTGAAAAGCCTTCATTGATCATTAAAGGGCTGCCTCAGCATGTTCAGAGTTTTAATTAGACTCATTTATCTGAGCATGATGTGGTGTAATAAAGTAAACTGTAAACTGTGATGTAGGGCTGCTCACAACACATAATACATAAAAATTATATTTCCACAGAAGTGAGCTTTATGGGCCAAAACCTATAAAACTAAACCTTAATGAGGGATATTTCTTCTCTTTATGACATGGGGTTGACCCAGCTTGGCTCTTGTATTGAGAAAATTCAGGGACTGAATGCTCAGCTAGCAACTGCTTAGCCATGTACATTAGATACCTTGAACAAACTCCGACCCAAATATGGATGTGAGCGTTTGCCTCCTAGATCTTTTTCTGCACTTTTCTGTCAGAAAGCCACTTTGTCGTAGCCCTTTTTAGAGGAGCAACACATTCTTCCACCTGCAGTGTGCCGATCAACTATTCCATAAAATGAAAGAATTAGCAGCTTATAGAATATTTTAGAAATCAATGAAGAAAGACAAGTACTGAAGCGTAGGCATTGGTTGGTCATTTCTGTCGCAGAGTCACTATCTAAACAATTCAGAGCATCTTTCCTAAAACTGATGAATTTCCGATTCTCAAAAGACAGATTTGCAACTGAGTAAGACTTTAACATAAAATGCCCTCTCATTTCCAAACTCGTACCATATACCAGGATCCATCCTTTGTACAGGAAATCCTCTGAAGAAGCCTCCTACCTTCCTTCCTCCTCAGGGATCCATTCCTGGACCTTTAACCCAGCTGGAATGGCATTCCAGATCATGATATCCTGGAAATCTTATTAACAAGGATTTCTGTGTTTCCCTCTTCTACCCCCTCCCATTCTCTCGTTTGTGTTTTGCTGCCGTCTGTTATGCTGAAACTTCTCCCATACCCTTTTACTACCAAAACCTCCTCATCTGGGAATCTTCATTCCTCCTTCATGGCCTCCTATCATCCTTCCCCTGGGAAGCGGCCGCATGAGTTACCGTGACATGTACGAGATGCTTCGTGACATGTCCCCTCCACTTGGTTTGGGGAAGAAATGTCCTCCCCGAGTCGCCTATAAGGTAGACTTACCCCTTCCTCCTTTGTTCCTCTCTCTGCTGGTTCCCTGCTTCCACCTGTCAAAAATCTTCTGGTTTATGTCAGTGTGTCACAGCCAGTATCATCTGTCCTGATGTTGTGCTCTTTGGTCTTGTGGTGCTCTGTAAAGGTTTTCCGTATTGAAATCTAACAGGGACCCCATGTTAAACTGATGTATGAACAGATTAAAGAGCCAAATACAAAAGTATGTGAGACATTTCCACAACTTATCTAAATGGAAAAAAAAAAAACACCTTACATATATTTTATCATAAAATGACAGTAGTCATCTCTGGGAATAGATTCTCCCTATCTGTTAAAAAACTGAACAGCTCTGGCATTATTGCCTCGTAACAGGCAAAACCCGAGGGATGATCTTGGATAAATGCCATACGATTTTGTACAGGCACTCATGTCCCAAAGGACAAATGCTGCAGACTTTGGTGCGATTTCATCTGACATCATCTTCAGGTTGACATATTTGGTTTAGAGTGAGAAGTCATTTGTCACTTGGAAGCATATGGTGACGTAAAAGATTAGAGATTGAACTTTTGAGCCAGGAAAAGGAGTTAAACTTGACACAAGGATGAAGTTGCAACTGTTAAAGTGGGTTTCTGAAGCTAAAACACTCACTAGCTGATCTGTCCTTTGCTTCATACAGGCCTAAACACACAAAACCAATTAGAGCCCAACCAATATGGGATTTTTGGGGCCGATACCAATAACGATACTGGGGCAAAAAGCAGGCGATATCCGATATATCTGCCAATATCCAATATGTCGGCTGATATATACAATGAATTCATTGATATACACAGGATAAATATTGTTTATGAACGCAAATTATTACTTGCTACTGAAAAGTTCCATCTCCCATTTAATGCATGGGACTAAACTAGATTTTAAGTAACAATGTAGCTGCTTTCAAAACATGCAATAAATACAATAATAACAAAATAAATTGAAACATTTCCAAAAATTATTTCAACTAAGACAATAACATGTAAATTTATAAGCCCAGGTTAATCCTGCATGGCATAATGAAGTGAGACGCTGTGTAGTAGCCTTATATTAATTAACGCATGAGTGACAGAATGTCCGCGGAGCAAAAAATTTTTATACAATTGGCTACATTTTGGCCTATGTTGATTAATCAATGACAGGCTATAATCGGCCCGATTAATCGGCCCGCCTGATTAATTGGTGAGGCTCCAAAACCAATCATACTTATTCATCTAAAAACCTGTTGAGTGGATCTCAGTGAAATTAGACACTAGTTTTGGCACAAGAACAAGAGATTTAGTGTAGTATCTTTGGATTTGGATACTCATCACAATTCTCTGAGAGACGACACTTTCAGAAAAAGGCTCTCACCATTTTTTCATCAGCACCTGGCAGGAGTACCTGGCACATTTATCCCACAATCGCGATCATATGTACAGCTCAATTTCTTGAGAAGAGGGAGGCGAGAACGTAGCCCAGCAGCTCTCAGGTAGTGACTGTGCCAGCTGCTTACCTTTTAGCATGCAGACTTGATGGGAGCAGTTCCAGCACAAGCACAGCTGTCCAAATGAATCACATTTAAAGCAGCCCTGCCCCAGTTGTAAATGTCTGGGTCTGACGCGGTCACATCTCCAAATATAACTCTTGCTCTTGTGAATCGACAAACGAAGATATAAACCAAAGACGTATAAAGAGCTGGAGAGCACTTAAGGGCAAAGAGATATGTTTTTCCACATCTCTATTTTCTGTTACTCCTCATCCCATGTCATTACAGTTGATTACACTCCTTGTTAACCTTCCTTTCTGATGAACTTATTTACCCCTGATATTCACAACTGTCCCTGTTACACTCTCATTTCCATTTTTATGTTCTGTCTTCAGGCTAAGCAGTACTCTTGCTTTTGAGTGATCTTTCCTTCACCCTCTCTGGAGACTTGTGTTTCCTTCTCCTCTAACATCACCCTGCGTGTCTGCTCATATGAGTGTGCATGTGTGTTTTCTCTTTGTCTGCAAGCATGTGTCTTTTGCATTTGTGCTTTTGATGATGTGTTTTTTTTTCTGCCTCATGCTCATGTCTGCAGCCTCTGTTCCTCTACTCTCAGTTTTCTTAGAAAAAGATGCAAGACTTGGCACGCCTAGATGCTTTCCAGTTGAGGCACTTACTCCTCCTCCTCCTCCTCCTGCTCCTGTTCACTGCCTCTCATCTTTTCATCTCACTCTGTATTGTTATGCTCCCACAGTGGATATAATTTCTCTTTGTCCTGCTTTGAAGAAAATGGGAACCATCACGTACTTTTTTTTTCCTTTTCCAACAAATGTTACTGTGACTTGATGCTCCAGCCTTTCACTTCTCTTTTTATTTTCTACCACTCCTTCATTTTTTATTGGAAATCTTATACTAACTTAGTCATGCATGTGTTTACAAGTTATTAAAATGCAGCACTGACCCAGACTCCCTGTTTGGTGTGGATTTTGCTGATGACTCCTAGCTTTTTGAAGCCTATGCTACCATGCTTGATGAATATTAAGTCTTGGGCAACTTTATGGGAAAAAGTTATTTTTTGCTGCCTGAAAGCTATAAAAAAAGACTTGCTTCGACTTCTTAAAGTACATTACTTTCTTAAAGGGGCGGTGAAGAGTTTGAAAGTGCTTTTGCAAAAGTATACCTTCTAGATAAGTGTCTGATGGTAATACACACTTTAAAATGAGATTATCAGCGACAATATTGCTGGTTACAGGTTGTTTTAAATTGCTTCTTCTTAGCTTCCAGTTTGGGTCGACCAGGACTGGATTGATTTACGGAACATCTAGTGCTCTATGACAACACCACGCTGGCTGACAAAGTTTAGTAGTGAGAAGAGATAAAAAAAAACAGAGATCCGTTTTTTTGTTGCAAAAAACAATTTCTATGATTAATTTTGTAGTGATGGTGGACTCAGGAGCCTAACTGTCATACAGGAAAAGGATAAAAGAGTAGAAGAAAGCTAAATGGAAGGGTGACAGCCTGAGCTAAAGGCAAATTAGCCTTTAGCTCAGGCTGTAATCGTCCAGGAATTACTAACGTTACCCATTACGGTCATGTCTTATAGCACTAAGCTGCCAGCTGCACTCAATATAAACGGCTACTAAACTACTTACAGACAGACAGTGTTTACTTGTTGTCATGTTAGCTTACCGATATGTCGGAGCACCGGGTGCGGATGTTGCTAACATGTAGCCTGCTGCTACAACTTCTGCTACATGTCACGTTTCACATTAGCGCTATGTGACTGTACTGATAAATACCTTACCTCTGCACATTGTATCCAGTAGAAAGTTGTTTTAAATAAAGAAAATTTGTTTCAATCAGATCTCCATTGAATTCTGAAACAAACACACGCCTCGCTAAAAGTGATCTACGAAAGTGTGCGGAGACTCTGGGCCACAAGGTGGCGAGGGACTGAGGTCAAAACAGATCCTCCTCATAGCATCTTTAAGTACCAAAGTGTAATCTGTCATTTCGGACAGCCAGCAACATTTAGATATTTTTTAATGATAAAAATAAACCATAAAGTGAATAATAAGATATTAAAAAAGAGCTCAAGCTAACATAACTGTCCAAAACTCAAAAAAACGTTTTTTCTTGTCTTACGTCTAATGTTCTGCCTTTTTTCCCCTAATGTTTTTTTTTTTTGTTTAACTAGGAGTGTATTGTTTTAATAACTTAATGAGAGAAAGTAGGCATTACCAATTTAGGTTTCAACTCGTTACACTGCCATCGCATTCCACTATGCTAAAGGGGCTGTGAAGACCATTTCAAAAAGTTAGTGTTTTTTTCCTGGATGAAGACTTGGTTCCCCATAAGCACTTGCCTACTGTCCTTCTAGTGCTCATCTACCAACTCCAACCTCATCAGGCAGACCAAACGTAACCTCGCTCTTTATTTTATTGATGGACTCCCAAGTTTGAACAGACCACTACAGTATATCTGCTGCATGTGGGTTGCAGTAAGCAATATCACAAACAGTTCAGCCTGTGTTTTACCCTTTAGCCTGAGCTCTATCTTACATTTAACTGTCTTCTGTCCTTTTTCTTTTTGCCAGTTCAGCTCCAGTGTCCACCATTACAAATTAATCCAAGTATTCATTTTCAGCAAGAAAAACACAGATGTGCCTTCACTACTAAATTTCATCAGCCCATGTGGTGTTTCATAGTGACTTTGACATGCTGTAAATTAATCTTGTCCTGTCCGACCCAAGACGGAAGCTGAGAAACAGCATTTAGAAATAACCTACTTTGGTATGCCTGATCTTATTTTAAGTTGTGGCTTGCGATCAGGCATATACATCTTGACTATTTAAAGGTCTCTTAAAAAGTCTTAACAGTCCCTATAAAAGAAAAACTCATTAATCAATAGTTTTCTGCTAGAGTCTCATGTCCAAAAGAAAACTTTTTGTTTTAACCTCTTTTGTCTTACTCTATGAAGACAGGCTTCCACATGTGAGAGATAAATATTTTTTTTTCAAAGTTTAATAATGCTCTGAGCATCAGACGTTAGTCATATTTGAGCTTATAGCAGATGTGTGCTCTGCTTGTGCGGGTTTTGCAGTCTCGTAGCAACAACAGAGGCCATAAACAGCACAGTGCTCCCAGCATTCCCAGCAGTGTTAGCTTAAAAAAAGCTGTGTATGGTGGGCACTCAGACTTTGCACAGATGACTCTGCATCAAAATGAGTAAAGCTTTGAAAAAAAAATTGGAAACTACATTCCTGACCAGCTATTATTTTAAATCGACGTTTCTCGGCTTCTGCTTTTTAAATGTGAGGACTTTGTGTTTTTAGCCATAGATTTTTTTATTGCAGATTAAATATCTTTGGGCTGAGGGAAACTCTTACTTTTTATTCTTGACCTGATATATCAAAACATGACTTTTGCTGAGCTTTGATTGATTGTCTTCGGTTCATGGCACATTCTCTTTGATTCTTTCCTCTCAGCGATTGGTGAGAATGAACATGCCCATTGCTGAAGACAACACGGTGCATTTCACCTCCACCCTGATGGCTCTGATCCGCACAGCCCTGGAGATCAAACTGGCATCCGGTGAGAGACTAAAACTACAAAATCCCAAATCCCTTGCGGCTGGACTGACAGCTCATGTGTAAATGTGACTGGCAGTGATCAGCATGGTGCAGATTTGATGTGACAGATTTTTTGTGGGCGTGTCCCCAGGGGTCCTGGCACAGCATTTGTGCGATGCTGACCTGAAGAGGGAGATAAACCGAGTGTGGCCAAGTCTGCCACAGAAGACTGTTGACCTGCTGGTGACACCACCCAAATGTGAGCCACGCTTTTTAAATGAACTCCACAGACACCGAGCAGTTTGCTTAGCATGTGACTTCCTCTTGCATCTTTCAGAAAATACGCCTTTTATCCTGCTTAGTATTCCCTATTCTTTTTCTGCCACATCTACTTAGTTAAGAAAACAAGTCTATTGATTTAAGTTATTATTCCTAGTTTGGCAACAGCCTTAATTATTGCTTTATGATGAATGTCAATGAGTGATTGATCTAAATTTAATAAGATCTAAGGAAACAATTTTCACCAAGAAAACTTGTAGTTAAATTCCTAGCAGAGGAACTCTTATAGAAAAGAAATACACTTGGCACTTATAACTAAAAGAAACTAACATGGTACAAATATTAATGCTAATCAATAACTTCTGGAAATGGTGAGTTTTTGTAACATAAATTGTGTGAAAAATAATCCTCAATTAAATGTCCAAAACTGAGCGTAAAATATGCTGAGATCGTTACAAATACAACTTCTATTACCATTTGAAACAGCCGACTTGTTTTTTCTTTATTCTAAGGAAGATTCCTAAAAGGAGTTTGAACTTCTTTGAGGATTTTATGCATGCATCGTTGTGTGTATACCCATATTTAAAACAACTAATCTTAGTTAAATAATAATAATAATAATAATAATAATAATAATAATAATAATAATAATAATAATAATAATAATAAAGTCTTTAAAAAACTGATTATCTTTTCTTTTTTATGTGACACTTGCAAACCTTCTAGTAACTGAAAGAAAACAAGCTCTTGAGTTGTACATTGTTCATCTGGCTCCATCTACTGCCCACATGAAGAACTCATTCCTCATCTTCCGTTTCCTCCAGACAACGAGCTGACTGTGGGGAAAGTCTACGCTGCTCTGATGATCTTTGACTACTACAAGCAGAACCGTGCCAAGAGACTTCAGCAGCAGAATACTCCAGGAGGAACTCAGGTACAGCCAGCTGGAGCCTAGTTTCTAAAAGTAAACCATACCACAGTTTTTAAATACAGGTGGGATTATTTAGTTTGTCACAGTTTGAATTTATTTTGACTTAAGTAACATAAACCCATAATACCTGTGTGGTAAAAATACATGTTGGATTCCTACTATAAAAGTTCAGCTTATTGATATAGTCTTGTCTCAAGAAGACCTTGTTGCAGCATCTTTGACTTAGTTGTTTCATGATATCCAGAATAAGCTTGGTGGGTGACAGGTTATCATCGTTAATGGTTTTTAATAGCCCCTATTAATTGAAATTTTTTTGACATCAGCTAACATAGATTAATATTCTCATTGCTCTCTGGGTGGAATTTTGTAGTGATATTAAAATTAGTTAAAATTAAGAATTAGACCGTTAATGTTTTACTGATGCTTGTCTTGCTTATGTCCCTAAGGAGCATTAGTAAATATAACATATCCTTATGAGACCAAATGAAACAAGAGACTCTAAAACATGTTTGTATTTTTATCCAACAAAGCACAGCGCATTGGATGTTTTTCCCTTAAATTCATTGATTTTGTGGTCATGGATTCTTACTGCTATCATGACTATTTTCATTCTTTTCCTGCAGAGTAAGCTGGGGGCGTTGTTCCGTCCTATGCTGCCCCTTACTCACATACTGGAAGTAGAACCTCCATTCCCCAGCTGCAAAGAGTCCCTCTCACCTCAGCCACAGACAGCGCTCAAGCCAGAGGCTCTGCCCATTATGACCACTGCTATCACTGCCACCACTTCAACTACAAGAGACACTTTGTGAGTGGTGTTGATCTCTGTTTTTAAATAATGCTGTCACAATACTTTGCATGCTTGAGAAACAAAAGCAACATGGCATCTCTTCTGAACAAACAACGTGGGTTTACTTGCACAGCTATGGCACCAACAGAGTGTTTTTTATGCTTTTTAAGAATCCAAGGCAGTAGTATGCAGTTGACATTTGGGTTAGTGATGTTTGAAAATGTGTGTCAGCCTGTAGTGAAAGTGTTCAGCCTGAACTGCTGCAGGGTTCTCAGAGTGACAGCAGGGAGTCTGTGTAGTGAACAGAGAGGAGGACTGGTGTGGAAAGCCAGTTATGCTAACACACAATCCTTGGCTATGACGAATAAAAACTCACTTTCTATTTTATCTTGCTCACTGGGCTGCTAGTACTACATTCAGAGCCTTTGTGTGTTTTTATTCAGACTGAACCAGAGGAGTGGAATTAAACATTCCCAGTCTGGAGATGTTTCTCAGGCAACACAGAGGCCCAAAGGCCGAAGGAAACTACAGAGAGGCCAGTCAGAAGATGTGCCATACTCAACCAGACCTCAGGTACACCAACACACCACAACAACTTCTAAACACTGTCTGTGGTTTGTTAAGATCACTCCATCTGTCTTCCTCCACACAAATAACTACTTCTCTTCTCTTTCGTTCAGGAACAGGTTGAACTGAAGCAGGTAGAGAACATTTCAGACGCCGAAGGATATCCAACCCTGGAAGGCCACTGCAGAGCAACCTCTCTGCCCCGACTCAATGCTGAGTACTATGTAAGCTCTGCTGGGCTCCTTATCTCATTATTTACACTGGTTCATTCACAGTCTTTAGCTTTATTCTTGTGACTATACCAAATTTTAAAATCACAGACACTGTGGAATCCTTTAGGTTGATCTTGATGCAATTACAAACAGTAGCTTCTGTAGTGTAAATAGAACCGTACGATAATAAGGTGGCTTATTTTGGCAGTGAACAGGTGGCCCAGGGGCTAAAGGAGGGAAAGAGCTGAGAAAGTCTGATGCAATGACATGTTAAAGGGGGTCATTTAAAGCACCCGACAGCTACATGAGGCAAAGTCACTCTCTGTGTGTCCATATGAGTTCATTGATTGTAAGCCTCAGCAGCCTGACAACTTCACATGTTTGACAGTTGAGACAATTCAGGACAGATGAACTCGAAAGATGTTCAATACAAATCTACACATCAGCAGAGTCTCTGATCAACAGTTATATTTGACTATTTTTGATCTTGTAGTTGATTTCTGACTTTAGTATTAGAAACACTCCCAGTGCAAAAACGTTTGGCATGGGGCTTACTTTACAGAGCCAAACTGAAAGTGTAAAAACGTTTCCATGTTTGCTTCAAAGCTTCAGCGACAGCCATGTAGCATTAAGTGCGAGTAATTTTTTTAAAATAGAAATTGTCAAAGGATTTTACTGTGGATTTGAAATATATGTATTTTTGGGAATTAAAGAAATTGGTTTCATAAAAGATGCTAAACGGTTGGCTTGAGCTAGCTGCTTCGCCATGCCTAAAGTGTTAACATCAACATAGTTAGCCATCTTCCAATTGTAGCTCCACATGAAATTCGAAGAAATAAAATAAGAACATACAGCGTTGAAAAATGAAGCAAAGGGTGGGGGGGTATGAAAACTGCAGTTCCAAAAGTGTCCACTCAAGGCTGTCTGCAATAACCAAGAAATTCTCACTGACATCCAAATGCAGAAGCGATAGCTTACTGTCAGCAGTTGCATCTAGAGTGATACCATCTAGAGTGATATATAGAGCTAGCATTGTGTCAAAATGGGAGGATTCAAAACACATGAAGTCATTTTTGATATCTTATATAATACACAGACTTACCCTCTACAGGCTCTAAACAGCTGCTCAGTTACGTGACTGCTACAGTCCTTTTGCTGCTATAAATATGAACTGTCATTCATGTTGATTGTGTTTCTGTCACTTGTGAGTAAGAGTAGCTGCTCTTGTCAGCAGCATATGGACAAACAATATTTTTCTGTCCTTCATTTTTTCCCGTTCCTGGATTTTTCTGCTTGTCTGATCATGTCAGCGTTGAGCTGCACCGTTTGCCTGTCTCTGTTTTTATGTCTGTGTGTCTCTCTGCCATTCTGCTCTCTTCCACAACACTTAACATGTGCTTTCCTGATGTTTATGTTGCGTTTTGATCTCTTGCTCTCTCTTCCTCTCTGAAGGGATAAGGCTGGTGTTATTCTGTATTTTTTGTTAGTGTCAGTAAAACCCCAGAAGACCAAATCCAACAAAGCACTGGTCTGTCTTTTAGTACTGCACAACTGAGGATAAGAGGGTTATAGAACATAAAAATACATGCTCATATAAGAGATTTAGATTAAAAAAAGTATTTAATTGATAATTCTACCGGCAATATTGTTTAAGTTGAGGGGAGATGGTGGTCTGTTTATGTTCTTGTTCATAACCTTATCATTCAACAGATGTCTACAACTACAAACTGACTACAGAAGCAAAAAAAATATACTTGGCTCTTGATTCAATTACAGCTCTTAAAGTAGAATGAAAACATTGTTGATTTTGGGTCTTAAGTATTATTGATAGACAAGAATTAATGTACAGAATTTCCTCAGCTTTGTCCTCACTCCCTCTACTGTTTTCCCTCTCTCCTTTTTTGATACCCACTGCTAATGTTTTGCCCACCTCCCCTCTTGTGTGTGCTGTCTGATAGCGGAGCCACCCACGCCACGCCCCTGGGACCCACCTGGCAGTATGTACCACCTGTTGTGCCACCTCTTTCAACCTCTTCTTCCTCTTTTCCCTCCTCTTGTCCTGTCCATCCATTCTTCCTTTTCTTCTTTTGTATCTGTGTTTGGGATCACATACTCTTCTCATCCTGATGCAGAGTTAACACACCATCCCACCATCATGGACACAGTGACACCTCTACAGTACTCACTCATTTCATGACATTACTGATGAGAACATTGCATACGACTAAAAAATTAACATAGATGACACCCTGAAAAGCGATATTTGTTTGTGTCTCTGGGGTAAGTCCAACACTCTGCCCTGCTTTTCATCCTTTACAGCAGTCCAGTTTTACTCTTGGTGAAATGTGACTGTGTGTATCTGAGTGTTGTTATGTAGTATCATAGTGTCGTAGTTCAGTAACGTGTAGTTCTTTTTAGTTCTGTGTGTGAGTGCGAAACAAGGCAGGGACCGTACTGCTGCTTTTGTGCTTTTTGAATTAACAATTTTCTTTCACCACAAAATCTGTCCCGCCTTGAATGTCATGTGATCTTTTATTCAGTCTTAAAAACCTAATGAATCAGTTACTACCTTTTTAAATCTCTCACTGACAGTGAAAGATTTAATCAGTGGTGTTGGAGAAATGGGTGATTCTTGTAATTTTTTATCAAAGGTTAAGAAGTAAGATTTTAAGACTGCATATTAGACAAAATATGATATAACACATATTAATATTTTCTGCTGTGTTGTGATATTGTAGTGTGTGACTGCAGCTACAGGCTAAACTGTGTGATAGTGACAAGAAGAACAGCACCGTCACCTTGCACTGTATGGGATGGGAAATGATATTATCAAGGTTTAAGGTCTGAGGTCTGTGGGTTTTTGTTTGAATGGTTTTTAAGACTTAAATCAAGGATCAGTCATGTACCTGGGAAGTAACCAGCAGGGGGTGTGCTAACTTAGCTGCTGTTCTAGTTCCTATCACATGAGTTTGTCACCTGATAGCTGCACTGTCAGGAAGATAAGAACAAGGTGGGGTAAGTGTCCTCTAAGCGTTTGATGAAATAGCCCCTAAAGGGAAATCAGAAAATGTAATAACTCAGCTATTTTTAAAGAGCCTCCCAAGATTAAAGTGGGATTATTATCCTTTCTCAAACCACCTCAGACACCCTTATCCTATACACTTCTTGTCCTTGGACACTTAAGAGTCAGCCACAGTGACTGCAGTCCTAACCTTTGGGTTAATAGTGTGATTGGCTATAAGAGCCTTTAACAGCAAGTGTGCACTGACCTATAAAGTAAATAATACTGTAAAGTGAATGCGTAGAATAGGCATTTGTGCAAATTTGATTCCCTGCAAGGTGAGCAGGTCCACAATGCAATCAGTTCTCTGATTTTTACCTGAATAACAACTAAAAAAATATGTAATCCCTCAGAATTTACAAGAACTGCTCAGCCCATCGGCCTCCTTTCAATACAAACCAAATTTAAACTAAATGCTGCGGGGATTGTCTCTTGCTCAGAAGGTTCAGTCCCAGGTCTGGGTGTCCAGCAGACCTCCAGCAAGACACTTAAACCAGAACCGCCTGGTGTGTGGATAGGATTATTTAATATGGCTCCTTATTTAGAGGCCCTTACCATCAGTGATGAAAAGGGGAATGTAACTGGAAATATTAAACATATTCAGTTGTGTTATGTGCAGTAGGTCTGCACTGTCAGCAGGGAGGTTAAAGTTTGAGAAAGGTCTGTTGATAAAAACAAAAAAAAGACCATAAAGGACACTTTGCTAGGCCCCACCTCTTCTTTGTTTACTAGATTAGATAAATATGTAAATTTTGTGATTGTAATTATTCAAGTAATGTCTGAATTTTATGTTCATTCTCAAACTTTTCTGACATATGTGTTGAAGATGAACAGGTAGAAGGTTGGTTTTAAAACAAAATGTCACTCTCTACCGGTTGTTGAATTTGTGTGTCATGAGTATTTTTGTGATCCAGTGAAAGTGGTTTTGAGTGAAACCACCAGAGTCATCCTGTTTCCTCTCTCCTGAATACTAATACATCTCACTTTTGGTTTTTGTTCTCTCTCAGCCTATTGTTGACCTCAGTCCCATAAGACGCTCAGCATCCTCACTGACACAGCAGCACTATCAGGAGGGCGGGCTGAGGGGGTATAACCTGGACCGGGCTGGCCAGTCAGCAACAGGACCAGGACAAATCCAGGGCCAGGACAAAGCTCATCACCATCATCACCATCACCGCTGTCACCGACGCAGGGACAAGGACAAAGACAAGAAACAGAAGTCTCTGGATAGAGCAGGTTCAGTGCAGCCTTCCAGCACTGTTGGTAAGAAAAATGAGTCTCAGGAGGGTTGATGGGTAAATGTTCCATTTTGCTCATCACACTGTACATATTACAACATAAAAATGAACTTTCAAACAAACAAAAAAAAATTCTACTCAATTGATTGAAAAGGCCCCAAAAGTTACTAAGATCATCAGCAACAGTTGTTATTTTTTTGGCTGCAGTGGGATTTAAGGAATTAATTACTGGTGAACTGCTTAAATAGCCATTTTTTTTACATTTTCCATGGCAAAATTCTTGATGATGACACATTTGTCTTATAGTCAAACAAATTTGTTGTTTAATCTATATTTTTTTGCTAATTGTTTATGTTAAAAGTTGCTTTGGACAAAAGCGTCTGCTTAAAAAAAATAAAAATCCTGCACTTAATAGCAGCACCTGTAGCTGAATAATTTGTTACACTGTTGCCGCACTAACTAGGTTTTCCTTCTGTCTTATTTCTTGCTTGTGCTGTGCATAATGCATGTTACACGACTCATGTCCAAATTTCATCTTTAATCCCTGACATTGACTCCAGAAATAGGGCTCATTGTAGGTTCTCGGGGGACTGATTTCTTTCACACTGCAGAATTACTTTCTAAATGATGCACTGAAGCTACCAACAAAAAAAACCCTTGTCATTCCCTTCTTGGAGAGACGGACAGGATAACCCCAGACTAAGCTTCCATGTAGGATCACTCAAATGTCTTCATCAAGCTGCAGAAATTCTTTGGAGGATTAAAGTTTCATGATCGGGTTATGAAGGTGAAGGGGTTTCTGTTGAGCTTCAACCACAGATTGTACATGTCAGGCTTTCCATCTGATTAGAGGGGGTTACCAGCTCTCCAAGGAAAATCTGCTTTGCAGGGGGATTTAATTCTTGCTAATTTCTGCCATTTGCTCCCTTTGTTTCCTCTGACCTTTACAGTTACAGTACATTACAGTCTATGACTTGATTACATGTCAGTGTGTCATCTCACCTGACTTCAGGGGCCACTTCCTCCTTTGGGCCCCTGGGCCGCATATGCCACAAAAAAGGGACATCCAAAGTCTGGAGGAGGATATATTTAATGCACTTTAAAGAGCTATAATGAAAAATCAGAGATTTAAGAGACACCTAAGCAGTGACAGTAGCACTTTAACCTTAAACAAAAGTTACAAAGTGATATCATCTTTTATTGTTGCACTTATGGCTTACTATTCATTCTACTGGTGACTTTTATAACGTCTATCCTTTGCTATCTGTGAAATTTAACATTGTTTTAGTGTACGTTCATGCATAAGAAATAATGACACCCTTCGGGGGAGGGAAGTGCTGATTCACCCCTGTAAGGTCACTTTGAACTTCCTCCTGGCAGATATTTTTAATGCAAGTGGAAAACTTTTGGACTCAGATTTTTCGCAGCATATCCAGTCATGGTTGCAGTCTTTGTTTGCCGTCAGGGAGCCGTCTGTTAGAGCGATTAAAGTCTGGGCTTTGGTGGCTGGGTGGACTTTGTGTTGACACTGGAGGGCAGCAGCTGGGCTTTATTGCTGGTATAAAAGGTGCAGTGGACAGACCAAGCACAGGGATTTATAGACCCTGCATGATGAGATAGCAGAACATCCAGTAGACCTTTCTTTATCTTTTTAACTGACCAACTGTGGGAGTATGGTAGATTTTCACTCTCTGAAGCTTGGCAGATCAGATACTGCAGATAGCTAAAAAAGCCTCTGTGTTACTGTCATTGTGGTTTAATTTGAGTTCTGTCATTTTTCAGAGCAGACCTCAGAGCTGTGCGATTCTTTTTAAGCACAAAGTCTAGAAAGAAACACATGTATGACTTATTGTATAATTCTGTGCATTTGACAGCAATGAAAAACATCAGAGTTGTTTTAACTATAAGATAATGAGCCACCTGCATATTAGCTTCACTTGTTTCCTGAAAAGTGGTTTTTGTTGTGTTTTTGTGTTTGGTAGATTATTTCTCCATTCTTTTTTTTATTATTTTTTTTATTTTATTTAACCTTTATTTAACAAGATAAAAGACCCAATGAGATCAAGATCTCTTTTACAAGGGCGACCTGGCGAAGAGGTCAGCAACACACACTTCTTGGCAATAAATTGGATGCTATTAGAAAGACTGTTTGTTAACGTTCTTGATGGTGCCACCTTTTCCTAGAATGCCATGCCTCTGAGTTAATCTGCAGCTGATTTATTTATTTATTTATATTTGGGTGTATAAGCCTTTTAACAATAAAAAAAACCCTCAAACTTGTATTTTAGGAATATGTCCAATTACAATGTGTCCAAAAAGGCATTTTGTTAGTGTTTGTGTCTTTGGCGCATGCAGTTGATTAATCTAAAGATTTGGGGTTAATGATGCTGTAAGGCAGTTATTTTGCAAAGTCACAACCATGCATCTACACACACACACACACACTCATAGATGGTTTGTGATGCTATCTTTGCTGCCAAGATCTCTATTTTTGTCAGAGAACAACAGTTGTGCTAGTTGCTAATGAAGCAACATACTGGGAAAACACCAGGTTAAAACTTTTCTCTATTTTCTGTACAGTGAAGAATTTAACTCAGGCTGATCATAAAGAATGAAAATTAATTTACTTTTAAAAGAAAATCAAACCAAAAAGGAAAATTTAATCTTTTCCAGATTCCTTCACTGACCCTTCAGCAGAAGGTTTGTCCAGAGAGCGAGCACGGGAACGTGACCGAGGCCGGCCTCATGAGAGACGGCACCACTCATCAGCAGGAGAGAAGCAGCGCTACTATTCCTGTGAGAGATACGGCAGCAGAGAGCAGAGTCACGCCAGGTCAGCCGGTCCAAGTCGTTCAACATCACCTGGAGAGGGACAGGTGAGTAACCAGTCATTTTAAGCTTTTTTAATTAAGACGCAACTGTCAAGCACTCAGACTCTTTAACAGGCCAACAGCACTGCAATTACTGTCTCTTTGTTCAGTGGATGATCCCACAGCAAATCTCACTAATTTATTAGCACAGGCCCAATTTCAGCCTGACTTCAAATGACTTACTTTTTATGCAAAGCCTTGCTACAATCTTATCAGAGGTGTCTTTTGCATAATTTTGATAGCGTTAACTATTGTATAGATCCATAAGTTAAAAAAAAGCAGACATACCCACACTTCTTGTGCTTTATATCTGTGTATTTCTTTCCCCAGCATGGTAGCACTATGGGTAAATCTGGCCCTGTAATGCTCCCCTCTGGTTCAAGCACTCCGGGCCGCAGTCGCAGGCAGCTCCCTCAGACACCCCTCACTCCTCGTCCTGCAGTGGCCTACAAGACTGCCAACTCTTCACCTCTCCCATCTGGTGCCAGCACGGCAACAACAGGGCATCAGACTCGCTTCACTCGTGGTCTGTCAGAGCACGAACGCCTATTTGGGGCCCTCGAAGAGACTCTGTTACCGATCACTCGCATCGGATCGGACCCTGATTTGAACAGGCAGCGGCAGGTTGCTTCCCAACAGGCTCCCAGTGAAGATACAGAGGACTTCCAGGACACTGTGAGCAGCCTTGGAGGAGGACGCTCTGCCAGAACCACTTCTTCCACGACAGCCTCAGCCTCACAAGGGACTTCAGCTACTCCTGTTACAGTGCCTGCTATGCAGGGTCGGGCAGGACCTGTGCCCAATGGATACCACTTCACCCTTGGGGTCAACTCGGCATCTGGGCCTGCAGGCCGAGGAAAAGGAAGTCTCAGGGAGAGGGATGAAGATGACTGGTGCTAACGTGGCATTAAGCTGTTAGCTGTGGATGTGAAGATTATCAGAGTGACAGAGTGGGCTTGACGGGTCAAATGAGCAGACACGGAAACCTGAGGATTTACTCAGAATGAAGAAAGAAATGGAGAAAAAGCCAGAGGAAGTGCTGTATAAGGGGGTCCAATATCATTCCAGATTTGTTGTCTTACTCTTCATTTTTATACAACAAACTCTGTGAGGAAAACAAAACTACTGATGACTTTTTCTACCCCCTTTACTTGCACTGAAATTATAGCACAAGTGAAGACCCTTACGTAATTTGCCTTTGCCAGTAAAACGGTGTCAAAGCATTAGTCAAAAGCCAAAACCTCTCAAGTGAAACTATGAGCTGTGTTTGAGACGGATCTGAACGCCTCACTCCTGGTATAACTAAGGCTGCTCATAGCACTACTTAGATTTTCAGATGTTTCATCGTGTTTATGTTGTCCATCTCAACTTGATCAAACTGATGTTGTCACCAAACTTTGTTCCTGTCTTTTAATTTCTTCTCAACTGCTGATTTTCAAGATTATCACCAAGGTCATAGGAAACATTAGGAAAACACATCTTCTGCGATGACACAGTGGGTGATGTGACAAAATTTGAACACTGGGTGAAAGAAAAGAAGTTGAAGGTTGAGTTTTTTAAGATGCAGGCATTATTTTGCCACATGTAAATCTCCAGAGTGCAGAAAAAGGACTACATATCTCGTCTGACATTATGTGGTTGAATACTAAGTGCCTCGTTTTCCAAGTTGTATCCAGTCAGACGGGCTTGAAAATAGAGTGAAGGATGTTAGTGTATAAAAGTATAGAGAACAAAATTTGGATCTGTTAAAATGAACAGAATGCAAAAAACAAACAAATGAAAAAAAAACACATTTTTGTATTAACCTGTGTTGTAGGTAAGTCAGGACTGCAGATCCAAAGTAAGCAATGTAGTGCATGCAGGGTCTTGAACTTGTCAAAAACTTGTGTCTGTATCTTTGCCTAAGGATGTGTGGTTACATTTTGCCTTTCTCTTTCAAATATACTGCCAGTTGATGGTAGAATCGGTCTGTGAGTGCAGCAAAGTGCCATTTTTTTATTCTTATCAACAAAATGATCCATATTCAGAATCATTTGCCTCCTCAAGCAAAGAGTATATATCTCATCTCTGCCATATTTGCCCGTATTTCATGGGTTTTCATATCTCCTTCCTCTGAGAGCAGTATTGTGCGGAGGTTAGTCGATGAGGTCTGACGTGTACGACAAAGAGTTGTGTTGTTGCTGCAGACTGTTGACTCAAAGTAGGGCTATGCAACAAGACGACACTTCATCTGCCCTGTAGCTTTACCCTCTGGAATCTCCAGGTTCAGGCTTTATTGTGACTGCGACCAAATTTTACATTTAATGTACGACAAGTTGTAAATTGTAAATGTATGATATGATGTACAGTAAACTGACACCTCACACTGAGGCACATAATGTTATCAAAGCTGATATTTGTGAACCACAGGGCATTTTTAAAAGTCGCCAAGTTGACTGCATGACGCCTACCCCGATAGAAACATCCAGAATATAAAACTGTGCTTTCAGACTTGGGTCGAGTTTTGTTTTTGAATGACTTTAATGGTCATAAGGCTCACTTATAAAACCACGACTAACATTTTTAAATTGTCCTAGGCAAAACCATCCATGTTTTTTTTAGTAGATTTCGATAAATTCTTTCAAAAATCAGTCAAAAATATAAGTGAGGGTTGGTCTGCCTGCTTTTTATTCACATCCCCCCATAAGATCAATAGATCTGGCTTCTTGGTTTCAAGTCTCTTGGTTCTGTCGGCTTAACTCTCAGAAAAGCTTATGACCAAGAAAGTTATTTGCAAATACAAGTTGATCTAATTCCAATTATTTCATTGTGCTTCAATCTTTACACCTGTTTTCTCATATTTGTGCCGTCTACAGTATCTGGTGTAGAGGAGATATTTTGACTCTTATCATGTGGGTCAAAAATGCATATTATTATTTAACACATCCTAGTTCTGTGTTACTGTTTTCTGTCTGTCAATCTTTCTTTGAGTTGCCAAGTTGAAGCAGAGATTTGTGTTAAATTCCATGGTATATTTTCACAAAGATCCTTCTATTTCAGACCTCCAATGAGCCCACACTGAACAGGGAGCCATTTTTTCTTTTATAGTTTGACTCTAACTGTGCCCTCTGAACATGTCCTGTTTGCATGAAATGAAATGTGCATGTGTGGGGGTTTAAAAAAACAAACAAAAAACAACTGTTCGACTTCATTCATTCCATGATTTGTACGATTTGTTTCCTGGTTGTATTTTCTGATTATCTAAAGAACAAATTGTATCTGTTTCAGGTATTGAAGAGAAAAAAAAATCAAGCTTGAAAAACATTTTATCACAAAACCACCAAAATGGAGCCAAAACTCTTTCTTCGAAAAGAGGTCCCGGAGTGGTTGAATCCTTCGCTGCCTGATCAGTGACTTGACTGTCTCTCCAATAGTCACTTGGGCTGTACCTACAGATTTTGTATCATTATGAGTCCTTAAATAAAAAGGTATGGTTATGAAATTAACAGATGCAGATCCATGAAGATTACATTGTTGGTACATTTGGATTATGCTTTGGGGTTTTTTGAGTTCAATCTTGAATTTCTCTTTCTGTAGTCCTGAAATCTAGTTGGGTTAAATGAGGAATAATTAATTATTTAAACAGGCTGCTTTAATATGAGAGGGGGAACATGTACAGTAAGTTAGTTATAGACATTTCATCTTTAACTGTAGGTCAGTTACTATTTAGAATCAGAATCAAGTTTTATTGCCAAGTACACAAGGAATCTGTCTTGGTGTGTTGGTGCTAAGAATTAACAAGAAAATAATAAAAATGCAAGATAGAATATAGAAAAAATTAAAGATATAAGATATACAAATGTACACAAATATATATAGAGATAATAATGATAATGATAAAAAAATATTAATAATAATAATTACAGAAAAAAAAATTATAATGAGAAAGAGAAACAGAAGATACAGTGCAACTGGAGCTGTGCAGTTTGATGTACATTTTAACAGCAAAGCTAAGGAATCTGAAATTAAAGAGGAATAATGCCGATTTAACAACAGCTAGTTAGAAAGTGGAACATTTTCTATTTTACATTTCTCTGGAGAAGCTTTGTCATGTAAAGAAAAAACAACAACAACAACACTGTAATTATGCCAGTACGGGCACAATATTTCATTTGAAAAACACAGAGAGGCATTTAAAGGAAGGGTCTGAAGTACAACAAAGGAGCCCATGAGGGAACAGTGGACTCATATTAATCATCTGTTGGGAAACATGACTTTAAATGGAGCGCAATACTGTGGATGCTTTCATGGATCAGCAGTTGATCAACTAGTTCACATTTTAGTTAGTTTAACTGTAATTACAATATCAAAAGGTAATTTAATGTTTCTGTGCAATAAATGGAGGAATAAATCTTTCAAGTGGAGAAGAAAGAGGCACAGAACAGCACAGTACAGTAGAATGGGCTTGTGCAACATGGTAATCTATTGAGGTATGCAAACTCCAACAGTATGCACTACTTATGATTGGTACTTAACCTATGTCATAAGTTTGAGGGCTTTTTAAAACTGTGAACTTTATTATGAGCTTCCACATTAGTCTTTGGGCTAAAGTATGTAGCTGTCTACTCAAACAAGCACAGTGAAGACAGGTCAAAATATGCCTGAAAGACGAAGAAAATGGATCAATCTTTCGAATTAAACTGAAAAATGTGAAAATTACTTACAGACATGCCATAAAACAGAATGGGCGGAGGCCCTGTGAGATTTTAATTGGTTCACATTAGGAAAAGAGGGGCGGAGCCTCTGTTGGCTCGTAGGGCGCCTTGGTGACGTGATGCAGCCTCAGGAGAGGCGTCTGGTGCATGAGTGAGAGGAGGAGGAAAGGTGGAAAGGATGAAAAGTTATTTGATGTTCAGTTTGAAAAGTAAAGTGCAGTCAATCCATGGTCCTCAATTTGATTTATTTTGAATCAGAAACACTTCAGAGTTGTGTTTAGTTCAGACAGCAGCACATTTTGGCTGCATTTTTGTTTGCATGCCGTCAAAGGACAACACAGGTAATTTACTAGTCCGGAAAAATGTTGTACTTGCTGTTTAAATGGACGGTTCTTCTTCTCGGGTTTTCAACCTCGAGCAACGCTTCACCTGACGACGCTACGGAGGATTTTGGAGAAGAGTCCGGCTCCGGGATGCTGCTGTCAGGTAAAAGTGAGACACCTGTGCAGACATGGCTGAGTGAAATCCGCAGCATGCTTGTTTATCCTGGGAATTTTAGTTGGTCAGGCAGAAAAATGACTCAAATAATGCTTGCTAGCTTAAGCTCAGGACAGATAAGCTTGGAAGTGCCATCTCTCCAAGTGTGTCTTGTACTTGGGGAGGCTCAATAACAATAAACAGTTATTTTTAATGTTAACGTATTTTACTTTGGTTTGATATCAGTCAATTAACTATTTTTATCCACACAAACCCTCAAATCATGCGTTTTTATTTTTCAAACTCGCAATTTCCTTATTATCCTAGTATTTCCAGATTCTTGTGTTCATTAATTTCAAATGAGTATCACCTGTTTCATCTTTTCAACAACCAATCACTGCACTGCGCTGACGCACGTGTCAGATTCTCTCAGCTGTAGCTTATTACATCATTTGTTCAGATCAGTTTGTGTCCAGCTGACACTTCTCCACTTTTCAACAGCCTCTCCTGCAGCACTCAGCAGCTTCAGTCCAACACTGATGCTTAAGTATCTCTGCATTTACATCCTATAACTAAAACCACTTGTAGACTGAGTGAAAAACTTTGTTTGGCAAGCTGGGAAGACTTGATCCCCACCACAAGGAAACAATAAGACTTGAGCTAGTTGCACTGCATGCCAATCGGATTTGATGGCTTTTTCCCTTTAATTACTTTAACAACTTCTCCAAGTGTAAAAACACTAATTAGGAACAGGTTTTAGAGCATGTTTGTAATTCTAATTAACAGCCTGCTGAAGTTCTTTCAACATCACTAAGTCTCCTTGAAATGATCATTAATGAAAAACCAAAATCTGAGGTGTTTCATTTACGTGCAGCTCATGCTGTTAAATGCTTCAAGAAATTTACAACCTTAAGCTTTAATTTCTGTTGCTTTCCTCTTTAAATCAATGTGTTAACTACCAATTTACTTGTCAAAATCACTGTCATTACAAAAGCCATCAAATCTAGTAAGTCAAACTTTCTGCATCACGTCCCTTACGTCATCTCCAACAATGACTTCTGCTTGAAAAGAGCTCAGGAAATTTTGATTATTTCCTTACAAAATATCTTTAGCTTGCAGGAAACGCAATGTGAAAGCTGAACAGACACTTGTTCTAGTTATCAGATTTTATTCAGTGGTCTTATTCTGTGGGTTACAGCTTGGTTTCTCCAGGGTTCTGTCAGTTATCTCATCATGCTGTTCAGTGTATAGAAATCCTTTATTTTATGAGCTGTGTTGAAGCAGCCGCACCGGCTTTGCATGCTCTCAGTTTACCTTGCAGTTTTAGAGCTCTGTTGGGTTTTATAAACCCATCCGTGACTAGTTGAAATTGATCTTGAAATGGAGCTTTGCCAGGTGCCTGAGTGTGTTGTGTTTAGACTCCACAGCATCACACAGTTTGTTTTCCAGATGGGTTTTTATCATATGTCTTACTTCTATCCTCTGTGTTGGAGCCAAACAGAGATGTCTGATAGGGGGGCACTGGGTACGTTTGGATTGGACGGCTGAGGAGACGAATACGTCCAGTTGTCTGTTGATTGAACACAGCCTGAATGTTTTCATTGTGTGAGTAAGTCTTGGGGGCCTTGTGCAAACTTTCAATGTATATCACAGAATAGGCTCAGAGTTATGCAACACTGTAATAATCTTGCGTTTATTGATATTTTCATATCTTTACCATATCTTGAACCTGGATCCTTTCAAGGTGCTGTGCACACTGAGGAATTTGTGATTTCTGCAGGTTTTCACAGTTTAAAGAATGCCACAGAGAGGACATGTTCTCAGGATTTTCTCAGTCAGCAATAAAAACCAAAAACATCACTTTACAGATGCTTAGTGTCAGTTGGGCCCTTTGAATGTAACCAATAGTCCAGACAGACTATAAACTGCAGACGTGCATAACCTTTCAGAAAAAAAAGGCACAAGGCTAAACTTTTGGCTTCAGAGAAAAAGAGGCAGTTACTGGGGGAAAAGTTATTTTCTGATGAAGCCATCACACAGCCACAACATCAAATCTGGTGAAATCATGTAAAACTGCATAATGTAGTTTACCTGAGAAAAGCAAACAACCAGTGCCCCCTGCCGTCGACAGCAAAGTAATCTCAGAGTCAAGTTACTACCATGAATATGAAAGAAAAGGGAATATTCCACTGGTTGTAAACATTTTAATGTGTTGAATTCATAAAAAGAAGTGTATTCAAGTAGTTCAAGTAGTCATCTCAAGTGCGAAGTTTAATGATCTTGTTGAAAAAACAAATTTTAAAAAGAGCTTCTTGTTCTCTCTTTAGCTCTTGGACTTGAATCATCCATCCTGTAAACTACATATATATATTCTCGAAAAAGGAAGCCTCAAACTCTGAATTCTCTGATTTTAGAATCAGATGTTTGAGTTTATCTTATTCCATTCACCTGTCCCTCCTTTCTTTCTCTGAAGTCAGTCGTGGTTGGATGTGTTACATGACTCAGTCAGGGTTAGCTGACTGTAGCCCCTGACACTGTGAGGAGATGGGTATCGCTGTTTCACAGTATGCAGACCAGCTGTAACCTGTAACAGGCATTCTGTGATGTTTTAAAAAAAATGTGTGGCTGTGTCTGAGTGTATCTATGCTTCTCAACATCAACTGTCCACTCATTTTACTGCAAACCCAGCAGTTTCTAAGAAGTGGAAATTACTGCCAAACCCTATTGACCTCCAGTGTCAGAGTGTAAGTGCAGCCTCTTTATGTGTCTCAAGCACTTTGGAAGGTTAAAAAGGAAACTTGTCACATGCAAACATGTTTGCAACCATAGATAAACCTAATTTTGTTCTGTTTTTTAAGTAAATTTTATCTGACTTACCACAGAAGGTAGTGGGAAATCTACCTGCATGATCGAGGTGAAACAGTTGATATTTTGATCAAGAACAAACTTTTTTTTTTTTTTTCACTTAGAGCCCCTCAGAGTTCCCCCCAAAAAATAAAAAGCTTTGCTTTCTACGTGGTCCACAGAGGATATATTCTTGTTCACATCCTATCTTATTTATTTACCATCACTTCCTTTGGAATAGATAGTTTCAGAAAGTATGGATCCTTAAAACTTTAGTCACACACATAACCTCTTACACCATCCTCAAAGTGCACTTGTTTTGGAAGCCCTTTGACCTTTCTCCAGTGTTTGTTGTGATTATTTCCCGTTGAGGTCCCGGCTCCACCTTGAAAATAATTTCCCATCTTTTCTCATTTCTATGAAAAGCTAGAAAAAATCAAGCTTGATTGAATCCAGTCTAACTTTGTGTTTATGGCCTACGAAGATGAATTCTCAAATATCATAATCCTTATGTATTTCATTTCTCTGTGATCAATGTAATCACTCCACATTTTCCATTTCCAGATAATGCAGCATCAAATGGGCAATTTTTTTTAAATTTTCCATCTCCTAATTTCTGCTCCCTGGAGGATTAACTTTGATATTTCTGAACATTGCAGCCAAAAAAAAATATTATCAATGCCCAATGGGATTTTACTTTTCTGTCCATGTTTGTTGGATCTAGAAGGAATTTCAGTGTCTAATGGGCTAATAAGATGGAGATGAATAGCTTTTCAATGATATAAGTCCATCAGGGTTTCACTTTTCTGTAAGTCTAAGTTCAAAACAAAACAAAACTAAACAAAACACAAGTATCAATTTATTTTTTTTTTACTCCATGGGAGCTACAATACACCACCATGTCCTGGAGTTAAACAAGATGAAAAGGACAGTGTCAGCAGTGTCACTGACACACTCATGCTCCTCCAGCAGGTTGAGTTCCTGATGTCATTGCTAATATAATGCCAGATCCACAAACAGGCATCTGTATCCAATGAAGCTCAGGCCTTAGAGCTTGGTGAACCTGAATCTGGAGTCCATTAGCCAGCTTTAACCAGACAGAGGCCGACATGCTGTGACATGCGTGGTGTAACATTCCCTAGAATACACACAGGGTCATCGGTCTGGTTCTGGGTGTGGAGTGGGTTACAGCTTGTGGTTAGCTCTGTGTGAACAAAAGCGAGTGGAGAGGGCTAGGTGCAAACCACATGTTGGGCCAGAACCTCCTTCCCTTTCTATAATCTCTTTTCAAGTGAACTGGATCCAGATGGAAGATACGGAGAGATGATACTGTTCAGACCAAGTTCCTCAGATGTTTGGCATTACAGTAGAATAAAAGAAAGAGCTTTATGTATAATTTTTTTACATTTAAAAGCATTACCTCAGTTACCACTTTGGAGTGTCGCTTCTCATGTGTCTTTAATCACTAGGTCACCACAAAAAGCCTGCAGACACGTTACAGCGCAGAACACAGAGACACAGATTTATGTGGAAAGACAAATTTCAGGATCTGGTTACTTTGTCCTAAACTATGTTGTTTATAGTTTTAGTACAATACAAGTGTTGACACACACTTTTGAGCCCATTCTCTTTGCAGACTGTAAATCTCTGTGCTGCCTTGGGATGTAAAAACCTGATGAGTGGTAGTGAAAATAATGTGCACCTGGTATCGCAGGTGTCTGAATGTTGTTGATTTTTACATCAGCTGCAGAGGTGTTATGATCTGAGAGTTTTGTTAACCGTTTTGGAGCATGAACCTGGTGAAACACACTGTTTTAATTCTTACCCTATGGTGTGTTTGTGACTGTAAAAAAGCGTAAAAGTCTAAGATCGTAATAACTGTAGCCTCTGCAAAGAATGATGGTGCTTCTGCCTCTTATTGTGTCTGTCTGCTTTTAGAGGCTGGGCAGGAACCTGGAAGGACAGTCTTCTGTGAAAATGAGTGCCCTTAGCTCTGAAATAAAAAATGATGCACAAGCAAGGCTAGCCAGGCAGCTGCTAAATCCTGCAGAGCAAAAGAACCCAGCACGTTTATGAGCTTATTTTTCAAAAGAGTAGCATATTGTGCACATTATTTTGATTTTATTGGTGTAATTAGATGCAATGTTAAAATAAAAGTACACATAGAGCCACTTTGTGCTGCTATTGTTGCAACTCTATTGCTATGCTAAGTTTGTTTTAACGGTCCGTTGTGTGTTGTTTTGTAATAAACCATTTATCAAGGTGGAAACTTTCCCGCTGCCATCAGCCAAAAGTTCATTTGAGGGTTCAGTAACAGCACTTGGCATGAGTTTGGCTCTGTGTCTTCAGCCCTGGCAGGCGTGCAGACCAAAATCTGGTGCAGATTGGTGTCTAATAGCAGTGTCTGACTTTATTTGGCAACCATTTATCCCATGGGACACATAAAAACTATCACATTAATGTAATTCATCATGAAAGAAGTCATGGTAGAGCCAGGGGGGCAGTTTTTACGGCTGCAGCTGTGACATGTGTAACTGCCTTAATATGCTTGTGTTCCACAAAATAGATGCCAGGTGATGCAATGTTGTTTTAACAGCAAGACACGCTTAATTCTCATCCTTTCCACACATTCTTCTGTTTTACCTCACAGAACAAGAGCTTTTATTTTTTCAGTGTACTAGAATTGAGTAGAATTTTACGGTGGTTAAGTTACATATGACCTTCACACTGAAATCCTAATTCATCACAGACATACTGCTCTTTTGACCTTTACTCATGTTTCTGAACTCTGCTTGGTAAGAGCAGTAATGGCACTTGAAAGGGTCATTTCCCAACGTGGAGGTGTTTCCAGTCCATCAGCTGATTAGTGTGTGAAACCTTCAATGTTGAACTGGTTCAGAAAATGCTATTTTTTGACATACCAAATCTTGGGTCTTTATTTGATCTGAGTCATAATCATCACAACTTGGGATGGGTACCAAACTGAATTCTGTCTGTAGTACTGAGTAATCGATTCACATAAAATCAAACAGTTACATGTTCAGTACCTAAACGTATCCTTATGACTGTTAGGGAATGGAAGAGTAGGCAATTTTCCAACTGGACATAAACACAGCAAGTTTTTGTATTGAGACATAAATTTGTCAAGTTGAAAAATAAAAAGATTTTTATTATAAAATAAGTCAGTATTTATCACCACATAAACACACATAAAAGTACTGAAAATTGGTACTGTTTAGTACTGATTGCCAGGTACGGGGCATCAGTACCGTATCACTTCAAATGTGATCCCTAATCACAACTAATAGAAATCAATCTGTACAATAATTTTCATCTACCAAAATGGATCTTTCTACAATATTCGAATTTCACCTGTATGAGGAGTTTGTGCAGCCCACATGGTCGTATAGGTACAGGTTGGTGAAACAATAAAAACAACACACAAAGAGAGGAAAGAAACAGAAGGTTTCCAAAACAAAAAAAAGTGTCAGACTAAAAATAAATACAATTTTAAATCTCAGACCTAGCGTCAACCTGAGAAATGTCATATTCCTCAAGCATTTTATTAAGCTTCTTCTAAGTCACAGGACAAGGCTTGCATGCTTATTAACTCGGCTCAGTCTTATCTCCGTGTGAGGTTGATGTGTGTTTTGTACTGTCTCCCAGACAAATTGATGTAATAAATTAAATGAAATGGCAACACCTTGAAGTTATGTCCCTGTGGCATTCCAATAACTTCAGTGCAATTACTGTTGGAAAACCTTCCTGGTTGAAACCCGGTCTCTGAAAAGAATGAACTCCTAAACTTGCCAGTTGAAATGAATAGGTCTAAAGTTAATAGAATAGTGTCGTAGCTGGGATGAATAGCCCTTGACATGTTCATAAACGTCCTCCATGGTGAGGAACGTGCTGATGCTTATCTTTATTGGTTTGGCTGAACTTGACTGATGCAGGTCCTGAGGTGACAGTTCTGTTATGACTAACAGAAATGGAGCAGATCAGATGTAGGACAGCCAGAGGGAGAGCCTTGAAATTAGTTTTGTTTTCTTACTTTTTCCTTTTTGCTCTTTTGTGGGTGAACTGAGCCCTCACCTTCAAACCCTGATCAGTTGCTGTCTGATAGGACCCATTGAACCTGTTAAGCTTTTGTTTACTGTGAAGTGATTGATTTGTTTTAAAATCTCAGCTCTGTATGGTTTCCCTCTGTCACTGCTCCCTTGTCTGTACAGACTGCTCAGGATTTGACAGCCCCAGGAGACAGGTTTCTGATAACTAAAGGCAGGATATTTTACTTTACTCCTAGCTTGCATGGCACTGTGCCACTCTGATCAACACAAGTTTTTTTTTTTTAATTTGTGCATATATATTTGAAATTGTGTTGGTCTTTAGCCACACTTGGCATTTCTAGGTTAAAAGTAGGCCTGTACATGAAAATGGACCAAATATTAAACATACCATAATCAATTTATTGCCAAGTTAAACTGCTTAGTACTTTATGCAAGCGCAGTTGAAGCTAAGTAGACTAGCTTAAGCTAGCACCACTACGTTCATTAAGACTTAAAACATCTTTGATAATTACCTGTCTTCTCAAACGTAGTCGCTGTTCCCTGTGACTACAACAAAGATGGCCTGTTGCAGTACCATTTTTTGGCTCTTGATTTTTATGCATGCTTCTAAAGCCAGGATCATCACATGCATGTGATGTGCTCCTCAGTTGTGGCTGTGTAGGCTCCTGCAAGGTGTGAGCATTCTTGGGTAAACGATTACATATGCAGTAACGTACCAACCTTTTACACTGACACATTGATGTGGCTCCAACTTGGCTCCTCACTGATGGAAAGCCAAACCTGTTCATAAGAAGACTGTGATTGGAACCAACCATGCACTAGTCGAGAAACAAATGATCACCAGGTTCTTTTGATAAGAAAGGGGTATATAGGAAACTTTCTGTGGTTGTGCAATCATTAGAAAATAAAAAAAAAACCCTGAATATGAATAAAAAAGTTTTCTCCTTATTTTATGTCATCCGTCTTGAACTTTTTAGAAGACATTTTTCTTTGGCAGATTTCAAAAACAAACATTTAGAAAAGTGAACTAATGTCTCCAGACACTGCAGGCAGCTTTGTCAGTATGGCTGATGTCCAACACTGTTAGTGTTTAGTAAACAAAACTTCAGTGTCTCAATGACAAAACAAAAGGAAGTTATGCCTGTCGCTAACATGAACTCATGCAGTGTCTATGTACTTAAGTGATTGCATGCAAGGTAACCAGCTAAGATGTCATCATGGTGACATCCTGTGTTACATCATTAGATGCCACCCACTGGTGTTGTTTGTTCATCCCTGGTATTTGATCTCTGCCATGAGCTCATGTAATAGATGTCCTTTGCTTTTTTCTCATTAATGTGAGTCATTACACCAGCATGCACATAATGACAGTTAAAGCCAGTCAACAGGCACAAAGCAGGTAAACACAAAGCAACTTCATTTTTCTTCCCCTCAGTCTGCACTGTCGACCAATAGCCAGGCTAAAGATGGAGGTTGACTTCCACACCTCTAACAGGATTAATCCACGTGCAAGTAAACATATTCAAAGTTTGCAAAAATCTGAAGTGCCTTCCATCTTGTCTTTCAGTATATTGAAAACATCAACATATGTTTGTCCAATTTTAGCTGGGTATGAATAATATGCCCTTTTGTCTACTTGGGGTGTGTGATACAAAAAAGTAATATCTTGTTAAATTTAGGGACTTTGCCATTAACTGACAATATTAAGCATCTCTATATGAACAGAGTGGTTGATTGTATTAAGTGAGTTCTTGCAGTCACTAAATGGGTTTTGATTGTTTTTTTTGTGCAAAATGAGCGACATGTTTCATATCATAGTTTCTCACACTGTTACTCACAGTAATTTAGATAGTATATGAAATTATTTTTACTGCACGTTTACCATCCTGAGAGCTTTGGAGACATCTCTGTCACAGACCAAGACCTATTTACATGTCTAGTCATTAATGATGAAAATGGACTGGACAGGCGGGAACGGCAGGGTTACCCCACCTGTTAGGCTGTTTTAAAGATGGCTGACGCTGTGCTCATATGTTACCGTTTAAGATGAAACATGCAGAGAAAATGGATATTTGGGAACAAATGAATTCAGTGAGTAAGATAAACAGCTAATTTAGATTCAGGGGACATGGAGCCGGCATGCTCAATTTAAATTTGTCGAATTTTCCCCTGATAAATAATAATAATAATAATAATACATTTTATTTATAAAGGCGCTTTTCACAATACTCAAAGACGCTTTACAGTGGATAAAACAGCATATAAAACAACACACAATATTAAAACATGAATGAAAAGAAACCAAGTGGATTTAAAAGACAATCAGACATTAAAAGCTATTTTAAAAAGGTGGGTTTTTGTTAGTGTTTTGAAGGAGGGAAGGTCGGGACAGATGCGGATATGAAGTGGTAGGGCATTCCAGAGAGTGGAAAGTACATCTTCCTCAGTCTTGTGGGGCAATTAGTTCACTGACCAATTTTTGGTAGTCATGCGTGCAGCTAACGTGCATTTGGTTCTGGTCTGCTTATTGAACTGATACCCCTTAAGTCTCACTACATGTACCCTGAAATATTACACTCTCCCTTTTTATTTGATTATAAATAAATGACTGTACCCCTGAAAATGATGCTCTCCTGGAGGTCTAAGATATCCATTGCATATCATCATATATTTTAATCTTTTTTTTTTTTTCGGCCACAGTTTCCTCTTCAGTACAGTAAGTATAAGCTGGGTCCCATGATCTCTCTGTGTTCTCATTTGGACTGATTAGGTGAGAGTGATGTCATCTTCTGCGGATAGTGTTGTAGACAGATGTGAAGAGAAAACCACCGGTACTTGCGCTGCTGGCGCCCTTACAGACAGACATACGCCTGTCAGGATGTCTTAGTGCGGTTGTCATTACGATGTTGCAGGACTGGGAATTGGCACAGATTACGTTTTTGTCAGCCTATAGAGAGCAGGTCAGTCTGGGGACAGCGTGTACGTGAGAAGCTATTTCCCAGCATTCATGTCTGTGTCAGAACAACAGCCAAGTACACGCCACACTGATCCAAGCCCATCAACCTGGAAAACAAGCATCTCCAGCAGGCTGAAACGGTGTGGCAAATCCGACAGCAATAAAAAAACAACACATAAATGACAAACTCAGATGTCTTCACTACTTCACTATCATAACAAAGAGGATGACAGAAAGAGGAATGAGCTTCTCTTTGGGATGTTATGCTTTCACCATCACTCTGTCACCTGTGAAGCTGTTCTGTGATTAATTTCCTTTTGATTAATCTCCCCCGTACTAATGTGACTTCTCAGTCAGTCTTAACGTTCCTGGAGCCCTGAAGAGTAACTAGCTCAGCTGAACTTGACTCTCAGTCAATGGCCCTGTGTTGTGTGGATCCTGACCCTGACTCTTATAAAACTTTTTACAAGAGTTTTTACAAGCACTTTAATGACTTTGTCAATAACTGTGGTGTTTTCTTACCCCGTCCACTGTGGTCTGCGTCATCATGGTGACCTTAACAAGACAGGCCAGTGGTTATGAGGGCAGTGGAGACTTGAGGTCTTGAGATCTCACTTGACAAAAGGCTGGCGAATCTTACAGAAAAGTGACTTTGAGTACAGTGGTCAAAACAGTACATTGTGATACAATACAGTTCGTTGTTAAGGTCAGCAGTTAAAGCTTTTTCATTATCAGTTAATCTTTTAATCCCTTTATCTACAGACATGAAAGAACAAAAAGCGGCACACTGTTGGATTGGTTCATAATTTAAATGTCTGAAGGTCTTTGGGGTGAGGACTTAAAGTCTTTTCATCAAACTATTTTAGTAATTAAGGGAACTCAAGTGATTAAAAAGTAAAGGGATCAAAGTTGTGATTTCCCCTAATGTTCAAAAGTTTGTATTAAAAAAGCTGAATCTCAAAATGTCAAAAAGTTAAAACTGTCGATCTTCAATCAAATAACTGCTTTTAATCAAGGATGCAGGTTCTCCCAACAGTGCAGATTTTACTGATGAAAAACAACCGGTAAAAATTTATTTCGTACAAAAATTCAACATAATCAGCCCCAGTAGGCTGTGGAATACAATCTACAGTGACATTTAAAGAATGGGAAATGGCGTCACCTGTGTGGCTGTTTGTCACTTTTTTGGGAAGGAAGATAACACATGTCAACTTGCGAAACTTACTAAATGTACTCTGGAGAGTGCTGAAGTACCAATTTGAGAAATACAGAAAGTTTACCCACCCAAAGCCAAAACCATCAATGACGAATCTCTGAATTTACAGCTTTTGATGATTCAGCCTTTCCTGAGATCAGGATTTCATCAGCTAATGGGATATTTTGAGCTTTATCCCAAAACCCGTCAGCTTTGCAGATGTAACTTGACTGTTCTCTATTCTCTATCTCTACACACATTCACAGTTGCATTCAACGTAACACATTTATATTGAAATTAATGAGTTTGCACACAGAGCCAAGTGGCTGGATGAGGACTTAACCAGGGCAGAGACATCAATGAATGCACAGTAGAGCCACACTTTGACTTTTAAAAACATCCATCCATCCATTCATCTTCCACCGCTTATCTGGGTCTGGGTCACAGGGGTGGGCCACTTGGCTGCACCTAGAAACCCTGTCCAACCCTGGCTCGGCAAGAGTTTGACTTACTGCTGGCAATATGAACCAAACTTTTGCACCAAAAAGGTTCTTTTAACAAAGGTACTTCCAATTAGTAATGGTAAGCCTTGAATATTAGCAGCAACTATCATTGAAGTAGGAGGAGTTGGAGGCCTGTCAACTGTATATTAATTCATTCTGTGGAGAGTTTGTAGCTGATGTTGATGTTTCCTGTGAATGTAGTGTGGCCCCTTAGCTTGGAAATGTTTTCTTCCTGTATTTTAATCATCGCTTGGTTGGCACTGGGAGCTGTTGGTTTGCCTTTGTTCCAGCACACACCTTGTTTTACCTCTTGTGTTTCCCCTGTAGTAGCGATGTGTCCTTCCTTCAGTGCTCCAGCAGGCTCATTATTTGACTAACCAACTCCCTCAGCCATCCAAAATCCCCTTCTCTGCTTTCCTCATTTCATGTAAAGCGCTCAGCTACAGGCTGTCCTGGCCTCCCTGCCCTCTGCAACTTTGTTTTTTTCTAACTGGTATGTAAGGCACATGTAGCACAGAGGCTTTCTCCCTCCATCTGTTTGCATGTTCGGCTGACACATTCCTCATCTGGCTGTCTGGTTCATGGAATTGAAATACAAAAGGTCTGTTTCAGCATGGAGATGAAGAAACTCTTGGTGTGTTAAAGCACGTGTAACCACCAAAAATGCCATATAGTTCTACATTTTTGTTGTTCTGAAGCTACAGTCTTAAAATAAATCATAACATGTATCTGGCCTGACGTGGTTAAAAAACTTCATGTTGCTCGTAGGAAACAGTCCACTGGATTACCACAGGTGCTGTTTATGTATCTGGTCAGAGTCCAGCTTTGGGGACTGACTGTGTGCAACATCGACTTTTCCAGATGTATCTGGAGCTCATCTGCTCAGGCCCTTTCACCTTTTTCATCTGTTTTGCAGCCCCCAAAGGTGGGGTCCTGCATGGATCCTGTCCCATAGCTGGATGTGCATTGTTCCTGTGTGTCTGCTTGGTGAGAAATGAAACGTCTCTCATGCAGAGCCAACTGTCAGATTTACATCTGTGAAAACATACAGCTTATTTGTTTTAGTTAGAATGTGTGGACCCACGAAACATGTTCGCAGAGACTTAGAGACACATGTCTGACTGGACTGATGTCTAGCTGAAGCTAACAACTTGGAAATGATACTTATGATACGGCAAAAACTTTAAAAAAAGAAAGCAACGTTGATCAGTAACAGATTTTTTTTTTCATTTTCCATGTGACTGATAAAAAAACAGTATATTTTGCTTGATCTTTTAATTTTCCGGCACATTTTGATGAATTTCATTTTTTCTTTTTGAAGGAGACAGTTTCTCTTCCTTTTTTTTGGAGGTTTAACAAATGAACATATTCCTCTGTTTTCTTTTGCTTTTTTTTTTTTTTACTGGAAATTCAAAGCTGCAGAAGAGACTGTAGTAATAACACCAAAATGACGTCTCAACATACAATTCTTTTACAGGACGTTTCTTACATTATATGAAAACAATACACAGAACTGGACTGAAAAGTGAAAGTATACCTGTCATGCTGTAATAGATCAACCTATCAAGAAAGGTTTTTCAATTAAAATCCTCTCAGCTCGTCTGTTTACCCACACTTCCATTGACCTTAACCTCAGAGACCTGAGGGGGGCAGTGTGTCAAAGAGGGGAACAGACTTGTGATGGATGATCCGGAGTCCCCCCACGTTAGACTGACCCTCTGCCCTTCTGCCAAGGATTAAAGATGAGAAGCTAACATTACCCTGCCAAAACTTTCTAATTTGCCTGTTTTAAGTCTCAAGTTCAGCGTCTATTAGTGCAACAAAGAGAAGGGAAAATGAAGATTTATATTTACCATCAGTGATGCCCACAGGCTGCATAGTTTGATGTTCAGAATACCTCTGGGCTCGGCAGGGCCATAACCATATCATTAGTGCTATTCGCTCTTGCAAAACAGCAGGGAATGTGACCTGAGGGCATGTTCGTCACTCCATCCACTTCCTTTGGTGTTCTCTGATGAGTTTCTCAGTCTTGAAGCAGACCAAGGCAAGTGTTGACTGGTGTTCTTCCATCTTTCTTTGCCCTAAAAGAAAATTGTCCCAAGGCCTTGCATGCTTTGTCTTGGAGAGTCTGTTGGAAAGCTTTATCAAATTCCCAGTCAATTTAGTAAAATGGATGGAGTCTTATTAAAGTTTATCACTTCACACAACTGGATTTAAATTTACTGTAATGTTTTTAACTTTAAGCTTATGCTTCTGGATATTTCGTGACCATTCTTGAAGAAAAGCTTTTTAATCTATCTGCTTGATGATGAAAACTCCAACTTCAAAATGTCAACATTGGTCTTCAGCTGTACTTCTGCTGAACTGAGACATTCATACAGGTGTTTGAGGCCCAGTGATGGAATTGGTCCACTCTTTATAGATCCTTAGTTTCACTTTTTTCTCTTTTTCTGCTTTTCTCTTACAGCCACATTTTGGGGAATTCTCCCAAGTTTCTATGGCACAACGACACTATTCAGTTTGGCACACCACACAATTATAGGAGTGCTTCAAAATATAAGAAAATACAAACCAAATCTGACTGTTTTGAGGCAAAGTTTCAGTTTTAGTTGTTCTCCTTTTGACAAAAGTTGAGGTGAGTTTCTCTGGGAAACCATTTCCTGATAGTTTTTAGTTTCAAAGAAGTATGCTCTGCTGTTATATGAGGACTCCTTATGGAGGTTTTACAAGAAAATGTGTCATATTGTGATGTATTACTCAGGTTGAACCCAAGAGCACTTACAAGAGTCAAACTTAACCAGTAGAGACAGAGGTTGATGTAAGGCTGTAAAACCAGCCTATTTCACAGAATTTTAGAGCCTAAACTGCACCTGGGTAGTAACATTGACTATTAAAACTTATGAGTCCAGCACAATGTCTTTTTTTAGATGTTTTGTCATTTAATATGTGAGCCTGAACGAGTAATGTCCCTATAACCTTTGACTACCACACAGGGACTCTTGCTCTTTATTCCACCGTAATGTTGACTTCTTCCGCTGATGACTGGCTCCACTGTTCTTAAGACCCTCTTGGAAAGGATTACTACATCAATTAAGTGATTGAAAACCAGCGCAGGAAGTTTTTATGCTCCTCTCAACCCTCCAGGACTGAGTGATTAGTAGCTGTGGATAACCATTGCGAACACATGAAGGAAGAGGAGCAGTCCTGTGGTTGCAATGGACAATCCTGGAAGGGGAAACCCTACTTTAAGATTTATAGCACCTCAAAAAAAACAAAGAAGATGTAGGAATGTACCATGAAATACATGCATGTTTTATGAGTGGGCGCAGGCTAGTGTAAAAGCACACCTAATGAGAATTTACTCTTCCCAGATTTTACTCTTCTTACATGCTGCATCTCTGGTTTCAATTTATGATCAGATTCCTGTTCTTCTAACTTTACCTGCACCACATCATTCTTCCTCGACACACTGTATTGCACTGTAATCCCTGATCAAGACGGCATGTACTTCCTGATTTTTCAGATGAGGAAATGTTAAAGGCACGGGTTATTATCGTCTGTGCTCTGAGCTGAGCTTTGTAACACATAAACTTACAGCCGTTATTCCCATTCTGTCCCCTTAAATCCCTCTTGCTAACAAGCCGTCTTTCACACCAGCACAGGTTTAACATAAGCTCAAGGATATCCTCAGGACGGGGCACCGCTTGAAACAGTAACCTAATACCTGTTCTCTCTCTGCTCTCTAATAGTCATCGTAAAGACAGGAGTCTGAGATTGAATTGGCAGATGGCGTTTCCATTGGGTTTTTGCATTTGGGGAGCATTTCACAAACTGCAGTTACTTAACCTTACATGGTTGAAGCTATGCTCATCATTAAAGCTTTGATTCTGGGCGACTGATTGAGATGTTTAGAAACACAGAGTTTCTTCTTTCCTGTCTTCACCTCAGCTTTCCCTCTCTCATTTCCTGCTTTTTGTCATTCAGCTTCCCCCTCATTTTCACCAGAGCAGGTGGAAGGCTTTAATCTTCTTCACATTGGGCCCACTTCCCTCTGGCATAGCAGAGCTCTGTGATTGTACCAGAACAGTAACGGACCTATCTATTGGTCTGTCTCAGACTATTAGAGTAATGTGATCCTTCTGCAGGACGGCGTGGCGGCCGGCTCCACTCGTCCTGATTACAGCTGCTGGAGGTCCGCCAAAGCAGGAGGCAGTGGTGTGCAGGCAGGAATGTCTTATCACTCCCTGTGGTCATCACTTCCATTATGAACCAGTCTCTAGGACACAGACATAGTTTCTTTCAGCTAAATTTATAAAATCTCACAGAGACACAAAAAAATTGATAAAGGTCAGTGTTTGAAGTTGTTTGGCTGTTGATTTGGTTGCCTATTTACACATCAGGCACTCAGGAAGTCATGCACCATTAACTTTAAGTCATGTCTTTGTACAACATACTGAATGTAGCCTCTAGTTTGGTCTCCAACTTTTGATAAAACAGACTCCTCTGTAAAGTTGCTGTATCATTAAAGTTCAATGCTGCTGAGTTATCTTAGATTTTAGTGTGTTTACAGAAAACAGATGTATGAAAACTTTGGAGTTGACAGTCAGCTCATAATTCACTATGATTTTTTGTTTAAGGCACTTCTTTTACAAAACACGCATGTAAATAAAATTGTGTCTCCTAAGCAATCATTTACAATTTTCTAGATTTCTTTTCACTGTCTGTGTTTTTAATTGCAATACTTCAGATAAATTGAACGGGACTTTGAACAACGCCCTTGATGGACATACTTTTGTTAAGTATTAAGTTTAATAGCCTGAAAAATCTTCACTTTAATGTAAAACAGGCTGTATAAACACCTGACTGGTGGTGCAGTTTAGGTAAAACATCAGTCCAACTCTTCACCTGTGCCCTTTTAACCCTTTCTGCACCTACACAGTACTGTAAACACTTACAAACTGAAGTTCCTCCATCCCCTCTTGAGGTTTGTCATGGTGCACACTGAGTAAAGATCTATAAACTGTAGAAACGTGCCTGTCTGTGTTTGAAGAGGAAGCAGGCCCCACAGGTTGGCTCACAAAGTCAGCGTGCTGTAAAGACGCTGTGGTCAAAAACTGGAGGACATGCAGTGTTTGTGTCCTGTATCATTGACCCTCAGTGACCCCTGCATGCCATGTTTGACCCTCAGCGACTCACACAGCTGCCCGAGCACCTTAACTGTTCCACTAAAGGTCCCCAGATAATCAGTTCTCTGTAATGGGATCCTCATTCTTTTTTTTTCTTGTAGCTTTCTTTCTTATGTTTTTTTTTTTTTTTAACATGTCTCCTTGTAGTTCAGTGTTGCTGTTCTTATTCCTGTATATCATCCATCT
This sequence comes from Halichoeres trimaculatus, assembly GCF_033239565.1. NCBI lineage: Eukaryota > Metazoa > Chordata > Actinopteri > Labriformes > Labridae > Halichoeres > Halichoeres trimaculatus. The sequence goes on along the minus strand of NW_027437194.1, from coordinate 11,859,274 downwards.
CTTCCATTCAACCTCCAGCTGAGTTTTCTGCAGCTTTAACCTATGTGTCAGTCTTTACGTCTGGTAAACCTCTTCAATAGTCTAGATCCAATGTCCCATAATTGGGGAATCAGGTACCACTTCTTGCTCATTGTTTTTTTCAACCCACTCTCAAAATTTTTAGGGATGGTCATTCTTTTGATGCAGGGCAATGCAATTTATTAAGATCTAGAAATAATTCAATCAAGCTAGTGGGGTTTTGAAAACATTACAAACTAGGGATGTTCGATACCACTTTTTTCAGTCCGATACAAGTACTCCCTCTTGAGTACTCACCGATACCGATGCTACTAGTACTTTTGATACATAAAATTTCAAGTAGCAGTGACAGATCATTTTGAACAAAGACAGCACAGTCACTCTGCCATTAAGTTCAAATAAAAAACACAACTCTCTCTGAGTTTTGAGGGTTTTTTTAAGATATTAAAAATATACATAAAAAGTGCACAATAAAACTAACAACTGTCAGAGTTTAAGTTTTTTTTTTATTAAAGTAAACTGAACTGCAAAATAAAAAAGTTTAACAGTTAACTCTCCCTAGTTCATTCATATTGGCTGAACAGGACCTGGCGCACATTTACCGTGGTGTTAAATTGCAGCTAGTGGCGAGGAGGACTTGCTTAATGCAAGAATTTTTTCCCAGAGTATCTGCTGCTGATATCTGCAGCCTTCATGAATACAGTAAATAATAGTTTAGGGATCTTTAATACCACTTTTTTCAGGACGATACCAGTACCGGTTATCCCCTTTTGAGTACTCACCAATAGTGAGTACCAATACCACAAAAAAAATAAAACTAACTACTGTCAGAGTTTACGTATTTTTTAAATAAACTACAATAAACTAGTGAGGAGGACCTGCTCGACTTAAGATTATTTTGCCTTGAGCATTGGCTGCTGGTATTGGCAGTCTTCACGAGTACCGATACCTTAAAAAAGGCTGGTTTCGGCGGATACCGATACCTGGTATCGGTACTCGCCCATCCCTGTTACAAACTGTGTTAATATTTTTTTTGTTTGTCAAATGAATAACATTAATGATGATAACTCAGCAGTGTAGAAACAGAGAGGTTGAAAAACTAAAAAAATTGAACGAGAAAGACATCGACCAAATTAGATGGCGGTGGAAAATCAAAAATCAAACCATACATGGTTTTGGCTTTGGTAGAGTTAAATGACTGAAAAGAAAACATTCATGTTTAAGACACAGAAATGTTCAATGCCAGTTTTTCCCACTTCTCAAATTATCTGCATGGACTGACTCAGAGCCCGGGAATCAGCCAAGTCTCATAATTGCTGCAACTCCAGAGTAACAAAATTAGAAGAACTGAAGGCTTTACTCTGGCCTCATGCCATTCTCTATTGTTGGGGCTTTGAACCTGTCTATTGAAACCTGGGCTTTGGTACCCACTGTAACAGTCTGCTGTAAAGTCTGTAAGCTCTTTATATGCTCCACTGATGTCTGAGCCAAAAGAAATTAGTTCAATCATTAGAGGTGTGTCCAAGGCTAAGTGCTTTGGGAATGTGGACTGTACAAGAGAAGAGTGAGGATTTTCTTTTCAGCTCACTCTGCTCCACAACTGAGAAGTCAGAAAAAAAGTCTTGTTTTCATGTTCACACTGAAATAGCATCTTTGTGGTGTGAGAATATTAGAATGTCTGAGCATGTTCTGCATCTTTGGGGGTGAAAACCTCCGAGCCTTTCCTGCGTTTAAACCACTCCATATGTGAAACACTTCCATTCCTCATTTTTCATCGCTGTCAGTGATCTTCTTTCATATCAAAGACTGTGTGACAGCATTGTAAGACACTATTCTTTTCTTGAGGTTAATTAAATGGGTCAGTCTATGGATGTTTTATGTGGTGTGGTTTCTGGGAAATGACTCGATGGATGCAGAGTGTAGCCAGCAGCTAATATTCTCATTTCACAGTGAGGAAAAACAAATATAAAGCGGCACTGCCAGATGACAAGCTAAAGTTGCATTTTGTATTGGTTGGTGGATAAATATGACTTTTTGGGGAGATATACGGCTGCTCAAGCAATTTATCCAAAGAAATCTCAAAGCTCATGTTCTGTAAGAGAGCAATCTTGGGTGCAGTGCGGATGCTTTTGTGACAGGATGTATAGTTTTAAACAGTAGATGCCTCTGGCAGAGAAATTGATACAAAGTTTATCTCTAAATCTTGCACACTGATAGCTACACTCAAAGAATAATTGGACCTATCAGCTTGTGTTGTGTTTCATTAACACAAAAACTATTATGCCAGTGTTCCTCCGGGAATTATACTTTCTGTGCAGAGAGGCTATTAAAGAAATTAAAATACAGAAATGTTTCGATAAAGTGTTATAATTTGAAGTTTTTTTTCTTTAACTACTGCGTTGTATGTCAGCTTGGTGTATGTCCACCAATAATACAATACTTGGGTGACCTGGGTGACCTGCCAAAGTATTGTCTCAATATGGGAAACAGTTCGTTCTCTTGTATTTGGGCAGGATTATTTGTGTCTCGGACGTGAGAGTTAGAGTTCGAGTTAGCTGATGAGCAGGTTTACAGAGAGCATGCTATGGTCAGATCAGGTAACTTATGTAACCTATTGATATAGCGTATCGGTGCGATTTCAGCCAAAAAATGAGTATCGGATTTTATCTGCATCTAGCATCTCTGATACAAGCACTCCATTCCAGACTCCCCTCCAGCACTTCAGTCCAGCATACCAAGCTCACATGATAACAGCAAAAGCATGTGCTAAGGTACTAACAAAATAGCAAAAAGTAAGAGGGCTGTTGGCCTTGTGGCTGTGCTTTTAGTTAACGTCAGAAAAAGACGCTGCTGCTGAGTGTAAAACTTGTCATTTCACAAGTTTCCCATGGTGGCACAAAACTGGGGAAGTTTGATACAACCAACCTCATCAGTGAGTTTGAGTAATAACACTTAATCAAAACTCTACAAAATAAGTAATAAAAGTATGTATAATTTGTTCTGTGACGTGGGTATCATATCTGAAGTGAAAAAGGTTGTATCAGGACACCCCAATTTGTCATGTTGTTGGATTTATCTCTATCAACCTCCTCCACAAACAGTGGTTGCAATTTTAGAAAAGAAAAATAACACTGGAGGCTTAAAATGTTTTCCTTTTATCAACTTTGCAACTGCACTCTACGCATGTGCTTATGGTAGTGCAGAGAATTTCTTTGTGTCATTTGATAGCTGCAGAAAGGTCACACAGTTCTACTTTGGACAAAAGTAAAGCCAAATCTGTGAGCAGGAAATGGTTGCAACTAAGTTTAAAGAACTGAAGTTATTTGGGATGACCTTCTTTGAGGAATCAAACTTCCAGTAAACATGTAAATTAAGTCACAGTGTCAATTGTCGGGCCCTAATTTAGCAACTTGTGGTCCCGCATAGGGTAAAATTGATTATAAAACAAGTTTTGAACCTGGACAGCTTAAATCAGTTGACAAACTGTGATCACAGTGACATCAAAAAGACACCACAGTGTGTTTTATTAACTCTTTTGAGGAAACATGATCGCTAGGGCTGGGACAATATGGTTTTTTTTTGCGATTTGATTCTTTTATGATCTTTGGGGAGCAGATTCTTTCAAAATTGCGATTCTTTGATATTTACGATTTCTGTGATTTTTAGTTTGTTTTTTTAACACCAGACAATTAAAAAAGTTAAATGATTATAATGTCCACGGAATGCATCAGGAGCCATATTTTCCCATAAAATGTACATCATGTGAGTCAGAGAGAAACTCTTCGCACTCTGCTGGTAGTAGTTAATAACTGTTTTCCAGTTTATAAACAAAGACTGAACTGAAGAATATGGATTTGATTTTTTTACACAAAGAATTCCGATTTCGAACAAAAAATCCTGATATGTTGTGGAACATTTTTTCTCTCCCACCCCTAATGATCACATGTGATTGACTCCAGGCTTCAAAGCATCAACTCAAACCAAAGATGACTTCAAAGTGGCTGTATATATTTCTTATATACAGTTAGGCTGCTTTCACATCTGAGCTATTTGTTGATGGTGAAAAAGAACAAAGACATCTCATGTCTGGTGTTTCATGTTAGTCAACTCGCAAACATGAAACCATGGACACATGGTCTGACATGTGAAGAGATCCTGAAGAAAAGTAGATATCATACAGCTTCATATTGCTTGGCAGACTACATGAGAACCAGATGTCTTTCTCATAAACAGAAAACCACTTTCAAAAAGATCGCAGATGAGCTACAAATGATCAGCCCGTCACAGTGAGCTTCTCAGATTGTTAACTCTGCTTGTGTTGAAACGACAAGCGTATACATTTCTGGATGATGATCTATGAGGACGAAAGTTTTCATTGTCTTCCAAGACATTGTTATCCACTGTCATCACCAGATGCAGTGTAACAAAGTGTTTATCTCTTCAGTGAATCCAGTTTGATTGTTGCAGTAGTTATTGAAGTAGAATAAACAGCACTGCTCTGGCCTTTGTTTTCGTTTTTCTCCAGGGGCTTGTGTATTCTTTTGCTTGACAATGGAGGGATCATTTGATGCACAAATTCTCACTTTGCCTTGTCAGATGATGACTGCAGAGACTGATCAGAGCATGTCTTGATAATAAAGACAAGCTGCTTTACAATGATTAGGGTACTCGAAGAAGACCCTGCACAGCTGTTTGTGATTTTCAGGATCTTTTCCCTGATGCATTATGTTCTGTTATGTTCATCCCTCTAATTTAATGGATTTGGCTTGTGCTTGTTCTTTTTTTCCACCAATAGTTACCCATGCAACTATGGTGAATTACTGGCTCTTTACATAATACCCTGCGGGTAATGTAAAAAACAAACTTTTGAGTACTTCATCTCTTACTGTAAAACATTAATGCAGAGTTAAAAAGGAAGGAGAACCCAATAATCCAAAGAGCAATCTTAGCCTAAAACCTCTCACTGTTCACACGTTCCCTTTGTAAAACTCAAACATCTGTTTTTCTTTTGTCGGAAACAGAGCAGGCATGACTGGCAGCCCCCCCTTGTAATGACTTGATCCTTTGATTATAGTGTTGAGGAAAAGGACATGAGCATGTTCCTGACTTTCCTTGAGGGCACAGTGTTGGTGCATGAAATGTTCTTCCATGAATACCCAAGAACAAGCGAGACTTAATGGAGACCATCAGCATGGGTGTGTGAGAACGTTTTCCAGTTCTTGCGGCAATAAATTACCCCTCATTTAGATGTTGTACCATCAACAAGCTCACACACTTGCTTCCTGACACACAGTGGAGCCTCTCTTTGTGTGATTGATGTTAATGTTGTTATTATGCTTCGCTGCAATTTGTAAATTGCAAGAAGCTTGAGTGGTTTTTGGGTCTAAACAAAGGCTAAAAAAATCAGGAAGTTTCTTATTGACTTTGTTGAGTAGACATGTGATGCCTGTAAAAACATACAGCTCCTCAGACTGATCAGTTTGGTTTGCTATAATATAAACTGAGGGGTATTATCAGGGGCTGGACTGTGGTTAAGTTTAATTACAGAGTATTTGTTTGAAGGTTCTGATTAGAATCGATGCTCGCTGTAAAGATTTTTTTATTTCTTTCCTAAACTGTTTGTGTAATTGCATCCCTAGAGCTGAATTAGTTATCTGAGTTAATGATTGGTTGATTATCAGAAAATTACTCAAGCAGCTTTCGTTTGAGATTTCAGTCAGAAATTTCCAGTTTGGGTCCTTGGTTCTGTAAATGTGTGATTGACATTTTCCCTTTGATTTTCAGTTCAACAGATTCTCTTAAAGGTGACATATCATGCTGATCTGTGATTTAATACTTACATATAATATAAAAAATTTGAAAACAAGACCTTCCACCCCCTGAATTTTCAGAAAATGAGATATTGTATTTTTTCTGATATCCTAGAACGAGATTTGATGCCTCTGAAAATAGGTCAGTGACATTTGGCTGCGAGATTTCGACCTTCGTGACGACACGAGGATCCTTTCTTTTTATTGGAGTAATCTGATAAAGCAGCTCCTCCTCTGTGATGTCAGTTAGTCACACAACCACCACCGAGGGATACACCCACCATGAGCCGAGTATAAACGTATAAACTATACATGTTACAGTACCGGTTTGACTCACCACACTGAAGCGTCCTGAGATGATCTGTGTCGAGGTGGATTTTCTCCCTTCTGAGCTGAAGGATAATAATCCTAACTGAATAGCACCTTATCGGCTGTGCATATGGGCAGAAATTTTCATATTTGCCGATACCGATAAACGTGTTTTCAAGCTTCTATCAGCCAATACCGATAGTGTGCCGATAATATCGTGCATCCCTACCAAGTGCAGATGGCATCAAGGTGGAGCAGTTTGTCTGTTTTGATTAAACATTTTTGAAAATGTTAAAAAAGTTTTACATGGACCATTTCTGGTTACCAACAGGTAGGTAAAGAAAAGACTGAAGGCTGGTAGAGTTAACTCCGCACCCAAGTATCAGCCATGTAAGACAAATTATAAATTAAGTTTTGATTTTTTTTTCTGAATAATTCTTTTTAAAAAATCACTATTTCTAACTATCACTAATCACTATAATCCACTGTCATATCTTTTAAACAAAAAAACTCAAAATAAGATAGAATTGCATATTAAAAATATATATATATTTCAGTCATATCTTCCATAACTCCCTGCTGTGTTGGTATATTACCAAATTTTCATTGGTCTTAACCTCTTGTAAACTAAAACTCATAGGAAAAGTGTTGCTTCAAGTTTAATTGCACCAATTTATAAACAGAAACATAACATTTATTAACACTGATAATGTCATCCCTGAAAATCAAACAACCAAAGAGTCCAAACCAGAATTAAATAAACTCAGTCTGTTAGTCTGTATAGAAGAAATAAAGACAAAAACTGACTGAAGAGATCATCTGGATTCCTTAAAGACAGATATAACTAATTAGTATCATCAATAATAAGGGTGCATACATGTAAGAGCTTCTTGTGTTCCTGCTTGTCATCAGAGGAGCCGTTCAGTCCAAAGAAACCTCTGATAAAATCATTTTTCCTCTCAAAATGGTTCTCGTCCATATGTCTGTGAGGATTCCTGGAAGGTTGGAATGCCGTCATTTTCAGTGCTTAGACACCAGATATGCTCCTCAGTGCCATTCCTGGAGGCAGCACAGCGTGACCCCACAGCTCTCTGTGGACTTCGGATTCATCTTGCACTGCTGTCAGGATGCCCGTAAAGGGAGAAAGTGTCACTAAAGAGCTGACAAACAATGGTTCATCTAAGAACATGTTGCAGTCATGGAGTTTATTCTTCTCTAGCTGTGTCTGGTGTATGACAGTCCTTAGACGTGAGGGGGCATGTTCATAGCGATCAAATCCCAAGGGCTCATGTTTCAGAGCTCTGATTGTAAACTGAAACCCTGCTCATCATGTTCACATCTCTTACATTAAAGGTCTTAAATCAAATAGAGGACTCGGATTTGTCAGTCTAATCAGTTTCAGTCCCATCTCTGACATAACAACACAAATATTTTTAACCTAGGAACAGGATCCTTCTTTTATTGGTGTCATTGGTACCCTCCAGTACCAGTCTTTGAGCAGTGACTCACAATTCTACAAATTTATTTAGCAATCACAGCTTTCCAAAGTGACGTAAGTACAAACTCAGGTTCTGTAATAACGAATAAAGGCTCTGTTTATAATACTCTGAAGAACTAACTGTAAAACCCACATCTGGACAGGACATAACTGATAACATCATACCTGCTCCTCCCATGTTACAGCTTTATACCATCATAACCTAGATTTAATGATGTAAAGAGACAGTTAGTAGGAGTTCCAACCATGTCCAGCACTGTGAGGTGGATACTTTAAAAAGGTGGAACTTCATGAGCCATTTGCAGCTGCACTTCAATCAGTGGTGTGAATGTTTGTTGAGTTCCTGTTCGGGGAATTCAGTGTTTTTCTTTTGTTCTGTTTTTTCTTTGGTGCCTGGAAATGTATGTTTTTTGCGGTTTCCTCATATGGTCACCACTCAGTCAAGCTTTCACGCAGCAGAGCACAGAAGTATGCATGGACATCCATAATACTGTTTGATTTTTCAGCATGCCTTCCCACATTCATAGCTTTAATGTGCTGCTTAAACAGTCTTGGATCTTGTGAATTAGTGCTTCCATCAGGTTTTGAAATGTGAATACTGAAATAGTTTCAGAATATTCATAGGTATGCTTTTAATACACCTGGGCAGCCTGCCCAAATAAAGTCTACATGAAATACTGTTATAGATTATTCTGGTTCAGTGGAAGTATTACCCTGTCGGCACATCATTGCCTCAGATTTCATGCTGTAATACCAAAACTTCCTTTTATTAAAGTATCTCTGAGGGTCTGTCTGTGATTTCTTAAGTGGGTGGAGTGGGGGCACAGCAGGGCTTAATAAAAGGCTCACAGTGAATCTACAACAAAAATTACAACTACTAAAACAAAGAAACCATGATGAGTCACCCTTATTTGACCAATGGTTGGCCACATACAGATTAACAATTTAAAGGTTGTGTGTTGCTGTGTCACAGTTAAATGCTTCGTTGGTGAAAGAGGTTTGATGGTTTATTAGTTTGATGTCACTCATTAACTCTATTAAGCCTGACCTAACAAAAATAGACAGAAAGATCTCATTTTAACAAAATTCACAGAAAAATTGATGTCATTTTTTTATGATAGTCATCATGTTTATGCTTGTCATCTAGATTATGAAAGCTATCAATCTGTCATCATGTTGAAAATGGAGCAATCTGCTCAGCCCTGCATCGTACTCCTACTGATGATCAGAGTCAACACACAGCTTCTATTAAACTTCCTGTTGGTGAAGCTGGGTCTTGTTGCTCATAAGACCACATTATACATATCAGCTCTTCTGTGATTTGTTTATATTTATGCCAAGTTGTCTTCTTTCCCAAACTCTCGTCACAGATGAGGTGAACGTTCTGCTGGAGCTTTATCCTCACGTGTCAAACAGCAGCAACACATCCATGACTGTGGATGGCAGCAGGTGTCCAGTGCTGCAGGTGGGACAGTACTCAACCCTGACTCTCCCGCTTCAACAGCTCCTCTATGATGGGTATGGGTTTGCATTTTTGCTGCTTTGGTCACTGCAGAGTTTTAAGAAATCATGTCTGTGTAATTCAGCTGTACCTTTCTGTGACTTTATCAGCAATATCCTTGTTCACAGAAAGCCAAATGAGTGTTCCTGCTTATGTTCAGCTTTGCAGATGAGTTCAGTTTGCTGGTGCAGCTTCGTAGCCCACAGAGGGATGAATACAGTGTCTTCACCATGCTCAGTCCGGACAGCCACATCATGCTGCAGCTGCGGATCAGCGCGTACGCCGTCATCTTCATAGGAACACAGCAAAGACACTACGAGTGAGCCCTGTTTTTCTTCCTTTCCTTTCCTTTCTTTTTCCGAGTGAAGTGTGTCTATTGAAAGCTCTTCAGCAGACTTAAGAAGCTTTGATTTATGATTTAAGGGCTGGAATTGTTCAAAATGTACCAGCAAGAAAAACAAAGGTATGCTTTTGACTTTTAAGCATTACCCATTATCCAAAAAATCCAGCTGTCAGCATGTGATTACAACATCCATCTCAGGTAATTGAGGCCTGTTCATGCCTATTCCTGCTTCTTGGCAAAGGTCTTTGCAAATCTGTCAGCAAATTGAAGGACAGTTCTGTGGAAGTGAATTTGTTTGTAGCCTGTGTGTGTTTTTGACTGTAAATTGTGTTTGGCTGTCTCTTTGGAGGTTTGATTTATTGGCGGTCTTTTGGCAGGTTTCTCCCTTGAAGAAACCAGAGCTTTATGCAATACATCTCCACCAACAGCTGACAGAACTGGGCCAAAAGATTGACACACCGAGATACAATACTTGCCTTCCACTGTTTGCACTTGGTTTCTTTCAAATAGATCTTTAAAGCTCAACTAATTTATATTTAAAATATTAAAGGAAACTAAAGAGATGTCATGGGGAGTATTGCATGCATCAGTAAAGTTGTATTTGCTTGGAACACATCAAATCCTACGAACCAAAATTTGATGCTTTACAACTAAAGGATGTATTAGTATGGTCAAAACAGAAATATGGTTAGAATAAAGTGTCTGTGGTGAATCTGTTTCAGTGTGAAACAAAAGGTCCTCATGATAAAAAGTGGCTTTAAAACTTACAGAGGATTTCATCTCATGTATTCCCTTCATCTGTGCTCTGCTCGGTGACTCAGATTTGGCGGACATCAGCGTCAGTGGTTTAAAATTGTGGTGATCTGATTTGTGGAAGGAATTTGGTTTAGTCCTCAACCACGAAATGAGAAAGGAGAAAAGGTGAGAGACAAACCAAAACCAATGCACAGCCACTGCCAGACTGCTGAAATCTGCACGTTATTCAAGTTATGTGAGGAGAGGCTTGAAAAAAAAGATTTGAGAAATGATGAGAGTAAAACAAAAAAAATCTGGACAGACCACTCACAGGCAGCACAGGCAAGGTGATGATATTTATTTAATACAACTCTGACTTTGAAATTCCTGTGAGTAAAGTTTTATTATGTCTCCTGTGGACAAAGTCAAAGACTTTTTGTCTTTGCTCATCTCGAGCTGTATATGTTAAATTTCATCCTGCATTCTCTACCAGTAAATCACTCACTGGGAACTTGAAATTCATCACTACATCCAACACCTGCCATGGCAGTAAGTGAGGCAGAAAAAGACTCAATGGTTATCATCTTTTTGTTGGTTAACCTACTTGTTTTGTTGCTTTTAAAAAGGCATCTGTATTAATTAGACTTTCATATTGAAAAACTCAACCCCTGACAGCTGTTTGAACTAGTCCTTCACATCAAGCAAGCTAAATTCGCATCATGACAAATGTGTCTCTGTGTCAGGTTCCCCATCAGTGGTCTTTCTGATGGAGAGTGGCACCACGTGGCTGTCAGTGTGTCTGCCAAGCAGCTGGCCCTGTACGTGGACTGCTCTCTGCTGGAGAGTGTGGACTGGGTGTACCACGGCATGGGGATCACCCCTGATGGACTGCTCCTGGTTGGAGGAATCATTGAAGGCTTTGAGACTCCATTTGAAGTAATTGTTTTCAGTCTGCTTTTATCTGTTTGTCCTGCCCTGTGAATTCTGTTGTATTGAGTTTATTTTATAAATGTGATGATAAAACAAATATTGACATATGGAACGGTCAAACTGAGGACCTTAACAATCCCATAATATTTTATTCTACATGTATGTAACATAAAACACGTTATATCAAAAGATGGTTTATGCAATGGCCATATGAATTTCCAAACCATTCTGTTGTTATAGGCCACATGTGTATTGTCCAGTTTATGTGAAGTTATTCATGCTAAAAGAACATGCTTATCCTTGCACATTCACACACAGAGAGAACACACGCACAGATTTTTAAAACCATTGGCTCTCTCTAACCATGTTTCCTTTTCATCTCAGACACAAAGAGGTGTAGTCTGTACTCTCTGGAAACCAACTGTTTGTTTTTGCAAAGTATGCTCAGCTTTGACCTGCTCTAACCATAACCTCTGTTACCTCCCAAGCACCGGTGTTACGTAATATTACAGAGGAAACACTGATGAATGTTCAGATTGGGCATGAGTTCAGTATCTCAACCTCTCCCTGAGGACATCCCACTTTACTTTACTTTGTAGTCTTTGGATTACAGCAGAAATCCTGTGGAGTAAAACATGCAAACTCCTTTAAATCATATATCAGCTTTAAATCAACCAGAACATTTGAGCTGTGTTATTGTTATGAATAATAGTAACAACCAGTTATGCAGCCCAAGGCCTGGAATAAGCGGTGTGACTGTATCCTAAAGGAGATGTGCAGAACGCTATAGAGAAATCATCTGGATTTGTTCTTAGCACTAGATTAAAAAAACATAGATACTCCGGTGCCTTGTTTCCCCTGATGACAGATTTTTACTGAGCTCCAAGGACAGAGCACGTCCACACCAAGAGGTGGTGACAGTCGTGCCTCCAGACGGTCTTTTGTGTTATGCAATTCTAGCCATACATTACTGTACTCTACTTTTATCTATAACTTTTACTGTCATCACCTCCACTGCATTATGGACTGTTTGCATTTTAATCCCAGGTTGTGGTAAAAGAAGCATTCGCAAGGCCAGTGGATTCATAGAAAGGCATCTTCACTCACAGATTCATTCAAAACCGTGATTCTCTAATATCATCCTGACAATCAACGCCAAGTCAAATTTTATGTATAAGGACAGACTCCTTGTCACAAAAGTCTACAACATGCTTTGTCTTAAGATCCTTGAGGGGAAAGCTTCCCAAAAGAGATCATTTTTAACAATTACAAATTATTGAAACGCTATACACTTTTTTACTTTCCTGGTATCCACACCAGAATACGTTTCAGAGGTAATTTAAAGTGAATGGATCTTTTGTTAAATCTACGAATAAACGTCTCCCATTTCAGATTTGGATCACTTAATGTCCAGATACCTCATCAATCCACAGCTGTATTCACGTAATCCCTGGTTATAAACATCTGTCATTCAGTGGGAAGTTAGAATGCTGAGTTCTGCTGACCAGAAGGGACACAGTGCAGTTTATCTTTGATGCATTCAACATTTTTTTTTTTCAATTTGCATCTGTTTTAAGAACCCATTAGTGCATCTGCATTAGTTTACAGACATATGTTCTATAAGTCTTCATTAATCAAAATTTAAATCACTTGAAACAGTTTCCTAACATGAAAGCGCACAGCAGACATTGTTGTTTGGCTGACATATGTAATGTGGATATTTCAGGACATTATGAGTTCTTTTTCTGGCATGGATTCAGATTTTCTGTAGAAAACATGTTAAACATCAGCCCTACAACATCATTCTTTCATACACAGTGATGTTTCTGTACTGAGACAGTGAACAAAGGTTCCTTGAAGGCTGTCTTCAACACCTCTGTAGTTATTCCCTGCGTGCATTTTTAGGACCATGCTCACACCAGGTAATCCCTTGGATGTGTCGGAACCTGCTTATGAAACACTTATGATTTGATTTAACTCTAAAAGGTTGCAGGAGGAGGCCATTGAGACAGTCTGCTCATAACTCAGGGACGTTTTGTGATGACTTCAGGCCTAAGTTTCTCAAAAGGCAGCTTTGACTGCGCTGTCTGTGCTGTGATCCTGACACAGTGATCCTGACAGAGAAAACTTCACAGTTGATTCAAAAGATCAAGGGAAGGAAGAAATTACTGAAGAATGGTGGATAAGAAGTTTGAGAAGAGAGGAAAAGGTAAAGACAGTCTGAGAAACGGGTGGAAAGGGAGAGGGAAATGAGAGTGAGGTTGGAGAAGTCAGACATAACAAAAATCATAATAAAACAGGTTTAAAGGGCAAAACAGGAGCTTCTTTTTTAGTCATCAGCCTTTTAATTACTTTCTGACTTATCCTTCTCTGAGGGCTTAGACTCCTTGACCACACCTCAGCCTGACGGGCATCTTTTCTGATGTCCGTAGCTGGGCCAATATTCTGTCCTTCTGTCCTCTGATAACTTGCTGCTTCAGCTTAAGTCTAATCTTGGGCCTGTGTCCTTGAACAATGTTTTTTTTTTTTTTTTTTTTTTTCACCCTGGCAGCCTCCACAGCCCTAATTTCATCACAGTGAATGTAATATAGGTATAAAGCCTGAGAGCATGTAGTGAGACATTTAATATGTTACAAAAGTGTGTTAGTGTGTGTGTGTGTGCAAGTGTAACTTTTCACACTTACACACACACTAACACACTTGTGAAACATACACACACACACACACACACACACACAGATGCCACCTCTTATACAGCCTAAGGCTGAAGGTTTTATATTTATATATATAGGCTGATATCTTTGTTTATGTTTGGCCTGGTTCCAGACTTAATGGTAAGGAATTTATGAGTCACATTAAAATAGATGTCTTTCAGTAAACTCTGTTTTTTGATGTGTGTGTGTGAGAGAGAGAGTGAATGTGTGTGAGTCGATTATTATTTTTGTTCGGTAAAAACTTTGCATGTGCAATTAAAAAACTATCAGACTTAATTGATTATAATTCTCAGCTTTCTGTTTTTTTTCTCAGTTGTGGATACATTTGTTTTCCATTATTAAGCTGTAAAATGCTTGATGACTATGAATCATGTCAATTTCTATGTAAAGTGATATGTTGTAGGTAGGGTTTGCAGGAATTTGTATGACTTGTTAGTTAACATAAATTCCAAGTTGGCTACTACATGAACACACTCACAAGCCCAGCAACCACCTGTAGCGTCGCGTTTCTACGCAGGAGAGACTCAAGAACAATGCACCTGACTTGACATGTTAGCACAAGCTAATCACTGTATTATTTGGCACATACCTGCTCAACAGAAAGCCACCTCTGGTCACTCTAAGTCCTGAGCTGCTCTCCAGGTTCCTGAAAGAGACTGAAAGCAGAACCAAGCTTTACCCTTGTTCAGGAAAAAGCTTTGTCTGTTTGGCGTTTTGTTTCACTTTAGTTGTGTTTTCTTCCTCTGTGCTACGTTATCTATTGCACCTGCTCAGAAAAGCTTCTTTTGCTCACGGTCATCAATATGCAAAATCACATGTTGTTATTGGCCGAGGTAGTCATGTCTATCCCCTGCCCAGAAACACAGACCAAAACATTAACATACAGGCAGAGGAGGGGGTTGAGGAAGACACAGACACTAACATGCATGAATCGAGGCCCATAAGAGAAGATTCCTGCAAAAGTTGACATTTTGGGTTTTTTCGGACAATTATATAGACCCTACCTTTAAATTTCATGCTTTAGCCAAATGTAATTTTTAAACTTGAGTATAAGCCATTTGCAGTTCAGCCAGACAACTATAGGAACACATAAACAGTAATTTGAACAGTAACTACACTTTAATTTTAGAAACTTATCTATGCACACTTTACTTTTTGCATGGAAATAATCTATGGGTCTTTGCAGGGTCACATCCGACAGTTGACCTTCCTGATGGGTGATCCAGGGGCTGCCAAGCAACACTGCAGCCTCCACCCGCCCCGCTGTGGTGAGATTGTGCCAAAGCCTCCTCGGTCCCCACGCACGAACAACGCCTTGGAGGTGAGGAAAGATGAATAGAAGAGGGGAAGAAAGGGGATGAGGAACAGTCATGTTCTTTCAAAGCATTGTTCTCCTCGTTTGACTTTTGTACACAACACAGCTCTGACACTTCTCTGAGGTGTTTAATGTGAGGCCAGATGTCTTCTGAAGCCCGTAGACCAGACACCCAGGCTCCTGTAGATAATACTCTGACATATTTGTATACAGTGAAGCATAAAAAGTTATGATTGGAGGATTAAAATAGGAACTTCAGTCTACAGTGGTTTTTGATCCAGTCTGCTGAATTTAATAACAGTAAGTGTTTGCTTGTTCATTGGTGTAAGCCTTAACCTTGTTTGTAATTTTCAAATTTGGAAAACTGTCTCTGCTGTGTCCATACAGAATCTTCTGCTGGCCTCAAATGACCTGGAAGACCTCCTAGGGGAAGATGAGTCATTTTTTAGCTATAGCAGAACTGTAAGTTTGATATTTATGATTTTTGTTATGAATTTCCTCTTTTTTGAGCTGCTTAAAACAACTGAAGCTTTATTCTGCTGCTGTGGTAGAAGAAATATGTGACCCACTGACCGGTCTCGGACAGCTCAAGTCATGAACTAACCACTGCTCTGATGTCACCAGTCTGTGAGACCAGCGTCTGGCATTAATTATCACTGCGGTGCAAAGCCTCAGGCGTCTGAGGCAAGAAGCAGCCGGCCCACCTCTCGGCCCTGGCTGGCTCTTCCACTTTGCACATGTGTTTCTATATACATGTGTGAGTCTGTGTGTTCTGTGAGACGCCTGTGTGGCTGACCTGTCTGTGCTCTGGAACATCAGTCTTTGTCTGCTCACAGGTCTTTGTTGAACACACCAGGGTGCTGACGCTAAGACTGCGCTCAGATCATACAGTTGTTAATTGAATCAACAGTCTGACAGTTCATTTTTAGTGATTCTGAAAATGGAAACACTGGGAAAAAATGCAAAAAAAGAAAATTAAACATGTAGTTATGATCATAGCCTTTTGAAGTTCTTAGTTTCTTTGGGACAAAACAGAAATTTAGACACCAACTGGACCAGCCTCCACAACCTTAGCTTTTAAGTAAGAGCACAGCAAAACAACTAGTTGCCTGTGGTAAAGTGCTTACTTTTTTCATTCAGCTGTCTTAGGGTACAGAAGTGTGGTACACCTGGGACTGGCCACCAGTCATTTACAGGGCTGACACACAGAGACAGAAAACCTGTTATACACACACTCAAACCTACAGATGATTTAAAGTCACCAGTTACCTGATGGGCATGTTTTTGTACAGTGGAGTACCTGGAGAGAACCAAGCATGCACAAGAAAACACAAATTCCACACAGAAAGGCCCAAATTAAACAGGTGACCTCCTTGGTGTGAGGCAACAGCGTTAACTAATGCACCACTGTGCAGCCAGGGGTCTATTCAGTGAAAATTGATTTGGTTTTGTTCCATTAAAATGCAGATCCTATCTAGCTCATACTTTTTAAGTGCCATCTATTTATCAATTCTGACTTTTTGTCTTTTGAAATAATTGACCTAGAGGTCTTGGTCGGACAAACTTGGACTTTTTTAGTGCTAATCTTGAGATACGGGAAATGAAAAAAGTGTTTTTGCAGACAAGATGAATCTAATCAGTAGTGTTTTTGCAGTATTTCCATTTTTATGGAAAAATTATCATCTCGAATGTGAATGAAATAACATTTTCAGAAGGCAAGTTTTGCATCTTTATGAAGCAAGCATAGGGAGATGTTTCTTGTGGTGCTTTTTTAAGCTCTCTGTCCGCTATATGTAATGAGCTTGTCTGTGTGTGTAAATGTGTGCGCGTGTTTGTGTGTCTGTGAACGCAGTGGAACTTCACTGTGTGCTAAAGATTTCGTGCTCTTTCGAGTACGATGAAGTTCTGCGAGGAAAAACATAAGACTACTTAGTCTGTCAGATTAAAAAAAAAGGTATAGATCAGATTTATGAGAGAGGGATCTCTAAATCACTTCTGCTTTGATCTGGTGCTATGTGGAAATAAGATTGACTCGACTTCCAAGGGGGGCAGATGGGCCACCCCACCTATACAATGACAGGGGAAACACTGTGTTCATACCATGTTTTCCTTCCTCAGACTCATTCTGATTCCCAAACTTGCCTCAACATGCCTGGACTTGACTTCTGGTTATGATCATATACCGATCTGATATTGTTATGAAAAATTATGTCATATTATGTTTGTAGTAGTTTCTCTGCTGTACAGTATGAGCTCATAAATAATTTTCTTTGGTTTAATGTCATGCTGAATTCACTCACACAAAGGGATTTAAATGTCCTTCATGTCACTTATAAAGCCATTCAGTGTATGCCTGCTTTAGGGGACAACTTTAGTATAAATCTTCTCTGCCACTGCCCGTGTAGTTTAACTAAAGTAGTGTCACTCCTCAACAGGATCAATAAAAGCAGCAGTAACCTGCATGAGTATCCCTGACTGGTTTGACTATCAGGAAAGGAGTCGGTCAATGTTGGAAGCATTTGAAATTCACTGAGTTCAAAGATTCCATTTGGTGAGTCCCTGAACTCCCTGACAAACCGAATGTTCAGCAATGAACTAATGTTTAAATGATTCGTTTGATTAAGGAGTCCAAGTGAAGTTGGCCAAACATAATTTGGATAAGTCCATATTTAACTCCAAACCGAGCAGCCCCATCTGAGACCACATTCATGAAGTAATAACATTAAATTCAACATTTAATTCTCCTCAAGTGAGGATGATTATTTAATTTTTTTTATTGAATTTAAACCGACATTGAAAGAGTTAGTTTGGGAATGTGTTAAGTGTGAATGTACATACCCCGCTTTAATCTGCCTGACCAGACAAAGTTGGGTTCCTGAAATGTGTTAGAGTTGTTTACATTGGCACTGGCAGAATAAACTGAGTTTCTGGAGACTTAAAAGGAAAAAGAGTAAAGACTGTGCACCTTGAAATTCAGGAAGAAGGAGCTAGTAAGATTTTCTTCTTCTAAATTCTCTTTGTAGTATACAGTAGTGTACTCCAAAGCAGACTATAGACCAGACCGTGTCGTGCCGGCTCCAGCATATACAGTTTTCCCAGCAGGATGGCATTGAGATGCCTTTGTGATGACGTTTTCTAAATCTAGTCCTCCTGCTGTTCTGTGTTGTGGATTATTGTTTTCTGCAACAAGCTGCACTAAATCTGTCCTAATAGTCACTGAAATTCCTACAGCCGGGTGCATCTCTTTCTCATTATCTGTCTCCCTGCTCATCTGTTTCTACTTTTCATTTTTTTATGGAGTCTGAATGTGCCGTCTCTGGCTTTTTGTCTGCATCTTTCTTTCTCTTTACGTTTCTGCTTTTCCTTTTATTTTTGTCTCCTGTATGATAACTTCTCATTCGTCTCTCTTTATGTCTTTCCCCGTACAACATTAAAGTATGCAGTGATTGTTTACTCTGCTGCATGTAGTAACATCTATTAGAAAAAAATGGCAAAAAATATGTCCATAAGACTTTAGAGCATTTTGATATCCAAATAGACTCAGTAATTGGGAAATTGAACAAGGTGAAAGAGCCCGACCCTGCTTCACCCTGCATTCTCACTAATCATCATGTTAAGATAACACGGTGCTTGTTTAGGCTTCATTTACACAATAAAACATAGCCCTTTGAATATGTCTCTTATTTAATTTTCCTCCAGCTTCTCTCATTCTTGCTGATTATTTTCATCATAGCTGATTGATCAGACAAAACATTTATTTCAAATATATTTCACATGTCTCCATTAGAACCTGCAGCAACATTTTGCAAACAAAATTAATATTCGGCAAAAGGACACAGATTTGCTGTAAGGGTCATTTTTAGCTGCAGCTTATCGTATAGTAAACAGAGAATGGGGCAGCGCTCAGTCTGTGAAGTCTGCAGCCTGTTTCTCATTAAATCCATGCAGACCGGGCCTGAGGAGGTATAGCCGTCATGTCTCTGGCTCTCCTCACAATCTGCATATTTTAAAGGAAAAAAAAAAAACATTAACAAGACACGTTTCTCTTTCGCTGAGGTCTGCTGCTGCCGTCTTTGAAGCGTAACATTACTGACCGGGGGCCGGGTTGTTGGGGTTTCCTGACTTTGATGCATGTCCTGTCTGGGGCCAGCAGCTCCCTTGACAGGTGCTCTTTTTGGGAGACATGGCACTCCTTGGTTAGTCTGCAGCTCCACTCTGCACAAAGATGTTAAACACTCACAGAGGTCAGAGACCTTAGCTTCACATGTAATCACAAGACTAGAGTTATGAACTTCAGTGTATGTTAATGGCTTTGAACTTAGCTTTAAGTGAAATGCCCTGAAGATGATAGAGTGATTTTATTAAAAAACATGCTAAACACTTGTTTTGTTAGCTTCTGATCTGATGGTATCAAATCTCCTCACTGATTCATGTAGAAATGTGATTTTTTTTTTTAAAAAAGCATGAGGTGTGTTGGAGGGAGAGACAGAGCATGACACATCTTGGATTGTTTTTCTTTGACTTAACGTCAGTAAGAGTGGATCAGTTCGTCTAAAGGCTTTCAGTTTTGTAAATTGTGGTAGTGTATATGTTAAACAGAAGGAATGAGAGAGATGCAGGCTCACACACAGAGGCAGAACCCTTGTGGTCATTATATTCCTGTTCCATATCCTATCACAGCCAAGTGTTTCCACTGGGGTCCCTGGAGAGGCCTGCTGCATAAAACTTGTCAAACAAAGGCTTTTTAACAACCTAGCCAGCTGAGGCAAAAACAAAGAGAGGGAAAAGCACTCCATTATTTTCACACTTCTCCACAACTCTGTGGTCAGGGAAATATTTATTTAGTAATTGGCACTAGTTTCTTATTGAATAACTATACCAAAGACCAAACTTTAGTGCCTGAAGAAAGGTGAAATGCAAGCAAGGCTAAGTTTTATAAATATTCAGTTTAGATCCAGTCTTCATTTCCTGAACAGCACTGAACGCTCAGCCGTGTAAAGAATGAAAACAGGAGGTCTCTCCTCTTTCTCTGATTCTCTGCTTCATACTTAAGTCTTTTTCCTTTTTTGAGCTGTTGTGCCAGAAATCGCCTCGTACATGGATATCTGCTGCACCAACAGATCCAAGCTAATCAGGCTGGTGGAGGTTCTGGACTGATGTCACACTTTTTCCGCTGAGCAAAACAGCATGTCACCTGATCTGCAGTTACAGGCTGTGGAGAGTTTTGTGACTCCTGTGGTTGTGTTTAAGTTTTCTCTTTGCTGTTCCTCTTTTTACTCTACTTATGTAGTGCAGGACGGAGACAGCTGTTATTTAGGGTTTTTCTAGAAATAGTAACCTTATTTTACTAAGATGAAGAAAAAATGATCACTTTTTACGAGTAAGTGTAAAAGACCTGCCATGTTTAAGTAGATGGCCTTTACTCTTATAACTCAGGCACACCATACTTTGATTTATATAATCGTTTTAAAAGAACTGGAACCATACAAATTGTTCAAAAACTTGATGATCTTATATTCCACCATTAATCTCAGTATTTACTCAAGACTCAGTTGTTAAAGTTTAACTGCCAAAGAATGAAACTACAGAAAAAATGGCAACGTCTCTTCAATATGCTGATAAAAAAGATTTAGGGATACTTTTGTATCATTTTAGTCAAAGTTGAGGTACATCTGCATTATGGTAAAGTAAAGGACAGATACTTGTGTCACGTTTGCTTCAATAATATTCTCAAACACAAATAAAGATTTAAAAACAACCAAGTTTACAAGCCCTCTTTCATTGTTTTATCTTTGCCTTGGAACTCTGAAAAATTAAGTAAGTTATTTTTAAAAGATCACCATAGCCAGTTGGTTGTCTCATAAAACACTAAACTTAAAGAGCTCTGAGGAAGAACAGAGCTCAATGTGTGTGTGTCATCTTCTGGCAATGCAGTGCAAGAAGATGACACACTGCTGCAGGAACATGTCCGAGCAGCAGCAGCAGAGGGAAAAGAGCATTGATTTAAACAGCGCTTTTATTTTCAAGATGCTGTTTTGAAGGCTCATATTGAAACAATCCAAATGGTCCATCTGGGGTGTGAGAGTCTGGATCTAAGAAAAAGCAAAAGGAAGACATAAACTTAAAGCAAACATTCTAAATCATCAAAGCACAAAGCCAAGGAAGCAAGCTTTATGTTAGCTGTTAAAAAGAATGCTTTTATTTTGAAAGCAACATGCAGTAACTTTTTATCCACTTGGCAAGGTTTGTTACTGTTCCCAATATAAAAATAAAGGAATTACAGACATGCCAGGAGTCTCTCAAATCATGGAGCACTTGAGGAAGAAGGGATACACAGATAACAGAAGAAGAGGAGGAGGTGTGTTTGAGTTAAAAATAGCGAAAACTGTAAAAGATGAGGTCTTATACAAGTTGTTTCCATCCCTGTCACCAAGACACCCTGAATAATATTCTCAAAGCAAGAAGCCGCAACATGCTCTCACTCATAATCAACCTCTCCAAGACTGTTATTAACTTCAGAGTGTGTCTGCTCTGATGATAAATCAGCTGTGTTAATGATTGTTACTGTCACCATGTTACATCAAAAACCTGTAGTCTTCCTCTTTTTTGTTTTTGTCAGAGTAATAAACTACTCAGTGAACGCTGACAGCCGTACGCTACAGTTTCTGCTCTGAAATGCAGAAAGGATACTGTTGTCAGCACAGACAGTGGGGCTCTCTGGAAGCTATTATGTGGCAGGGAGATGTATTGGGAAGTTGTTTAGAATTAAAAAGAGATTGATTTCCCCCGCACATCTGCCCTGCAGTCCTAAAAGCGCCCACAGTGGTTCTGTTTGCCCTGGATCAACCTCCCTCTGCTCTTATTTATTTTTATTGCACTTTATGCCCGACCACTTCTCCTTTTGTTCCTAAAAGACATGAAGTAATTCTTCCTGTGGCAAGAAGCTGCTCCGCATTTCTCAACTTTCATTCAGAAGAAGTCTCCTCTTAGCGTCAAACCAGTGGAGTAAATCAAGCTAACCTCTGACAATCCTCCGTGAACATATACCCTCAAATTTCTCTCAACTGTGGTTGTTTTGCTGAATCAGGGCACTGCAGCCTGCCCTTCTTTTAATTATTCTCCAAAGGCTTGTGGTTTCCTTTAGGTTTAGCTTTGTGCATGTGCAAGAGGAGAAGGGGTTCCCTCACAGCATCCCTGGTTTCTTGTGTCGTGCTTCCCTGGTTTGGAAAGAGCGTTCATTCACTGTAGCAGCAGGGTTAGTTGCCCGTGAAGTTGTGGTTTGTATGTTATGCCAGCAGCTCACTTGTTAGCCATTAACTTGCTCCCTCAGTATAGCTTGGTATTTGGACTGCTGGCTAACATTTAAAAGTAATGAGCTCTAACACACAATGCATGGTTTTAAAGTAAAGGAATGATATTCACAGCGTAAAACCCTGCACATCCTCTCTTGTCTTACTCTTTGTCAGTGCTCACAGAGGCCACCCTAAGGCCCAATGGGCCGGCCCACAGTCTCCAGCATATGCCAGATCAGATGTATTGTCATTACAAGCTGTAAGGTTGGTACATGTGGAAGGGTGTGTACCCAGTAGGTGTGTGGGTGTGTCTGCTGGGAGCTGGATCAGCCTCCCGTGCAGAGGTCTGCCTGTGGGTACATTGTGCTCAGAGTTTAAGTGCAGACAGACCTGAGGTGTCTCCTGCAGTCATGCTCCACCATGTTGGATGGTACTCGCTGCTGGGTTGCCTGCTGCTGTTGCTGGATTTGGACAGATTACACGTGCAAGGTCAAAGGCAACGGAGAGGGAAGGTACTGCCTGCTCTAACTCTGCACAGGCCACATGTCTGTCTTTGCTTTTTCTTTGAGTGCACTCATGCAGCAGGATTTGAAATGGCTTAGAGAACATTGTGTTACACACAATGCATATTGTTGTGATTGTAGCACATACACACACACACACACACACCTATTTTAGTTCTTGTTTAACATTTTTCACTACATCACCATGAGTTATACATTATGATGTAAGTAATGTCACAGTACACTTGTTATGCAGCATATTTAACTAGTATTACACTTGGAAACAAGACATCAAAATACTGGTAATGACACTGGTAATGTCCATGGTAGTAATACTGGTAATGATCATTTTCAGCTTTGATCCCAGCTATTGGTGGCACCTGGGTGGTCCGGCTGGGAATTCAATCCAGGCTCATGAAGGTGTTTTGAGCTCCTGAATGAAGTCACATGCTATTTCTTGTGCACATGACAATTGTGTTGAAAACACACACAAACTGGGGTATTTGAATACACAGGGAGGTATGACATGCATGCTAGTTGTGCTTTGATGCTTGACACTTTTGGTTGTTTCAGCAACACAGACAATACAATTTTTTTTAAATGCTTCACAGACTATTTTTTTAACTTTTAGCAACAATTTACTAATTTCCTCCTACATTTCAGATGTGGTCAAATCTAAATATTGCCATGTGTTTCTGTCCTAAGTCTTGAAACAGCAGAATTCTGTCATCATGCATTTCTCCAGGTTAAATTGCCTACTGCTGCTTGCAAGACCAAGCCAGTCTGAGAACGTCTGCATACCTGTGTCTTGGTTAGATTTACAGACCTTGCCATTTGATTAGCCCTTTGTAGGAGCAAGTGTTCATTGTCTGCATGTGTGTGCTGATGATAGCGGCGTAGCCTGCAGCTCTTTGTGTCAGGCTGAGAGGCCTCCATTGATTTCTCTTTGCTCTTAACAGAGGATTATCAGCTGTGCATGGAGGCAGACTTCTGGGCAGGCTTGTGCTGATGGAGTGACACTGAGGTTTATTATAACCATTTATTTAGTCCAGGTGGGCTATGTCAACATCTGCCCTAAATTTAATTGATGACTTTCTTTTACCATCAGTATTTTTTTAAAGTTAAGTCATGATGACTGAAATTGTCCTTTATGGGAGGACAAATTCGCTCATGAATACTTTTGGTAAATAGATCCAACGTGATAAGTGTTCTTTGTCAAATACAGATGATCAACAGCAACCTCATCAATGAGATATTTTAACTTACCTCAGTTCATTAAATCACAGTAAAAGTCACAGGTGCTTTATTCAAAACTGCCAGCATATCAAGTTTCCCACCCCTGTAGCAGCGGCATCACCACACTAAATGTTAAGAGACTCTGAACTGCACATTGATACTGTGACTGAAACAATAATAAAACAAGCCCATGTGACAGTGTGATGGATTATTAAAGAGTTTCAAGTCTCTGCAAGTCAGACCAACGGCTGCTTCTAGGCAGTAGAGATTTTTCATAATGTGAAAAGCTGGAATGCTTTTGTGGCGGTTACATTTCTGTACTTTTGCTTCCATATTCAAGAATTACCCAGGTCGGTACGGTCCACTGCAGGGGGTATTCTTGTGCGGTGTGGAGCAGATTCTTGTGGACTCCTATACGTAGGTGTGGAAAGTAAATTGATTCATGTGTTGGCATTTGTTATGTTTTCTTCCTATGCTGAGCACTGCAGGAGCTCAAATTTGTCAAAGCTGTCATTCATGTTGCATCCCTCTTGATCCAAAAACCATACAACCATTCGGTAAATTAATGTAACAGAAACAAGCTGCATGTTTAAAATTGAAACTGACACATGTAGTGTAAGTTTGATCTATGTTTCATCTGTTATAACGGAAGAGACTATGATATTTACTGCTAGCAAGTCACTAGAGGGAGCTTCAAATGTTTTGGCTCCATTATAAAGAAGCAGTTGTATCGTTCACTGTCTTTCATAGTTCATAGATTAACACATCAACAAGAGGATAGTGTAGAATCCATATGTCTACTAATCAGGTCCACTGTTGAAATTTTTGCTCCTTGATGCCACATAATGTGCACAAGTGTCTTTTAGCAAGATACTGATTCTGAGATTACTCCAAAAAGGCTGCTCCATGAAAATTCAAATGTGAATTTGAACAAGAACTCAGTGGTTCTCCGTGTATCTCTAATGTATCATAATGAGTTCAGTGGAACGGTGTGTAAAGAGTGTCAAGTCATTAAAAGATCAAGTGTTAAGTGCAGTTCATTTACCACTGAGCATTGTCCTCTGGGTTAACAGACTAGGCACTAAATTATTTGTGGTTATGCAAGATTTTATTTCAAGGAGAAAAAGAAAGAGTCATGGTCGGCCTTGGAGAATTAGAAAGCATTACCTGAGCCTGTGAAATGATTCTGTCTGCTCCTCAGCCTGCAGCCATACACACTGACACAGAGTCAAACACTTGATACCCTGGCTGTCATTTGTTCACCTATAGATATAGGTTGGGCCAGAACTTTAATCACTCATGCTGTACCTGTAGTCAGCAGTGTGTTGACAGCATACACAGGCCTGAACATACAATGAAACACATAGTGTGTCCGTGCTTGCTGAAGCTTGTTATTTCTGAGCATAAACAATGTTTGTTTTGGCTCATGATACAAAAGCTACTAATCTGGAGCATGCGTTGTGTTGTCTGCTTTAAAGATACTCTCAAGAGTGTTTCAGCCGTAGGGTGAAGGACCTGAAGAGGCTATTGTTTTTAATTGTATTGCATTCCTCATAGACTAAGTGTTCAGTCGAAGGTGTAGAGGCTTCTAACCAACAAACTAACTTTTCAGAGTATTTTAGCTAAGTATTACCCAGCTGGGGGTTATGGAAGTGTCCATCAGGCTGCAGAGGAGATAAAAAGGGGACAGTGTTAGTTTATTTACAACAACTATCAGTATAACTATTGATCTTGCAATAAAAGGCATTTTTTGTAGCATGTGACACCATATTTTGGTCTCTTACCGATGTCAACCTTTCATGGGTCTTTATTTATCTGGCTAGCGCTCCACCAGGCGCTTAGTTTCACTTGAGATACCATTAAAAGACAGCCAATTGTTCTTCAAATTTAGAGTTGATGAATTATGTTCTGGTTCCACGCTAATTTCATGGTATAGCAAGTAAATACAACTCAGAGAGACCATGCAAAATTGAATTTAGCTGTAACAATTACCCAGAGTTCCCTCCAGAAAGTAACTTGAGCTCCCGTCCATCCCACAACCACACTGTGGAATATTTCAAACATAAATTTCATAATAAAATGCAACTTTTCTACCTTTTGGTGTGTAGTTTAATCAAGCTTTCTTGGTCCTTATCACAGTGGTTACTGGCTTGACTCCCAGCCACATCACTTTGCTGCATGTCATCCCCCACTTCCCTCTTCCAAGTTTCCCTCTCTTTGTTGTTATCTCATTCAAAAAGGCAAGAATGCCTAAAAAAAGGTTTTTTAAAAAACCTTACTAACCCCCCTCTTCCAGTTTAACATCTTTTGTATTTTTCTACCTCTCACTTTCCTCCATTAGTTCAATCTTAAATAAACCAATGCCAACTGCCATTTGAACAGCTGTTTGGTTGTAATCAAGCACAGCTGTGCTTTGAGGTGCATGCTAACTACAGGATGCAGTCATAGCCACATTAACAAAACTGACAACATGCTAATGCTCAACAATGTGGATTTAAACCGTGTCCAGCTTCTCACTTAGGCTTGTTAACAATTCATAGACCCAAGGTGCTGTTGTGGTTGATGGCAATGTAAATAAAAGATGTTTACTTCTATGTCTCTGACTATTGACTATGATACAGCTAGCAAGGGTGATCATATTAAACATTAAGTCAGCACTATTTAGGCACTGTTTCATATTCTGAAATTTTATGCAAAAGCTTAAACTCTGATATGTTATAAAATAGAGAAGTAACTTATATTTGACTATAAAAGCTTTTTTGAAATGAATACAGTGCCGTAGCTTACTTAATGAGATGTACCCTAAAAGATGACTCTGCTCTGAGTATATCTTTTAGCGTGCATACTCCTGTTTTCCTGCTCTCCATGACTCTGAGCTTCTCTTCACTGCTCTCCATTTCAGTCCATTAGGGTCATCAAACTTAATTTACAGTCCTCTGGTTCCGATCCCTCTCAGCAAGGCCTCTCTTCCTGCACCGCAGGTCCCTGAGGCCTAACATATTGATGGGTTTTGTTGTGTGTTTAAGTGCTTTTAATGTTTTATGGCAAGCACAGGAGAGAGACTGGGTCATAGTGTTTAGGGTAGTGTTCATTTTTCTGTTCACCTCTGGACACCACAAAACTTTTAACTGCTTTGTTTGTTTCTCTTAAAAGCGTTTTTTTGAAAGAGTCAATAACAATAGTATATTGTGCCCTCTCATTTTATTAACCAAACTGATTTATAGAGAGCCATTATGGTTTGTTTTATTGTCCCCTTGTCATGTTTTTCTAGGGGACACTCCAGTAGGGGAAGTAGTTTCCTCCTGTGGAGTACCAGGGTATTAAAGAGTCAGAAACAGGTGCCGCATCAGCACATTTCTTGAAACAAGGTGAAAAGTGGAAAATAGGGACTTGAAGCCTACATGTACAAAACAATCAGCATATTTGCTGTGGTTTGGCTACACCAAACATCTTGGAGAGAGCTACGCAAATTTTAATTAGATACATTAGATAAACTCATTTGAAATGAGTTTGAATGAATTTGAATGAATGTCTGAAATGCCAGACAGGCCATGTGTCATTGTCTGACACACACAAAGAGGCAAGCTAATAGACTGGAAGACTAAGAGTCCAGCTTTATGTCAGTGAGATGATGACTACTATCTGGAAGGGGACTGAGTCCCTTTTTGGACCTTTTATGTTAGAAAACAAAAAAAATATAACAACAACTCACATGGTTTCAAAGTGATCTTTTCATTCTCTGACTTGTTTGTTGCTGAAATGGCGTGTCACTGCTTATTTCTGCTAAAATCTCTATAGTAATTTAATGTTCGTACAACAAATATCCTCTCCTCTGGAGGCCAAATGTTTCCTCAGATTGTTTATGCCACTCTCAACAGAAGGCACATGTAGTCCAGCTCTCAAGCAATATACTTTCACTCAGCTATTGTTTTGTCTAACTGAAGTAACAGTGATCACATCACAAACTGCAGAGTCTTAAGTGAGTGATCTTTATTGGCCTGTAGACAGACTCTCCCGCTCAGTAACACATCCAAACATCTGTAATCTTTCTACAATTGACACTGAAACATGATATAACCCAGGAAACATCTGTTAGATTATCTGGAAATCTGTTCATGAATAAGCTCTAATATCCCTTTCCTTCTTCACAGAATGGGTTCCTGCGGCGCGGGAGCTCTCGAGGGGATGGGACAGTGCCTTCTGGATCTGATCGGAAAGGTTCAGTAGGTCGTGGGGATGTCTTTTTGATAGATGAGGACACTGACTTGTTAGATCCAATTTTTCAAAACCGTGGACAAGATAACCCTTGGTGGATACCTTCCAGAAATGGTCTCAAGGGAAGCCAGAAGGGAAAGCCTGAAGTTTCCTCCAAAGATTTTGAGGAAAACATAACCACAGATAAAAAGACTGACACTGGTGGGAGGACTTCCTCGCTGTTCCCTGGAAAACCATCTGATGACATAGTTGACCTAGAGATTGGAGGTGCCACCAAGAGGCCCTCACTGGGATTTCCTGCTCTTCCTAAAATCCCAGATCCAAGAACAACAACAGACTCTTTGACAGGGGAGACCAGTGAAAGGTCCAGGTCTGTCTCACCCACACCTAGTGTAATCCATCGGTATCCATCTGCAAAAGCAGAAGATCAGAAAGGAGGATCAATCACCACTGATCAAAGCACAGAGAACAAAGGTAAACATCCAAGGAAAGAGCGCCCTGGCACTGTGACCATTGTGTCCAGAAATGGAGACCTGGTCCTTGGCTCAGATGGGAAAGTGTACCGGCTCCGGAGAGGACCACCTGGTCGAATGGGTCCTACAGGGCCAGAAGTAAGTGGTCTTCATGTTGATACAATACCCAGGTTAAGGGTTACTCCGTAGCCCCATTTTCACCAAGCAGTCCAGTTTGGATAAGTAAAGTTTGGTACAGGTTGTATCAGTAAAGCCTGATCCTTTTTGCATTTCCAAAGCCAACCATGCCCTCTCATGGTGGATGAGGCCGGATGCCGATAACCTTACTAATAGCCCAACAAAGGAGAAAAATGTAACACAGTAAACACAGACCAATGAATGGACTGCAGTGTTGTAGTTCCACCTTTTCGGATTGTATCTGTTAAGTCTGTGTGGGACAGTTTGTCTCTGTAATTTGGGGATACGTCCCAGGATTAGTCCATGGAAATGTTTGTCGTACTGTGACAAACCAAACTGAACTGCTTGGTGGAAAAGAGGCTTGTCAGTCCTCAATGCTCTTTCCCAAATCGCCAAAGGACATTAGAAGCTGTTATACCTGATGTTGATTGCTCAATGGGAAAAACCCCAATATGTTTTTTTAAAGTTTGTAGCAGATTTTTGTATTCGGCTTAAGACAAAGCTTAGGCTTGTTTCACACTGATTTATCTGTGTTGTATGTATGATATCAGCACATTGTGATGTTGGATAAGACAAAAAACTATGAACAGGACTTGAATGGAGAAAGTGTGGTGTCTGCTCATGCTTTACAGCTTGCAAAGGCTGTTTCCCATCAGTGGCCATCTGAGTTAGATCAGGAACATAACATTGCTCAGACATATGTTGATCCACATGTCTTTGATGCTGAAATCTGAACTCCAAGAGAACCACTAATTTAAGGAGTCTTCCAAGTTTGTCACAGCATCATTCAATTTGGTAAGAGTATCCTCTGGCCGAAGAGTTATCTGACTGGTGAAGGGAGTTTAGTTGTTAAGTATTATCCAGTAAGAGGGCTTACCTGGTGTTAGAGATGGGTCATCACAGGGACTCAAGGCAGACGGAACCAGATCCACATTGCACATATGGTCACATCTGGATCAGCCTCTGGAGTCACACTCACATAAAATCCACAAGATCTCTCAGCACAGTTAGAGGGATTGAAGACATCTGTGGGGGACATGAAGGAGGACGTCCAGTTGGCTTGGGGGACTACTTTTCTCTCAGATCTTGCTTTGCATTGGCCGAACCATTAGCCTCAGCAAGAATCAGCCTACATGTTTTTAATAAAAAGTTTGTAAGAGTTAGTTTTAGGGAGAAACAAAAGCAAGTTACTTGATACAATTAGCTTTGCGGATTGGCTGGCAGATGCAATCCAACAGGACTGTGTATTTTGGTGCCTCATGGGGTACCATGCATCTGTTTACACCTGACTTTTCCTCAGATTTATATTTACACTTTTAGACATTTACACTATTTGTTCTCTTAATTTTTTTAGTGATGTTACTGTTTTTCTGATGTTTTTGATCAAGTTGCCAGAAATAACCCAAAACTATAGATATGCAATTAAAGATCTGCTAAACTTACCTGTCTGGTTTCTTCCAGCTTTTAAATCTTTCAGCGTTTTAATGCCAAAGTGTTTCCAGCCTCTCATATAAGTCTTTTATGTTTCTACAGACTTTCAACAAACAAACCATTTTGTTTGCTTTCTTTGCATTTTTTGGTCTTCTTTGGGTAGCTCAAAAATATGACAATGTTTTCACAACAGTTTTCGATTTACTCACTAGTTTTTGTGTTTTTGTTTTTCATTAAGTTAGTGTTTTAAAGTGTTTCACTGGTGCTTGCTGCAATCTCCACAGGGCTGTCCTGGTGAGCCTGGTCTGCCTGGGTTTAAAGGTGATAAGGTAAGATGGACGTGTTAATGGTTTTATAGTCTACGATGATGTGTTGCGTTTGTTAAATCACCACTTTGGGATTTCAATGCACCTCTGTATTTAACATGTCTTGTACTGAGATCTTGTCTTGTTTTATGGCTTAGTTTCATCTTTGGCATTTTCCATTCCCATTCCACACATATATATCAAGTATACCAAAGCCCATTTGCCTCAACAGTGCTCTGTAATATTAGGAAAACAAGACTGCGCTACACCAAGTAGTAAACGTCTCGTTCGTTTTGGTCATATAGGGTAAGATGGGCCGTGAAGGGCGTCCTGGAAAAAGAGGGGAACCAGGGTCTCCTGGACCAGCAGGTTTACCAACTCTGTACCTGTGGAAGAACACAGCTGAGGAATGGGCTGCTTTCCAGGTAAGACAAACACAAAAGGTGGCTACATCTTCTTGGCAGAGTCTGCCAGTTTTCAATAGGAAGCTCCCACAGTGAGGTGTCCTTGGCTGAGACACTGAACTCTGCACAGCTTCTTGTGTCATGAAAAGTTGTTGTGGAACAAGTTTTGGGGATACAAATCTGTTATAATATCCTAAGGAATACTGCAGAGTTTTAAAGATTTAAAGACATTTTTAGATGTAGACACGTGTCAGACAGGGCTAACTGTTTCTTCATGTCTGCTCGTGTGTGAGTTAAGCTACACTAAACCCATCCAGGGATTATCTCACCAAAGAACCAGAGGGATTATATTATCTATCTTTCCATCTAAATCCTATTAAGCCAGCACATGCCATTCTTTAAAACATACTTTTTGCTGATGCGCTTAGACAAGATGGCTTTCCCTCGCTCCTTCTTTGTATAATTTATTATCTGTTACTAGAGGGATATCAAATGTTCCCAAAGGCTAAATCATCTAACTTGACCTGTAGATCCCCTGACTGTTGAAGAAATGTTGTGACCCTGCAGCCAGAGTGCGTGCAGGCTGATGCTCTTTCCTCATCTGTTTAATATCTCTGCAGTGGACACAGCTGTATGTTGTAGAGCGCACCCAGCAGTATGTCAGCATGATGGAAACCCCAAGTCTGTTCTTAGAATAAGAAGCCTGAAATAAAAGTCTGTTAGTATTTTGTGAAGGCGATTTGTTTCTGTGAGTGCTTTGAACTTTCTCTGGACAACCTGCAGAGGTCATTCACATACTCCCATTTTTCCTGAGTCAGAGTGAGTGGTGAGCCACTGATGGATCTTTAGCTTCATTGAGTCTGCAGAGCTGAGAAGCTTATGGTTTTCATTGTCAGATATGTGCTCCCCAGAGAGAATTAGATGTGACACACATTTTATTTCTCTTTATATCACTTTAGGTTGTTCTATTTTTGCTTCTTATTCTCACATTACACTGTGTCTTCATTCTCACTCTAGCAAACCAATTTCTACCAGTTGCTGCGCTCTGGTTGGCCTGTAAGTATACCTAACATTTATTACCCAAATAGTGTTTGGGTGAAGTTCTCCTGGTTCTTGTTGACCTGAGGTTGGTTTCTTTTTTGTGAGCTTGCAGAGTAAAGAAGGTCCTGCAGGTCCACCTGGAGAGATGGGCAGACCAGGAATACAGGTGATAGGCTTGTTGCTTTACATTAATAAATTCTTGTAGTTATAGATTTTTTTTTTAATTCACTCACCATACAATAACATATTTGGTGGCACTGGCACTTTAACAAACCACAGATGCAAGTGTACCAAGTGGTGATAAAACAGGCACAGGCAAAGTGCTTATTCAAGTATCGCTTACTTTTTAACAAACATATTTAATTAAGCTAGCAACTTCTGAAAAGTAAGGACAACAATGACCATAACAAACCAATCATTACATTTTTCCATCAAAAACAGCTTTGTGATTTTTTTTTCAATAAAGATGAATCACAATTTTTGTCTCCTTCCTAGGTTCCTTTCAAAGCTTTTTGCACAATAAATTTACTGACACCTGTGAAATCATTGAGATTTCTGATTTTAAAAAAAATATATGGAGTGTGGGAGCAATTTTGATTTTGCTTTGGACATTCTTTGCATCATTCTGTAGTAGAGTAAGTCTTTGAACTTTATAACATTGGATTTAAGAAATAGTGGGCATTGTGAGTGTAATAATCAGCCCTATTCATAATATGTATAGCTTGTTTTTGCAGAGCCACACAGGTTTTTATTGTTTTGTGGGCAGATCCTCACAACTCTACACAATAAGACAGTAGGAAAACAATCAAAGAGTAGTAGATTATATGTAAGGCCTTAAAATATCATCATAATGTCAATCATAACTCAAAGGAATTCTAAAGATGAACTTTATTTCAATTCCCTTGACAGATTATTTGCAGTTTTTTTCTAAAATTGTAAATGTTTTGTGTTTGCCTGATCTCTTAATCAGGGTCCTCAAGGTGAGCCAGGGGAGCGAGGACAACCAGGGATGCCGGGAGAGATGGTGAGCAGTTACAGTTTACTTCTTGACCTGTAATTTACTAAAGGACAGTTTAGTTAGCTAAAACGTGCTTGATGTTTAACAATGTGTGATCTGGTTGCCCCAACATTTAACACAGTTGGCTCATTATTGAATGAGCTGGGTAATGATGATGCTTAATGTTGCTTTTATATTTGGCAGCACTATTTTATTCATCAGAATTATTGAAATATTAAATTTTAAACCTTGAAATACACATCAAGCTTAATTCGAGCCTTTGTAAGACTGACAGATGATTTGCCATATTCTTAAGGTTTTGTTTTTATCAGATCCACCCATGGGTTCAGGTTCATAGAGTTTAACAGTGAATGTTTCATTATTTGAAGGGAAAGCTGGTGGAGCAGACTGTGGTTAAAGGGAGTGGGTGTTTAGAAACCTTCTGCCTTGAAACTCCCTATGATGTAACCTTTCTCATTTTGAGAGAATAAGCAATGAAATTATATTTATTGCTAAATTAAGAAGTTCCATATTGTTCTAAATTTGATTACCCCAAGGCGTAATGACTTCAGTTTTGTCGTTATAGTTTGAACTCTCATAGCTTTCACATTCTATTCCCTTTTTGTGATGCAGTGCAGGGTCCCATCAGATTTGAAACCTTTGACTTGTTTAACTGAACAGCCTTATATGGTGACGGTGAATCAAACTGTTTTACATCCATGTCAAAAACCTTCTTTGAACACATAAACACGTGCCCTGTTTGTACACTGAGAGCATATGGAAAGTGTGAGCCTGATGTCATATAGAGAAAGGTTTAAACTGGGTAATGAGTTTGTACTGAGGACTAAACAGTGTGGTTCAAACAGTTGAAAACACTCGTGTAACCTGGACAGGAGCCTATGGTCTGTTTAAAGCCTGTGTGGCAGAAAAATATACGAGGAGCTTGTGTTTGTGTTTGAGTCACTGTGCAACCTGCAAAAACGGCAGTACGTTTAATTTCTTCAGACATAACCAAAGGTCAGCTTGTCTGTAAGGTTACACCATGGTCTGTAAGTCTGAACATGTGCATTACCTCAGTGTGCTTTACTATCTACTGCTGAACTAAGGTCAACCAGAAGCAAATGAACTGGCACTACTCTGGGGGATGTGACATGCTGATACATATAGAATAGAATAGAATAGAATAGAATAGAATAGAATAGAATAGAATAGAATAGAATAGAATAGAATAAAATAGAGTTGGACTCAATGAAATTTGTTTTGGACTCAGTGCTAACATCATACTGCCTTCATAAATAATAATAAATTAAAAAAGAACCGTAAACATATACTCAACGGCCAATACACACATACACAAACAACATATTGCACAATGCCCATATTGCACAAACCCACTGACAGGAAAGAACAAACAATAACAACAACAACAAACACATTAGGATACTATTGCACTCCCTACTATCTCCTGCCCTCTGTTTTTATATTAATACACCAAATAATTCTGGTAAATTCTACCAGAACTGTGATGCAAATCCTGTAAACCATAAAGCATTTGCTCTGTTTTGTACGGTTAAAAATTCGGTACCTTTTGCCTTTTATTTACACCACAGACAGTAACGGTTGACTACATTTTTGTTCAAATAATCGCTAAAAGGAATAACTGATAGTAGAATAACGTTTTTCCCACAAATTAAAACAACTCTAGTTAACAATATGAACTTGAAATCAAAACTTGTTTGTCACAACAGTATTTTAATGTGCAGCACGATATCTTAAACCCTCTGTAGCTTTAAATGTAAGACTAGCAGGACAGGTGGTTTAGCCATTGTGTAGATGGAGTGTACATGTTTTCCACCTGTCTGTAGGCAGAGTCATTTCAGGTCACAGTAGCCTCTGAATTTATTACTTATCGATGTCTTGTCTTGGTGATGAATGGCTATGGTGAGTGTGGAAGCAGGTCAGTGTCTTCACAAATTATATTTATGATATTTTCTTCAGTGTGAAGTAGCTTAGCGGATTTGTAGACTACTATATTTTCCCTTATTGTGATTCCAGTTTGACTTCTTGAGTTTTACTTAAAGAGGTAGAAAGCATCAACATTTAGAATAATACAGAATATTGGCTTTGCAGGGTGAGCGAGGCCAGCGAGGCCCTCCTGGACGAGCCGGAGCCCCGGGGAGAGATGGGGAAAATGGAGAGGCTGGAGAGCCAGGGTCAGCTGGAGCTCCTGGATCCCAGGTGGGACAATCCTGCATGATAAACAATTTGACCCTACAGAAAATATGCTTATACAGCACAAGTGTGTTTAATGTCTGTCATGCCTCTTTGTGACATCAGGGCCCATGGGGGTACAGGGGAGAGCGCGGGTCCAAAGGGGAAAAAGGGGATGAGGTGAGTAGTCAGTGAGTGAAACTTCGGGTTTAGGTTTATTTAGCCAGTTAGTTTATATTTAAGATTTACTATTTGTGAAACTGGACCCAGAGACTGCAGTTTGACCTCATAAATACTAGCTATACTTTTTATACTTTGCAAAATAATGTTTTTTTCATCACTTTTAAGAATCATTGCTAAATGTTTGTTTATCTTACAAGCTTTGGACTGAGCAGGTAGTTCTGAGTTGATTTAGAGCTGTACAGCTAAATCAGCTTCTATAATGATGCTATAAAATGGATGAGACCTTAAAAATAAAAAAGTTACAATTTTGCGTCATTAACGTTTTGATGTTGACATCCTCAGGGTCTTGTTGGCTTCAAGGGTCAAAGAGGAGAAGTTGGGGAGCCCGGTGAGAAGGTACTCATCAATAACAATATTGAATCGTATGTTAACTGACAAAAACTGTTAATAATATCACTGGTAAAAAGTGTTGACCATACATAAAACAATTTGTCTAAACCTTTTTTTTTTAAATTATTTTCCTGCAGTATAAAAATTCAGACTGATCATGGTGACTTTGTTTTAGGGCTCTATTGGTTTACCTGGTCCACCTGGTCCTGTTGGAATCCCAGTAAGTTTTGCACAACAGTCGTACTTGGTTAATGTCTTTCTTATATAAAAAAAGAAGCACAAGATGAAAACCAACAAGCATCCTGTGAATCCTTTTAAACCCTTAATCCAGTCTCCCTTTAAATTAACCCTAATCCAAGCATGAATGGGAGATTTCTTACTCTCAGGTTTTCTAAATTGCCTTGAAATAAGAATCCCTTCCTTGCAGTATTAGCACTGGCACACTGGGTAGCCAGGGAATGTTATCTTTTTGATTAATCCTCGCTTTAAATACTGTGTGCTCCGTGTGTTTAACTGATATTGAATTTTTCAACCTTCTCCCCAGGGGCCTCGAGGGAGCCGAGGTGCCGAGGGGCCTGAGGGGATTCCTGGCCCTGACGTGAGTGATCTTCTGTCCGGCTCAATTGACACTTTTATCTTTTTCTTGTAAAAGTCAGCAGGCTTTTTTTTATCGGAAAACTTGTATATGTGAGTTCCTTTATTTGTTTTTTTTTTTCATGTCAATTACTTCTGCTTGACTGCCCCACTGGGTTTTCATGCAGTAGTCTTGATGTTTAAAGGATTTGCATGAAAACAGTCTTATACTGTTTATCATAGAGTAATTCTATCATCTTAAATTAGTTACAATGCAGTTATATTCAGAACTATTTAGCTTCATGATTTAGCCACAAAAAGTCCAGCCTTTGTGTTTTTGGTTTTAAGCCAATATGAAGATAATAATTCAAAATACATAATTTTATGTAGCTTTATTCATATCTGTTTTAGGTGTCTTACAGAGATATTGGCTTTTACACAGTCACTGTATGAGCTGAGTCTTGATCAGTTAATTACTTATTCTGATTATTTACCCCTTCAAATAGTTGGTATACTGTATATGTTTTGGTGAGTGTGTGTGATCTTCATGCTGTTATGTGCTCCTTGTCATCAGGGAGAGAGAGGATTGGATGGCCCTCCAGGTCCTCCTGGGCCCCTGGTGAGCTGAGAGACAGTGTCATTTTGTATTAGTGTGTCGGTGCGGTCGTGACTGTGTGTGATCTCTGTTTGTGTGTTTCACAGGGAGCGGCAGGTTTCACAGGAAGAGTTGGCGCTCAAGGAGTCAATGGCTCCAGGGTAAGTTTGTTCCACAACAACTATTTACGACTACGCAGACTTAAGTAAGTTAAAGCTGTTGTAAAAACATCAAAACCCTCAAAGATGGTCAGATTACTGTGATATAGAGAACAGAAGGTATTTTAATCCCACTCTGTGAGAAAATATTTAGAGTTATTGATAAATGTTAGGATAAATGGATTGTTAACAAGGCGACAATTGTTTTAAATATCTAGGCTCTGATAGATTGAACTAAGTGCCCAAAACTCTGCAGCAGGTGAGTTCCTGTGTATAAATGGTTTATTGTTTCTTTCAGGGGGACATTGGCCCTGCTGGCAGTGTTGGCCCCAAAGGCCCACAGGTACTGTTTGCTTTCGTATGCTGCAGTTGTTGAACTCTTAGGGAATGTTTTGACACTTTGTTTGGTGTGAGTGTCACCTTCCATTTCTTTAACCAGGGGCCTCCAGGTTTAGAGGGACAGATGGGGTCCCCAGGACCTCGAGGACCCCAAGTAAGTGCTGTTTAAGGCAGGACTTGAGGAAGCCTTTTAACTTTCCGGGAGGGTTCTTAATTCATTTTTTATGCAGACAGTTAAATTTGATCTTTGCATCTTAACAGGGACATCAAGGACTGATCGGGGCTACTGGACCTAAAGGAGATCCTGTAAGTTCAACACAAGTCCTCTTTCATCCACTTTTTCTTTCAAACCAAAGGGTTCGGAGGGCAGGCAAGTCTAGCTGAGCACAACTACTGCACAGGTAGCAGGCGATAATGGTAATAGAAAGAACTACACATCTGCATAAAAGATGCACATTGCCGAACGACATAGAAGTGTCCATCAAGGAACTCAGAATTTCTTTCTTCTGGGGACCAGCCTAAAACACAATTCATCTGTAATAGTAGTATGGGTGTCTTCCATACAACTTTGACTAAAATAGAATACAATAGAATACAATACAATACAATACAATATTATTTTATTGGTCCCCCATGGCGGAAATTTCATAGCAGCTCACAGAAAAGTGCAATAAATGCAATAACAATAAAAAATAGAGTAATAATACAAATGTGAAATTAGAAAGAAAGGAATGTAGAAAAGTAGAAACTATTACTATTAACATATCTACATTAAGAAAAATAAGTACAAGAGACAATAAGTCCAAGTATGCGCAAAATGAAATTGATACATTAATTAAAATATTCTAGAGTAATTTTGTTGGCAGCGCTTCAAAACCAAAGTCTCATATCATGTAGGTCATCACCTCAGATCACTGCTCCTGGTCCTCTGGGCTTTCTTAGTGTTTTTGTTCCCAAACCACTGTATGATGCAAGCATTTCTTTTAGAAACAAGTACATTGTTTGGTCTAATCTGGTCCTGCTCCTTTTTAGAATGCCAACAGCCTTTGTCTAGACTAGCTTTAGCACTAAAAAAAAAAAATTCATAAACTTAATCGTTCAGACATGGATTTCACTCAAGATTTATAAAGAGAAGTGTGGCAAAAATGTTTCAAGTAACTGTGACTTTGGTCAAGTTTTAACACAAGACAGTGAACAGAGGAAATATTTGGGCACAGAGAAAGAAATCACATTACATTTGGCCCCAAAAAGCAAGCAGCTACAATTTAACCCAGGTCCCCTGCTTTAAGGACTTTATTCTTGTATCTGGTCTTAAATCTCCTAAAGGTGTGCTTTACATGCATGATGCCTGATAAAATTAAAAGCATTTTAAACTGAAAACAACTGAAGTATTTAATTCCTGTTTTGTTCACTTTTGTTTTCTTTTATTCACACCAGGGACCTGTGGGGCCTGTAGGTGCCCGTGGGGATCCTGGCTTTGAGGGACCCATGGTGAGTGGCACCTGGACATTTTCTCTGGTGTCTTGCATAATCATGTTACAGTCAAACACATTTTATGGACAGCCTGCGTGCTTAAGGCAGTGGTAATGGTTGGACTCAGTCCCACATTTCTGCAGGGTTTAGTGAGTGATCTCATTTGTTGAGATAAAATTTGTTTGGATTTGCCGCGATTTAAAAACAGATTGATTGATTGTTACCATAGCAGCTTTGAGTCCACACAAATCTTACAGAGCTTTTCTCTTGAAGTGCTGTACTGGTCCATTACTAAATGTGGCTTGTTGGTGCCATCTACTGGTAGTGGCATAACAGTGGACCATGACACGGTTGAAACAGGGAGCCTCACTGAGTTCAGGATCCCTCATTAAGGAGAGCATAACTACTTAAATACTTTTTACAGTAAAAAAGCATGTGCAAGAAAGCAACACCATGTTTTGAGATATCAAAGCTTATATTTATTTAGGTTGTATGAATTGTGTGCACAGGAAAGTAAACAAACCTCACTTGAGCTCAGTGTGGGCAGTTCGTATGGCTTACATTAAAAAGTCATCTGACTTGACATTTTAAGCCCTGAGTTAAAATAGAAAAAAAATTACTAGGTATTTTTTTTTACATTTATAAAGGATCACCTTAACCTCACCTTTTGGTCTGTGAGATGTAGTCAGTGAGAAATGAAGTGGTGATTAAAGGTGCACTGTGACGCTGAAAAACACAGAATTCCTTATGTTTCATCACATTGTGGTTGGATTTATCAGCTCATCAATCAACTATCGCTAACTTTTGCTTTACTGACAGGGTCCACCTGGGATACAGGGTCCTACTGGCCCCCCAGGGTCAATGGTAGGTACATGTGATTGATTAAGAGATGCTTTAAACACATTTACTGCTGAACACTCACTGACTTAACATCCTGACGACCATTTTTTTTTTTAACAGGGCAACAGTGGACCACATGGAGACAAGGGGGATCCAGGACCAAAAGGCGACAGAGTAGGATCCAGTAACTTTTAGTTTCATAAGTTAAAATAGAAAATAAAAAGCTGTCATGCTTGTGTAGTCCCTGTTCTTGCCCGTTAACCTTACAGAGCAACCTAGAGAGCACATGTTTCCCATCACTCTAAACTGGTGCTCTGATGTATTCAAAAACATCCCGGCATCATGATTGCAAAGAAAATGTTTGTTTCTGGTTTTCTATCAGGGTTTTCAAGGAGCAGTAGGTATTAGGGGTCCTCAGGGAGAGAGGGGCCCTGCTGGCTTCACGGGTTTCCAAGGCACCAAAGGCCAGCCTGGCTCCAAAGGCACAGAGGTACAGTGGAGTAATCTGTAGCCTGTAACTGACTGAAATAGCTGTAAAATTGAAAACTTTGACATTCTTAACACAAGCTTGAATGGTTTTTGTATTTCTTCTTACAGGGGACAAATGGAGAAACAGGCCCTCAGGGAAAACAAGGCAGCCGTGGCTCAAAGGTCAGTGATGGTCGGTGTGTCTGGATGCCTAAAAAATCTGGATGATGTTGATCCAAATTTCATGTTTAACTGTGACACATACGAGCTTACTCGAGCCTCTTGCATGAACATTGTACAAACAAATTATTTAAAAAGTGAAGGGTTTATGCAGGATGCAAGTTGGGGATGACATGTCTATAAAATTCGGGTTTAATTTCTTACTCCACCCTCGACTAAAACTCCCAATCGTGTTATAGCGTATCAGTCAGGTGTCTGCAATGGTTACATACTGTATTAGTATCTCTCTAAAGAGCACTGTGAAAAGAGGGACTCTGGATGTCCCTGTGGCCATGGGGCCCATGTGTTGCTCCCACAGCACCAGTTCATGTGCTGTGGGAGCTCAGCTCGGCCTGAGTGCTCTAGCTGAGCTTAATCTTCGTCAGTCACTTCCTACATTAGAAACAGCTACGGTGGACTCATTTACTCAAACTTACTTTGAATGCACCAAGCCTGACCAAGATTTAAGTTGTGTCTGGTTTTATAATGACTGTTCACATGATTATTCACAGAGTCCACGTCAGTAAAAAAAAAAACACAAATCAGGAACATGGAAAACATTTAATTATAGAGCTTAGATTTTATTTTCTTTCTGTGAGGGCTCAGTATGCTAGTCTAGTAGCAATCAGCTAGTAAAATACAGTATTTTGTACAGTATGTTGATGCTTCCCCAAAGCTTTTGACATTCAAACTTTTTTAAAGGGTAACAGAGGACCAGATGGACGTAAAGGCAAACCAGGACCCAGAGGACTCAAGGTACATACACATAAAACTACAGATGGTTAACCTCCCAGAAACTTCAACATTTTTGCAGAATTACAAAAAGAAAATCCTGCCTCTCTAGTTTCAATTTATTGGAAGTCCCTTGATTTTACTATCTGCTTTTATAATGCTCTCTTTGGTACCAACATAGTTTTTTGTCATTGCTTTTCTGAAGGGTCGAACTGGACAGAGAGGCAACACAGGCCAACCAGGTCCATCGGTAAACTTATCTTGCCTCTTAAAGCCTGTTTCCTAAATTTTCCTGTGGTATCTCAGGAGTAGATGTGATAAATGAAAACTGAATGATTTATTGAATGGAGTGACTGTATTGATACGAGACCTTGAGCAGAAAAATTGATGATTTTAACCCTTGGTGCATTATTATCAAAATGTGTTTTGATGAATTTATGTTGAGATTTTTTTTTAACAGTTTGTATAAGGTATCCTCACAGTTTGCATGTATGTTTGTTTGTTGCTGGTCTTCCCCAGGGTTTGACAGGGCCACCTGGACCAGAGGGAGCAGAAGGAAAGCCTGGTACACAGGTTCCCATTCTCTATCATATTTCAATCCTATCAACTGTAAATGCTGTGTGTTTATCTCTCTGTCTTTGTCCTCCACTTCCTGCCTCTTACCGTACAAATACGGATAATTTTCTGTCAAGCAACTGTCTTCTTGTTGTGTCTCATTCTTTTGAAGGGAAATTTCTTAATTGGAATCAGCATGTAGCAAGTAAACCAACATTAGGAACGCAGAACTCCTCCATTATTCTTTATGATCTTGTAGAGAATTCAAACTAATGATTGTGCAGGAAAATACTTTTCATGTCACATCATCTGACTTTTCTCTTCTTTGATAATTATGCTCCTCTAAAAAGTT
Source organism: Halichoeres trimaculatus (assembly GCF_033239565.1). Classification (NCBI taxonomy): domain Eukaryota; kingdom Metazoa; phylum Chordata; class Actinopteri; order Labriformes; family Labridae; genus Halichoeres; species Halichoeres trimaculatus. The sequence continues at coordinate 11,816,939 of NW_027437194.1, read as the reverse complement.
TGTGTTTTTTATCAACACTTGAATGCCATCCTGCTGAGATTGATTTTTCCTCAGCCTGTTAGAGCTCTTATAGTAAGTAGTAATAATGACTTCAGACAGCAGGAGGCAGTCTTGTTCAGACAAGTGCCTCTAAGGGGAGTTGAACTGTACAAGGGTTACTGTAAATACTGTGCAGTTCATGCTTTTTTTACCGTTTCATTCATCAACACTGTTTTATCACACAAGACTGACAGATAGCTATTGTTGTGAGACTTGTTAGTTGTTTTTTTTTAAAGAGCATCTTGTATAAAAATTTAAGACAGATTAAGTAAGAGTTATTTTTGAAGCACATTTATACCAATAAACTCATGAAGATCCAACATGGATTGTGGTAAACAGCAGATCTACTGTACACAATGGAACAGCTTTTCCCTTACTTCACATAATATTAACTGCAACCTGCTAATAGTGAGTCATCTCTCTGTCTCTATCTTTGTCTCTGTTTAGAGGCTCTGTCGTACCTTCTTGCCTCGCTCCTGAACATGATTGTCCTGTCATGTACAATAAAACACAGTGTCTCTCAGGGAGTAAATACAGGATGCAATCTGCCCTGTTATTTTCAACAGAGCCCAGCCAAATATATAAGCATGTGTGTTCACATGGAAAAAACACAAGTAATATTTAAACTTGGCAAGCTTAAATACACTAGGCATACAGTATAAACTAACCACTGTAAACATGTATTTGAGTTAAGGCTAATTGAGCACAAGTGGTTATGTTGGCGTGCATATGTAGCTTTCTTTTCCAATGTATTTAATGTCTCAAACTGCATTATTTCTCATTTCTGTTTTGTTTTATCCTGAGGGTAGATATTCTACTGTATGAGTGGCATCAATATGTACACCTTTTTATTTATTTACTTTGCAAGAAAGAAAATAATCATTTTCCTGCACATTTACAACTTTGATATTTAGTGAAGGAAAATTGATCCTATTTGTGTGATGTTATTCACTATTTCCACCCTAAAAGAAAAACTGTCTTGTTGTTTTGCTTGTGTTTCAGGGTCTCTCTGGTGCAGCTGGCAGTGCTGGCAGTAAAGGACTGACGGTGAGTCTGTTGACCTCTTCATGATCTCATCTCTTCAGCTGGTTCTGTCAAGCTTTGGAGTCCAGCAATAAAAATATATATTTACAGGTTTTCATCATGGCTTAGGTTTATATATTGACGATTTTGTCGATTCATGATCTCAAAGCTGAGATTGCTGGTAAGCAGGTGTTTGTGCATTTCCAACATAGGCTTACCAAGGTTCTGTAATGCTCTGAATAGCTTATTCTATTTTTGATCTCAAAATGATGTTCCAGTAATATACTGTTTTAATTTAGAGCATATTTATACATTTACTGAGGTATTTAACCTAAAAGAACAAATCAAAGCTTTAGGCTCTGACAGCTCTTCATTTTAGGCATGTTTTATTGATACATAAACAAAGGGCATGGTATGACATGTGTTTTTCAGGAAATGCATCTATAGGACCAAGGGTCAGTGTTAACTCCACACTGAGGGTCACAAAGCTTATTGCCCCACCTAGACAAAAACTGAGTGGAGAGCCACTGGATGGCAGAATAGCACTTATAAACCACAGCGTTGTTGTTTTTTTTAACACTTGCGGGGAGCAGCAGATTAAGAAATTACAGATCCATTTTTTTTCTGTGGTCATTCATTTGATCACACATTTAGATAATTCATCTGAGATGTTCAAAATGTCAACAGACTTGCATAACCTGGGGAATTTTTGATATCTAATGCATTTTTTTTTTTTGCTTGTGCTTTTTGTTTCTTTGTATTTATTTCCCAAACTGTGATTTAAGACCACCAGCCAGTTCTAGATGATTCATTGATTTTATTTTCTCTTTAGATGTCCCTTAGAATTGTCGGAAGTAGAGAAAAGGGTTGCAACCATCATGCTTTTTAAATTCATATACAATCATAACTTGGTATAGAGCAACAAGTCTACAGGAACCCTGATGCTCTCATTTGATGTGTGTGTGTTTTGGATTTGATAGATTAGATATGAAAACAATTTGGCAGAGCGTATGTGGATACCTCAACTCTTCTCTGATATGACAGGGGTCTAAAACCAAGCAGAAACATATCTCTTGCTCTGCAGCCTCACTCCACCTCGACAGCTTTCACAGTCAGTCTTCTTGTCCCTTCAGAGGTGTTAAATAGGTTTGAGGTCAGGGCTCTGAGCAGCTGTGTCCAGCAAACTGGAGACACCACTTTTCATGTCAACAGGCTTTATGATAACACTGCTGAGCTGTAACTCAGAAAAGGAAACGTCTACTCTATCACAAAGTTTGAATGTTTTTGTATGCTGTGACATTAGGATTCCTGTCAAATGATGCTAGCATTAAAAAAACACTCACTGAATGGTTTTGTGTTTCACTGACCTTGTCCCAAGAACTTTGCAATATTACCAAATAGCTCAATTTCTACTGCTGCTGACTCCAAAGTCTTACTATAAATTAACAGTCTCCACATTATTCACTGCTCTCCATTAATAAAGACGAATGCTACAATTAAAGACTCTTAAATTAAACTTTTAATCACCAATACATTATCCAAGTGACACAGAGAGTAGTCTCATGAATCTCCAAATGACCAAGGCAAAATTAAATGGAAGATTAAGCAACTATCAGTAAAATGCTCAATCACTAAATGAACGACAAATTTAACAGCTCAGTGTCTGTCATTTCCTTTGGCACTTAAGTATTTCTGGCAAGCTTTGCAACCCCTATCATTTATACTCTCATCCTCCTCTGTCCTCTCTCACTTCTTGTCACATTTTCTGCTTTCTTAATAAACTTAAATTACTTCTGCTTCCTTTTCAGGGGTTTCAAGGCACGGCTGGAGGCAGAGGAGCAGATGGTCCTCCAGGTCCTCCGGTACGCTTTGCTCTCATCCTGTGGTTGTTTTATTTTTAAGGCAAAAGATAGGAAGTACTGCAGAGGATGTGATGTGTGTGAAATTGAGTTCTTGAGGCAGAAAGGTTGTTGAAGGTGAACGGATCCCGAGAAGTTTACAGCTCATAGATATTGTGCATCTATCCCTCGTCAAAAAGTTGTTTAGATTTTCAGCTGACAGGGTTTTTGTTAGCCAGATCTGATCGTATCAGAAGTAATCTGAGCAAAATCATTTCAGTGACACACTTTTCAATCTAACTGCACACTGCAAACAAGCGAGTCAGGACTAGTTCAGGTGATCAGCAATGTCCTTGTGCTGATGAAGTGTCACTTCAGAGGTCAGGTGTTGAGCTGATGTAATGTCTAAGCTGCTCTGCAAATTAAAGTGATTGGAGAGATAATCAGAAGTCACAGACTGGTACAGATTGGTATTTTGGACTCTGGTCATCTTCTTTTCATCTGACAGGGGCCGCCAGGGAAATCAGGACCTCCAGGCCCACCAGGAGCCCAAGGAGACCGGGTGAGTTCTCATGCCTCAGAGCAGCTATGACCTCCTTTGCATTTGCATGTGTGTGCATGCTCCAGGTGTGTCACTGTGTGTTATATAGATGTATGTTTTGTGTGTGTGTTTTTTTTTAATCTTAGGGTTTCACAGGGAAGCCAGGCGTGGAGGGACCTCAGGGCCCAGTAGGCATGTATGTAAGTGATACCTTAGCAGGGCAATTTCTGACTTCTCAGATAATTCCAGTTTTCTGCCTCAAATTGTGGTTTAAAAACATGAATTCAGTTTGAAACTCCTCTCTCCTGTTACAAATGGTGAAATCTCTGAGAAACAAAGAGCCAGAGTTAAAGCGCTTCATGATGCTGCGTGGCTCCCTCATTTTTATGACAGGTTATAAATGTGTTAATTATTGTAAATTGGAGTGATTTCTTCATTTTTTCTGTATTAAAACAAGTCACTGTACTATTCCTATTATGGCTGTGTTAGCTTTTTTAGATCAAGTAGAGGCATCATCACTAATCTCACACTGTTTCATCACCTGCTCAAACCTCCTCACAGGAGCTTTGAATGATCCTTGATTAGCCATTATGACATGGATGCTTGATGATAATTATTATTATTTCATATGTTGTTCTTTTTACTCGTAGGGTATCCAGGGGAACGTGGGCATGCGTGGGCCTCCAGGTTTCATAGGAGAAAGGGTAAAGTCTCCTCAGTCTTTAACGTTAAAGCTGTGTAAAGCGTTTTAGTGATTGATAAATGGATCAGGAGCAAAACATTAAACGTGTTGTTGTACTTGAGGATGTTCCAGAGAGTAAAGCTGCGGGCTTCAGAGTTAAATCCATTTTCAATAACTATAATAAGCTCCTCTTTTTCCTTGCACCAGGGTGAGCCGGGTTTACGAGGTTTACCTGGGCCTGTTGGGAAGCCAGGGCCAGCAGTAAGTCTTTTCAGATTTTTATTTCTCACCTCATGACCTCTTGCACTTGTTAAGGGAATACAAGAGCAGAACTGGGGATTGTTTCCAGGATTTGATTAGGACAGCAGCGATGACAGGGTCAAACCAAGGAGGATTTGGTAAATAAAAGTAAACCTGTGAAGCGTGCAGCTGGTGTGCAGGGACCTCCTGTTTATGGACATGAACAAGCCACAGTGATTGATTTTGTTTGGAGCCACTGGTGGCAAATCTAATGGCAGTGAGACAGAAGACAAATAAATTACTCCAATCTCTGTCCTCTGGCCTGTTCCAGCTGCCCTCCAGAGTGCCAGGTGACATCCTCAATGATTAAACAGTTCTCTCTTAATGTTACCCCTCGGTTTTACTGTGCAGATTCAGATAATGATCAGGAAAACTCATTCCAACTGATGGGTTGGTCTCAGAGATTTAAGTTGAGTAAATATTGTGCAAAATTCAGTTCAGAGTGATCTTTTTAAATGACTTACTCAAAATGTTGTCTGGTATGAGACTTTTCCATACAGGTGGTATTTTTTTGTTTACTGGGAGAGAGGTAAGATGAACAGTTAAAGTGGGAAATCTTCTAATGAGGAAAAGCACCAGGCAGCTTGCAGGAAACACATTAACACTGAACAAATAATGAAACTCCTGCAACTCCCTAATTGTGTCATAAAACAAACTGTAATGCACAAGAGCAGAAACATGCAGGTACCCACTCTAAATCTTAATACACTGACACCACTTTCATTTGATATTTTGTAACTCAAACATTTGTCACTGTCACTATCTTGGCTTTATTGAATATAAAGCTGGAAGGCTCAGATTTCTAACTAAAACTTTCTAAAGTTTCCGTACTCACTAAATCAATCCTTTTCTGTTGGTTGGTTACATTTGGGGATAAGAAAATCCATCTTCCACAAAGAAAGAGTCACTTTCAGGGAATGGAGCTGGGACTATGTTCTGAAGTTCTTGTCCGCAGTACTCCCAGTAGCATCATTGAGCACATTTTGCACACTCACATGGTTGCACACTGTTGTGATGAAATCCATCAATCTGTCAAAGAGTAAAGTGATACGGCTGTGAGGAGGAGGACTTATCAGCTGCTGGCCTGAGTTCTACGTGTAGCTGCAAACTTGATTCTTTTGTCCACATTGTTGATTTCAGGAAAAAAGGTGAACTTATAAGAAAAGTAAAGGACAAAAAACCTGATAGAGATGCAACATTTATGACCTGCAAATTACCCTGCTTATACTTTATCCACAAAGCCTGATTGAAAATGAATTGTTGTGAAGTCATATTAATGCACACCTGACTGCCCTCTAGTGGTGGGAGAGAAAATCAAAAATCTATATATCGGGATTTTTTATTTGACAATATGAAAATGTGGATGTTTTGTCAAATTGTTTTTTTCTCCAACTCAAAGTCTTCATTTCAGTTTTTGTTAATAAACTGGATTGGCAAAAAGTTACCACTTTTCTCCAGCAGAGGGTGAAATGTTTCTCTCTGACTCATGTGATGTGGATGTTTTGGGGAAAATATGGCTCCTGATATAATCTGTAGACATTATCTTCATCATTGAACTTTTCCACATGGTCTGGTGTTAAAAAAGCAAACTAAAAATCCCAGAAATCGTGAATATCGAAGAATCGCAATTTGACTCAAATCGGCACCCCAAAAATCGTAATAGAATCAAATCCCGCGGAATAGCATATTGTCCCAGCCCTACTGTCCTCATGATAGAGTTACTACAAAGAAACTTTTTCTGTACAGGTCTTAAAGCTCAGTATGTTTTCTCTTGTTTATGTACAGGAAACAGATTGTAAGTGGTATTCAGGTCACTGAATATGATCCAAACATGTCAAAACAACACAGTGGAAGCTGTAAAGACAGCAGGTGTCCCTAACCATGAACCTCATTGTGTTAAGTCATTTAAAAGCTTTAGAGCAACATTTAATGAAAGATCAGGTAAGAGAGCTCTAACTGGGTTTCAGGCTTAACCTACCTTATCAGTTTTTTGCAACAGAAACATATGTTGTGGTCTGACCTATTGCAGTGACTAGCAAATATTTTGTTTCCCCAGCAGAAAATTATCATGGGAGAACCATTGATGATGCTAAAATAAAAAGAAAAGTGATTGAAAATCTTAAAAACTTCATTCAACTTTCAGTAATGAGTTGTCAGAAAAACCTGAGTCATTACGAAAGAAAAATTAGAGAAATAAGTTGAGGTCTTGTGAAGACGACAATAATAAAAATCCTTATTACCACCTGCAAACTGAGCAGATAAAATCTGTAGATGCACATCGACTCCAATTTCTGTTGTAATATATATTTCATAAAAACAAGATGAGTTCAATGAGTGTTTATAAAAAATAACTCTCAGGAGAAAAGAGACAATCTTTTCTTGCTATAAAATGAGCACTTCTGGTTATGTTCTTTCATAACTCTATTTTTTTACCCACTTTTATCAATTGAAGCATGTGTTTTTGTTTTTTGAGGACAACGGTTTCTTCTAAGTTGTAAAATTGTGCAGAGAGATGAGGGCACAAACAAAACCTGTGATGTTTTAGCTGGTGCTACAACTTAGAGATCACCTTTATTGTAGAGTTTGAACAGAAGTGTGAGCTAGCTCAGGCTGTGATAATCATGTCCTGACATGTCTGTTTTTTCTTTCAGGGTCTACCAGGTCCCAAAGGAGAGAAGGGACCCCGGGGACCTCAGGTGAGAAAACCTTCTAATAGGGGAGGATGGGGTGCTCTGTTTCCACAAAACTTGTTTCTTTTAGACTCAAACTATGATGCATTTGCACTTACAACTCAGTTTCACATATCATTCCCATGGAAGTTCTGTTTTTGTTTTAGGATGCGCAGAGATATGACCATTATTTCTTTCTAACAACGCTAAAAGAGAGATTAAATAACATGCCCATCTTGGATGTGCAGATTCAGGGCTAACTTTTGTAGAATATTGAAAGAAATAATGGGTGTAAAATAGTTATTATAATATTCTAAGATCAAGTCCTAAAGCTGTTGATTTCATGTTAGACATTCGTATCCGTTAGACCATTTCTTTCACTGATTTCTTTTATCATAAACTGGAGTTGTCTCCCTCACAGGGTCGGCCTGGAGATGAAGGCTCAAAAGGGATACAAGGCCCAGTGGTAAGTTTTGGAGTTCATTAGAGTTGAGCAGTTTGGTATTTTGGGATTATTATTGTGTGTAAGAGAGCAATGTGACATTTTAATTTGACAAACACATTGTTTTGCCATGTTTTTATGTCACTTGTCATAAAGTAACATGATATGCACAGCAAGGGCGTGTCAAGCAGCAGGTTTGGTGTCGAACATAATGAGTATTTTTCCGGTTGCTGTCAAGAAGCCTGTCAAAAGGCTGCTGTTGCTTCAGATATAAGTAAATTAAAGTCAAGGTTTGAATGTTCTCCCAACCAGGCATACATCTTATATGCTTGAATAACCTCTTGGTTGTGGTTTGAGGAAATGATGACAATCTACATACCTGCTGCTATTCAGCAACTAGATTTTAATTGTGAGTTTGTCCCAGTTCACGGGGTCCGACATGAATCAGGAAACAAATAGAAATCACAACAAAAGTATACAAGAAATAACCAACAGAATCTTAAATTTGTGCATATTTTTAACAATAAAAAGTCAAATGAAGTCAGTGCAGTTGTCTTGTGATGTCTAGGGCCCTCCTGGTCTTGTTGGATCAAATGGGGCAACTGGAAAACCTGGACCGAGGGGGAGCCAAGGCCCCCCAGGACCTCAGGGGCAACTAGGGCCAGCAGGAATCCCAGTGAGTGGGTACCTTCAATCAAACGCTGCTTTTCCTTCAAAATCCGAGTCTGTGTGTTATCTGAGGAGATAAAAATACATCACTAGCTTCATTTGAATCCATGTTAAAAAGCCTCGCTAACCTCTCACTGCATAAACCAGATTCACACCTGTTGAACATTGTTGGTGTCGTTCTCAGGGCCCACAAGGTACTGATGGATTATTGGGAGCAGCAGGGGAAAAAGGAGAAAAGGTAGGTGACCTTTGTTTGATTTAAAGAGCATGTAATAAATGTGTTTTATTATGAGAGTGTACATAAAACACACATGGAAGTTCAGTTATTGAATGCAAACTATGACCTGCAGGGTTTACCTGGCACACCTGGTGATGCTGGCCCCATTGGACCAGATGGACAACTGGTTTGTTTATATTTGTAAAACAGTGAATAATTCAGTGCTTTTGTATCACTTTTCCAAAATGTTATTCCTCAGCTAATTTTGTTGCAGTGTCTTTATTTTTATTTAATCAATATGATACTACTAATTACACAAAACTGATAAAATGTGAAAAAACAGAGTTGGTGTGGATGCAAACCGTAAAACATGATAAATAAGTGTTATACCAGAAATGAAGAGTAAAGCAGGTTAATATAGTTCAATACCTGTTAAATATGTTTGGATGAAATGGTGTTCATCTCCACTTTTGTGGACTCCAGGGTCCTCATGGCCACACAGGAACTGAAGGCCCTCCTGGACCTAAAGGAAACCAGGTCAGTGATCAATTTATGAGTGAACTGGGGGCATCTTAAGAAATCAAAGTCAATTTTCTTTGTGCAACATGAGACCAAGTTGACCTCAGCTGTCAGCCTCAGGTGTGACGGATGTAATGACAGCTGACAATGTACATACATTGAAAAAGCCTGCAGTCAATATCTGTACCTGATTCCTGTCTTTTTCTGTTCACATGGTTGACAGGGGGACAAGGGGCCGTGTGGGCAACCTGGCCCTCCAGGGCTCCCAGGAGACAGAGGTCTTGGTGGCCCAAAAGGCTTACAGGGGCAGTCAGGACCAGCAGGCGAAGAGGTAAGTCCATCTGCTCTAAACAAACATGATTACAGACTCGCATGTGTTCAAACACTGCCTCATAAACGGCAGAGCAGCTCTGCAGGAGGTGGTTTTCCAATCCAGTGAAGAACTTAAGGACATTATCTCATTCTCTTTAATTCCCGCCTGTTTGCTGCTTCAACCAAACACTTTGTTTGGTTAGTGTGAACAGATGTGCTTGTTTGGCTCTCCAGAATGCTGCCAAACTTAGAATACTTAAAGTGTTTTATGAGATTTGTTTTAAAATTTGCCTAAGACTCATAATCACTGTTACTTTAAGTGTGAAATTAAGTTTACCCAGTGATGCAGTGACAGAGGCACTCGAAGCAGATTTCGGTGAAGCTTTCCAGATGTTTAGTACACAACAACAGGATGAGCAGAGAGCTGGCGGCGGCTGTAATTTCTATTTAACTTTAAAAAAGAGTGGTCCAAGACCTGGTTATGCATCCTCTGTTTTGAATGCGCAGATAAATGAGGAGTTGTGGGAGCCCTGCAGAGTCCTATCAGACTGTGTAATTGCTTTTTAAAGTGCTCATTAGTGTTTTCGAATACAGCTTTCCAGTCAAGGCTCTACAGGCTAACCTGGTTTGTAAAAAATGAAAAACCGAAAAAAAGCAATCAGACACATGAGATAAAAAATGAAAAAGATCAAATGCAGGTCTACCATCTACTGCATCATCTTAGGGCATAAACTCTCCAGAGACACTCTGACAGAAATGTATCCATGTCTCCCAAAATATTCTTTAGTTATTTTTCTTCAGACACACTCACCTTTAGACTTTTGTTCATCCCTCCTCTGCAGGGTGATGTTGGCCTTCCCGGTGAAGCTGGGAGTCCTGGACCTAAAGGAGACAAGGTCAGTCCTGGTTTCACCACAGATTGTTGAAATGTTAGATTCAACTTGATTGCTTGGTTCAGATTTCTGGGGATGAGCGCTGTTTGCACAAGCGTTGTTCGATGTGGCCTGTACCAGATTTCAATGTGAACTGACAGTACTGATCTGACCCACATGACCAAAAAATAACAACAGGAAAACATCGCAACCAGGGGTTTGTAAAATAAACGTAACAGCCTCTGAAGTAGTGGTTTCATGTTGAAAGTGATGTACATAGAAAGCCAACAAAATCCATGAGCTGATGATGTCCAGGAGGAGAGAGGAAACTGAGTCAAGTCGTGTAGGTTTCTGGCTGCTCAGACTGGGGTCTCTTTGCAAAAGTTCGACCCTGTTTTTAAGTTTGAACTATACACAGATAGCTTTGACTTGATTTGATAAGATGAGTTACCATGTTAATTTTGCTTTTCAAACGGTTCAATAAAACACTTCTAATATGAGCAATTGTGGGTATCTCATACCTAGTGATGTTTGCGGGTTGTGATTAGACTTTGTTCTTTCCTGCAGGGAGAGCTGGGACCCCTTGGTCTATCTGGTCGAGAGGGCCCCTGGGGATCCCTTGGAGACAACGGTAAAAGGGGCCCAAAAGGAGAGAAAGGCCACATTGGACTGATGGTGAGTACAGAGCTGATGGATCTGTGTACATACTGTATGTAAGGGAAATGTGAAGTGATTTATGTGTTTTTGTTTTGGTCATCAAATCTTATGGCTTAATCACCACACACAAAATGATATGTTTTTTTTGTTTGTTTTTTGTTTTTTTTACGAGCATAAAAGCTTGGCATGTTTTGTTCCTGTGTGCAGTTCAGTTGTTCCATCATTTTCATGAACACACACTGAGATTTAACTCGTACTGTTATTCTCTTTCCTGCTGTGTTTGTACTCACAAAATGCATCAAATATGTATCTTTATGACTACAAATGTTCTGACTCTCCATGCATTACTGTTAAAGTCATGAGACCACTTATATGACTTTGACTGACTGCTTCAAAACAAAAACAGCCTTTAAATTTGGGACCTACGAATAATAATTTGGTTTCCAGTAGTAATCAGTGAGCATAGATCTAAGACCTCCAGTCAGGAACTATAAAAATGAGTTATAAATCACTGGTCTCAATATGTCAGCAGAAGATGTTCTGCGAAAGCATTTGTCATCAGATAACTTAAAACAGTCCTTTTCTCACAAAGGAAAAAATTTACAGCTGTCACAGCAGCAAAGTAAAACCTAATAGCCATCATAAGGTCTATAAATTAACTCTGAGGCACATCATTGTAAATTTTACATTTTGGGAAAATGAAAGAAAGAAAGTCAATTTATCCTGGTCAGAGGACACATGGATAAAGGATACATTAAAATAAAGAGTGAGTTTCAAAACAGTAGGTAAATCTCACTCTACTTAATTGTCACCTGAAAAGTCATCAAACAAAAGCTGAGCTGCTTGAATTTTTGTGTCAAGACTTGTAAATCTCAAAAGTAATTGAGTACTGCGTTGATTTTTCCAGACAAGCTGACATGTTCTCTTTATTTTGGAGCTGTTTCTTGGTCAGAGTGATGAGGGACATCCTGATGTAATATTCCTTTTCTTGAACAGGGTGAACCAGGGCCGATGGGTGATGCGGGACCTGCTGGTCTGACAGGCTTACAGGTGAGATTCCTAACAGAGAATATTGGTGCTGTCAAAGACTTGCTGCTTTGGGTGGCCTGTAGATTAACCTTTATTGAGCCTTTCACAACTGTGAGTGGTATTTATTGAATAATATTGACTGATACAGCTCTTTTTTTAATCTGTGCACTGATACCTTCAAACTAAATTTCTGTCCTGTCAATCATTTTCTGTTGTGTGTTTGTAAATATTGTAGGGGAGCACTGGTCCTCGGGGACCCCTTGGTCCAGATGGACCTCAAGGCCAGAAGGTAATGTGATTTTTCTCCACTAACAATGTGCTAGAATGAGCTCACAATATAAAAAACTTTTATTTAACAACAAATTTTTTTTTCTTCAACAAGAATGGGGTTTGATAACATCCCAATCTAGAACTAAAACTTCATTTTTTGGTTGTATGATAGCCATTTTTTAGTTAAGAATGTTTGGTCTTCTTAATAAATATAAATTTTTTTTTTTTTTTTAAGCTGCACATTTCATTTTTTTTTCTTTGGTCACTAATCTTGTCACAATTCAGTCCAGGATGGATTCAAATGTTTAGAAGTGGAAAATACGTTATTTTTTTTCACTAGATTACAACAAAACTAACAGCAATCTGTGATATTTTGTTGATTAATCTGTTAGATGAAAGAGATAGAGGAACAACTTTATCATTCCACAGAAGTTAAAATATTCTTTAAGTAACTCTGCTGACGGTCATCGCTGTGGTTTTATCATTGAACAACGAGCACATAGGACCAATCAGTACTATCTATCAGTAACCACCTCATCAGGGGGGCCCTGCCAGAGCCAGCATTTACTTTTTTCTTAAACAACTGTTTCTTGAGTCCTTTCCTGTAGTTTTTTTCTTCATTTAAACCAGTGAAATCAAGTAATCATCAGGTCATGTCTGAATCATGTCTGAAAGCTGTTGATGGTACTGAAAGACATTCGTCTATTTCTCCAGGGGGAGGCTGGGCCTGAAGGAAGTACTGGACCTCCTGGGTTACAAGGCCCGGAGGTAAACTCTGTTTCCTTGAAGCATTCTGTACACCATGATGTGCAGTACATCTACATGATGAAAGAATGATATTAACTTTTTTTGTTTTCTTTTTTAAAGGGATTGATTGGTACCAGAGGGGTCAGAGGAGACACAGGAGGACCTGGACCACCTGTAAGTCTTTTCCAGACTCGGAAAGCTGCTCACTTTGTTTTGTTATTTTTCTGTTATAATGTATTCCACCATGAGCTCTGAGATGGTCTTCAGTCTTAGTTTAGTGTGATCCACTTTCTGACTTTTGAACAGATGTGTTGATATCCCAGCATGAACAGTATTTTTATTTTTCCCTGGTTTCTTCAGCAACAGTTTGGCTAATTGAAGCAACATTTTAAAGTGCTTGGTGTCCCCTGTGATGCTTATAATTCTGTGATAATTCTGGGCTTAAATCAGTCTTATCTCTTTATGGCTGAGTCCAAGTAGGAAGTACTATTTGATACGGCTGTCTAGTTGGTCCATGATGCAGTGAGATGGGCAAAGGTCAAAAATCTATGACTTTAAAATTGTGGAAACTTGGAATTTTTTTCTCAAAATTACATCTTTAAAACTCTAAACTTTTAAGTTCATTCATACATTCATGACTTTATAAACTTGAAATGTCAAAGTTTTTTTATTGGAAATCTGCTGGTACATAGTGGGCCTAATAACTGGTTTTATTACTTTATAGACAACTATATAAAGTATCATGTAAAAACTAATCTCTGATAATCTTCTCTTATCCTCTCAACCACTGCATGGCAGGGCCCAGTTGGAGGAGTTGGACCTGAAGGGGATCTGGGAGCTAAAGGGGAACCAGGGCCACAGGGACAGAAAGGAGATCCAGGAAGTCCTGGTCCACAAGGGGAACAGGTCTGTAAGATTTCCAATTTTTCATTTTTTTATTGTATGGGAAAATAATCCGCTCACAGCGTGTGATCTGGAATGGCTCATAAAAACCTCATCGTTAGTGTGATTACTTGTACAGGGGGAGGAAGGTCTACCTGGAATCCAAGGTCCTCCAGCTCTGCAAGGGTTAGAGGTGAAAACTAAAACCACATTAAACAGCTTCAACACACTATCTTTGTATTCTCCATTTTTAATGATTTCTTCTCCTTAGCAACTTCTTTGATTGGCTTATCTCTTCTTCCGCATGCTTTGTGTAGGGGCCCCCAGGAGAAATGGGACCACAAGGCGCTCCAGGCCCCGTTGGAGCTCCTGTAAGTTTATCTGTGGATGATGAAATGTTTTGCTTCCAGGGGGCAATCTGTGATTGTACCCTCTGTTTGGCAGTGATAATTTGGTTTAAAAAAAAAACATTCACTTGTTTCTTTGCAGGGAGCATATGGAAGACCAGGGCCTGAGGGGAATCAGGGGATTAAGGGAGAGAAGGTAAGACCTTCATAAACCTGAGAATTGTGATTACATGTTTACACCCTGTTGTTTAAAGTTTTATACTTTTGTCGTAGTCTACTTCTTAAAAAGGTTGTCTTGCTAAAGGTTGGGCTAATTTACTGTAGAAAAAAAATGAAATTGGGTTTTTCCTGCTTCAAGGTAGAACAGCTCCACGTTATATCCTGACAGCTTAAAGGGATATGTTGAAATTTTGTTAATACATACATTTATTATAAAATCAAACATTAATTGCACATTTTAAACCTTTACCCCTCTGGTTGTAATTATGAAGCTTCAAACAGCAGTTAGTAAACTGATCTGTATGTTTTTGACCTTTGAAGGGAGACGATGGAAAGAGGGGACCACCAGGGAAACCTGGTCATATTGGACGGAGGGTAAGAGCTCTCTGTCTCTATGTTGTTGAGGTTTCTAAAAGCAGCTCTTGGTAACTTAATGTTAAAACAAATAAAGCATTAATTGTGCTGTTTGTAATGCTAATCTTATTACCCGTTACAACTCTTGCCTTTACTGTACAACATGTGCATGGAATAAAAAGCAATATGGCCAGAATCAACCACTGTCCTTGTACAGCTTCATACATAAAACATTAGATTGTCTCATGCGTCTCTCCTCATTGAAAAACATGGCAAACTTGTCTGCAGGGAAAACGGGGGAAGGCTGGAGTCAGAGGGACCAGGGGAGACAGAGGACCAAAGGTTGGAAGCATTGAAAACAGGCTGAAGGCCTGGTGCAAGTCAGATTTGATTAGGATGTAAGAGCCAAAAATAGACCTCTGTGTTTTGTCTTTAAGGGTGAAAAGGGAGATGCAGGACCAGCTGGCATCCCTGGTTGGCCAGGGCTCATTGTAAGTCAGCTTAGTTAGTCATTAAACAAATTAACATTCCAATCTGTTTAGCTCAGCGATGTTTTTTCAGTAGATCAATAATGACCATTTCATTATTCATTTTCATGTGCTCTTTTTTTCATTTCTTCATTTTTGTTTCCAAGGGGATCCCTGGCTTACAAGGAGAGCCCGGGGATGAAGGTGAAAAGGGGAAAGAGGTAAACACAAACTTATGAAGACAGGTTTAGAGGCTCAGCAGGCTCATCAAAACATACTTCAAATCTCTAAGATATAATAATACAGTAACTATTCCCTATTTGTTCATTTAAATAACATAAGCATATCATGTATAAAGCAATTAGGAGAAAGAAAGGTTCCGAAGAGGTGTGCAGGTAAATGTATTATTGAGGTCTTTTGAGGTGGGCTCACAAAATACATTCAGCCACTGGTCTTTGTACTCTGGCAGAACTTTTAAGTTCCTGTGTGCTTAATTTTTCATTGTACAGATCTGCTGTCTGAGTAAAAGTGCAGGTTAGACTGTACTGTTTGTGTCTTTAGGGCGAGAAAGGAGACGCGGGATTGCTTGGACCACCTGGAGCAGATGGCCCAAAGGTAAGAGCTGTCAAGGCTTTCATAGCACATCTCTAAGACAAAAAGAAGACGAGATACAGGAGATAGAGATATAGGATGCCTCAGAAGCAAATAACACCATCATGGACAAAAGTCATCCTTTCTTTATTGTTTATAATGATGGCTGAAAATACTGTCTCAGAGAAGGTGTCAGACAAAAAGAAACAGCAGAGAGTGTTTCTTTCTTTCTTTTTTTTTTTTAAAACATTTTCAAAGGCTTAGATTTTTGATGAGTGACTCATGTGGCTTTGTACAGGAAGCAGTGTGTCATACATGTGTAAAACATAACTTAGACCAAAATCGGTATAACCTTAGCAGTTCCAGTTTGTGCACTGGGTGTGCAGAAAGGGACACAAAACCAAAAGTTTCTCACAGGAGCTTTAAGACACTGTTTTAAAGTGTTTCCTTTAGGTTATCCTATTCCATGGTTTAGAAACTACTTACAAGAGGTTAATTTTTGTATCGCATGGATTTGAGACTTGTTTGAATTTCAAGCACATTTGAGTGACTCCAATAGGAAAGACCAACCATATTTTAATTATTAGCCTTCAACATTTGCCAAGTCCAACAAAAAGTTGTCCAGTGAGGGATCATCACCTTTTTTTAAAAAAACAAACAAACATTGAGTTTCTCTTTAAGGAAAGAAAAAGAAAAAAGCTGTTTAAGTAATTTAAGGATCTGCAAATTGTGCATCTTCTTGCAAGGCCTAAGACCCCTCATACAACAACTCTTTAGTCCATGAAAGCACGTTAGTCAGTAGAAACATTATTTATTATATGGAAGCATTGTAGTAAAGATGTGTTTTTTTATTTGTTTGCTTTTTCAGGGTATCCGTGGTCCTGATGGATTGAAGGGTCCACAGGGTCCAAAGGGAGAGCAGGTACATAAAGACAATGTTTTATTTCATTTTATACAGCTCAAAGTTTTTACTATGAAGAAATATTTTCATGATGTCCTGTTTGATAAATGTTTTCATTTCATTCCCCATCTGTCTTTATTGTAGGGGAATATCGGCCTCCCAGGACCAAGGGGTACACCAGGGATGCCAGGACTTCCTGTAAGTTTGTTTCTCTTTTTTTGTTTACAGCTGCTGTTTTATTCCTCTCTGTCACTGATCAGTGCTGATATCTTCCAGTTTGTGTTATTTGTTTATTTACCTTTATGCTTTACCCTTCGAGCTACTGTATTTAAAATTCTTTCTGAGTTTAAATGTGTATTTAGGATACTGTCAGATATTGATTTTTTAAAATATATTTCAAGAATTTCATCAGCCTTCTCAACATATCGGTCTCTCTTGAAATCCTATTGTATCTGTAAAAAAATGGAAACAGCACAAGAGTGGAAATTGTGATGGAAATGCTTTTGTTTCTATAATAACTTAAGTCAGTCCAGCAGAGCACTGACTGTTTTGTCAGCCAAGTAATCTTTTCTTGAGCTCAGACTGTTGAATCATTCACAGCTCAGCAGTACACAGTGGTTGTGTTCAACCTGCTGCGTCTTAAGGGAAAAATCTGATGACTGAGGTTGTGAAATCTGTGAAGCTGTGGCTGATAGGGTCTTTAAGGAGCAGATGAAAGCACTCAGAAGCTCTTTGTTCAGAAATCTACTTCTTAGAGAAAAATCATACTTATGTCCTTTTCATCTCCTGTTCTGTCCTCTGTTGCAGGGTCTGTTTGGATTAAAGGTATGATATCATCATCTCAAGCACTCTTGTCCTGATAGATCAAAGGCACTCCTGCTCTTTTCCCACCGTAATCTTAAGCAAACATTCCCCAGGAGATTTCTTCACATTGAGATAGCTTGACTTTGTGTTGATGGCATGTGCAATCATAAAGCTGTCACCCTTGGGAGGCAGTGTCAGAATGTAATGGGATTTTGCTGCAGATTCTTTATCAGCATTAGTAAGTTTTATAGAAAATGGTGCCATATTTCAATTTACAACTGTGCGTGTGTGTGTAATATATGTCATACTTACATTTTGTCCTGTCTGCAGGGTTTGAAAGGCTACCAAGGCTTTCCTGGTCTGCCTGG
Source organism: Halichoeres trimaculatus (assembly GCF_033239565.1). Lineage (NCBI taxonomy): Eukaryota > Metazoa > Chordata > Actinopteri > Labriformes > Labridae > Halichoeres > Halichoeres trimaculatus. The sequence goes on along the minus strand of NW_027437194.1, from coordinate 11,799,180 downwards.
CAGGAGGGGACTTCCGGTGAGTATGACACCCATGCAGTGTTTTTATAGAGAAACAATAAAGATAACAATTTTATGACACACTAGATTTAAGTTTTATTCCTTTATTTGAGAACTCCTCAAATGTGTAAGGCTTTAGAAATTATTCTCATCCCACCAGTTTCCAGAAGTTGAAAACAATGAAACCCAGGAAGTTTTGTAAATATCCGTATAATAGAGTATATGTGCTCCAGAAATATCTGACTATGTTGTGTGTTTGTACAGTCATCAAAAATTTTCTCAAAGATGCCTCCACACAAACTACCATAGAACAATAAGACAACAAGTTTTCAGACCCTGAACCTCGCATGGATATTTTTGATATCATACAGATATAATATGTGTGTCCCTATGTGTGTTAGGGTCCACCTGGGATCCCTGGACCCCCTGGGGAGTCACTAAATATGACATTGTCTCAGCTAAAGGTAAGTTAATAATGATTTCAATACCCAATAAATTAAAAAACCCATCATCACTACATTTTTCAAAACATGTTTTCATAATTATATATGAGATGAAAGATCTAAACTCTTAAAACTACCTGTTGGAATATGGCTGTGCTTCCTCCTTCTCTGTTTGATGTGTAGGACCTGATGTATGTGTCAGATAAGCCCAACTACTACCTGATCCAGACCCTGCTAGACTCTCTACAGCAGGAGCTTCGGCTGATGTTGGATCCTCCTGACGGCAGCAAGGAGCATCCTGCGACCACCTGTCTGGAGCTCTGGATCTGTCATCCTGAATACAGCAGTGGTCAGTTTCTGAAAATAACTTTTGTCATCAGAATGATACTCACTTTATCTAGAGTTTCTTTTCATCCATGAAGAAAGTATTTTTGGTCTTGGTCAGATAGGTCAGCTGACAAAAGATGGTAAATCCAGGGAGTCCAACAGTGACAGACTGGAGTCCTCATAGCTGAAACTGCTGCTATAAGGATTGCAGCCTCTGTAGATTGGACATAGACTTTAACCACTGAGCTTAGCCAGTGCTCTGGATTGAGATAATCTTTGATATTTCATTTATTTTGATTTTGCCAATAGTGGCTCAAAACTGTCCAAAATCATGTGACTGTGAATTTAAACATCTACCATCTAGTCAACTTGTTTTATGTCCTAAAAACATACAAGCACATTCAGTTAAACATATCATGGTTCTCATGCCTCACTATTATTATTGGTTTGTTATTCTTTTTTTAGGTTGCAAAGTTTAAGGAAAAGTAAAGTATAAGTAAATATAATTGTGTAATACTAACATAAGCTCTGAAGATGCACTTCAAACTACATAAGTTTAACTTGACCTCTAATTAATATGTTGTAAACACGCCCTGATAAGTGAGTGAAGAAACCTTTTTAAAGCCCATGTTTATTATGCCTTTGTGGACACAGTGAATAAACGTAGCACCTTTACACTGCTTAATGGTCTTCAGGGCACTGTTGAGGTTTTATTGCCACTTTGCAGAGCTGGTGTCAAATGTTAATCCATCCTGAATAACAACAGCCACTGAAATAAGCCAGTTGAAGTCTCAAAGGCATTTAACTGACAGGAGTAAACTGTGTAGTTTAAAAAACATTTGTAGTTATTGTATCAGTACCAGGGCTGATTGATACTGGAAATAAATAATGAAAAATACAGAGGTTGTTAAGGTCTTCATCAATGAAATGCACCAATTCTATTCACACGCTGCTGCACAGCTTGATCACATGGTAGCAAAAAATGACCCTGAGTTGTTGTGAGTCACAGTTTCAAAGCCAAAATACCCCTGTCGCAGGCACTACCATTGGTAGCTGTTGTGCAGCCAGAGTCTGTGCAGTAGAGACTGAGAGGGATTCTGGGAGAATCTGAGTGGAGCCCGGTGACAAAAATAATATTTTTTTTTTCTTTTCAGAGTTCTCCTTGGCTCTACCTCCCAACATATTTTACAATCCCCGGAAAAAAATTATACAAGAATGGCAGCTGTCAATCCTTGTTAAACATGACATAAAACCTTGTTTTTAACCTCGTATAACTAGTGAAAATGAAACTCTTAAGAAAAAAAGAGGACTTAATTCAAGGCAGCCAAATGATATCTTCAAATCGCCTCAACAGTCAGATGGTGTATTCATTTTGTAAAGTTTGACCACAGCCCATCAGGGATGACTGGAGAGATAGATTTTTTGACCTATACTTCAGCCAGTCACCAGGGGGAGCAGTTTTTGTAGAGACCTCACTTTGAGCCGAGCAAGATGACGTCCACTTTTTTTTTACACAGTCAATGGGCTTACACTTGTGGCAATGCTACCAATATGCATTCTGCAACCAACACTGTGGTATCTTCTTTTTTTTTTAAAGCCAAGTTCCACACAACATTTGTACAGCTCCTCTTTGACCCTAAAGTTTCCAGAATGGCACAAATTTAGTTTTTCACAAAGGTAGTTTTAATGGCAGGGAATGGCTTTGCAAATCATTAATCTGATCACTCTTCACAATCTAGAGTTAATACAAATTTTCACCATAAGAACTGAGGCAGAACACGTGAAAACCAAAATTTGTGCCATTCTCAGAACTTTTGGCCACAGCTGTAGATCAAGTTAAAGAAAATAGTGAAGTTTTAGTGACTTATCACATGGCCAGAGAGTTTATTTGTGTCATTTGAGTCTATTTTGCTAATCCAGTTAAGGTCAAATGAAAATCACAACACTTGAATGTCTTCAGTGCACACAAAACATGTCAAATTAGACTCAAAGACATAAAAAGTATTCCTCTTTACTAACGATGAATTGATTCTCATATACTCTCATTAGATCTATATTTTCAGACTCCACCATTGTACCCAGGCTTTGTCAGCTGGATCAATACCTCATTATATGCTGCTCTCTGTTTCATACTCTTCAATAATGCAGTCAAGGGTTATGCTCCAGTGTTGCTCTGTGGTTTTGTTAATGTAGATTGCAATGCTTTCCCCTCTGACCTCACTGAGCCAGAGCTTTCCTCTTTTCCACAGGAATGTATTACATTGACCCCAACCAGGGCAGCCCAGGCGATGCTCTGCTGGCGTACTGCAGCTTCGCCTCTACATCAAAACAGACTTGCCTTCACCCTCAGCACTCACAGGTATAATCACATCAGCAAAGCAAAGCTACAGGAAACCGACCCTCAGGTTTAGTGACTCACCTGTGAGATTTCTACTGGGGGGTGTACAGGCTGAATCTTAATGTGTTGACTTGTGTATGTGCTTACGCTTTTCTGTTATGATGAGTGAGTTGCTTTTGGTGTTTATGTGAGCCTGACATCTCAAAGAGGGAATATTTTAGTAGTTAAATGTTGAAGCATCAGTCCTGCGTTATCACTCGAACTTTTGATGTGCTGATGCCAGAGTTACGCTGTCAGCCTACGCTGCACAAAACCACCAACTCACACTCATCAACAGATGAGGCATTACAAAATTTCAATGAAAATGGTTTCTTCGCTCTCAAGATAAACACCTCATTTTTGTGCAAGTTTGAAATAAAATGCACTTTAACAATAAAACCATAACAAAATGAGAATGTGAGACACTGCAAACTGAAGTTTGACAAAAGGTACCTTCCTCATGTGTTCGTTCCATGTTGTGCTTTACTTAGACAATGCCTGGGTTATACAGATAGTGAAGATTAGAGTTAGTTATTTGGTAAATGTGTTTGCTGTATTACCTTGCAGAGAATCTCTGACATGAGGCAGTATTCAACAGTGTTAGCTTTGTACGTGAATAATGAGGCCTCCCCATGGAAAGGAGCGGAACAATGTGTGGCTAAATAAGGCACAACATTCATCCAAAGCAAATCAGCACAATCAGGACACAGATTTATTCTCGCATTGCAGTCTGAATAAAACATGCACCCTTACCTTCTAAACTCTTGCACACTAAACACAGCACAAAGAACTGGCTCACTAAATCAAAGAACAATATCACTTGGTCTCGGGCTGCATGAAGCAAATGCATGCCTGGTTTATGCTCGAGCAGAATGATAATTAAGAGTTCATCATTAGTTTTCTGGACATCACTGACCTTCAAATGTGTCATATACGAGTACTTGCGTGGGTTTGCATTCAGATGTGCAATCATTTGCCTTTTAGTTGCCCATGAAAGCGTGGATGGAGGGGGTCTCAAAGGAAGGAGATTATGAGTGGCTCAGCAGGCTGGAGCAAGGGTTTCAGGTGAGTCAGTCACTCCGAGAAGGACAACAGGGACAAAACAGCTCGGACTCCTTCATTTTTATTTTATACACTAAAACCATGGGCTGTATAAGCTAGGGATGCACTGATCCAATCCCGGTATCCGGTGTCCGGTATCAGCGCCGATCCAGCCCCTCAAAGCTGGATTGGGTATCAGTGGGAAAGGATTGGTCTAAACTTGACACTAAGGCTAAACTATGATTTAGTCTACAAGGTATAAAATTTTACAATCAAAAAGTAATTTCTGTTAATTCTGAAGAATTGTTAACCAAACTGCTGTCAAACATTTAAACACTTGTGGTTTAAATAGATATTAACTTCAGTAATTCCATATTTACCCATTTTTATCTTTTACTCAAAACATTACCAGTCTTATCCCACAGTAGAGCATGCAGGTTATTATTTAACACTGGTATCAGTCCAGGTTAAGTATCTGTCGATACCCAAAACCTAGGCATCGGTATCTGTATTGGGATAAGAAAAGCTGGATCGGTGCATCCCTAGTATAAACCGTGTGTAGTCTGAGTAATATCTCTTTTTGGTTTCTGGAAAGGTTGGTCAATAAATTGAAAATAGTAACTCTATTTGAATGAAACCAGAAAACCAGTGGCCAATTCTGCCTGAACACGTGATTTATAAAGGAGTGTATCAAACAGTACAGTTTTGCAAATAAAGAAATTTGGTACAAAATACACATTTTGTTATAAGCTGTAATTTTATCTGTCACTTTTACATGGGATGCAATTGGCTATCCTTAGCTTTTTGTGTCAGTCTCAAGTAGATGATTGAGGAACAGCAGCTTTGTGCACTTCTGAATCTTCTCCATTTTTCAACACCCGAGGTTGGAACTTGATCCCGACTGTAACCTACTACTGAAACATTAAACTCTTAATTCTTTTTGCAGTTCTACTATCCAGGGGCTAATGTGGTGCAGATGCGTTTCTTGAGGCTGCACAGTAGCTCTGCAATCCAGAAGATCACTTACTCCTGCCATCCAGGACACAGACTGAGCCAGACAGAGAGAGACATCAAATTTCTCACTGACACAAGGAAGCAAAGTTACCTGGGAGCACTTAAAGATTGTGTGGTACGTAAAGTGTGGAGGATAAAATCTTGTGGCAGTAAAACCCTGGATGATCTACAATATCTATAACCTTTTTCAACTTTACAGCAACTTTATTTTTCACCCATTCCTGACTTTTAGAAATATGTTTAGTTGCAAAGGTGACAGTGTGAGGCATTTTGATTCCAGACACACTGAACCACCACAAAAAGAGTCAAGTTTTTAAAGGGACTTAGTTGAGATTCCACACACCACATTTGTCTTGGCAAATAAAAGTTGCACCTGAACTCAACCTGAAGCCTATTTCTAAAAGCCACCTGCTTCTTTCACACGGTGCCTGGAAAAGACTCAACATTCAGTACCAGCTGGTGGAGTAAGTTGTTGTCGTTCATCATGGGAAACTTGTAAACATTGAGCTGCTGATTTATTTTTATGATGAAGAAGCTTTTGTTGAACAAATCTGCGCAACTTTCACTCACCGCTTGCAAATATTCATGCGTCTTCTATTACAGAATGCTTGAATGTCCCTGGTGTAGTCAAACCTTTGTGTAAGCAAGAAAGCACTTGTCAACAGCTTGCTCTCTAAATTCTGTTTCCCCTCTTGTTCACTGTTTTACTTCTATACAGCCAGTCAGATTGATTTCTTGAACTGAGATGACCAAAAAGCTGTAGGCAAGAGCTGACTGAGCCAAAATAGCAGAACACAGCCAAACTGAGAGCCACAGATGCTCACTGGCTGCCTGCTAAGGCAGATGTCTGACTCTTAACCTAGTGTGTCATGACCAAAATAGATGTTTTCTGACATTATTTTAATTTTCCCAGAATACGCATATTTTGTTGCTTAAAGAGTTGGTGATAGAAGAACTCCGTAGACCTGGTGTAGATCTCTTTGAGGTAAACTTTTGAGTGCCAAGACATCATCAGTGAGACCTGGTGCAGTGAGTCTTGGTGCTGCTCACATCCACTTGTAACAAGGAGAAAAGATCTAACATCCCTGGAATATAGGAAAATAAGTTGAGACAAAACAGAGCAGATATTCTGTGGTCTAGGAATTGCTGAGTCATTGGGATTAAATGTGAACTTTTTTCTGTTTCCTGTCTGTCAGCCTGGAGAGGAGAACCTTTCTGGACCTCGAGAGTCTGTGTTTGAGTTTGAGGACCTTCAGCTGCTCCCTCTGAGGGACCTGGCAGTAATGGGATCCGGAAATATCACACACCAGTTTGGCTTCACTATTGGACCTGTGTGTTTCAGCTAAAGGTGCCACAAAGCTGAGCTGTCACAGGACTTTCAGGTCGAGGGCACAGACCTCTGTTCATATCCTGGAACCAAGGACAGCTGGAAGGTCTTTTCTCATTTCTAGAGATGTCCCTTCCTCTCCTGTTTTTGGAGAGTTTCAGCCGAGTTGAGTGACTTTGAGTTCAAGAATTTTAAAGGACACAGACATCTCTGGGCATTTCTCACAGAGAGACAGTCGATTTTGTTTACAGAGACATTTTTCTTGAATTAAATAATTTAAAATGTATGTTTCTATCCTTTTATACACGTTTTTTCTGTTGGTTTTTAATGTATTTTGGGCATCTGTCATAGCTAGCCCATCAAGTACTGTATATAAAAGTCAGATTGTCCAGACTGACCTCTAAACAATGTGTTCTGCATGGAGACACAGCTCCCGTTGTTTCATTGGTGGTAAATGAGCATGCCATTGAAGTCCACGACTTCGATACTGTTGGTGAACTGAGATGGGTAACTACTTCAAGGTGCTAATTGGTTTTTGTATAATTCTCAACTTGTATTTTAGCACAAGCCATTTTGTGCTATTGATGCTGTTTATTTTCAACAGAACCAACTTCCTTCATTCCACTCAACAACAAAAAAGGTGTTTGATTCCATTTTTGCTTACCTACCAGTTATTCTCTACATCTCAGGTATAAAACATTAATGACAAACTCATGGGTATTTATGCTGATTTTTGTGCAGTATTTTGGTCGGTCTGTTTTTTCACATACCATGTCTTAAAATGTTGAATATTTTAATAGACAAAAGTTTTTATTGAATTACTTTACAAGTATGCTGTGTATACCCAGCTCAGTGTCTTTTCTCAATGCCAAAGACTGCCATTGTTGTTGAGACCTTGTTATGAAACATTTTTTTCTCATTACCATAAACTCTTAAGTTGCCTTGAGTAATCTCACACACAATCCAGCTGTCGTAAACACATCCTTGAAAACAAATCATGTACTATTCTTCAGTGAAAAATAAACCCTAACAAATGCACTACAACTTTATATTGTATAACAATATATGTTATAAGCTTTCAGAGCCGGTAAAACTGCAAAACAAGCACCACAAACAGACGTCCCTAAAGAACCCCAGACTGGCTCACTGGTTGATTTGCTCTTTTCTTAAAATGTGTTGACAGGTCAATGAATACAAAGAGAAATTTCTTTGACTAGACACTAAAGGTCATGCTCAAATTTTTGGCTGCAGTCCTGCATTTTCTTCAGCACCCTGGTTTAAAAGAAGTGTCCATCATCCTCCACTTAGCACAGAATAACTGCTGTCAACCTGAATTGCGCTTCAATCTGAGAAGCGCTTGATTTAAGAGAAAAGAAGCAAACCATGAAGCTTCTCAGCAGAATCAGGATCCATTGTTTGTGCCCAGATGGTATCAGTGGTGACTGATGAGCAGAATGCAGTACACTGCAGGGACCGCACACTCATATGACTGAGACCTCAGGGAGTTCGTGATGAGTGTAGGTATCGTCTACCTGCCCAGCAAAAACAGAGGCACCACAGTTGAAAAAGAAAAGAAAAAAACAAAGTGTTGAAATGAAAGACATTCCTGCAAATATGATATTCATAGCTGCCAAGAACAACAACAACTGGAACATTGTACACAATACATATTACATACATATAAATATGTGCATTATACCAAGGAGTAAATGTTCTTAGTCATGTTCTCAACAGGGCAAGTTGTATTTAAAGTTATATATGAACCACTGTTTTGCATTTCTGTCCTGGTGTTAATGTGTTTCTATTTCTATTTTTTATTCAGATATTTCATATACCAATTGATTGCCTTAGCTGGCTGGGACAGATCATTGATAATCCATGTTTTATAAAAGCAATCTTTTTTCTAAAAAAAATTTGAAATGGCATGCTGGACATCTGTCTCCTGTGCTTCCTCTGTCAGCGCATTGTATTGTGTCTGTTTAATTAAAAAGGTGTGTTATCACTTGGTGACTGACTTTAACTGACCTTATTAAATTCTTCTTTAATTATTGAATTTTTTAGTTCATTTTAAAAGGGAGCTGTAGTACAGAAACATCTGTGTAGGATTTTGCAAAATTATATAAATCTTATTCGCACTTGGCAACCACTTGGCTTCAAAAATGTTTCATTGTTTCCTTTATAAATTGACTTTTTTTTCTCACAATATTGTGTGCATTTTGGTTTGTTAGCTTGTTGTATTCAATTTCCTAAAACAAACTCATTTGCATCTTGATAATCAGGGAAACAATTCGTTTGTAAAGCTTGTGTCATGTCCCAAATATTGGAAGATAGAACACTAACAATGTTCCACTTTTGTCCTTTTGTTGATAAAACTTAATCACCATGCAAATACCCATTTTAAAAAAAGTGAGCAAGAGTTATTTTCGATACTAAATTAATATACAAATTTAGTATAACTGGTCTTTTGTTTTCTATTTTTCTCAGTTTCAAGAAGTCAAGGTATGTGCTGGGCTCATTTTGAGTGGTACGTGAAGAGTTAATGATAGTCACAACACACGCGTACGTCACATGACGTATTACGTAGGTTGTCGTCAGGTCTCCGCCTCCGTTTCATTTGGCTGTGGTTGCAAAGTGAACAACTTTGGCCATGTTTCTCCTGGTTAGGTTCCTTTGACATCCCCTTCGTTTTGAATGACAGCCGGACTGACGGACTTTGTTACTTTGGGGCTTTTCTGGTCACCGAACTGTTGTATCTTCGCTTTTCTAAAGCAAACGAGAGCACGAGCTATCCTCTCGTAGCTAGCTTACAGCTGTTTAGCTTTCAGGAGAATAGGTCGCTGTGAGGCAGCCAACCAAGCACAAAGGTAAGGAGGAGGCAGCTGGATCAGTGTTTAGTCTTCTGGTATGTATAATGTATGAACAACGTGTCAGAGTTGTGACAAAGACAAGGGTGTAGTTAAAGTAATACTAATCCCATCTAGCCTAATTAGCTCGTTGCTGTAATTACCGACGTAGGTGTTTGTAAACCTTACAACTCACCTATTTATAGAATGGATTTTTAAATCAATGACAATGTCAATAAGTTGGGAGACATCGATGAAATGATGTTAACTGTAGCTTCCTTGTTACAGACCTGCGTGTGTTTTAACCTGATCAACTTCACACCTGCTGTAGTAGTACTTCACACTCTGACTTCGTGAGAAATGTTCGTCGGGTTTTTTTCTTTTATTTTTGAGTGCTTGGTTGAATGTTACTTTTCAACGTAGTAAAACGTGTTTGAAAGAGTTCCCCTCTGAATTTGAAGTGCCGACGCTCGTTTCCGCATTTAGTTTTTGAGCATGCGCACGACTGACAACAAAAATTGTAAGCTGTCCATGGTGCTGAAACAAAATTGAATATTTTATCAATTAGAATATCATGCCTGTCTTACCCGTCTGATGTGATCTTAGTCATGTGTTTTTCTAAATAGAGAACTTTTTGAAGAAAGATAAATTAAAATAAACCATGCAATTATTTATTGGTTCATATTTTACACTGCTCTGTTCAGGACGGGGTGAATCCCTTGGTTTATTTGTTTACCTGCAATTTGAGTGGGACAAATCAGATGTGGGAACCGTGATGCCACGTGCGCGGCTATGAGTTGTGAGAACTGTATTGTTATTTGGAAAGCCAAATGGATACGCAATGGTTTATGTTGCTCTGTTTGCTTGATGTGAGCATTAACTTCTTTTAAGTAACTTGAAAACTTGAAGAGGCTTATGCTCAACCCCCAGTTAGCATCCTCATCTGTCACAGTTTTTGGGACTAGTTTAACAGAAAAGAAAAAAGAAACAAAAACAAAACACAAACAGCTTGGATACATAACTGTACTCAAGGTTTATAGAAAGACTTCAGATTAGCTTGCAGTCCCATCATCTGTGTTTTTTTCAATAACAGATCCATTGGTCTGTCTGATTTACTATCATACTACTCCAAATTAGATCAATGTTGTTATTTAAGATTACTGTTTTGTTGTATTTACCTACTCCTATCACAAATCTGCATTGTCCATTTTTTATATGTACCATTTTAATGTTAAATTCTTTGGATGTTGATAAAGAGTCACTAAAAGTTGATTTCTATTATCACTATGACACTATCTTTGCCAAGCTAACTGTGTTTCTTTTCTACTTTTCTGAGCACAGCTTCTATGACCTACCACTGTCTGCCCCGTTCAGAGGATGTATCCGCCTTCAAGAAAGGACTTCATCTCTCTGACACTCAGTGATCCACACAGTCACTCCTACAACAATGGAAAACACCGGAGACAGTCCTGCTGGAGGGTGAGTTGTTATGTGGTGCAATTTACAGAACTCTTGTCTCAACAGAGTTTTACAGCGTTATTCCAGAAACCCTAAATTCAAGGTCAGAAACACTTAGTTCAACTTTTATTTGACATATTCTCCCAAGACTTCTGTCCTAAGTTGATTTAGTAAATGTTTTTTTATTAAATGAGTCTTTGATTCTCCATATGTCTCTCAGGGGGCTGTGCACCAAAATGGTCTGATCCAAAAATCCCCTCTGGGTTAAATTAATTAAAACTATTATAAGGAAATCACAAACTGCAGATTGGAGTGTAGCTCCATGTAAGTCAGTTGTCTCAAATGCATCAAAGTGACTCCATAACTATGTTCTTTATAAAGATGTATCAGTGTCTAGCATGTTGGCTCTTTAAGGACCGTCACAAAGTCATCTATTTTTACCCTAGAAGCTTAAAGTAGCTTCACTTTGTTTGGGTATGACCTACTGGCTGCTGCCTTAAAGAGCCTTTTAAGTTTTTATTCTGTAGGGAGATGGGATATACATAGTCCTTAATGTGATTATTGAGTGGTTATAGAAAGCAGCAGCACTTTAAAACCTAGAAAGTTACAGATTAAAAGTGTAAAGAGTTACAAACACAAATAATGTTTGGTCTGAATGAGCACAAGATGTCTTTACACTTCCTGTTGGAGAAGACAAGACAAGAAATCCTGAGAGAGACAGGAAAAGTTTGGAATAGAGAGTGGGGGATATCATGTAGTTAAGGGTTGAAATTGGGAGTTGAACTAGCAAACAGCTGCGTCAAAGACCACAGCCTCTGTAAATCTGGTGTGCTTTACTATTTATACTTTCAGAAATCTAAGAAACTTTGTAGTGCAACAAAAGAGAGGATTACTCTTGAATTGTTGACCATTTACACTGTGGTTCAGGCCAATCCAGGTTAACGGGTTATTCAGTTCTGACAGAGAGTGAAGAAAAGCGCATACATCTGAGCTCCTGAATGAAATGGAGCATGTCTCTTTTTCTCTAAAAAATGCATCTTTTTTCACAAATCAATCCTTTCATACACCTCCTTTGTTGTGAAGCAACCCTTCCCGATCTTTCAGACTCCTCTGATAAAAGCCTCTCCTCAGCGCATTATTTCTCTGATTACTACTGTGAGATAAAACAAACTCAGCTCATCTCACTGTCTCTCTTCTGCCTTCTTCACATTTCCTTTAATCTTGTTATCTTTACTTTGAAAATTCTTATGCCACTCTTTCATCCTTATGCCCTCTCTCTCTCTGAGCCTTCTGTTTCCTCTTTTGTGGGTTTGATCTTCGGGTTTTTCAGATATAGTTTGTTGCACCTTGTGTATCATGTGACATCCTCTAGTTTTCTTTTCCTTTGCATGGAAGAGATATTGATGTTCCATTTTTTCCTCTTTCAATCCTCTTCAACTGTATTTACAACCTCATAGTTTAGATACGTCAAAACTGTTTATTGAGTTAGATGCACAGAAAGTTTAAAACATGGAGCTTGTTACAGTCACTCAACAGTTTCTGGAGAAACATTATGAAATCTAAATATGTCTTGAACCAGGATTCATCAGTTCTGGTCCAGGTTATGCTTATTTATTACATTGTTTTTTCCACAACACCAATTTTGTCACTGTTAGTTTTCAAAAGTGAATTGTCAACATAGGTTTTACTTTCTTCCTTCATCTAACATTACTCTTTCTTATTACAATAGATCAAGGAAAATCACTGAGGTATTTAATAAAATAGAAGGAAAAAATAACAAAAATACAATAGTATATAAAACATAAAGAACATTTACAATGCATTTTGCATTGTATGCAGGTGACTCAGCAATAACAAAGAGGGGCAACCTCATCACCACAAATCTATCCACTGCATAGACACTCTCCAAAATAGTGCCTATTCCCGAGCCAATCCCTAATTATGTTGGAAATGTAGCCTCCAAGTACTCCCTAAAATAAAAGAGGCAAAAATAGAAACAGAGGAAGAAGTGAAGGTGATGTGATTATGAAAAAGGATGCATTAATCTGAGCCAATAGACAAGTTTTAAACAGGTTTATTATGTGAACTGTATTGTGTTTTTTATGATTTTTGCAGACAGCCTCAGTTTGACACTTGTAGAACGGCAGTTTTTACTCTTCCTCATTGATTTTATTGTCAACACTGGAGGTTGCGGCTTGATTTACTGTCCTTTTAAAAAAAAGGACTTTAAATGCTCGGATTGAATGTTGGTTCATCTATTAATCTAGGATTATGTGCATAACTCTTGGTGTTTGGGCAGCTTTATGCCTTTAGTCAGATAGAGGACAGTGGATAGAGTAGGAAACAGGGCGAGAGTGGGGAGTGGCATGTGGGATAGAGGCCACAGGCTGGATTCGAACCCAGGCCACCAACCCTAATGGAGCACAACCTAGACCAGGCATGGGTAAACTACGGCCCAGGGGCCACATGTGGCCCATTAAACGTTTCAATCCAGCCCGCCTAACTTGAAAAAATTAAATGAATAAACCTTGTTAATGTTTTATTTTCCCTGCAATTCTGATGTTTTCTATATAGGAAGTTCAAATTTAATATCAAAATATCATACAAACAATTTTGACACAATCTTTTATTATTACTATTGTTATTTTATTTTTTTTAAACCAGGACAGAAAAAACGCGTTTTTCTGTTTTTCTGTTTTTCTGTGATTCCGATTTTCTGTTTTGGTTTTAAAACAGAAAAACAAAAAAATAAGTCAGTTTTTTTGTTTTTTAGATTTTGTTTTGAAACAGAATAATGAAAGAACAAACCATACAAGGATTAAAAATCCCATTATAATTCCATTCTCTCATATTCTAATTTTAATTTCAAAACAAAATCAAAACAGCGAAAACTGTTACATGTTTTCTGATTTTTGATTTGAAAACAAAAATTGAATAACAAGTCGTTATCCGTTTTCTGATTGTGGATTCTAAAACGGGATATGGAATGAACGAGTGATACCCTGATAGTTACCAAAGCACTCCATCCATCTGCTCCTGGTCCGGCCTCTTTGTCAAATGTTAGAGCCCATTGTGGCCCACGAATCAAAAAGTTTGCCCACCGCTGACCTAGACCATTAGGCAATCTGCACTCCTATAGCTCCTGGTGTTTAATCTGACAAACACAAGTTGCATCATTTCTTTGTTGTATCTCATCATTACTGTTTTAAAAAGCCACTTTGATTAAAAACCACCATTTATGTGCAATGTTGTTGAGGTACAGGCAACAGTGTGTTTTGATGTTTTGATGCACAATAACCTGTAGCACGCCTGTAGCACAATTCCAGTTTACCATTAAGGGAGAAGCAGAAACAAGAGAAAGGGACAGTGCAGAGCTTTCAGGGGAACAACAAATGTGAAAAAAAAACAATAGTGAAAAGGCATCAATGCTTACAAAACAGTACAGCTGTTGTACAGTTATACTGATGTCAACGCACAAAGAGACTCCCAGATGTGGGTTTGCACAATAAACAATGTGCCTTACTCAGGGATGTCTTATTTATTCTGCTCTAATTACCGTTCCTGCTCATAGCAAGATAAGGACGCACAGAAACTCCTTAGAGGGATTCATTTGTAATGTGCGCTGACAACAAAATCTGTTCTTATCCCTCTGAGTATGTTAATGAATTGTGTTTGATTTAAAACTTGCTTGCATACAATTCCCATCAGGTAGATGCCCCAATAAACTTCTCTAATGGATGCAGATACGAGATGCTTTAGAACAAACAGCGTGCTCAGTCACTGAGTGATTACATTTCAGTCTGTGATGAGAGACCTCCTCCTGAGGCTTTCAGGAGAGTTTAGAAATAGAAGCTGCAGTTGTAACAGATTATCTTAATATTATTATTTTTTTAAGCTCATATTGCAGACTGGAAAAAAAAGTTTGTTATAAAAGTTGGCAATGAGCCACTGGTCTCCAGTAGCAACAAGATCAAACTGCACTTTCAAGTAAACATGTTATTAAAAAGATTCCTACATGTTTTAAAAAACACAACTACTTATAACCATCTTTTATATTTCACTTCAAAGAATGGTAGATTGCTCATGTGGTGCAGTAGGCTACACTATGACGCTGTAGTATTGATCATATGTGATTGTAAAAGTATTGATGAAAGTCCCTTAGGATCTAAAATTGTTTGGTTGCAGAATATAAAACCAATCAATCAATCTGATGAATGTGTTCTCCTCCTACTGCTGTTGTTGTGTTACCTCTGGTTTTCAAATACACTCAATGCCCTAATTTCTCCCTCAACTAAAACTACAGTTCATACACCTTCAAGGATGTCACTTCTTCACATTATGCTTTAAAACCATTATTGTCACATTTAACATTATTTAAATGAAGCTTCAATCTCCAGATAAAATCAAGAGTGTCAGCTTAAATCTCATTGATTATTATTTCTATATGCTTTACTCAGCCAACTACTTCTCAAAGAGCCGAACAGCCCTGTCAGCAAAGATAAATATAATTCATTAGTTCCACTGGATTGAAAAGGCATACCAGTACTCTTATCGACTGATCTTTAACATTTTATTTCAGCAGTATATCAGGAGACTTTACTCTCGACAGGGCCAGCTTTATAGTGAGACCTCAATCTGGCTCGGAGCCCCCCAACCCTCGTACACGTGGGTCGTCAAATTTGATGATGGTGTGTGAATCTTTAGAAAACTGCTCTTTGCAAATCGTGTTTCACAGATTGGCTTATTGGCACAGTGTTTTCTTCTTACACAGCAAAAAATACACACAGATATATCTCTGTATCATAATATGAATTTGTATGCAATGTTGTAAAGGTTTTATATCATTCTAACTTGATTAAAGTGGAAACTTGCATGGAAATTAAAACCATGACAGCAGTGTAGGTCAGCAAAGAGTGAGGTCACTTTTGTTTTGCATTTCTGAAGAATGTGTCCGTTGTTACACATACAGTTGAAAGAAACCTGCAGAGTGAGTTCCTCCTCCTTCACCTCAGGGCATGTCAAGATTGTGAATCACTGTCTGAAAGTTCACCTTACCCAAAGTCTTTCTCCTGTAAAGAGGATCTGCTTTGTTGTCACTGTGACACTTGATATGACTTCACCTCATTGTATTTTCAGCACAATACTGCTAGGTCAAGCAACCACTTCTGGGCAAATTACACTTTTAAGGAAAGATTGAGAGGCACAGTTATGAGAAAGTACAAGCAAACAGGGGTGCACCGATCACAATTTTCTGGTCGATCACTGTTCTTTAAAAAGCCTGACCCGCAGATACCATACACTATAAAAAAAATGGAGGTCCGCTTGCTTGGCTCGAAGTCGGGTCTCCACAAAAACTGCTCCCCCCTGCTGACTGGCTGCAGTATAGGTTAAAAAATCCAGCTTTACAGCCATTCCAGATGGGCTGTGGTCAAACTTTAAAAAATGAGTACTCCTCGTAGAAATGTTTCTCGCGTCCAATTGTTGTGGTGATTTGAAGATATTTGGCTGTCTTGTATTTAAGTCCTCTTTTTTCTGAAAAGTTTCATTTTCGTTAATTATACGAGATTTAAAACAAGGCTTCACATAACGTTTAATGATGATTGACAGCTGCAGTTCTCGTGTATTTTTTGGGGGGATTATAAAATATGTCAGGAGGTAGAGTCAAGAAATGATTAGACTCTCGAAAGAAAGCAAAAGTTATTATTTTTGTCATCCAGCCCCACTCAGATTCTCCCGGAATCCCTCATCCATCATCTCTACTGCGCAGACTCTGGCTGCACAACTGCTATAATGGCTGTGCCTGTAACAGGGTTTTTTTGGCTTCAAAACCGTACAACAAGAAATGGCGGAGCCACGCTGTCCACTCTACATACAGTTTATGGCCGATACCGATTTTTATTTTTTTATTTTTTTAACTGACAGCATATACCTTCAATGTTTCAATCTTATTTTATTGAAAATCATTGAAGAATACCTGTGAAACAATAAAATCTTTGTGTTTTAACTTAAACAAGGTCTTAGAGCAAAAAGCAGCAATGGCTGGCTGTCAGACCTTCCCAAGGGTGATCAGTTTCATATGTAAGGATGGGCACAGATCCCCCAAAACTAAGAAAATCAGCATCGATAGATCGGTGAATGTCTACAAGCAAACATACCATACCTGGTAATGACTGACCAAAGACACAAAATATATTTTT
Organism: Halichoeres trimaculatus; assembly: GCF_033239565.1. Lineage (NCBI taxonomy): Eukaryota > Metazoa > Chordata > Actinopteri > Labriformes > Labridae > Halichoeres > Halichoeres trimaculatus. The sequence goes on along the minus strand of NW_027437194.1, from coordinate 11,782,156 downwards.
TAAAGAAACCTCAAGACTTAAAAAAGTAATTGTTCTGTAGATCTCATCAAGCCTGACAAGCATTTCATGGTTGTAAGTTGTTTTATGTCATTTGAGTGTTTCCACTGACTGATGCTTTTAGTTTTTTGTTGATATTTATATTATAAATCTATTCTTTGATGACTGTATTTGGTCAGTTTGGGTTTTGCTGCAATCAGTTGGTATTTCTTTTCATGTTGTAAGAACTGTATAGCCAGAAGAACAAGATGATTTTCACGCTTAGCTAAGTAGCATTTTTTGGCCAACAGAAATGTTTCAAAGTATCTGTCAGGATAGCTCATTTGGCATACACTGTGCCATGTATCTGATTTTTTGGTTTCTCACTAGTTAAGAAGATATAAAGATCATGAGTTTGCCCAATCAGAGGCAGAGTGGAAAGTATTTTGTTTGAACAACTTTTATTTTATTAAATCAGGTGAGTCATCTCAAAACGACTTTACTGCAAAAAACTCATTTTCAGTTTCTCTTTATTTCTGTGTCATCCTTTCACATTTAAACTGTGTTAAAGCTTAGTACTTTGTTGTTAAGGTTGACAAAGACAAATACCCCATCTTTTGAGTCTGTGTATTTTCATTAAAACCTCACAACCTCAGTTTATTTCTTAACGTCTCCAAAATGGGCTGCATCAATAATTTGTTCCATGTCTTCCTCTGTTGACAGTTAACACTTCCTCATTTTTTGACAGCTCAATATCTGACTCGGCTTCCATCATTTTAAACTGCATCTTATCTGCCTCAGTCCGAACATTGTCTTCTTAAAAGCAACGTGAGAGGTTTTTAAGGAGAGGAGGAAATTCATATCCTCATAGGTGAAAATGTGTCTTTAAGTATGCCCTACAAAAACTTTAACTTCTGAGACTTTAATATCATATTCACCTCTTGTAATACAATAAGTGTTTACTGCCAGCACACAGACGAGTTGCTGGCTACACTTTGTGCTATAACACCAGGTGTGGCCAGTGTTTACTTTTCACACTGGGACTCTCACATCAGTCATGCATATTTGAAATAAAGCCTCCAGTGTCACACCCTCTGAGGAGAAACATTCTGGGTCGTTTTTGTGAAAATGCACCACTGGACTGAAGACTATGTGTTGGTGCTGCTTTGATGAATGAGCTTTAGTAGAATAAAATGAAAATGTCCCCTGAGATAAAGTCTGCTGTGGGCTTTGTCACAGCTCGCAGGCGATGGCTCAATAGTTTCTTGGTGTTGCACAGGTTCTAATTAGAGCAGGTAGCAGAGTGGTGCCTCGCTGCCTGTTAGCATTCTCCCCTGTGAGACCCAGCTCAGTCTTCGCCTCTGCATTCGCATCAAGCTGGTTAGATTGTTTATTTGTGAGCGGTCAGGTGAACTGAGATGTTGAGTTTGTGCTGGGTAAGCGTAATGAGGAGGGCCACCCGGCTTTTATTTTCACTCAGCTATTTGTAAAGAAGGCGTCAAGACATTTTGGAGATATTTAAAGAATGAGAAAGACGATTAGATCTACTGAGAGAAGCTTGCAATAGTACCTTGAACTGTTCGACATGTTCCTGTGTACTTATCTGTGTTTTATTTTCTGCCGACAGAAATGGAAGCAGCTGTCTCGGCTCCAAAGAAGCCTCATCCTGTTCCTGCTGGCCCTGCTGCTCATATTTGGACTGCTCTCTTATCCCAGCCTCGCAGAGCAGTGGAGAGGTAAACAATGCCCACATAAACCCCAGGCTAACACACATATGAGTGCCAGCACTGGCAGGGACGATGTCTGTCATTACTTTGATGGTATTGCTTCATGACTAGTTGATTCTAACGAGCTGGATTGTCTGTGTTTGTTTGGCGCTGAGGCTAAATTGCAGTAATTTACTAAATCTCAACTTGAGGAGGAGCTCTGGTCGTTTTTCTTAATTATTCATTGAGATTTGTTTTGGCCTCATGCTTTGTTTGTTCACACCTGCTTGCTCGAACAGTTGTATGCCTCTGCAGGTACCACACTTGATTTTCAGACCACGTCTACGCTAAGATGGCTGAATCTGAAGTGGTGATATTCCTTTCCCTGTGGGGGCTTACCATCCACTATGCTAGCAGTTTATTCACAACACAAATCTTGAGCTCCCTGAAATTCTCTCTTGAGTACATGAATCGGAAAAGAAGTTGTTTCTAAATTTTACAAAACCTGGAAAAGGAAGATTTCTTGCTTGTTTTAGAAGACTCCGTCTGGGGGGCCTAGTAAAAGAAAAAAAGGGAAGACAACTCCCTGCAGCCTTTGTTGCCATGTTTGTAATGTATTAGAATCATTGGAGCACTGGAATCACAGTATGTGTAAGTTTATTTTTTTGTCGTTTATCCTGTGTGTATCCTTGTGTATCTTGGTGTGTAGCCTTACCTGAAAGGGATGACTGGCTGGAGCTGAATGACAGAGAGCTGAAGGCTGTTCTTCCAGGTGTGAAGCCTGTGGTTGGTGAAGAGGCAGGTAAAGCTCCGGCTCCTATGGCAGGGCCACATGTGGGGCCAGCTGTGGGTCCCGTTGTTGGTCCAGATGCTGTGCTGGAGCCCAAAGGACCAAATGTGCCCATTCTGCCCAAACCTCCCCTCAAGGTTAGAGTCGTTCTATTCTGTTCTGTCTGGTTCTGTTCATGTTTTCAACCACCAGTAATGATCAATCATAATATTTCTCTCAAAACCCAGAGTTGACTTTCTTTGTTTTGACATGTCTGAGAAAAGAGGCATTGTTTTATATTGCAACATTCAAAAGCTCTGTCTGCAAAGCATCCAGCTGTCACTCATCTGTACAGTGCCAGGAGGGAGAAAGACAAACAGACGGGACTGTTGCAAAGTAGCACTAAAGTAAGACTGAGGATCTGGCAACTGAGGCAGAGTTATAATGTTTTTTTTTTCACTTGAAAATGTTCTGAAAACATTTTTCAAACTGTCAAACAGTCTTAAACATTTGGAAGCACTGATACGGCTAAAGATTAACTTAAAATTGTTTTTGAGTGCACAAGAATTAGTGCTGAATATCAGATCACAGTCCTCTTCTGTGCATCCCTCCTGTCATCCCTCCATTGAACTGCTGATTGGTTGAATAGTTACTGTGTTCAACAATAAACAAAGACAATAAGACAATGTGACAGTTTGAGTTATAAAGCAACTAAAAGCATTTTTTTAAACTTTTAAAGATACTAAGAACAATAAATAATAATAATTAAAAAAAAAATAATAATAATAATAATAATACAAAAAAAACCTGTCCTGGAAAAGGAGGTTGTTCTAAAATAAGATATGTCTTATACTTGGGCCAACATGGTAACTTCCTGAATATTTAAACAAGTCTACACTAACTAAAAAATGTCCGTTACACATAAAACATGGTATCAAGATAACGCATCGTTTTTTAACTTTTTTAGTGACACTATATGAGTCTAAATGTATGTGATTCTCTTCTATGAAGTGTAGATATATTTTTATTTTGAAGTCAAACTATTAGTTTTTGTTGTTTTTGTTTTTCCACAGAAAAAGCCGTTCCCAAACAAGAGAGGTCCACCGAGCCTGCAGAAGGAGGGAAACATGTCAGACACAGTGGGTGGAGAAAAGAAAGAGCAAGAAGTGGTTCAAGATGAAGGAGAAGAGGAAGAAAAAGAAAAGAAAATTGTCAGGTGATTTGATGTTTTGTTTTTTCAGACACTGTTGGAGTCTAGAAATGTGCATCATTTCTCAGAAGAAGGTCATAAAATCATTTTCTTACTGGACCCATGGCCTGAAGTCTTTGCTGCAGTATTAAAGAAGCAGTTATAAATATTTCAGGTGAGAGACAGGTTTTTGCTTTTGTCATGCAGCTGGAGAGGAGCCATGATTGAAGCCGACCAAGCCACTGAGCCTCCACCCTCAGCCAATGAGAAAGAGGCTGCAGCACCTCCAGCTCCTGCCAACCCTGCTGACGCTGTCACGCTAGAAGGTAAGAAGTGAACTTTAATGTTGATAATCTGGCCAAAATTCTTCCCAAAATCACCACTAAGTGTGTGAATATCACTCTATAATCCAGAGGTTTTGTCGCTTGAAGATGACTTTTAGAATAGCAGTGCTTTAAAAATGCCCCAAATAGTTCCCATAACCAAAGAATGAAGGGATCCCAACAGTCTGAAATCTAGGTTTTGATATCTTTACATTCTCTAGATGTTCAACAAAGAAGTTTCAGCATTCCTTGATTGTATTGTTTTCCTGTGTCATTGAGAAATACAAGAAACTTGTTTTTTCTATTAGAGCCATAGAGAAACTTCTCTCCTCACACACATTCCTTAACTGTCTTCTATCCATTTCTACTGCTTAAAGCACAATACCTTTCCTTATACTTTCAATCTGAACAGGTGAAGGGTAACAACTTGTGCTCAGGGGGAGAATATGACTCAGAATATTTCCCTGGAGGATGACTTTTCTTTCTGATCCATTCTTTTGCTCACAGTTTCAACTGGAACCTTGGACAGGCTGGAGGCAGTACGCGATGCTTTCAGACATGCATGGAAAGGCTATAAGAGCTACGCCTGGGGTCACGATGAGCTCAAGCCCATCTCTAAGTCCTTTGGCGAGTGGTTTGGTCTGGGTTTGACTCTCATTGATTCACTGGACACAATGTGGATTTTGGGTCTTAAAGAAGGTATTCAAACCACAAATACTACATGATACTAAAACAAAGATATGGTGCTTATTCCTGAATGTACTCAAGGAGTCATTGAACTACATATTAAATAATTGTCTTCAAACTTTGTATTTATGTGTGCCCCTCTTTCTCCCATTTTTTGTTGTTTCAGAGTTTGCAGAAGCAAAAACATGGGTAGAGAACCATCTCACTTTTGACAAAAATATTGATGTGAATCTTTTTGAAACAACCATTCGTGTCCTTGGGGGTCTGCTGAGTACCTACCATCTAACAGGAGACCAACTCTTCTTTGACAAAGCTGTGAGTCATACAAGATGCTGTCAAGTGTTCTGAGAGTTGCAGTCAGTTTTTCAAGAAAGCAGATCTAATGAGAGTTACAGCCTGCAGCATGTAGAGATGATGAAGTTCCTCCTCTGCTTTATTTACTTTCTAAATTAAGGGTTGACTTGAGTTAATTGGGCGCAAAGCTAAGTGCAGTTGGATTTTGTAAACTTTTTCTATGTAGTTGAACTCTCAGAGTTGTGTCCTCTAACTGTGTATTTTTTTACTTGTTTGGTTAAAGAAAGATCTGGGGTCCAGGTTGATGCCTGCCTTCAAAACACCCTCAAAGATCCCATTCTCAGACGTCAACCTTGGAAAGGGAACGGCTCACCCTCCTCGATGGACGTCAGACAGCACTTTGGCTGAGGTCACAAGCATCCAGCTTGAGTTCAGAGAGCTGAGTCACCTCACCGAGGACCCCCAGTACCAGGTCAGGATATATGAAGCATCTATAGACTCAAATGTTTGTGTCACATTATTCTGATCTGACGTTACATCCAACTCTCTGAGACAAAAAAGGAAAAATAATTGAGGGACTTAATAATAGTATTTCAGACATACCGTAGATTTCTGCAAGCTCAGTAAGTGGGAAATTACTTCTAATTTTCTTATCATAAATAATTCAAACAAATAATGTTCCTTCATATTTGCCCAAAGAACAGCGGGGTATAAAGTGAAGCTGCAGGGTGTCTCATTTGAAGAAGAACTCTATAGTATTTCTTTTTAAAACCTTTCCAGGACGTTGCAAATGAGGTGATGAGGCTGGTCCACAAGCTTCCAGGCAAACACGATGGCCTGGTGCCGATGTTCATCAACACCAACAGCGGCCAGTTCACTCATAAAGGAGTCTTCACACTGGGAGCCAGGGCAGACAGCTACTACGAATACCTCCTCAAACAGTGGATCCAGGGAGGCAAGACAGAGGATGAGTGAGTCAAACTTTTTATTTTCAAGTCTGTCTTTGGTGATTGTGGGAGGATCACCTCAGAAAACCTTGATGTAAAGATGTGATTGTAATGAATGATGTTTTAAATCTCTGAGGCAGCTCTTAGAAAGTAAGCGGTGTAGCTTTAAAATAACTGCCAAACCAATGACAGTGGTTTCCCTTCAGTTTGATGCATTTCCCCTATGATTACACACGTCTGCACTAGAAGAGCAATTTGTGACACTGACTTGAGTTCTACTGCTGCTGAAGTCCTTTACACAGACGGGCAAATACGTGTCATTTAGCTGGGAATGATGTTCAGATTTACAACTTGTCCTGTTTGTTTCCTTCAGGCTGTTGGAAGACTATCTTCAGGCCATAGACGGCGTGAAGAAACACCTTTTGAGACAGACGGGGCCCAGTGGTCTGACTTTTGTTGGAGAGTTAAACCACAACCGCTTCAACCCTAAGATGGTAGTTATGCAAGTCGATACTGTGTGACAATATTTCTCATAGATAAATGTGCAATACATGTATTTTTGGTGTGTGTAGATCTCCTATTGTGGAACTATCACACACAGCACCAGAGCCCTGACTGTGAGAGTTATTTCACACACACACACAGCCAAAACTCCTGAACTCACATCCACAGACAATGACCATCTTGTAAAGTCGATAAGCCTTTGTGCTTTTGTTTGATCAGTCACTGTGCCACCTTTGATTCAGTCAGTCTTCTTCTCTATTACCCAGTCCAATCAATCCCATCTCGTACCATTATGTCTCATCATTTCACAGCCCATTTCTTCTCCTTTGTATTTTTTCTCTTTTGTCTGCTACAGGACCACCTAGTGTGCTTCTTACCAGGAACCCTGGCCCTGGGAGCTCACAATGGCCTCCCAGGGGACCACATGGATCTGGCCGTGCAGCTGATGGAGACCTGTCATCAGATGTACAAACAGATGGAGACTGGATTGAGCCCTGAGATCGCACACTTCAGTTTGCAGCCCAGTGACGGACGTGATGTCGTTGTTAAGGTGAGACATATAGCATATACTGCTTTAGTCATTTCATTATCAGTTTGTTTCATTTTGTTTCATGCTGTTAGGGACATTTCAAATATTGTCAGTGTAAATTAAAACAGAATATAATTTCTCTGATCTCACAGAATTGATTGGACCATGTGACAGAAAACTACAGGGGTCTTTTATTCAGATCTCTGTCCACATTGAAATGGAAGTGGAGTCACTGTTTTCCTAGTGTCTTGTTTTCATGCCCATCCTGTAATAGGAAATGTGCTAAATGAGTGAGACAGCCCACTCCTTGCTTGTAAAGGGAGGCTGCTAAATGAAATTTTAATCAGCTAGTTTAAATTTGACATGGGAGTTTTGAACGTAACCCTCCTGACCCTCCTCAGCGCTCATTTGATTTTAAATTAACTGCTCTGAGTATTTTAAAGGATCCAATATCTCTGTACTCATCTCAACTGCTACCTCCATTAACCTCAAATATAAATATGAGTTATCCCAAACATTTCAGACACATATTCTTATTCAAGGACTAAAACTTAAGAAATGATTGCCAGTTTGAAGAAGGTTACATTTATTTTTTAAGAGTTTGTTAGAACAAAGTAGTCACTTTGCATATCTCTGGTTTGTTGTCTTCAGTCCTCAGGTTGATGTAGTCTTAGTGTCAGTTTGATACAGATGTTTTATTGCCAACAGTAAACCGAAGACTTTAAAAGAATACTAATGTAGGATCAAGTTTATTGTGGAACTGTGGTAGACTTCGACATTTGTGATTCAAAGGAAGCAGTCACATTTCATTCTGTCTCATTGTATGTGAATGGAAATATAATTAATCCCTCAGCGTACCCAAACTCAAAGCAAATACAACTGTTTGTGTTTGTTTTCGCAAAAGTCCAATTCAGTATTTATGCAAGTGTATGTCCCAGTCTCTTATAAACAGATATACTAAAAATCTGTTGAATCTTTGATCTTCTCTGTAATTTTGAGCGTTGCAGTGCTTGTTGATATTGCTTTTTTGATCAGATGTTGCATCTCTATGATGTTCTTAACTTTTTGGACAATTAAAGTAAACTGATTATAAAAATACTGGTGTCATTATGATATTCATTGATAAGTTCCTCTTCTTTCTTCCAGCCTGCAGACAGACACAACCTGCTGAGACCAGAGACCGTTGAGAGTCTGTTCTACATGTACAGATTCACCAAAGAGACCAAATACAGAGACTGGGGATGGGACATTTTGCAGAGCTTCAATAAATACGCTAAGGTACCGACAACCAACCTCAAAAAATGTCAACTTCTTTGCTTATTTGGGCAGTTCACCTAAGATCTTCAGTTGTGGTCTTTTAACTGCTTATGAAAAAAATCTTTAAAATCACTTTTTACTTAATTGTAAAACATCCTGTAGCTTGTTTACTTTGTTACTGAGCAACATCCTGATGACTTGTATGATTAAACACAACATTATAAAGGTAATATTGACAACAAAACACACATTCATGGTAATCGGATCTGTTAGCTTCAAGCTGACTCTGTAATATGACCTGTATGGAATGCTAAAAAATAGTCATTGTTCTGCTGCAATTTGCATTGCAAAAGTGAGATCTAAGCAAGTGTTTATGACTGGTATTTAGTTAAAAAAAAAAAATGTCTTATTTAACTTAACGTAACCTACATTAAAGGCGTAGTCAGCGGTCTGGGAGAAAACAAGTGGAGAGGTTGTTGATAAACAAATTTAGACCCGCCTCTCTCTTCACACCCCACCCCTGGCTCCACGCCCAAAAAATGATGGATATGCATCGTCATGAAAACGACCGTAGAAACTGCCTAGCTGACCAACATGGCGGTGGCTGGACCAGCGAACGCTCGAGGATCAGTCAGTTAGCTATAATACGTGAAGCCGTATGTATTGCTTTGAAAGTAGTAGTAGTGTGACGAGTTTTAGTAGTATTGCAGCAAAAGATATTATAATATTCAGAAAGATAAATATTTTCCGATTAAAGACGTGCAATGCTCCACATCAGAAAGGCCCAGGTTGTTGAGCTTGCCTTTGAAAGAGACTTGACCCGCAGATGTACGACGGAGTGGGAGGACGCTGTCCTCAGGAGATTTAGCTGCAACACTCGCCGGCTCCAGCTGTTTTACAGGTATTTCTATCTTTAGCTCGCTACTATTGTTTGGGTTTCGTGGTTCTTTGATTGTTGAATGGTGTTTGATGTTCACTCTAATGTTGGTGTGCTAATGGCGCACGGTTGTGTGTGCACTGGAGGGAGAGAAAAGAGAAGGAGGGACGTGGCTTTTGTTGTGGTACAGTGCCTTGTATATGTGACTCAGAACTTTACACAATGGTTATGAATCCAGTAATGAACAAGAATTTGTGCCCCCCTGCACCTGTCATAATGTCCCCCTGTTTCACTTTGTCTGACGCGGACTTTGGGTTAGCACACTGCTGAGCTGAGGTAACCCTGACTCGTTAGACAACAGTAGCCACAACTCGACTGCCATAATTGGCAACATCACAACAACGGTACATTTTGGCAGATTAGACAACAAGATGAATGCCCGGCGGCTGTTACTGTTCTGTGAAGCACCACAAAGCTAATCTTGCTCACCTGTCAAGCAGAGAGATGGCAACATCCAAGTCCGTTTTCCGCTCTGTTAAATCCCGGAGTTCCCTCCACTGTCGGAAAGCCACACCAATTTTGACCCGGGTCTTCCCTCTATTATAGCCATAGACCTTCTTTTTCATTTTATGCTCTTCTGTCCTTTTTCTTTTGCTCTGTTTTTCGACCATTGCTGTTGGTATTGCACTGCTTTCTTACGCTAACTGCGCAAGCTATGCAACATACTACTCCACCTCCCCCCTCTGTCTAATCTGCGCATGAGTATTCCCGCTCCCTGAGTGTGTGGGGGTGCACCCTGTTTTGGTGGCTCGGTCCGAGCCACAGTATTTACCTGCTAAAATTCAGAGCCAAGGCTGTTTATTGAAACCAGACATTTTTTCAACATACTGTCAGTGATGATATCTTGGGGATGGAGAGGAGAAATACATCGATTTTGACAAATAAGTACAGATTAGACGATCGCTGACTACACCTTTTACTTGACTGGTACAAAATTGTCTATTTTGAAGATATAGCTCTTGTCTGTATCCTCAAACCGTCTCATTTTGTGTCCTGCAGGTGCCTGATGGAGGCTACACGTCCATCAACAACGTCCGAGACCCTGCAAACCCAGGACCTCGAGACAAGATGGAGAGTTTCTTTCTGGGTGAGACTCTGAAGTACCTGTACCTACTTTTCTCTGACGACATGGACCAGCTCAGTCTAGACAAGTACATCTTCAACACAGAGGCCCACCCTCTCCCTATATGGCCTGCTCCACCCAAGTGATATTATCTCTTCCAGAGGCTATCTGTAAAGATCAGCTCTATTGAGTCCTAAATGAGTCAAAGGCTGCTATTGGCACTCATTCAGGATTGTCGTTCAACAACCATCCATGCTGGACTGCCATGTTGAGCAGAAAAGCAGATCTGTGCTGTCCACCTGTGCTGTGATATATTTCTGTGTGGGGATTATTTTGTCCATTTTTTCTCCTTTTTAAAATTTTTCCTAAGGAAAATGTGAATGTATGAGCTGGTCTCCAATGCCAAGGGTTTTTTTAGCTCTAGTGTGACTAGCTGAAGATAGCAGAGGACTTACGAGGAGACTGGTTTGGTGACAGATGTATTGGTGCAGGAATCAATATATGGAAATCTTTGAAGCATGTGAAGCTAATTTTATATTTGATTGCTCTGGTGGAGGGAAATCACTATTTGTAAAAGCACCCCATGCACCTGCTTGTGCATTGAAATGAACTTAAAAAAACACAGAGGGTGAGTGGTTGAACATATTTGTTGACCAGTTTATTTCAGGAGGTCCGTCTCCTGATTGGTCTCAGCCTGAGTGTGTAGAAGCGGTTGGTGAAGTGAAGCGAAGTGACTGAGCTGAATGAGCTCTAAGACTATTGTTGGAAGGAAAATGCAGAAGAATCTCTGAATATCTTTTGCACATATCAACAAAGACTTTGGGACCAGCATGTAACCCTAAAGCAGAGGGAACACACACACAATTATTGAAGACATTGTTAATTACTACAATTTTACAGATAAAAGCTGTGTTCTTTGGAAAGAGAGTTGAGTAATTCACATCATGCCTAACACTTGAGAGTAAAGGGTAAGAATTAATGAGTCCTTTTTTTCCCCACTGTACACATTTTTATTTCAGTGATGAATGTATACTTTTGTTGTGTCAAATTAACATTTTCCAGAAAGTGAGTTTACATGCACTTTAATTGCCTGATTTTTATCATTGTTTTATTTATTTTTTTAATTTTTTGCACTTGTTTGACTTCACATGCAGAGTCAGCAACTAAAGCTGCCGTTCAGACTTTAAAGAGGAAATTATTCACTTTGAAACAACTGTATGAAAATGTTTTCTACATGATAAACAAGCGTTCATTCATCCTGCTGTTACATGCAAGATGAAGTTTATTGAATTACTCTCCTCACACCTGAATGAGTTTGAGTCATTGCTGTGCAGCGATCTCTGACAACCTGAAGGACGTAAACAGTTATGTCTTCTTCTCATTTCCATCACTGTCGTGTTTGTTACTTTTGATTACACTTAGCTCCAAACAAACTGTCCCAATCACACTTTATCTGTCTGCTTTTCATAACGAGAGCCATATACTGACCTACATCACTGAATGTGCACTACATTTGCCAATGCTCTGCTCTGTGCCTGTTTAACTATGTTGTGCTTCGGTTGTTAGGTTCAGTTTTTTATATTGCTGCTGTATCAGTGGTGTCTGTTTATGAAGTGCTATGTGTGAAACAAGATTACAGATATTTCTTTTTTGTATGGATGGTTGACAGATCAATTTTGCTGTAAATATTTTGGATAGATTGTTTCTTACTTGTCCACTGAATCGAACCCGTGTGACTAATGACAATTCACTATCTGGGCTCAATATCCTGCACCGGCCTGTCAGAGAGCTCTGTTATAAATCCACTGTTTTTATAACTTTTTTCTTCTTTAGCCCTTTTTTTAACCTCAGTGTCAAGTATGATCCTCATGGAGGCAATAAATGAAATGTCAGGGTGTGGAAAAGAATCAAGTTTTATCTTCTGGGGACTATTCTCAACAATTTCATGGGAATCCATGTAAAAATTATTTCAATTTCAAACATTTAGTTCTGTCTGAAATATCACAATTTTCTGACGCAGAAGATTGGTCCTATAAGCTGCTGGTGTTAGCGGTTAAACATTTATGAAGATGGGTCTCAGACAGCTGAGTGGTTTTCTGAGATTTTGCAATCTCCTTTGCTCCATTATGCATGTAGAAAATTAAATTTCCTGATTAGAGAATTAATTTAAAGAAAGCCTGGCGCTGATGTGAAGGGAACATCTGTAAGACAACCTGAAATTGGTCTATTTTCGATATTCCGCGGTTTATTAAACCATATTAACTCCTGGTTTAGAAGGAAAGATGATTAAATGAGGGATTTATTTCAGTGCAGTGCAGAGAAAATGGAAGAAGACATGAATTCAGTATGTTTCTCTTTGAACCCTCAGTGTTAATGTGACCACTTCTGAGAGAGGTTTAATCTGTAAAGAAAGAGTTACAGCTCTCATTTGGCCTTGACATCCTGAGGGAAAATTGTAGAGACTGTCACAGAAACCAGATAAGTTTCCCTGTATCATGCTACAATAGAAAAGGGCCAGAAGTAGCTGCAGTTGCAGAGAAAGTGGTGAAGACTAAATCAGTCCAGGAAAGAAACAGATAAATGCAGAAGAACAATGCCCAATCATTCACCTGTTCGAATTTATTTTGATGAGTTCACATCATTTTTTCTTTCCTGTTACAGAATTAAATCTGCAAAGGATAAAGGATACATCTGGTTTTTGTTCACATTTCACTACCAACAATTAGAAATAAAGACTGATATCTTTAATTCTTACAAAGACAAACCTTTAAAAACACAAACTCTAGTTTTACAACAGAGGTCATGGACTCAGTACTTTCTAGAAAGAGATGCTCAAACCATAAAAAAACACCGGCTGACTTGTTTGGGGCGTTTTACAGAGCAGGATTGATCCTGCTTATGTTTTAATGAGTATACTGTAGAGGAAAACTGTTTGTGAGAGTGATGTGTAATAATAAACTAAAGTGTGTGATGAAGGGACATCAGCGTAGTGTAAAACTTGTACTGATTAAAGAATCCTGCATTGTTTTTGGATAATGGTAAAACAATAATGAAGACATATCAGGGTTTTACGGACTGGTAGAGTTTGATGATAATGTTGGTGGTGCTATTGCTACTGTGTAACTCAAAGTTCACTCATTTAATCTCTTGAAATACAATTGTGTTATTGTTTGACTTCTATTGGCAAAAATTTTTTTGCTTTGAAAAAAGTACCAAGACTCTGTAATATCCAACTACACTGTCATACTGAGGGTACACTTCCTGATATTAATAAACATTTTCTTTTATTTTTGGCTGAAATCTGCATTAACGTCAAACAGTCCTGAACAATATTGTGCGTTATGAGGCTGAAGCAAACAGAGAAGACAAATGAACAGAGTGCACTTGTAAGGCAACTCTAATGAAAGCTGATAGATTCACTTTGGTGTGTTTTTTCATAATTATGTTCCATTGCTGCCTTTCTATTGATTTTCTAAGGAAATTGGGAAATGTTATCCCCTTTTCTAATTTTTCAAATGATTAATGTAATACATTTGGATTAAAGAGATTATACTAAAAAATACTGTCTGGTAATTAAAGGTTTGAAACAAATAGAAGTAGCAGGGTTTTTAGGGTTGTGAGGTATTTGTCTTGCTCCAAACCTTTTTAACTGACTCTTAATGGGCTAATCGGTCAAACCTCCATTTTTAATGATATGGATAATGAACTATAACTTTTAGTGGGAATTTTATTCAATGAAAGCCACAACAAAAAACAACTCCTATACATGGACATGAAGAACATCAGTGTCTTCCCTGCAGAGGCTCTAGCTTCACTGACCCTTTGATAAGGGCCAAAGAACTAATCAATAATGTTTTTGCTGGTTGGATCAATAATTGAGCCGGGCCCGAGGAAAAACACATCTTGACACAGTGAGTCAATAAGTCACCTGAATGTTCTGGACCCCTCAAAGTCTTTACTTAAATGAAGATGTTTCTTGTGTATTAATTCAGACACAATTTCTGTTTCAGGTTTTTGAACTCAAAGCTTTTTTGTGATTTTGTGTTTGGAAACTGTCTGATCTGTCATTTAATGAATCGATGCTCACTGTACAGGTGACTCATGGAGCACTTTGTAACACAAGTTGTGGCTTATTGCAATATTGAGCAAATCAATTTTCTTCTTGCCAACTAAGTTTTTAAATAAAGCTTTTCAATGAATATTTCTGACTTCATTTTGTTCACACTTGATTTTTTTTTTGATTTTGAAGAAAAGCCTAAAGAGTTTAAATTATGCTTAAAAAAGAAAAACCACATCAGCCCTCAGGCTACACTTCTGCCTTTTATCTTACAGAGAAGATTTGTTGCGTCTTCACTGTGTATCACACAAAAACTGGAGCACATATGTTCTCCTCATATTTAGGTGTTTGCATTTTTTCTTAGAAGTACTGAATATAAAAGTAGGGTCTAAGGTGTTTTGTTGCACTGACCCCATCCACGTGGGATGATCTAAAACTCTGAAGTACAACTAACACTCCTCCTCCTCCAATGCAGAGTGACCTGACTAATGCTTTAATTGGAGCCAATCCTTAAAGCCAGGTTTAGAAATCATGTGGAGAGTCGTCCGGATTTGAGAGGCACTTAGTGGACACCAGCAGATTAATGCACGTGGTTTCTTTAATGACATGTTTGGAACTCAAACCCATCTGACTTTGACAGATAGTTCAACTGGTTGTTTTTTCACTCCCCCAACACCAGGGGGCAGTAGCAGCAGGTATCCACCTCAGTAGAAGTTTCTAAAGTCATACGACAAAATTCTAATTAAAGGTGTTTAAATATCTTTTAAAAAAATGAATAAATAAATAAATAAAAACTAGTATACTTTTTTTAAAGTGAGGGAGATAAATTTGACTGAAAGACTCAAACATAAGCTGATTTTCCCACAGCCTGCAAAGTATTGCAGAGGTACATACAAGAGCTCTCTCATGTTTGTATAGGCTATCTTTGTATGTTCTAATGGTTCGTCTTCTCTTTTCCTTCATAGGAGCTCATGAAGTGCTTTTTTTATTTTCCTCCCATCACTTGACCAAGAGCTGTTATTTGCCTGTTTGAATGGTATGCTATTAGGAGTGAGAGGACCTATAAATATCACAGTCATAACTGACGTGCGAAATAAGACCAACAGTGATTCCACAGAGTACTGTTGACGCATGTCATTGCTCATTCAAAGCCAACTGCACTTAATAGGCATACACAACACGCCTGAGAGGCGCGTGACGGCTGCCTCGTGCACTGTCAGTCGAGGTGCACTCATAGGTGTGAGTGTGTGTTGAGCTTCACTGAGGGAGTCGTCACGCGCTGCTTAAGCGTGCAAGTGCGGTGTGCCCTGCCTGCCTGTTACTGTGTTACAGCCACAGAGACTGTTTTATAAATACGGTTTATAGATATATTACATGAACCTTCCAGTCTTTGAATAAAGATGATTCACGAGTTTTAAAAAAAATCCACTGGTTTTACTCACCTAGTTTTGCAGACGTTATGGTGAACCCGGTTGATTCTTAGCCTAAACGTTTTGCTGTAGTGTGAATTGCTTATCATCAAAACATATTTCAATAATCCTACATTAAACTTAAGATTAATATTATGTTGACTTGAAACATAATATGTATTCTTCTCATTCCCAGCACATCTGACACATCTCAATGTGTCAACCAACCCTATCACAGGGAAATGTTGGTTGTTATGCACTGTGGGGTTGTTTGTCATAATGTTATTTTAATGGAAGCAGAAGCAAATTGAAGTTTAATTGCTTTGAAAAGTTAAAAAAAAAAAAAACTTAATGCATCTTATTTGTATACATCTTTGTGTTATAACACATAATGAGTAAGGAAGATGAACAGGAAGAAGATCTTTTGGCCAGCCTAATTAATAAATTTTTGAAAGGGCAGCCAACCTCAAGTGGAATTTCTTGCTTGCATCAAAGGTAATAACTGTGTAACAACGAGTCAGCTGGCAAAAAAGAAAAAAAAAAAAACGATCAGAAAAGAAAAAACAAATCTACACTTCAGCTTTCTTTTCATATCTTTTAAGGGTAATTTTTTTTTCATTAACTCTGTTAATGAAGCTCTCTTGGGAGCTGAATAGTTAAAATTTGACATGAAACAAGGTTCAAATCAAATTTGAACCAGTTTACCTAAAAATTAGACCAGCACCCATGTTGTAATGTTGTGTTTTCTAATTATTTATTCTGGATCAAATTTAATCCTCTTTGCAATAAAAGCTTGTTCAGATTTGCATAGGTAATGACTGTGGTGTACTCAGCAGGGGGTCAGTGTCCTCAATAGTTAAACTGTAGGTGGATTTTAATCAAAACTAAATACTAATCACCATCAGAAAAGCTACCTGTGAATAAAATCCATCATTCTGTTCAACCACACACCCACACAGGATACTCTGCATTGATCTCATTACAGTTTTAAGCTGTTTCCAAAATGAGATTTACTGCTCCAGCCAAATGATTTAGACTCCAAATATAATCCAGCGGTTTTAAATCCACTGTGTATAATTAGATTGGGGCGTTTCAGGTTGAAATTCTCTGTCTGGCTGGAGGGATACTGTGTCAAACTGTATTGTAGATTTATGTGATTTGGCTCCCAGAGTTAGCCTGAGGCTCAGAGCTGCACCCCCTTGCATGGAAGAATATGAAAAATAAGTTTTGTGAAAATAATTGTTGCCCGGGGGAATTTTGACAGATTTTGAAACTGCAGCTGTCTGAGAGCTTTATGCAAACAAATTGGGGCAAAAATGTACATTGATCATTTTTCATGCTATGTATTCAGGCTGTCACAGTAAGTGTTTGCCTTAACAACTTATCATTTTGCATGCAGCATGTGTGTAACCCTCCGCCTCTGATAAATGCGTCTCAGTAAAGTCTGGTGCAGGGGGGGACCATGTATTTCTTTGCAGCGGTTTCTGAGGATGAAGACACAATTCTCTGATTTACTGGCTTCTATTCTTTGCCACCTGATAAAGTTTAGTATTAAGTAAATACATCTGTGTTTTTCTCTGCTGAAAAAAAATTCTGTGGTTAATTTTGTATTGATAGTGGACACAGGAGCCTAACTGTCAGACAAAGGACAGAAGAGCAGAAGAAATCTAAACAGCATGAGCTAAAGGCTAAAACACGGGCTAAACTATGTTCATTCTAAACCACATGCAGCAGTTGTACTGCAGTGGTCTGTTAAGTAAAATGAAGTGTGAGGTTACGTTAGCTCTGCTTAATAGATGACTGGCAGGACATAACCAGGTTTTACTAAGATTACACATTACAGACATGTCTCTGAGCACCAGGCTGCCAGTAGCGCTGCATACAGCTGGCTATTAAACTACGGTACAAACTGACTTTGTTTGTTGTCGCATTTCAAACCGTAGCACAACATAGTTATTGATAAATACCTCAAAGCATCTTCAACTCACAGATGAACCCTTCAGTATGTCCCAGAAGTACCTGGGGTTTTGTCAGTCTCTCTCCGTAAGAACTAAAGGAGCTTTTCGGATGAGAGGTAAAAAGTCCCTGAGGAAATTTCCAGAATGTCAAGGCTGTGCTCAGTGAAGAAGTCACAAGTCCAAAAAAGGTTATGCAAGAGTGTCAAAAATTTAAATGATATGTTTCACAGTTAACATTAACCAAATAAACTGTAAGAAAAATCTGCAAATTATGAAAACTGATTAAAACCTTTAGCAGTGTTTTGTTTTACAGCCTGGTTAGAATCCTTCACCTGCAGACTGTTAAAAAAAATGGTAAAGCTGATAGTGTTTCCTCTCCTTGTCCCCTTCCCTGGGACTTTTCTCTCCTCTGCCTCTGTTTGGGATGATCCATGGGTGGTGCAGACACACGGAGCAGGAAAACTCTGATCTCTAGGAGCTGAATTCATCTGAGCAGTCGGAGACCTTGGCACCAGGCTGAGCTGGGAGCTGTTATCTATCAGCGAAATGTCAGCTGCAGCCCTGTGGTCCCTCAGATGAGAAATTAAAAGGAAGACAAGTGGGAGTAAGAGAAGGGAGGGAGGAAGGAAGGAGTCATGAGAAGCTCAAGATGCTGCTTGCCAAAATCAGTGAGAACTGATCACCTCAGGATTTCACACATTAGAGAAACAGGCCAGGGTGATTTCATTACCGTACAGCAAAGGGTATCTTTATCTTTATTACTGCAAACTTTTTTCATGGAAATACTCCAAAATACACCTCTCTCATGGATGCATTTAAATGTCTTTTCACCGTCTTATTTCTGTGTGTAATCCCTGTAAAACAGATAAAATTTCAGTCTTAGTGCACAGACAGAATACTTAAGCCCTTGATCTGTTTCATTTATTTTATTTTGTGAGTATGTGTATGTCTGTGTGTGTTTAATTTCACATTGTCAACCTTTAGTCTTTGAGGGTCCGTTACCACATAATGGTAATGGTTGCGTTATACCAAGCAGCTTTTCAGAGTGAACTGTTTCAACAACCGTTTTGAACTTTTTTATTTAACCTTTATTATTTAGATAAAAAAGATCCACTGACATCAGGATCTCTTTCACATGAATGAACTAGCCAACAGGTCAGCAGCACATGTCAAAAGAACGGTTACAAGAGAGTGTAGATTAACAACATAGTGTTTTCATTAAAAAGTAACACAACAATAAAACAACAGTTTAAGATAATTAACACAGACACTGGTCAAATGGTCTCATGTTGTCTGTCCCTCAGGATAATGGCAGGCACCAAGTGGATTTACTTCAGGGAGTTTCAATTTAGTAGAATATTCAAAGCCAAGAAACTGAAAGTTTTTTTCTTTGTTCAGTGTTACAACCCCAAAGATCCTAAGGGTATGGTAAATGAGGAGTAACAATAAATGAACTGAAGAGGGATGGAATTCAGGATGAGTGAACAGAAAAGATTTATTTACAAAACTAGAAAAGCACTCAGAGAGCGCAGACCTCCACCAAGTATACTGTATTGTGATTTGTAACTTTTTGAGTTATGTTATTCACAGACAAACAGACAAACTCTCCCTAAAACATAACCTCCTTGGCGGAGGTAATAATATAACAGCATAAGAAAAAGCTCCTGTTACAACACAAAAACCAACAAAATAGATGTTGAACTAATTCACCAAGCTCTACACTAAATAAGTTAAGCACAATAAAACCAATGTTGAACTCAGAACCACTTTCAGCTGAAGATTAAGTAGTCTTTGTAGACAGCGGACACACGCATGCAGTCAAGGACCCACTGGCACCCAACTGCTTCCTCCCTCCTGCTCTTGAACTTTTCCTCCTGATTGTCAAGCAGCTACAGGTGAGTCCAATCATCTGTAGCTGCAGTGGAAGCCAGAGATGCACCAATAGGAGCACAGAGCAGGAAGAAAGCACACGCTGTAAAACCTATGCAGCTGGGTCTGTGACATCAGTCCTCACCCGTGTGAACAGACAGGACAAGCTTCGTACAAGAAGGCAAAGAGGTAGTTTGTTCCCTGCAATAAAACATACAAATACAAAGTAGTCAAACCTAAAAGAGTCAGCCAATGTACATATCTGTGTGCACTTAAAGAAGGGAAGTTCAGTTTCACATACAATTCACAATGCTGGGTGAGACAACTACAGCCACTGATGTATCTCAGCACTGAAAAAAAGCAGCATTCAAGGACTTCGTTAGCTGTGAATCATGTAAAGCTATGAGGGGGATAAAGGGAGAGAAATATAGCCTCAAGAAAAGTACAACATACCTCCCTCTTTAAGGCCCCCTGCCCCACAAACCCCCTTTACCCTGATTGGCCTGCCCTCTGGAGTACTGTTAGGGGAAGAGCTATGGACAGACCTTGGTGACTGAGGCCCACCCCTGCAACATGTCATGACAGTTAGAAGATCCTTATGTGGTGACCTCATCATTTCCAATCTGAAATAAAGGAAGGAGGAACACCTCCTCTTTAATGTGGCTGTTTGTTAGATGCATTAAGATGATCTCATGTGTTTTATCTTCATCCATGTAAAGGGAGAAATTATTTTAGCAAATATACTTAGCTGGAGTCAAAAAATAAAGGTTTAATGTTCTGTGGAAATATCGATAGAGTTGTAGCGTAGCAGGAAGCAAGAAGAGTCTAACGGAGGAACAGGACACCTTACACTGTCACACATTATATATCTGTACAATATTCAGTACAATATTCAAAAGGTCCAAATGCAACTTGCTGCTAAGACGAGTGGAATCCTATTTATCAAATAGTGCTCTCAGAGGAACCATCATATCATTCCAGCAAACTTCGTAACGGAGGCAAGAGTTTTAAATTCTTTAAACTGATTCTAAATTTGCTGGTTGTGTTGACAGCTGAAAGCTCTTGAATGAATCTTTAATACAGTATTTCCCCCTGATTTTATGCTGATGGTAAACATAGCCCGGACTCTGTGTTAAACCTAATCTCTAATTCCAACACCAACAAAGATGCTCCTTTTCTCCATTCTTCTCTTTGATTTATACTATCTATCCACTGACAACACAGAACAATAACATGTCAGGGTTGATAAAGTATCTGAGTTTAGAAATCAGCTCTTTTCTCCCGCTGTGAAACGTACACTGTAGGTATTCCTGTATTTGGTGCTGCAGAGTTCTGTCTGCCTGCTTTTTGTTCAGCAAATCAGATCAGCTCTATCTGCTCCACAAGGTGCAGAGGGACCAGGAGTGATCACACATTCACCGACACACACACACACACACACACACACACACACACACACACACACACACACACACACACACACACACACACACACACACACACACACACACACACACACACACACACACACACACACACACCATGATTGATGTCTGGCTTATCCCAGCAGATTATCTGACTAGTCATTTGCAGTGAGCTAAATAATAAGCCTGTACACTGTCTGTGCATGTGCGTGCGCGTGCAGGCATGGCATAAAAGTGTGTCATCCCTCCACAAACGCAGCTGCCTGGCTAACTGTGATACACGTCATAGCTTTTAATCAATCACAAACAAAATCAGCCGGACTATTTTTAGATATGGATCACTTTATTAATGTGAAAGACTGAATGTGGATGCTGACATTTTAATAGCAGGATGACTTCAGCACAGACTTTTTTTTTTTTATTACTGAGCTCAGTCTGTACTTAATCATTTTTCCTCCAGACAGTTGGTGGCATCTTCAAAATTTGACGACTAAAAACTTTCCATACCTCAATAAATAAAACACCATCTTGCTAATAGCTTGAAGTAGCCTGCTTTTCTTATGGAATATTCAAGTATGAGTCATGCAAGTAAAAAAAGAAACCAAAAGGTTTGGAGGTTAAAGAAATATGAAAGAGAGTTGCCAGAGAGAACTGGATCACACACAGGGACAGATCTAGACTTTGTGACTGAGGTGGCCCAACCTGGGCACTGACTTATGTAAGGGGGTAGCATGAAATTAATGTGCTAACACAATCAAGTTAGTAACAGGTAGTAGCTTAACTAACAAGCAGTTTTTGTTTCTTTTGACATCAGTGCTCTAACTAAGCATTTCCAGTGCAGCATCTTCACACTGGGTGACAGCTGGTTTTTGCAGCAGCTCTCATTTATAAAATTCAACTTTAGGAACACACGGCACGTCTAAGTCTCTATGACAACACCACACCAGCTGACGAAGATAGATTTGTGTGTTTTTCTCTGTTACAAATGATTCCTGGGATTAATTCTGTAGTGATGATGGACACTGGAGTCTAACTGTCAGACAGAAAAAAGGACAGAAGAGCAGAAGAAAGCTAAACAGGAGAGTGACAGTGCACAAGCTTAAGGCTAAGACACAAGCTAAAGGCAAAAACAGGGGCTAAACTATTTGTGGAAATGTCCATTCCAACCCACATGCAGTAGTTATTCTGCAGTGGTCTGTTCAAACTTGACAGTCTATCAATAAAATGATGAGCCAGGTTACGTTAGCTCTGCTGGGTAAATGACTGGCAGGACATGACCAGGTTTCACTAACGTTACACATTACACACATGTCTTGGAGCACCAGGATGTCAGATGCACCAAATAAGGATGGCTACCGAACTTGATACAAACTGACAGTGTTTATTTGTTACATTAGCCTAGAAACGTCAGAGCACCGGGCTGCCGATAGCTCTACATGTAGCTACTACAAGGTTTGCTTGATGTCAAGTTTCAAATGGTATTGCTATGTAACGGTGCTGATAAATGCCTTACCTTGGCATGTTAAATCCAGTAAAAAGTTGTCTAGAACAAAGAAAATTTGTTTCCATCCAATCTCCATTTATTTCTAAAACAAACACATGCCTTTCTAAAAGTCATTACGACAATGCAAGTGAGACTCCGGGCCAGAAGGTGGCAGGGCAGTCCAATTAAAATAGATCCCTCTCATTGCATCTATGCAAGTAAAGGGGGTAATCAGGATGCTTGTGTGTGTATGTGTAAATGGGTGAATGTGAAATGCAGTGTATGTAGAGACAGCCCCAAGATTAACCATGATAGGAATATAAGAGGCTCGGTAAAGAAAAAATATTTTTGAGGAGTTTTTTTTTCTTGTATACTCACAGCCTGAGCCTCTCCACACAGCATGCAGAGAGAGTGTCTTTTAACACCATAAGAGCTTCTTCACAGCAAAGATGCCTTGTAAACCTTCTGGATCTGTTTACAGATATTTAGACTCTGCTTGATATTCAAGAGTTTTGTATTTGGAAAGACCAACGTCTTTCATTCCTCCTCAATCAGAATGCCTGCACCACCAAAAACCTGCCAGAGATACACATTGAGTTCATGTTAGCTTATACCTTACCCTATGTTTTAGCTGCTTATAAATTATTGGCCTTACCTGTAGGATGATCAATTTTATAAA
Organism: Halichoeres trimaculatus; assembly: GCF_033239565.1. Classification (NCBI taxonomy): domain Eukaryota; kingdom Metazoa; phylum Chordata; class Actinopteri; order Labriformes; family Labridae; genus Halichoeres; species Halichoeres trimaculatus. Next base: position 11,759,096 of record NW_027437194.1, on the reverse strand, counting down.
AGGTGACACCTACGTGGAACAGGGTTTTTACAGAAATGTGGAAAACTGTTGTGACAACAGAGAGAGATTACACTTTTTTTTAACAACAGAGATAATGAATTAGAAATATGACAAAACCTTATGTATATTGGTAAATGAGTTTTTAAGTGCTCTGTTTCTCATAGCAGAAATATAATTATATGTGACTCACTGGTGAGTTCAGGTTTTAAACCTTTAATCTTTTTATTTGCCAGGGTTTGTTGTATCATTTACCACTTTATAAAAAAATGTCAGAGTATTCTGTCTCCACCGTAATTATATGTATTTTGTTAAAAGTATTTTGCCAACAAGGACCCTGGGCATTAAATAATGGATATGTTTTATTCCTATTAAACACAGTAAGCAGCAGCAGTTATGTTTGTGTCATTATCAGGTTAATGTGAAATGAAACACTTCTCCTTCAGTGTGAACCATCAGAGTTGTACTTTGAAGTAAATCAGTGGGAAGAGGGTAATAAAGCACGCATCATTAAGAAGAGTCTCCTGTGGGAGAATTTTATGGATTCTGTTTCTCACTTTAACTTTCTGCAGTCAGCCTGCTCCAACATGATGCTCAGCTGTTGCCTGCAGATCTCACACTTACAGAGGATTTTGTCATGTTATTTCTAGTTTAGTGCTCAGTATGAGGTGATTCACCTCCAATTCCCTGGCTGGGGCCAGGTCTGTTCCCTTCCAATTTACCTGTTATGAGAAATTATGAGAAAACTGAAACGAGTTTAATACAGCCAAAGGGTTTATTCATATCAACACCTGAATAGATGTGAACTTGGACATGTGCTGCCTCCAAGAAACACAGTACAGATGTAACGTCCATAGAAAGGTGAGGTTGCCCACGTTGCACCTTTCACAAGATTAGTAACACCTGGAGCAGTGATTAGGGCTGGGGTTAATTCCAGGGACATTATTTTACCCCTCAAATAGTACGAGGGCTCAGGCTTTCAGCAGTCAATATGGATGATGGACATTTTGTTTTCACAATTCTACAATTTCAACTGCAGCGGTTAATCCGTTATAGTACACAAAAAAATGTCTCAAGAGGGAGGTAACACAGGGGTTAAATGCATGGTAAACTAAGTGAACAAGGCACAGGTGAGACACATTAAAGCAAGAAAACAAGAACACAGGAGACTGAAGTAAGGTGATCTGTAAAGAGTGACAGGGGTGAGTAAAATATCAACTTAAACCCTGCGATGTGCCACAAGCTTTCTTATTCATCATTCAACTGTGTGAAAAACTTGATTCTGATAAGCTAAATTCCCATAACCTGTGTGTTTAATTTGAATTGAGAAAGTGGTGGGGATGACCCAACACATGCTACCCATGTCAAATCAATGTGTCAGGGTTCAGGAAGACATGGGACCCAATCACAGATAAGAAAATCTTAATTAAACACAAACTCACCCATACAAAACATGAAACACTAAAAAGCATAAATAAAAAAACCCCCGCAAACTTGGGGGGAAGACACTGGAGGACGCAAGACACAACATGAAGACAAATCGATGAATTGACGAGGAACTGTAGAGAAACCGCAGACAAAAGGCCAATCATTGCAAATGTGAAACTATACACAGGTAATATACACAAAGGACAATCAAACAGGAAGGAAGCACAAGGACAAGAGATAAAACTAAGGCCATGTCCACACATAGCCGGGTATCTGTGAAACCGCATATATTTTTTTTACATTTAAGCTCGTCGTCCACACCAAACCAGAGTTTTATGTCACCAAAAACAATGATTTCTGAAAACTCTGGCCACAGTGAAGATTGTGGAAACCTCTGGTTACATGGCTTCATGGTTTTGTGTAGCCACCAGGGAAAAGAGCATTTGGTTCTTGAACATCACAGTTGAATGACAGGCTCCACAGGCTCATTCTGATTGGCTGCCACACCTGAAAAACCCAAACGTGGGTTTGGCAGGCTGATTCAAGTATTTTTAAAAGGAATGAGGGGAAATATTCGTTTTTTGAAAATATTCAGCTATGTGTGTACAAGGCCCAAACCAAACACACAGGGCGCAAGTACAAAATACGCAGGAATAACTCATAGTAACACAGAGGAATACTTAAGACACATAAACAAGATCAATCCATGACACTGAAACACTGAAACACTGATAATAAACAAAACAAAAAAGCCTTCTCTTGACACAGTCTGTACAGGAGTCTGGCACATGTTAACAGTTTATAATCCCACATCTACTTGTTTATGGAAACAGTACCTTTGGATAATTTTGGTGGGCATGCAACACGATGGACATTTTCAATATTACTTTCAATTTACTGAAAGATTACTAAACTTTTAGATAAGGGGTTACTGGCGGAAGTCATAAGCAGGAAAATAATAAAACGGGGAGTGGGAAAGCAGAGCAGAAATTTTTGGGAAATCTTAAAACACAAGGCACTGAGTGAAACAGACGATCTGAACTGAAGAAAAACAGACTTGAACAGCACAGTGTAAGAAGAAAATGCCATCAGACAAATGTATCTGTTAAATGCCATCAGAAAAATGCTGATATAGACCTCACTGTGAATAGAAATGTTTAGTTTAGGCTGATAAGATTACTGTTGCCATGGAAGCACTACTCATTATCACTGAAATTGAGGGACCATTTTTTGCAGCCGTTTATTTAGATAATGTCATAAACTCTTTGAATAAATCATTTTCAGTGTGTCTGTTTTAAAGTTGTCTCATCCCATTGGGATTCTAACCACCTAACCTTAACTTTGTTCCCTAGAGTCACTCCAGATTCCTGTCGAAGCGTCGAAAATGTGTTCTTACCAGCAGAAGAGTTGCGTGTTTACTAGCAAGAGAAGTTTGGTTCCAGATGTGTGGAAAATAAAACTGCAGGTTTTATTAGTTTTGTACCTCTTGTACCAACAGTGCCACATTGCAGACTTTTTGTTTACCTTGTGAGAGGGTTTCAAAGCAACCACTGATGTTGAGGAATTGATCACATGTTAAATTAATTCTTACTTAAAAGGAGGTAGTTCCGTGATTTTCCATTTGAGACTGGCTTCAAAAGTCCGGAGATCCCTAGTGACACCCGTGTTAAAATACTTCTTGAAATGAAATACACTCACAGACTGGAAGGAAATTTTCCCTGCTCCAAAACAGCTCATTTCTTTCTATCTCAGTATACTGGAGTGAAATTTTGTATGACTCATCTGTTTTGAAGATATCAAGACTCAGTTTTATGCATAAATTTGCATGACTAAAGGATTGGTGGACAGTCTGACAAGCAGGTGTGATGTAGCTTTTTGCTGGACAGCTTAAAGCTAGCCTCAGTTGTGCTCCTTTGTCTGAGCTGACCAATAGTAAAGTTGAGTCAGCATTTCTAGCACGCAGCCACCAATTTTGGGTTTTGATGCTTTTCTACAGAAACCAAAGGCTGCTTCACTTAGACTACTTCCTCGTTTTATGTAGCCTGTGGTAGTTAAACACTTTTTGTCTGATCTACAGGTGGCGCTAATGCACCAAAGTAACCACTGGCCTGGGGGGTATAGGTGTTGAACTAAGAGGTAGGGTTTGCTTCAGGAAATGCTCTAAATATTTTGAAAGAAATATTATTCATCTACTTTCTTTGGCCTCAAAGCTGAACAAAATGTCTTTCACTAAATGAAACATAACTTCCTTTTACAAATCACATAGCTGGATACATAATGGAAAAATTACTCTTCCATCAGTTTGGCAAATACCAGTTATGAATAGACAGAAACATAATTTAAGAATTTAAACTTTGATGAAAAACACCAACTTTTTGCTCAGACTTTCTTTCTAGAAAACCTAATTTATTATAGAGATGAGATTGAACCAAAACATGTGCTCAGTGGAGGAACTGCAGTATCTGTGGGTTTATTATGACCCACACCCATCAGTTCTCAGTCTGACCCTCTGCTCATGTAAAAATCTGTATTCCTGCAGCTTTGAACAGTGGTAGTGTTTTCTTTAAATGCCACCTGTTTGGAAACAATTTATCTTCCATTTACGGAAAACTGATGACTCTGTTAAGCTTTTAGTCATACTCAGTTAAGCCTATTTAGTGGAGTATTTAAGCCTTGTTAAGCCTTCAAAATGATTACAGCTAACCATGAAATGTGCTAATTTAATCTTGAAGAAGGTAGCGTCCTTTATGTTCCTGGAGGGGGGGTGTCTTGGTTTTTCTTATTAGTCAAACAGAGAAACTCGGAGATAGCAATGCAGCTGCATTTCTGTGGGTCTAATAAGCACACAGTCAGACATGGAGCAGTAATCTTAATGTAGCAGGTCATTCCACTTTGCTCATCTCTCATTAACACTTAAATTGTTTTGCTCCCAGGGGGGAACCTGACTTTGTCTATCTCTGCACAGGATTGCAGAGCTGGGCATTCAGCTGAAAGCTTCTGCAGTTGAAATTGAAAACAGTGATAATCACTAGTTAGTTCTGTGGGTGTTCTTGAAGAACCAGTAATTGTGTGCAGCCTCTCTTCTCTTTGCCCCCTGCTCTCTAAACTCACTCATTTAGTGTCTCTTTCACAGGATGGACTCTATAGCCCTGTCCTTTATGCTTCTCTGCTTGTTGGTGTCTCTGTTCATTATAAAACTGGACTGTTTGGCTTTTCTCTGTTTCCCACCAGTGAACTCCTTTAATTACTGTCATCAATCAAATTCAGAGACCCCCCTCCCACACACACATCAAATACACACGGTGTCTCTGTGACCTCCTGCTCAGCCACATAGTTAAGAAAAATGTGCTGCCCCAGTATTTGCTGTATTAATGCTTTGCATCTCTGTGAGCAGAGCAGAGCTGAACAGGATCTCTCTGTAATCTGCTAACAGTAACAAATGAGTGATTGAAAACCAGGTGGGTTGATTTTTCTGGGTCTTTTTTTACTGGTTTTACTTTGGAGGCAGAGGTACCTCACGATGGTGACTCAACAGACAAGACCAGGGACTACATGTACATCCAGTCAATATTTAAGCTGGACCATTAGTAATGACATCCCATAATGGAGTGTCCCATTTAACCGTTGGCTAGCCACACGCATGACTGCCAAAAATTGTCTAATTGACTAGATACACCACAAAAGCGAAGCGGGGAAACTTTCTGGAAAATACCTATCCAACAAATACGAATTACACGTGTATGCTGCATAAACAGCAATAAACATGTGGAGCAGTGACAGTGTCACTAGATCAAGAAAAATGACTGTGGAAGAAATGGATGTTTTATTAGTATAGACTGAAGAAACAGCTGTTGTCTTTACATATTTCGCCTTGAAGGGTAACGCATGAACGTGACACCTGTCATCTTAAACCTGCACAACAGATGCACCAATCCTGCCGTTAGCGCCTGTAATAGTGGGGTCTACCTCCATCAAATTGAATGTTTTGTTGGGGAGTTAATCTGCCTCATGCAAATTCTTTTTTTTTAACCATTAAAACAAACGGCCCATTTTCATCACTAATGGCTGTACGTGCATCGAAGCATCTGCACAAAAAGATATCCCAACTTAAACCTCACCACACACAACTCAACAAAAAGTTCAAAACATTATGAAAAGGCCTAAAAAGACAATTGCAACAAAAAGTCTGATTTCCTGTTTGTTCCTGCTTTTCCAGTGTTTAGCATTTTCAAAATGTGTGGTGTATTCACTTCATATTTTCTGCCACTTTGAAAAGTAATTCAAAGTATTATGATGGGGAAAAAGCATTTTAACAAGACTTCTGTTACAGCCAAGTGAGAATCTTTTTGGGGGTATCAGAGAATCAATTTATCCACCATACCGAAACTAAAGACTAATTTCTTCATACTTTGCCAAAAATGAGCTGAACCCACACTGGTGTGTTTTTAATTTCACAACCATTGCAAAGTGAATTGTTCAGTGTAAATTCTATCTTTATTTTTTTTTTCTCTTTTGCAGGCTTATATCCAGTTATAGGCATAGACAGTATAGAATGGACATTGTGGCTCCAATTTTTTATCATTGTATGGTTTTAAGCCATAATACATCTGTCACAGGTGTGCAGCCAGAGTCTTTACAGTGGGGACTCTAAGTAGAGCCGGCTGACAAAAGCATGTACATTTAAAAAAAAAAATCTTTCTATTCCAGAAAAAAAATCTGTCTAAGAATAGCAGCAGACGAATATAGTTAAATGTGATGTAAATCCCAGTTTTTAACCTATAACAACTAATGAAAAAGAAACTTTAAAGAAAAAAGAGGACTTGAACAAAATGCAGCCCAGTAATATTTTTATATCACCATGGAATGCAGATGTGAGAAACATTTCTACCATTTAATTTTAAAAGTTTGACTATAGCTTTGTCTAGAAAGACTGGGGAGACAGAGTTTTTGACCTATATTGCAGCCAGTCACCAGAAGAAGCAGTTTTTGTGACAAACACACATCATTGATCTTGAGTGGCTGCTGCCTCTGTATACTTCTCTGGATATGCTCCTGTCAGTTTCTGTACGTTTATTCACATTTTTACCTAGAGACAAATGCGTGGTGATTGCAGCAACTAAAATTACCCATTAACAGATAAGCTCTTATAGATGTTTTCTTGTATTAGCTTAAACTTTATGAACACCTAGCTTCCACCTAACAGAAGTAATGGTCAACAAAAGAAAGAAGAAGAAAATTTAAAAAAAAATACAGAGTAAGCTAAAAGCAATAATTTAAATTGTGTTACTCATCCATTCATAAGTTCAAAGAGTGACCATCAGGGCTAAAATCCTCTGTTTATTTGGTCCAACTTCTGTTTAATCTTTTGTAATAAAAAAGTTATAGATCATTTTTTCAAAACAGATTTCTGATAATTCCTTCAAACCTATTAACCATGAGTGGGTCAGATGTTTGACATTTTCTTTAGTCTCTCTTTCAAACATTTCTTCACTCTGTCTCTGAAATGTTTATAAACTTGCTGCCAATAAGGCATAGTATTGGGTAACTTGAAAAGTATTACAATAGTATTTGGTATCATGTTTCCCCCATGGTATCTGCATATTTCTCTTTTTAAAGATATTTTGACAAATAGTGGCAAAAATTGCCAAAATAGAAAAATAAATCACACTTTACGAATAAGTTGGAGAAAATAAGACACATTTGCTGCTCCAATTTCTGAAATCAATCACTTAACAATGAGTGAAACTGAACAACCACCATTTGAATTCTTGTTTATATGAAGCAGATGGAAAATAAAGACTTGGCATAGGAAATCATTAACTGATAACCAAGTCCTCTGGAAGTATGCTCATGCTATCAGACGCTCTATCTTCTATCTCTGTTGCCTGCGTCACTGCTCTGCTTACAGCTTTGCTGTGTCACTTTCAGAGAGCACAGCACAGACTTCATCAGTGATTTCAGTCAGCTCATTTGCTCCTTTGCTTTTCAGCCCATTCTCTATCTTATTGATTCATTTTCAAAGACTTCTTTTCATTTCTCAAGTCTGTTTCCACTTTGTGGGTCTAGCTGCCCATTTTTGAACCTTAATTACTCTGACATTAGTAATTTTATCACACCACACACTTGGTCACAGTTTCAAATTTAAATGACACAATGGATCTTTTATTGTGTGAGCAGACTGTCCTCAGTTTGCCCGGGTCAGCCTTTTAAACGCTTCAGTGACCATTCAACAAAGCAGAAGGAAAAGCTCAGCTGCTGCAGTTTTTAAAGAAGGCTCAGCGAAGAAACTCTGCACCGAGCCATTCGTCAACACAGCAGCCTCAGACTACAAAGCTTTATTTGAAGTTAGTATTGTCGATGTTTTGCACACGTGATTAATCACTCAGAGAACTCTGAGTTGCCTCCACTTTGATACTTTTTAGCTTGGGCTCAAATGGTAAGACTAAAAAAATAAGGCATCCATGGAAACGTCTCAGAAAGGATGTCTATAAAAAGATGCATAAATTACCAGAAATATCAATACAAGGCATGAAATAAGAATCCATTTGATAGATGGATTTAATACTGCACTGCAAAGCTGGCCTTTTACAATAATTTGTTTTGAGAACCCAAGAAGCTTTGCACAAGATAAAAATACCAAGGTTTATTTTATTTTAATCCCTTTGAAATTCTGAATAGATTCATTTTTCATCTTGGTGAAGTTCAGCGTTGCATTTAGCTTTGAGCTTCTAAATAATTTGATTTGTCCCTAAAAAATCAAACTCCATCTTTTTAATATATCTTTGTGATGAATTCCATGTGATTAATTTTATTTCACACCTTAAGTTGTTATTGAAGATATCAAAGTGTACTTCACTGAAAATGTTGAATAAATTCTTATCCTACAAATTGACTCAGTGGTGTCCATCCATAATTTATACTTATACACCTGTCTGATAGGGTCTCAAGTGCATGGTAGCTAAAAGCGAACATTTTTACGTTTACGCTCTCTTGGACTCTGGTTGGCCACTCCTGATGCAACCCCCTATGATAGGCTATTTGCCTTGTCAGAGGCATGATGACAATGTCTTTAGATGCTATTTTGGACCAACTCTTGACTTCCGAGTCCCCCCCAAAAGTGTGCCAAGGAACTTTGTTCTGTTTCAATTTAGATTAAGAAATTATGCACATAAGCAATAGAAAAGAGCATATACTGTGCAGTTTCACCACTGAAGTGGTCACTAAGTTCTGGGTGTTCTGCCCCAAAGAGGACACTTAAGCATCTGCCCCAAAGAGGGCAGTATATCATGTTTTTTTCTGCCCAAAAGGACAGTTTGGCTCATATTTTGGCTCTCAAGCAGGCACCTTTGCACTTGTTTTTTCAACAATTGTGCCCACCTCCCCACCTACTTCCTGTGCACACTACTGCACAGGAGTATAAAAGCTGCATGATACTTTGAGCAGCTAATACAGCAGCTAGTGCAGATGGAGGGAAATGCTTATATCTGGCTACCTATGCCCAGTGCTGTACATTTTATTAAGAGTGGTTGTTTTAGAGTTAAAGATCGATTTTAGAACAAGAGTCCTTGAAATACACTGTGTGCACAATTACCAGGCAAGTGAATATTTTGAACATGTTTTCATTTTTATGCATATTTTCCAACTCCAACCTGAACAAACTTGATTGCCTATTGGATTTAAGCATACCTGGTGATGTGCATGTGTGCAATGAGAGGTCGTGGCCTTAAGAGTCCTGAAAGCCTTTATCAGGTGTGTAGGATTGTTAAGTAGCTTGTTTTCCTATGGCAAAATGGGCCAGAAAACAGATTTTACAGACTGAAAATTCAAGATCTGTAAAATATCTTAAACAGTGTTCAGTGTGAAGAGACATGGCCAAGGTAAGGAAGGCTGAAACACGACCACCACTGAACAAGACACATTAGTTGAAACGCTATGACTGGGCCAAGACACATCTGAAGACAGATTTTTCAAAGGTTTTATGGACTGATGAGATGAGAGTGACTCTCGATGGACCAGATGGAGAAGCCCGTGGCTGGATCAGCAATGGGCATAGAGCTCTACTCCGACTCAGACTTCAGCAAGGTGGAGGTAGGGTACTGGTATGGGTGGGAATTATTAAAGTTGAGCTTAATGGGCCTTTTTGGGTTAAAGATGAGCTAAAACTCAACTCCAAAACCTACTGCCAATTTCTTTAAGACAATTTCTTCACACATTGAAACAGGGAAAAGTCTGCATCTTTCGAGAAGACCATGATATTTATGCAGGACAATACTCCATCTCATGCATCAAAGTACTCCACTGAGTGGCTAGCAAGTTAAAGGCCTTAAAGATGAAAAAAGAGACATGGCCTCCTTTCTCACCTCACCTAAACCCTGTCGAGAACTTGTGGGTCCTTCTTCAACGTAAGATTTACAGCCACGGAAAACAGTACACCCCTCTGAACAGTGTCCGGGAGGCTTTGGATGCTGTTGCACAAAAAGTTGACGGTCAAGTGATCAAGAAACTGACAGACTCCAGACTGACAGTGGCAAAAATGGTCAATGATTTATTTTTGGAAAGATCAGAAATGTTTATCTGTAATGTTTGAGTTGTTTGTTTATCATTCTGACTTTGAAAGATAACAATAAAGTAGTGCGATGGGAATATTTTTTAAAGTTGCCTTTTAATCCTGCACACTAATAGTTGTCTGATAACTGTGCACACGCAGATATTCTCAACAAAAGCCAAAATCTCACTTTCACTTCCTTAAATATTCAGGTTTGAGGTTTATTCATATTTTGGATTGACCAAGAGCACAGTTGTTGTTAAATAATAAAATTAATCCTCAAAAATGCAACTTGCCCAATAACTTTGCACACAGTGTATAAACACATGCTTTTAACCTGTCTATATAAGTAGGAATGATTTGGTACAAGCAAAAAATAATGCAACATAAGTTTAAACGCTGACATAGTAGTAGATTTGCACTCTTTGTGGATGGCATGGACCTATTACAGGAAAGGGAAGAGAAAACATGGGTTTACAGTATATCATATCAGCTTTAAGTTTTGGAGGACGTCAAGAAAAACAAACTCCAAGGTGCGCTGCATCACCCAGGCTGCGTCAACATGTAAGTAAACTCCTCTTCATTGGTGGCAAAAGTACCACGAGCATAAGCCCAGGGTGCGTGTTGGTGGTTGGCTGCACGTGTCTGCGTCATTTCCTGATAGAGGACGGTCAGAGGGAGAGCCGTCAGTCTGCACTGTGTCGCTGTAGTAACGTCTGAGAAGCGGAGCACACACAGCAGCTCTAACTCCTCCACGCTGACACTGGACGGTTTTTAAGAAAGAACTCTAACAAACACAGGACTGGAGTAACGTTGGACGTGGCTTGGAGGGATTTTGCTCTGACTCTGCGTCGTTTGGAACTAAAACCGAGACCCGCGCAGGATTCTACGAACTCGACGGGACGCTGAGCAGGAGCACAAAAATAACTTTAGAGCTTCTTTTTACTTCACCAAGGAATTCTCCCCTGTTTCTGCTTTGACAGCACCACAGTGTACAAAGTACACCGCTTCGAGTTCTGGTGGTTTTATTCCGCTTGTGGAGCTGTTGTGCGCGTTGAGACACCAGAGAAGCGGCAGCTCAGCAGCCACCTGACCTCCTGGAAAACAAGACCGCAGCTAATGACACACAGGCTCTGAGCCTTACGTGGCTCATTACTTAGCTCTGTGACGGAGCTGGGCGAGTTTTCACGAGGCTGTTGAATGCACAGTCCTGACACAGCACTGCGCTCTTGAAGTTTACAAAATTCAATTACTGATATCTGCATTACGGTGGGTGATAATTAATTAGTGTCAACTGTGAAATTAAATTGGTCGGACTCTGTTTGAATCACCCCTATCATCGCTCTCTGGAAATAGCGCGTTATAAGTGGATACACTGTCCGAGCCAGTCATCATGGATATAACCGGAGTATACGTCCTTCACCGGTCGTGATGCCAAGCGCCGGTTTAATCCCGTGCAACTAGCCCGTAATGCCTGCTCTTTAACCCGCACCAGTGTGGCGCCGTGTCCCAGTCACACCGCCAGGATGAGCAGCACCGACCTGGAGCGCATGTCCCTCAGCTCCTCGGCCAACTCGGTAGCCTCCAGCGCGCGGACTCTGTCGGCCAACGTGAAGAAGCTGCACAACGCTCTCAACCTCCTACTTAACGACTTTGAAAGGGAGCAGTTCATCCACTGCCTCAATGTCTACCACTCCAAACGGAACGTATACGACCTGGTCCAGACACTCAACGTCATCCTCAATGCGCCCAGCAAGAGGCAACTTCTGCCCATGCTGCGGCTGGTCATCCCCCGCTCTGATCAGCTCCTCTTCGAGCAGTACACCTCAGAGGGCCTCTACTTAAAATCGGATTTAGTTGCGAGTAATGGCAACGCAGAGCCCCCACCGGGTGACTTCCCCAGCGCCAGCCCGACTCCTCCAGGGCACATCTCTCCAAACAACCCGCCTGAGTACCAGGTGGCGTTGCGGGGCTCGCCGGACAGCTTCAGCACCAGTAGCGAGGGGACAGCTCCTCTGATCCCGCTGCTCGGGAGAAACTTTATCCATGAGCCGCCGGGCGAGCTGCGGCAAGTCACCATGAAGCGGCACAAGAGCAACGAGGGCCTGGGCTTCAGCATCCGCGGGGGCTCAGAGCACGGGGTAGGAATCTATGTGTCCCTTGTTGAACCGGGGAGCCTGGCGGAGAAAGAGGGGCTTCGGATTGGTGATCAGATCATGAAAGTCAACGACAAAGTCTTTGACAAAGTCACTCATGCTGAAGCTGTAAAGGTAAGTGCAATCTGGTCCTTTTTTTGACAAGCACACTTTGCACATTTTGCTGTCAGTAGAGGGTTTACACCACTACTCTTGGCATAAGTCACATCAGGGATCTGGCATGTCCATGGAAACTAGTTGCACTGTCTTTGTCCTCTTGAGGTACAATGTGCTTAAAGGCACCTGCTTCATTTCATGAAGTTTGTTGGCTTTGCTAATTCTTGAAGCTAAGATGGCTTGATTTTGTTGTCTGGAAGCAACTGTGATGTGTAGGGGTCTGTTTTATTTCTCTAGCACTTTTTTGCTTTTAGAGTCCCAGTGATTAATCGGTCCAAACAAACTGTCAGGAAGTCAAATGTCATAAATCGTTGTTGTTTCTTGACTGTATTCATCCTGCAGCTTCTGAAATGTAGCACTTTGAAGTTTCTGCCATGTAATAAACGATCAGTCTAGGGTTTTGAAGTGTTTTCTTGATAAATGAAGAAGTTTGAAGACTTATATTGGGTTAAAGATGGATGATTACAGAAATAACCATTTGTTGCTGCAGTAGCTGGAGCTGCACTGTAGTATCCACATTATACTTTGAGTAACAACAGAAAACATGCGTGTAACTGGACACCTTCAAAGCAGCTGGCACATAGGGGGTGTGTTTGTGTGTGGTGGGGATGCAGCTTAAGGTACTGGCCCTCATGCTCTCTCACTTTAAACGCAGAATTAAGCCTGGTCCTTTGGTGCATTATAGTTAATGCTGCAGAGTGTTACGAAAGCCTATTAGCAAATGGGGTGATAAAAGAGCATGTCTGATTTGTGAACAGTGAGGATTGATTTAGAGGAAACCTTGTGGGGTCCTTGGCTTTTATGAGCCCTATGAGCTGTCCAGGGTGCTGCACATTCCTCAGTGTCGTTTTCTCCATCTTATAGCAGCTTTTGTCTGTTATTTTTCCCTCACTGCTCCATGGCATTTTTTTTTCTGATCGGTTCAATGATTGCACTCATTCACACCCTTTTTGGTCCCATGTAACGGGTATCCTATTGTTCTGTCACTAGGATGAAGTCAGCTTTAAAGGATCTTAAAAATCAGTCATGTGTGCTGCTTTCCCTCTAGAGGAGATATTTCTGAGGTAGTTCCTGTAAATGTTGTGAGTAATCCGATAATGTCAGTGTTTAATAAAGTGAAGTACTTTGGGGAATTGTATGGCACCCTCTTGGTTTAGTCTTTCCTGGAAAACACATTTTTAAGTTTGTTTTTGATTTTTTTTTTTTGCCTGTGATGATGAAAAGTGACAGAAAATGCAAAGCTGAAGTAACATGGACAATAGCCTTTCTTAAAACCACCGGGCCAACCAGAACTTATAGAAAAACAGCTTTAATCAGCGTCTATAAAACTTGCATAGAAGTAAACAAAAAAAAAGTTGATAATAATGTACTTTCAGTAAAAAAGAGGAATGACACTGTTTGGAAAATGGGAAATAGCTACAAAAGTGAAAGATATTCATGGACTTCTTTCAGAATAGTTAATGTATGTTGGGTTGAAAGGTCGCCACTCCCTCAAAGCTGACAGCGTACAATTGTAGTTCTTGTTCAGTCCTTTCTAACCCTCACTGATCTCACAAAAAGTCATCCAGACTTTTATCTCTTCATGTAGATTTTTTTGATTCACTTGCTGCAAGTCTGGGCCATCTGGGAGAAACCTTCCTTTATAAAAATAAAATCCTGCTCCTTCAGACTTTTATGTAATGCAAAAAGATGAGAACATGTTCTCCTGATTTGCCTTCATCCCCTCATCGCCTGTTGTATAATGCAAAGTGGACTTTACAGAGTTAAGCTCTCAGGTACATTAATAGTTAGGTGTATTATATTTATATCCTGCAGCACAAGTTCTGTGGTTTTGTGGCTCTTAGTCCAGTCCTGGTCATACTTCAAATTTGATCTTAGCGTGCTGCTGTATTGTAATTCTTATGCTAAAACACTGAGACAACTGTCAGTGCTTCATCTCTCCTGTTTGAGACAAAGATTCATAGCCTGATGATGAACGCTGGTGTAGTTTTGTTTTGGATTTTCTTTGTCATCTCTTTTAGACTAAATTCCTCACATGACTGCAGCAGAGAGTCTCTGACTGAATGTGAATACTAATGGCCGAATTAGCTGTCCGTGACTTTTCCGATCAATTTCCCTCACATAAAATGCTGTCTCCCATCTTCACAGTGAAGGTTATTGATAGCTGTCCTGTAACAACTGGACAGTTGTTTGCTTTAAACCAGGGCAGGTCATTTCTAATGTGAGGAGTTGACTCAGTTTTGACCCTGATGAATAGTGAAGGCAAAGGTAACCACCTTGTATGCAGCTTGTGTGTTGTGTCTTCCTTTCTTCCCTTTATGCATACTTGTGTCCGTGCCAGCAAGTCATCATTCCACAATGTTCTACTGCTGATTCGACTTTAAAGACGAATGGTTCCAAGCTATGCCTACTAGTTAAACTGCTTTCACTGCTGCTCAGCTGTTATCAGCCTGAGACGGCAGGCAGGCAGCCAGCAGTAAAGAAAGCCTGTCTGAGATAAAATCCCTCCTGAGGTCATTAATGGTAGCGTCTGTTATTTTTGTACCTTCTTGGTTCAGTCTAAATGTTATTACAGGCTTTTAGAACTGTAATCACTTTAAACCATTTTAAGTCTGCCAGACATGGTGAGTTCATCATCACAAACTGACTTTGTGTGGTCAAACATTTACAAACCAACAGTTTCCAGTTTTGCCGTTTTCTTTTTCTTGAGAAGTCAAACTGTGTCTGTAGTATTCCACCTTGATATAAAGAGGCAGCTTCTTGCTCTAACTCAGTCTGAGAGAAATTACCACTCATAACAGAGGTAGCTGAACACCGAGTCACTATTTTGGCCAAAACAATTTTCTTTCCTTTAACCTTACTGAACTCACCAGTTGTTATTAGTATTATTTAGGTGCAACTCTCTCTGCAACCTTCACCCATCCAACTTGACTCTGCATGAAGAGCTGGAATACCAAGGAGCAACATCCAGTTTAGAAAAATGAAGCCAATAAAAAGCTGCTGTTCATTGAGAATACGCTTGAGGCTGGTTTTAGAAAGACCAGAAGTCACGCGCACACCAAGCCAAAAAAAAGAGTTGACTTTTTATGGCGTTAAAAAGCACATTTAATGCCTGGTTCAAAACCAGCTTGGGTCTGAAACACTGATTTCTCTATCAGCTCACACTTTTTTTTTCTAAGCAGTTTAGAAGTTATAAGGATCGTTTGATTGTCCAATCAGAGCCGCAGCTCAGCTCACATGACTGACAGGTGTTCTGTAATTGTTTGAGAGGAAACTCGAAGCCGGCGTCATAAGCATGTTGCTGCATCCGCGGGTTGGCTTTATTTCACAGTATCAGAAACAGACAGGTGATGTTCCACATAGGTCAAAACAGCAATGTGTTGCCATGTCTGATTTAGGGTGACCCTGAATCACAGAAACGGTGGTGCAGAATTATTGAATGTGCTCCCATGAGACACAGCCTGTTTGTGGAACGAGACACCTCATGCATCAGTGTAACTGAAAGTTACTAAAAGTTTCAGGCACCCTTAAAACTTTCAGCAGGTGCTACCTGAAGTCACTGAATTGGTAAACTCTGCCATTCCATGAGGAAGGAAAACCTCCCTTATGCAGTATGTCTGTGGGTTTCTGACTATGCACAAAATTTCTAACGCATCCATCTCTGTGAAAAGTTACAACCTTGCTTTCAGGAGTTTCTCCAAAAAGAGACTTAGTTCAGGTTCAGAAGAAATAATATGTTTAAAGCTTAAGTAAAACTCAAATACTGTAATGACTTTTGGTTTCATAATCCTCAGGGTGAAGGGGAGAGCCAAGGTGTGCTTCTTTGGCTTTTAGAAGATGATTTTAGGTTAACCTGGGCAAAAAACACTCTCTGAGATGCTGATGCTTGCCCTTCTCTGCGGATAGTTTTTAAAACAGGTGTGATGTAAAGTATTTCCCTGCAATGCTCCCAAAGTCAAAAAGGGAGTTAACTACCTCACTGACTAAAATGAGGCTTTTGCATTAGTGTGACTCATGTCTGACATGTGAAACAGACCATTCAGTCTTGTGTGATGACAGTTACTCTGAATGTCTCTGTTAGTGATCAACACTTTTCACATTGTTTGACATAGACACTGAACTTACAGACGTTCTTTTGATGAGGAAATCTCACATGAAGGATTAAACAATGATCGTTGCAGATGTCCAGTGTTAACTGTGTTATACAACCATTTCCTACCTCAGGGAGGTGTTAACCGACTATTGAGCTGTTGATTGATTTTAAAAGCACTTACTCCTTGTTTGAACAGTGTAAATGCCAAATGAAAGCCATTAATGAATCAGCATTACCCTCTGCTTCACACAAAAACAAAGCTCAACTACTCATCATCTGTCAGCGTTTTTGAACATTTGCTTTTGTACACATTCAGTTGTTTTATCGTGTTAATCTATCTTTAATTATAACAGTTAAAGGCATTTTCTGCTTCAGGGCATGTCAGGAAACAGCTCAGTGACTTTCAGCTTGTGGCACTTTTGACAGATGAAACGTCACCTTTGAATACGCTGCAGTCTGGACGTTCCTTTGACGAACCACGATGTGACAGCAATCACATCTGCTCCAGTCTCCTCACCTCCATCTGAACTCTACTTCAACACAGTCTCCAACTCAAAGTGGAGTTAGTTCAGTGTCAGCACCCTCATTACCCTGTTTATTAGCATATTATGTACATAGGCACCTTTTTTTGTGCCACCAAGTTAAGACAGACCTCCTGCTAGGTTTCAGCCCTGCAAAACCAACAGTTGATTGAAATGAATTTGACATTTAGTAGCTAAAAAAGATTTGTTCCTAAGGAGTCACTGGAGAGCAAACCAAAAAATAGTACAGAATCTTTATTTATGAGATGAGAAGAAACAGAACAACCACAAATAGATGGTACTAATGCTTCATCTTTGCTGGGATAATCAGATTTGACAGGGATATAAAGATATCATTATGGTTAGGAGACAAATGAGGAAATAATTCTTTCAGATGGATACAATTAAAAGCATTTTAAACAATCAAGAAAAGTAAGTAAAAGAAAGATCTATTCTGGGTGTTTTGCATCTGTTTGACAGTAAAAGCCAAGGAGACGAAGCAGGAGCCAGGGATAGAGTCAGACTGTGATAAGAAGTCAGTCTTAGGGGTACTTATCCTAACAAATGAGACACCAGGGCGCCCCATGGAAGACATTTTCCTTTCCCTGACACACACACACACACACACACACACACACACACACACACACACACACACACACACACACACACACACACACACACACACACACACACACACACACACACACACACACACAGAGGAATCACTAATCCCACACAAGCATATGGTTCTGCCGTAAATAAGTCTTTCCAACTTATTTTGTTTCCAGCACATTACTCATTCACGATATTTCCCCTCGCTGCATACCTCTACTTAAGCTTAATCCGCTCCACTTAAGCAAACCTGTGTTGCCTGATGAGTTCAGGGATGGTCGCTGAAAGCAGCAGATTGTTGTTTGGCCCAGGGGACACATCAAGGGCTTACAGCTGTATTTCTTTCTGTCTCTGACTCTCTCCTCTTCCTAAGAGCCTGCCTTGGCCCCAGTCCCTGGAGTCACTGCCAAGGTTAGCTTCCCAGTCAGCATTTAGAGTTATCTTTTACTTGTGCTGGACAGTCAGGAGATGTGATGGGATGGCAATAGCGACATAAATCATGTTGTTTCAGAGCCAGAGCCACAACAACAACAAAAAAACAAGCAGTTTTCTCCCTCCATCTGCCTCACAAGGCCTCTCCCTCTGACTTCTTACTTTAATTGGTTTCAAGGCAGAGGAGCACAGGCATAATGAGTGTGTAGGGGACGCTTAAGGACAAACACCTCAGGAGAACAGGAAGAAGACAGGACAGTTGGGGATGACCTTGGAAGCGGACATCCTTGTCTTCTTTTCGTCTTAACTTGTTAAAGGACTCCTCTCAGTTATCCAATCAAGAAGTGTAGATTTGTGTTTTGGGGGCAGTTGATGCTTTCAGAGCTGTGCATCTGGACCTGGAGGAGGGGGGATTAAAAAGCAAATGAAGTCCTGCCTGGTCTAAATTCACTGGGTTGACACCTGGGATGCTGCCAGGCACATTGACATGCAAAGACTTGGCCACAAGTCAGAGAAACGGGAGCTGATTGTCCTGGAGCAGCTCTGCAGTTTAATGGTTGGAGTGTTGATTAGATGGTGGCAGGCAGATAGAAATCTCATTAAACTTCAGGAAGGTATTAATTGATTCATTGCTTAGAGCTGATTCTGCGATCCCGAAAGTAGCTTGTCTTGCTCTGTTTTCAACACCAAGACCTGCACAGCACTGTTTACATAGAAAGTTTGCTGAAAAATCCTTCACTGTCTCCATCAAAAGTTGGCTGTGAAAAAAAAAAAAAAAAGGTAGCAGTGTTTCTTCTTACTTTATTGGCACTTTATTCAGCTCCTGTGTTGGCAATCTTGGTTTTGTGAGTATTCTTTTAATCTTGGGTGTCACAGCATCACAAAAAAGGCTGAAAAGATCATAGGTGTGTGGCTCGATAGGCGGCAGGTTGTCACAGATCTCTGTCGCAGCTCCCCTGGTCTGAATGTTCGAGTGTTGTGCTTGAAAAGTGAACCTCAGTTTGTTTCAGGAGACTGTGCTGTTGGTTTGAAATGCTTTACCTGCACAGAAAACATGGCAGACTACAGCGGGTTGTTATGGCTGCAGTCATTGACCATTTTCCATCTGATTTGGCAACAATTAATCTTTGTAAAGCTCCAGATGTGAAGTTGCTTCTGATATTTGTTGTTTCACGAAGAGCCGAGCTGCTGTCACAAAAACATTAAGTCTTCAAGCCACACCCCCCTCACACCATGCCAACACAAAATAGAAGCCTCTAAGAATTGTAAACATTTTAGTTTATTTCAGTCAAACGTTTTCTCTCTTTAAACTCATTCATGTGGTTAAAGACATATTAGTGTCAGGGTTGTACCAAGATTTGGTTATGGGAGAAGACATACTGCAAATGGTTGAGTTACATCAAGGAAAAAGGATTAAAGTTTACACTAATTCCTGTATTTGATTCTTCAGAATATCTAATGAACGAATACTCAATGGTAGCAGATTTTTATTTTTATTTTTAACTTTAAACAAGAATAGTGCAAGTTGGACACAGACCTCCTGGAACATATGAAAGACTTCACATGCTTATTTTCCACTCTCATAGATGCTGTTCTCCATGGCATATACTCTGGCTTGACAAACGCCATCAGCTCTCTGAAGCCCTCATCTTCCACAAAACTTAATGGGAGCATATCTCCACTAACCATGTTGGTAACCCTGCTCTTTTTTCGTCACAGCGGCACGTGCTAAAAGGGCCAGCATTTGACATGATGCTTTTCTCCCCTGTTTCTTCCTTGTGCTTTGAAAGTATGTGATTAAGCAGTGAACTTTTTATTCTACGGCATGCAAGTTTAACGCCACACATTTTAGACTGCACAATAACTTAATTGTTTCTGTCAAAGTACTTCCAGACATCACTGACATGTCACAGATGTAGCAGATGGTTCTGCATTTGTCGTGCTTTTGCTTTCGGTGTAACACCATGTTCCTTGGGAGTTTCCGTAGTTGCTGTAAAGGAGTTGTTTTTTGCTGAAATCCGTTTAGGTGTGCTGAAGCCATGGCCTGAGAAGTCATTAACCATTCATTATTTTTTTTACCTAGAATATTCAGTTAGGCAAAGACAAAAAGCTGGGTCACACATGTAACGCTATGTGTGTTCATATTATGGCGCCAAAAGCAGCACTTGCACAGGTGCACAAGGTAAAAAAATGTTACTTGAAGGTCAACAGCGAGTATTTGAGTACTCATCCCTAACCAGCAACTGCTGCAGTGAGGACCATAGACTTGGTTTATGAGTGCAGACTTAAACTGTGCTATGGTTGGACGACTCCAGAGGTCGCCTAACCACAGTCAACACTTAGAATATTATTTTCACCTTTATGAAGGAGAGACTTCCTCTCAACAGTATATTTTAGTAGTATTAATGCAAATTCATGGCTAAGTTGGTCAAACTCAGCTAAAAGAAGGATTCTGACACCTGTGAAACATCCTTGGCTCTTACTGTGGCGAAAAAATTCAAGATGTGTGATATTGATTCGAAAGCTTTCTTGATGTTTTTTTTTGTTTAAGTCAGTCTGACGGCCAATCATTTTAGCCAACATTCAAGCCTTCGCTCCACGTCTTAGTTTTGAAAAAGGCTGAAAAATTCAAACAGATGAAGAAAATAATCTCAGCGCTTGACAGGTGAAAGTTTGAGTTCTGCTTGCCTGATAGATAAGCTCAACAAATCAAATACCCTGTGGCATAAAATGGAAATATTTCAGTTTCTCTTCAACCAAGAGAAAAGGCTTCTCAGAGGAAATCTCACATCACAGGAAATTTTCTCAATTAGACTAGAAGGGGAGTTTTTGTATCTTTAGATTATATTTCCCAAACAACTGTTTGAAAAGATGCTGGGATCATCTGAAAACTGGAGTTGTAGGATAAAGATGTCAAGAAGTGTTTTGTCTCTACTGTAGTTTTCTGTTTACAAACTCTCTTGTTGACATACATCACAAGTTTTCCCATAACACAATCTTATATCACAACAATAAGGCATAACAACATGATCATTTATTGATGAAGTGACTGTTATTAAGAGCATGGTAGCATGGACTTGGTCTCTTTGATTACCAAGATCTCATTCTAATCCAGAATCTGTGGGGTTTATGGGGAAATGAAGGCAGATGCTTAAAGGTCCCGACTCAGAACTACCACAACTTAAAAGATCTGCTGCTAAAGTCTTTAAGCCAGACGATACAGGACACCTTCAGAAGTCTGGCAGAGTCTCTGTCTTGTCAGTTCAAGGCTGTTGTGGCTGTGACCTGATGAGATGGTGTTGTACAGTCTGAGGCAGGTCAGCCATCACAACAAGGGGTTTAGTTCAGCTCTGAACAAATGATATGAGACTGTTTCACAACACAAGCAAAAGGGAACATTGGCTCACATTAGCTTGCCATTGGGCCTTTGAATAATGGTGTCCTTCATGACTTTTACATTGAGTTGAAACGGCTCAGATTATGCATTCACACTCTCGGGGGTTTCAGCGGTGGTTTGCTTGTGATGTGTGAAAGAGTGAGTGCATACTGTGGCACTGAACTGCAGCTGCTCCAGCTGATTCAGCACCGTGTTGAGCAGCCTGGAAAGAATGTGCTCTGGTGCCTGGAGGCCTGGCCTCTGGGCCTCTGCTGATGTTCTTGTGTTGTTACTGTATGTATGTGATAGTGCTGAGCAGCAGATTTGTCTACCAGGTCTCTCCGAAGTTTGGAGTGCATCTCTTTGTAAACACAGAGCTGATTGTTGCCTAAGGCGCCCCGAAGGTTAGACAGCTCAGCAGCACACAGCACAAATGTCAGACTGCTGAAATCACAGCACAAGGTGAACTGTTTCCTTTATCATCCCCAGCTCTCAGCAACTTCTACAAACATGCCCTCAAGCGAAACACTTAACCCTTAATTGATCAAGTGACATCCACAGAAGGTTTTTGTCTTGTAGCAGGCTTTCAACTTCACTGTTTTAATATTTGAATCAAAAAAGAAGGCGCAGCATGCTTTCTGAACACTCCTCTAGTTTAAAAGATCAAATGGGGCACTCTATTGGCTCTTATTGCTTTTTATTAGTCTCTCAAACCCTATTGGCTTACATAAACATACATTGTATATCACAGGTACCTTATTTATAGGTGAATGCATGCTCCTAACGTATGATTTATGTGTTCACAAATCATAGTGGTGCCTGCCATGCTCTGATTTGTGTGAAAGGTGCACCTTGTAAGTGGCAAGGGGAATACAGTCTTTATTATAAAACGTCACCTTTGTCTTCTAATGGTTATACATCAGTCTAGTGAACCACAGACGTCTGACCAAGTAAAGAGCGCTTTTGGCTGGCTCTCACATGCTGGAAACACTTGGTGGGTTGTGCAATTTAAATATATCTACAAATAAGAAAGTAATTAAAAGACCAAATAATTAGACACAATAAAATAAAAATCATTCTGCAAATTAGCTATCTTTTCAAAAGGAAAGTGGTATCATCATAAAATTACTACCTTCATTCACTTGCACAAGAATTCCCCCGCCATTGATTGATGATGTTCATGTGAATGCAGTTTTATCTTTGAGAGACTTTCCTCAAGAAGTGGTCACAAGTTCCTCGCGGTGCCTCAAACCACTTCTGAACTTGATGGTTAGAGCTCTTAATATATTCTTAGATTTGATGTTTCTTACATATAGACAGTGCTGCCACCATCCCTGCAGGACAGAAGCTCAATGGTGTGCTTGGATTTTCACACTGAAAATAACCAGAGTGCAATATTTGAATTGCACTGACTCTTGTGGTTCAGATCAAGTATAGACTGGGAAAAAAAATATGAGTCATATAAAATGCGCTTAAAGGCTGATGAAGGAGCTGAGAGGGCGGGGATACTGTGGTAAAGAGCAAGGTTATTTATGGCTGTCAACCAAGGCCAAAGAGAATACCGACCAAGTATGGGCATTTCAAGCTAAAGAGCTATTTGGGATTCACTCGTAACTATTCGACAATTATTTGAAGATCATCGCCCCCCCTAGCCGCTGCCCCAACCCACCCACATACACACATGCTTCGCTGTTGCATGGCTGTGCACAGCTGTTGACGACTTGTGATATGCTAGCCTGACCTTGCAGAGTTTGCATTTTTTCAAAGGAGATCCCACACTTCCAATCCATTTTCGAACGTCTCCTCATTTTTTTTTTTTGGCTGTAAATCCTCCAACCTGTTGACTCCTGGCCTGGCTCCATTCATTATGACTGTTTGTTGCTGTAGTCAAGTTAAAAAAGATCTTGTTTGGACATGGTTTGGGGGGTCTCCTTGCATAACTTCCTGCCCCAATTGACCTGCTTTTATGTAAAATTGGCACAAAACAGCTCAAGCAACTAGCTTAAAACTGCGACCTGCCGTCGACAGGACATCGTCAAATGAACTATTCAATTTTTTTAATGTTAACGACTATTAAGAATATTCAAAAATCATTGCCCATCTCCAATACCAACCGGCCTGATTTTAGCGACTTGTTGAAGGCAGATGTTGATCTGTTCAGTGCACAGCAGAGGGCTCCAGCACTCTCAATGTGCTAAAGTTAGAGTCTGCTTTATATGTCCACTTATTTATTTTCTCTTTGTACAACTTTATAGTTGTAATACAAAGCATTCATGTCTACTAAACTGATTTGTATGATTTATAACCCTACATGCTCCAAAAGTCATTTTGATTTTTCACAGTTTTCCACTGGAGTTCATGCCCTGCATCTCTCTGGTTTAACGTTGAGAATCGTGGTATAAAACTCTCAAACTGTTTATTCCGATGGGGGCGGCAGAAACAGTGACTTGCAATGGAAAGAGGCAGTATGAATTGTTGCAGCAGATTGGTAAATTTCATTTAAACAAAGTGCACTGGTGCTTCTTTGAAAACTACCCTTGCAGTGCCCTTGTGCAACACACTTAGCACCTCAGTGCTCCACTGGCCAAAAATTACTTGGCCACCGTCTCCTACTGGCCGGCTTCCAACTGTGAATGTGTGTTTGGCTGTATGAGTATGAACCCAGTCATGGTTTAAAATTGGAGGGTCAGCGCATATTCCTTTTAAATTTTTGGCAGCTTGAACTCAAGCCTCAAGGGCAGAAAAAAATACCATCAATTTTACAGATTCAGTTCTGTGGTGTGAGACATCTGACCTAAGCCAAAAGACATTTTTAAATAACACAAAACTAAAAAGTACCTCACTCTCCAAAGAGCAGTGAAAGTGTTTCCTTCTGTTCTGGCAGTTGGAATGAAACTACTTAAAGGTGAAGAGCTCAGGTCTCATTGGCTTCGATCAGGAAGGTCGGACTTTGAGTGCCACTGTCCTTGATTTATTACACGGTAAAATTTAAAAAGTTGTGTAAACTCAAAATGTTTTTTGTTCACACTTCTCGTCTTTCACCCACCGACACACTGCTGGCACAGACTTCAGGGGATTGTCCACTACTCATCTCCACCCCACTGACCAGCTTTCAGTTTTCATTTTTTACAGTGTAGCTGCAGTATGAAGAGTTGGTAGAAGAAGACATAACAAAAACTAGATAATCTTACTTTGTCCATCTCTCACACTTTCTGATTCTTCCTCTATCCCTCTCTGTAACCCCAACAGTCGAGGCAGATGGCTGTCTAACATGAGTTTGGTTCTGCTCAAGGTTTCCACCTTTAAGGGACAATATTTTCTTTCCATTGTTAGTCAAGATCCTTATCTTGTCTTCATTGGTCTTTGTTTATGATGTCACATTAGCAGGTTTAAACCTAAGATTAATAAAAATGAGTCACTGAAATGAATCAATAGTGTAAATTCTGTCCAGCTTAGTGTTTTGGCATGCTGTAAGGATGAAACCTCAAATGTGTATCGGCTGATCTTTGTGAAGATCTATAGACTCTTTAAGATGTGGACATAAACACCAACATGTCAGCAACTTTTTGTCTGCTGTTCAGACCTTGAGTTTGACATTAAATATCGTCACGTAGATTCATTTTTCTTTATTGGTGCCAAGAGTGACAGAGAGGGTGGGGTTGGAAAGCAGTGAGGGGATGGCAAATGCCAAGTTATCAAAATTACACAGTCTTTGCCCAAGGCTAATTTATGAGCAGGATAAGTAGCTTGTTATCAATAGTGTTTCCCAGAGAATGACATTCTATTTGTCAAGAGGTCGCTGGTGGAATTTGTTCATTAATTAGAATAAATTAGCAAATATTACTTGTGGAAAGTAACAACTCTGACACTCTTTCACTCATGCATATCAGAAGTGTTGGAGCAGGCAGCTAATAGAAAAAAATAAAAGAGGATGATACGGTTTTATCATAAGAACATTGTGTTTTTTTTTTTTTATCTACAGCTGTCTTTACAAGGTAAAGCTCACTCAAATCCTGAAAGACAGGACCCAAATATAAGTCCATGGTTGAAAGACATGGTCTCCAGGAAAACTAAAGGGAGTTCAGCACATGTCAAGCAACACATAACATACATCCATGATAATGCTCACACCCAGTACAACTTCTACCTGAATTTGTCAGAATTTGTGATCCTTTTTTTTTCTTGGACACTTTATGCTTTGAATACCATCACTTTTGTGTGGGATCGTATCAAAAGCCCCAAAGTTTACAGAAAATCAAAACAGTATGATGTTAACCACGTGCAGCTGCTAGCAAAGTACAGTTGTTGTAGTGTTATGTCATGGAAACGGAGTTAAGAGACGGGGCTGGTGAAGGAAAGAAAACAGCTGTTTCTCACAGCTTTTAATCCTTTAAATAAATTTTGAAATGCTTTCAACCCCCTGTGCAAAGTGAAAGAATTCATCAGATTGTATTCGTTTGCTACTGATGCCACACTTCTTTCCATTTGCTGTGTGTCTCTTTGCTCTGCTGTCTGTCACAGCCTGCCCTTTTCTTTTGCTCTTTATGTATCCATCAGTCTGCTTACTGTTTGCTGGGAGTGCAAATCCAGTGCACAAAAGTAAACACACAAATTTCCAGAATGAGAAAATCAAAAAGTTTGGAGAGTGTGCTCCTTGAGATGCACAGACTGTTAGAAAATAGTGTTTTGTTTTTTTTCCCTACACTACTTAGTAAAATGTTGGTAAGTCTTCAGAGAGTATTTGTGTACAATCATGATGAAAAGGTTAAAAAATATATATTTCAAAAGCAGTGAAATAAACCATGTTTAAGAGTTTATTTTTGTTGCCATGGTACAGAAACTGTCTCTCACACACTGCCATGATGTTTTGGTCTTGGTCTTCAGTTAGCTGAGCCGATATCTGGTAAGCAGCAAGCAGCATCGAGCCCTCACACAAATCATCCATCTTAAAGAAAATAATCTAAAATAAAATCGAAGCTGTTATTGCACCATGCTGTTAACATGTTTATCTCATCTGGGAAGTTGTCTGGGCATGGATGTGAAATATTTTAAAGCTTCATTTTGACTCTTCTTTTGAGCTCTGAAGGTTACTGCTCATCTTTCATTGAGCATTTCCCAGTCTGCCTTGCTCTGCACTACATCAAACTTGTCCTGACAGAAATGTTAGTTTTTTCCATTTTGCCTTCATTTACTTTTTTAAAGGCCATGACCCCCTCTGTATAAATCTCCCTTATATTTGTGCAGTCACACAAACACACATTAAATTCCAGGCCTGAGAGCAGCTCAGAGCAGTAAATCAGCTCCAGCTCTCCTCTTCCCCTTCCTCAGATGTCAAATATCTCATCATGTCCATCCTGAGGCTGAGTTTTTATTCTCCCTTGGTTAGCCCACCTGGGGTCGCTTAGACAGATCTGCTGCCAAAACCACTCCATTGTAATGGTCTAATTGCTTTACAATGGAGACGCCAAATGCTTCAGTTCACAAGGAAGGTGTCCCCGATCCATCACCTGGTTTCAATTGCACTTCATCACTGGGAGCAGCCATTAATATCCAGTCAATGAGCTGAATCCTCCTTTCCTGGTCACTTCTATCTGCAGATAGGAAATGACTTATTCTATTAGTCCCTAAAGTGCTCTGAGTTTCATAGCCATCAGATTGTATTATTTAAAGCCTGTGGTTAAAGCACTGGATTGCATCAGGATTTAAACTTAATCATCACTTTCTTAAGAAGCTAAAAACATGAGCTAAAACTATCACTGCCTAGAAGTGACACTGAACTTCATAACGCTTCGTCAGTATCTGCTGTGGCGGGGTGTTGATTCAACTTCATGGTGTCTTTTTTGGCGTTGTTTTTGCATTTTAATGCCCTCTTGTTAAAGTCTAATGTACTCAATGACTGTGTTTTTTCAGATGGATATAGCTTCAATAATATATTTATTTTTCACAATAGAATAGGCAATTTGGCCATGGAAGACTCTGTGGGATGTGAAGTCCACTTATCTCATTGCAGTGCAAGTCTCTGAAGACTTCAGGGTAGCCTCTACCTTTCCTCTCCTATCAGCATAAATGATGATGATATGATGACATTTTTCTGACTTTCTCTTATTTGATATGGAAAGTGGTTCGTGCATTTCCAGACTTCTTTTCACGCTGTCCGATTGTATCTTTCTCTTTTCTCCTGCTGTGTTTTGTGGATTCTGCGGCCGTCAGCTTCTCCTCTGCCAATGTTCATATATCAGAGGTTCATTTCATTAGTGCCAGCACGAGGAATCATGAAGTTGTGACCAATGACCAAATAGATAAACGTGAGTGCTGTGGGGGGTTTTTTCACACCAAAACATTGATATTTCGCCAACTTACCAATTTATGTAATAAGTCAGGATGCACTTATGCACTATGTAATAATTAAGTAATCTTGTATCTAAACTAAGGGCCTTATCACTGTAAAAAGTAATCCCACTGTCAGGGTTAAGTGTAGTTAAGCAGTTTTCATAACACTTTCAAGTGTTTTGTATTGTTATTAGGGGTGGGAGAAAAAAATTGAAAGTCAATACAGCGTGTTTTTTTGTTTGACAATATCAAAATCAGGATTCTTTATCAAAAATCAATTTTCAAAATACTTCATTTTAGTCTTTGTTTAAAAACTGGATTGTAAAAAGTTATCACTTTTCTCCAGCAGAGGGTGAAATGTCTTTCTCTGACTCACATGATGTGCATCTGATGGGAAAATATGGCTCCTGATATAGTCTGTAGACATTATCATCATTTAACTTTTCACAAAGTCTGGTGTTAAAAAAGCAAACTAAAAATCGCAAAAATCGTAAATATCGAAGAATTGCAATCTAAAACGAATTGCCCCCCCCAAAATCGTAACAGAATAGAATCCCGAGAATAGCATATTGTCCCAGCCTTGATTGTTATTTACATCTATATCTAATTAATGAAAAGCAGAGGTGCTGCTCTGTTTGAACTTTTTCTACACTATATATTCCAACCATATTCACCCACTGCTCTCATTTCTGAGTTATCCTGCAAACCTTGCAGCACCTCAAAGTTTACAATTAGTCAAAGAGTAGTCAAGAGCTCCTAGATATTTTTATTTATTTATTTATTTTTTGTTATGAAAAGGACTGGTTGCTCGGTTGCTCAGGGATGTAAGAGCTAACTGTTAAGTCCTTTTGAGGTAATTATGGAAAGTTTGGCTTTTTTCATTTTTCTTCGTTTTGTTCTGTTACAAAAGCAGGCAGTCTACTCGATGGTTGTCTTCTGACTCACTGCAGAGCATCGGCTCCTAGAGCTGCATCTTTTGGCGCATGACACATCCGTACTTTGAGGAATCGTCGTCCTATCTCAATGAAACACCAGTGAAAGGAGGTGCCCAACCCCAGGCATGCACCAGATCTCGCTGCTCATCTGCCTTCAAGCTCCAGATTTTGGGGACTTATGGCACTAATAGTCCACTTATCAGTAGAGACAGAGGGATGGGATCCTTCTCATCCTTTCTAAAAGCACAATGTGTAGCTCAAAGTCATGATTTAGTGTTTTTTAGAGTTCTTTGATTTGTAATTGTTAATGCTCATATTGTAACAGCAATTAAGTTGATATTTATCATCACTCATTCTAAACTTGAGCTACCATACTTGTGTTTTAAAGCAGTTTTAAAATGCACTGGCTGCCGTAGAATGTGAAACAGGGTAACATTTGTTTTCTCTGATTCATCAGAAAACAGTCAGACGTAGCTGAAGCTTGATCCTTTCTTTGTCTAAAAACAACTCTCTTTGTAAAATTTATGAAATTGTGGAGTGTCCTGAAATCTTTCCAAAGTACCAGCGGGCATAATCTCCTAACCTTGAAATCTTCTCTCACACTTGACTCGAAATAAACTTTTATATTTGCATCAGCGATGAGGAATGTTATGTGAAGGATTTTCAAGAATAGAGGCAGTGAGCTCTCACTTGTTGAGTGTGAGAGTGTAAGTCAGGCAGAGCTATCTGTTTCAGTCAGGCTTTTGTCAGTGGGTGATGATTGATGGAGGCTTCTCAGTGATGCCTTCCAGCCTGTGAGCCTTTTTTCTTCAGTGTGGGATGGTGACTTTGATCAGAGGTTTTAACACTGGCACATAGCTGCCCTGACCTCAGAAAGAATTTATAGTTGATTTGGGCTTGTTGGATATTTTTCTCTCTGGCTCATTTTTTCCCATCGTGGGAGTAATACAGCTGCAAGAGGTCTGCTTTGAATATCAATGAGGATTCAGAGGGTTCATTGTTCCTTTGGATTTGTCTGTTGCTCACTGACAGGTATAATCATAAGCCAGGCATGGGGACAAAAAAAGCATGTATACGGAAGCTTCCACTCACAGGTGCTGCTGTGATAACCATCTTTTTACAGAGGCTGAAGAAAGAAGCTGTTGGAGAGCTGCAGAGATGTTTCTCAGTAGTGACCAAACAGACTTTAAAGTAGTACAGTTTAACCACGTCATCCAAACAGTCAGCTGGGACTTGAAAAAAAGCCTGCTTCACTT
The DNA here is from genome assembly GCF_033239565.1 of Halichoeres trimaculatus. Taxonomy (NCBI): domain Eukaryota; kingdom Metazoa; phylum Chordata; class Actinopteri; order Labriformes; family Labridae; genus Halichoeres; species Halichoeres trimaculatus. The sequence goes on along the minus strand of NW_027437194.1, from coordinate 11,729,256 downwards.
ATCTTACCTCCTGAATGAGCACTGTGTCTGATGGTGATGTTCAGGGAAGGATTGATGGATTAAGAAATGAGGGGTGGATTGTGTGAACTCTAAGGCTTTGTCAGTTTGACCTTGTGTCTCAGTAAAATTTAAACACATAATAACTATAGCCAAAGTGTCCTTTAAGTGGCAACTTTGCGTCAAAGGATCTTGAAATGTACTCATTTTGTAGGAGTATTATTAATATTATCATACTTCAGCTTTTCACTCCTGGCCCAATACTCTGGCATCTTCTTTTAAACACATCCTCAAGCCTGATTTTCTCAGTTACACTGTGTTTCTCCTTTTAAAAGAATTAATCCAGGAAATGGCTTTTAGCGGAGAAAAGACAGATCTCTCAAATCACTGCTAAGTTTGTGATGTTGTCATCCCAGGCTGTAAAAAAAAAAAAAGAGAACGGATCTTTCTCACATCTGTGTGCCATGGTGATATGAAGATATTATTGGGCTACATTGTGTTAACTCCTCTTTTTTCCTTGAAAAGTTTATTTTTCATTAGTTATTGGAGGTTAAAAATAAGGTTTTACATCATGTTTAACAGTTCTTGACAGCTGGGGTTCTTGTGTAGTTTATTCGGGAATAGTAAGAAACATCAAGAGTAGGGATGGGGACTGAATTAGTTACTTTTATAGGTCTCAACTGAATTCTGTCAAAAGTGCCGGGAAACAATTCACATAAAACCAAAAGGTACCATGTTTTGGTACCTAAACGCATCCTTGTGACTGTGAGGGAGTGGGAGAGTAGGAGATTTTCCATGCTGGATATTGACACAGCATTACAAGGCAATATGTATTTAAGAATAAATCTGTTAAATTGACAAAATATATTTTATTTTTAAACAAATTGACATTTTTTACCACATAACACAAAAAAAACCCTAAAAATTGGTACATTTGAGTACAGGTACCGGATGTCGGGTACCAGGAATTGGTACCGTATTGTTTCAAATGTGAAAGGTACCCATCCCTAATCAGGAGTAGGGATTGGTTCCAAATTAGGTATTTTTAAGGTACTGACCAAATTCAGTCTGTAGTACTGGGAACCAATTCAAGTATAATTAGATGGTACCATGTTTTGGTACCTAAACGCATCCTTTAGACTGTGAAGGAGTGGAAGAGACAGCAATTTTCCCTTTGGACATGAACACAGCATTGCAAATTTATGTAAAATGTTAAATTTAGAAACTCTGAGACTTTATTATTAAACAAATTAATCTTTATTACAACATAAACACACACAAAAATACTAATACTGAAATACTTGCAGTTCTTGGATATTTTAGATTTCTGCAATTTTTTTGTTCATTTTTTTTTCAAAACCAGACCATGGAAAAAAGTTAAATAATGGAGATAATTAATGTGTCTACAAGAGCCATGTTTACCCCAGAAATGTACATTGCAAGTGAATTAGTTCTTAGGATTTATTCAGGGGATTTGACATGACAGTTAATAGATAGTGGGAGAAAAACATTTCACCCTCTGCTGGAGCAAAACAACTCAGTTTATAAAGACTGAAATGAAGGAAAACAAAAAACAAAACAAAAACAAAAAAAGTTGATTTAAAAACCATAAAAAGAAAAATCCTGATACTTAGGTGAGTCAATTTATTTCCTCCCACCCTTTGCACATATTGAGTAAGATGATTTCAAAACACTGTATTTCACAATCCATTTTTCACACCCTGCGGCAAAACTCTGTGTGTAACATCCTTCTTTTGTTATGAGGATGTCAAAGTTTATTAAATTGAGAGTATTTTCTGTGAGTTGGGTCAGGCCCTCTTCAAGGGGGGCGCATGACTCTGCTGCAGTATGAGTACAAAACGCTGCAAGACCCTCATACTTTATAATAAGTAGCACAGGTACATATATGAACTCAACAGAGTTGGTAATTGCTGGAGCTGTTGCAAATGCATTTAGCTCTCTGTGTGAGAATAAAGCTTGTGGCATGTTCTCCTGCACCTGCAGAGATACACATGAAAACTGACAGACTCACGTAGTGGCCTGTGCTACTACACTGCCTGACGTAAGCATCCATTCAGGGATTGCTCGACCACAGGAGAAGTAAAAGAGGGGTTTACTGGGGTTGTGTGAGCACGAGAGGGTGATTTCATTAATCTCTTGGGGTTTAAAAGGGCTTCCTGTGAAGTTGTGAAGTCCTCTGATGTGTCAACTTAAGAAAAGGAGGAGAGTTAAAACTGAGTCTTTTGCGGAGAGTGATTGGCTTGGTTAAATCACACCAGTGCAGACCATTATTAACTGCCTATGTTTAATTCTCAGCATATTGAGATAGAGACCTCCAGCTGAAAGCTAAATCCTATTTTGTTTGTCAGATTAAAAACGTCCTTCACAGCACTCGAAGCGAGGGCTGCGGGGCTGCCGCTGGTCTGTAAGCCGGCACAGATGTCTCTTTTATGTTTGGAACAATCGGAGAGGAGCCTCGGTGGTCATCGGATACTGTGGAGCTGACTTACCTTTCTCCTGTCCACACACACACACACACACACACACACACACACACACACACACACACACACACACACACACACACACACACACACACACACACACACACACACACACACACACACACCTAAACACAAACACCTCCTTCCTCCACACCATCTGCTGTCTACCACTCTCAGCTTTCTAAAGGAGAAGCATTAAGATGGGGGGATAATAAAGAAGAGGAGTGGAGAATGTGGGTGGAGGTGTGAGCTATGTGATGCATGTAATTATCATACAAGGGGATGATCTTAGGCACAAATTAAACGCGTACTGGACATTTGGCGTGTCCTCTCATCAGTGGGAGCTATGTGATCGTCAGCTGAGCCTGATGAGGGATCCTGTCTCTGAATAATTTAGGAAGAGAGAGTGTTGTCACCTCATGAACACAGTGTCATTGTTTTTTCTCCTTTAAGACTCCTTTACGGAGTCTGAAAACAGAAAGAGTCTTAATGTCTTACTTCTTTAAAAGTGTTTGCACTGACATCATGATTTGGGTAGTTACCCGGATGTGGGGCTACATTGGAGGTACAGGAACGTAAATATTGAATGGACGGAGATAGAAGTGTGCGGTAAACATGATTTTAGGACGTCTTATCCGCCAACAAGTTTGGAAAAATCACACGGAGCATAGTCAAACTCTTTGTGAAGGACTCAGCCAGCAAGAAAAAGAAAGATATTTTGAAAAATTACGCCCTAATAAGCAGAAGCATCCTTATCATCATCTACCTAAAGGTAAAAAATATGTTAGTATGATCATTTGGAATAAATGATGTTCTTTTGGGAGAGGCTCACCTTAAAAAGAAAAAAGCCCTAGAAAGACAGAATTACCTCTTAAACAAAGTTGTACTCTATCATAATATATTTACTTTTACTAAAGTGTGATTTTAAGATGCTCTGGGCAGAGAACATGAACTACCTGATAGGAAATGCTGTGAACAGACTTAAAGGTGTGGTCAGCGGTCTGGGAGAAAACAAGGGGAGAGGTTGTTGATAAACAAATTTAGATCTGCCTCTCCCTTCATATCCCATCCCTGGCTCCGTCATGGAAATGACCGTAAAAACTGCATAGCTGACCGACATGACGGAAGCTGGACCAGCGAACGTTTGAGGGTCAGTTTGCTACAATATGGGAAGACCCTTTGAAAGTAGTAGTAGTGTGACGAGAATGCCTGATGGCTGTTACTGTTATGTGACGCACCGCAGAGCTAATGTCGCTTACCTGTCCAGCAGAAAGACGGTGACATCCACTTCTGTTTTCAGCTCTTTTTCGCAGAGTTCCCTCCATCGTCAGAAAGCCTCACCAATGTTGACCCAGGTCTTCCCTCGTTTATGGTCATAACTTTTCTTTTTCTTTTTTTGCTCTTCTGTCCTTTTTCTTTTGGGCCGTTTTCCCGCCCTTTCTACTGTTGATATCGCACTGCTTTTTTACGCTAACTTCGTACGCTACCCAACATACTACTCCCCTCCCCCCTTTGTCTAATCTGCGCATGAGTATGATCCGCCCCCTGGGTGTGTGGGGGGTGTACCCTGTTTTGGTGGCTTGGTCCGAGCCATGGTATTTACCTGCTGAAATTCAGAGCCAAGGCTGTGTATTGGAACCAGACTTTTTTTCAACATGCTGTCCATGATGTTATCTCATGGATGGAGAGGAGAAATACAGCGATTTTGACAAATAATGCATTAGATCAGAAGATTGGACGATCGCTGACTACACCTTTCATGACAGATTATTGCCTTGAAAATCCTAATGGAGCTTAGCCAACTGTAGTGTTCTCCTTTCTTCTGACAACTATTTAGACTCCTCACCCCTGCTCTGTGATCATTTTTGGTAGTGAAGCAAATGAATTGTTATTTCTCAGTACGATGGATTAGTGGAGCAAAAAACACGGCAATAAATTGCCATTTTGTGCAACAACAATCCTATATACCTGCAAGCTTAATGCTGTTCTCTTGTGAGAGTACCTCCAACATGGTGAAGCTCGAGGTGATTACATCATGTGAAAAGCCCTGTGACACATTTACTGCATGGCTGAAAACTGGCCTCGAGGTGAGCAGCTTGTTTGAACTTTGAAAAGCTGAAACTGATAACATTTACTTCAGAAGATTTTTTTGTCTGCCAACCCCCTTGGAAAGCACGACAGGTTATAGCCTGGAATATTTGCAGGGAATAGTGAGAATAGGGTAATATCAAGCTGTGCAAGCGGAAATGTCAGAGTGGGAATACCCCGAAACCATCTCGAAAATGTCAGGAGTTCATGCGTGAAAACGGCTGAGTTCGAGAGAGACCCCAAAATATTGATAACAAATTTGGTAGATTCAATAGTTCTCACGGTGTGTGCACACCAGCAGATTGCACCAACAGACAGAGTCCCCCATCTCAAAGCTAGAGAACTTACAAAATCTCTTGCATCATAATGTGACAAACATGGTGGCTGTGGAGAGAAGCGGTGTAACCTGCTCAGCTTTTCTGATCATCCATGATCACGTAATACAGGATATGAAAACACTCATTTAGGTGCCACGAATTAAAAGCTGGAGCTCCTATCTGGACGTCTGTGTAACTTTATACAACACATTTACTTTTGTCCTTTTGTCCCAGTGGCTGCACTTGTTGTTCTTCCTTCTCCAGCCATCTGACAATCCACAGAGTGCAGCTGTCCTCAGGGCTCTCCCCACACAATATGTCATCCGGTTATAAATATTTAACAAGTTTGATATTTGCAGTTTCAACTCACCACACCACACATGAATCTGTCAAATACTCTTAAAAACATCAAACAATCGAGCCTTTTCGGAATTGTGTCAGAAGACTGGAAATTTGTTCCTGGTTCAATTCCAAGCTGAGCAGGTGCCATTCTTTGTGGAGTTTGCAGAAACATGCTCATCGAGTTGATTGGTCACTCTGAACTTCCCTCAGGTGTGAGTGTGTGCACTGATGGTTGTCTGTGTAGCGTGAATCGGTGTCAAAGAATGACTAGTCAATTATTAACAGCAGAATGCCAGCATTCCACCGGAGCGAAAGTATAACTTTCAAAAGACATTTAAACTTACAATATGCGAGTTTAAATTTAAGTCGGGGCACCACCCAGTTTTGGAGAAAACAGGGAAACTCTAGAAAGGTTTACTGTAAGAATTTGTGATTTAATAATTCATAGAATTATTAATTATCAGGTCTCAATATCAAAAGGCCGCTACATCAAACGTGAATTCTTTTGAACGGTGTACAGAGGCCGTTAATTTCAACCACACAAAGACAGAAGCAATTTCTTTATATATGAAAAGTTTATTTACTAACTAAAAGAGGAAAAGTGTGCATGAATAAATGAACAGGTGAAAGATATAAAAGGATAAATGCATCGATGAATGGAAAGTGAAACTGATCATAAAAACCGGAGTAAAGGGAGTAAAATGACATAAACCAACCCACATAAATCTAACTAACCCACCCAAGATCTCTGGGGCGTTGACCACGATATACCAGTGAATGCAAGATTGTCTTACACGAGTTCTGAGGCCGATGGTGAGAGTGGAGGGGGCGACAGAGGTGGCTGGGTCCCGCTGCAGATGTCTGCGGATGTCCGTTGAGGGATGATGGAGAGGCTGGAGGCCTGCTGCAGGTCATCTGAGCGTCACGGAGGTGATGTCCGATGAGTTGAGTCCGTAGAGTCGTTTCTCACAGCGGCAGTAGCGGCTGGAACAACGGCGATGATGCCGGGCGTCGGGTTGAAACTTTGGCAGAGTTCCAAAGTTGAATCACCGCAGGGAAAGCAGTGAGCAGCGCTCGTCTCCTGACGTCAGCGCATGAGGGGGAATTCCCCGTCGATCAGCTGGGTGTCTCAGGGAGAGACCCAGGCACCGATAGATGACTGGATGCAGTCGGGCTGAGGTGACTTGCGTCTCAGCCTGTAGAGTCTGGAGCCGGTGATGAGCTTAGAGTTGGCATGTGCATTGCCAGTTGAGGAGCAGAAGGAGAAGATCCTTCTGAAAGAAGTAGAGGGAAAGAGAAGAGCCTTCATGTAGAAGGATAAAAGGAGAGAGCCTAGCCTCCTGGAAGGAGGGTAGAAGAAAGAGCCAGAGCCTTCGTGTAGAAGGGTGAAGAGAAAAGAGCAAGAGCCAATGTTCTTGTCCTGGTGTGGAGTTTTACTCAGCTTTTCCCGCCGAGTCAGTGAGGTCACTTTAGGCTGACGCCCCTTCACATCTCATCTTTCTGCACGTGGATCAGATTGTCCCAGAGATCACTAACTAACTATAACTTTGAGCTGTAAAGAGATTCCTACATGTAATAGTCAAAATCACATTTCTTATGATTTAAGCTTCACATCAAGACTAAACATGATAGGTTTTCCTCTTTAAGAACCCAATAAAATAAAAATCAAGATGTTACAATGGGAAGACAGCAGTTTTCACACGCACATTATCAATGATTGTCATTACACAGTACATGTTTGCAAAGGTGAAGATGTACATGTAAGTCTTAGTGTAAAAACATCATTTTTGTGTTGTTCTCAACTGTGTGAATCAAAGAGTCTTTGTCTTTGAGGAGAAGGTGGGGAGCAGATCTTCTCCTGGCATTCCTTCTCTCCTGTTCCCAGAGAGAAAGGTCAAGGGTCACAAGATACTAGGTGGAGGCTGAGAGGTCTCTCCAGCCTCTCCCTAGAGGAGGATGTCTGTACAGTTTCACATGTCCGCCAGGTGTCAACGAAAAGTCTTCGAATTTACACCGATGTCTTAATGTTTTATAGTCTTGCAAACATCAGAGGAAGGGATGAGGCAGACTTGGGGAGAAAACCACTTTAGCGCAGAGGTCTGTTTTTCCAAACTTGCTTTATTACCTCTCCTTCCTTGGGGGGGTTAAAGTTGGAGACTAGGTCAGAACTGCGAAACCAGGTCCCAGCCTGACTTACGTTACAGTCCCCCCTTTTGGCGATCTGGGTCATCTTCCTGGAATGAGACAGGACGGCAAACCAAGGCGTGGCAGCTGGCAGGTTGAGCAGGTTAACCAGGTGACAACAACATTGCATGTACCAGTATACATGGTCAATGTACCCCTCTAACCCATTACCTATGCCTGGATTGACAAGTTTCTGAGACTCACAGTGGTTTGCTAACAGAGACTTAGAAGTATTGACCTAACTCAAAAACAAAGAGAGAGGAAAGGAAAAGAGAGAGAGAAAAAAATTATAATCTAACTTGAGTTAAGAAGATCATATATATGTACATGTTCAAAGAAAGCATTGGAGTACTGATGAGTACTAAACTACTAATCTACATCTATACAGTGTATAGTGTAGTGTGAGAGTAGAGTCAGCTTGAACAGACAAAAGAGAACTTGGAAGGAACAGGGCTTTGGTAAAGATGCTCAGAGATAGAGAAAGGAGAGATCCTTCCAATAGCTAGGTTTCTATGGAGGAGCCAGTTTCTTGCAGCACATTACACATGAGCAGGGACTATTTGAGTGTGTGCATAGTCAGTTTGGACTACTGAAAAAGAAAAAAAAAAAAATTCCATCTTGCCTGGTCTGGTTTAAGGCAACACTATGGATGTTGAGGACTCAAAAAAGAAAGTACCTTTGAGAATTTCACGTGTAATGTGAAAATTGGCAACCCATCTCTGCACGTTGTGTGATCATAGGAAACTATGCTTGAAGTTCCTCTATTTGTTTTAATCCTGTATAAACTGACTGCATTAACAGTACAGGTTCCCAGGCCAACAAGGGAACCAAGCTGTCGAGTTTTTCTGAACTTTCTTTGGTCACAGAGTTACAGCGGTCAAGCACCAGGTTAGAGTCAGCAGCATCATCATTCCCTAACAATGAAATGGGAAGATAACATTAACTACTGATTTCCATGGTCTTCTTTAGGTCCAGTACATTAAAGCTGTTGCTTGCTGGGTGATCACAAAACAGGCATTAGATTAAAGTTTAAAATTTTTTGCATTTGGAATAGAGAAGAAAAACAAAATCGTTATATATTGTCTGGCCTATCTAAATTTGTGTTGATTAAAATCCCTAGTTATGTCGAGCATCACAATATGGATCTTTATTGAAAAGCCCACCCCCCTTTGTCATTTTTGTTTTTGAACCTGACTCTAGTGAGTGACCTGTTGGTCCTCACTGAGTCCTGGAGGGTTGTGGTGTGCCTTGATTTCACGATGTTGTGCACAAGGTGAGTCATGGGCGTACATTGGTCTGACCCCCCTTTGGCTACGAGGAATCACAAGCCTAGGCGAAGTGTTTTCCTTGGAGACAGAAACACGATGGCCCTTGACGAGAAAACATTTGTGCGTGCCAGACATGAATTGATTGAAGTTAGAACGAGACAAAGTAGGCACATAATGTAAGGAACACGAAAGAGTAGCACAAGAGGCGTCAGCTGCTTGGGCAGAGGATGCCAAATGTGACACTCGAAGGACTGATGGGGAGGGCTGGGTGGGAAAAATTGAGTCCTGAAAATGAGTTTTGGGGGACTTTTCAGGTTCAAAAGGTTCTGACCCCCCTTTCCCCAACCAAGGGTGTGGTTGTGAACCACAAGTGATCGTCAGAAGCTGTGGTGACGAAACGTTCTGGTCGACAGCGTAACACTGAACCACTGCCTGCTGTGGCATTGAGAGTGGCAGGGGTCGACGCACTTGTGCCCATATTTTGAGCTGCCTGTAGTCAATCAGTGGCATGAAGCGTGCAAGCAGGTCCTGACCAATGAGAAGTGGGACAGAGTCCACTGGAGACACGTAGACAGGATGGACCAGTTTCATAGGTCCAATCGTCCAGTGTAAGAGAGTCACTGCATTTAAGTGTGTGTCTGACAAAGAGAAAGCTTGGACGTTCATGGAGCAGCGTTGTAGTCGAAGAGTTTGGCCTTTTTCCTGCGTCAAGTTCTGAAGTTCTTCGAACAAGGAGGCAGATATGACTGTGATATCAGCTGCGGTATCGACAAGTGCTTCGTGAACCATCACTCGCTCAAGGATAGTGGTCAAGTAGAACTTATGTGCCACACCCTTTTCAGTGAGTTCACCTAGGAGCTGTCGAAATGGCTGTTTGTTGGGTGAACGTGTGGAACCTGTTGGGTTCCTGTGGACCACTGGAACAGCGCTGTCAGGTACCTCGGAGGAGCTGTCAAGCTGGGTTGGGTTCTGATCCTCCCCCCTTAGCTCAGGCGGCTGGTGTCGAGGTTTACCTGAGGGTGCTATGTAGCCTACTGGTTGTTGGCGTAGAGTGGTTTGATAGTCAGGGTGGTCAGCTTTGGAAGCCCTGCTTCCACCCCGACCTAGTCGTAAAGACTGATCTGGCTTTTTGTCCATTGTTAGTTTTCGGAGTGCATCAAGGATCTCTTCTGTCAAGACAATGTTGTTCTCTGGGGAGCTACACAACTTGGTTGTTGGTTTCTGTTGCTTCCCTTGTGGAAAAGATTTTTGATAATCTTTTTCAAAGTTGTTTGTTTTTGAGCGAAAGTTTGTCTTCGCCTTGGGTACTCGGTCGCTACGGCGAGGATTAGAGTTATAATCCCCCCGAGGTTGTGTTTTCTCACGAAAGCGACATGGCGAGTTTTGGGAAGAACCACTTGGTGATGGACGGGTTCTGTGGTTTGTAGGGGTAGCATATCCCCTAGAATTGTGTTGCGGTTTGGCTGGCAACTGATGACCTGAACCTGGACCGCTTTGATGGCCTCTTTCAAGCTTTGAAGTTGGGCCAGCACGGGTCACATTAAAGACGGCAGGTTCTGTGGTTTTGGAGGACGATGCTTTCTGCTTAGCAAAGCCCTTGGAAGCTAGCTCACGTAGCTGTGCACTGCTCAGCGTGCGAGGACAGGCTGAAACACCCAAGTGGTAACTGGTATTCGGGTGGAGATTTTCCACAAAGAGTGTCTTGAAGTGTTGTTCTTCTTCCATGCCGGGTTCGTTTCGATACCCGAAGTATGCTTTGCGCAAACGGCAATAATACACTTGAGGTGGTTCATTCCGGGCCTGTTTGATGTTCAAGGCGGCTGATAAACCAGTGTGAGCATTGAGGTCATCGAATTCACGAGACAAAGCTTGACACAGTGCTTGGTAATCATCTAGGACACGAGCGGGTTGTCGCTCGATCCAGTTGCTTACCTCTCGACTGGCTGTCAGTTTGATGAGATAAATCTTATCCTCTGTAGTTGCATGTGGGAACCTTTTCAGGTGAAAGTTGATATCTCTGAGGTATGCAGATGTGTCATGGGTACCGTTAGGTATTGGTTCATACCTCGGAATGTTGCGAGCAATCTTATCCAGTTCCTGTAGGGACAATCCTGGTTGTCCACTAGGAGGAGGGAAAGATGCAGTTCCCTGTGGACTGGCATAAGAAAGGGGTACAGCTACCTGTGGGGAAGCTGAAAGAAGGGATGCTGTTGTTTGTGGGACAGCATAAGGATGAGGTGTATCTGCCTGAGAAGGAGCATAAAGCGAAGGTACAGCTGTTTGTTGAGCCACATGAGGAAAGGTAGTATAAGGAAGGGATGCACCTGTTTGTGGAGGCGCATAAGAGGAGGTTGCAGCTGTTACTTGAGCTTTGCCCAAGGTGGGCTCAGGACCAACCACTGGGGGTGTCTTAAATAGTCCTTGTGGGCTCACTTGCAGAAGATTCTGGTCAGGACTGTACGAACCAAGAGACTCAAAGGTGTTACCAAGATATTTCTTGTTGAGCTGTCGAGCTCGTTGAAGTTCCTGCTTGGTGTCGGCCAACTCATCCTGTTGCTCCTTATGGCGTTGCTGGAGGAGATGACATTCCTCTTTAAGTATTGTTAGTCGACTTTCTAAGTCGTAGGCTCGCTCCCTTTCGAAAGAGCGCTCCTTTTTCAACTCATCTATTCTGTTAGTGAGTTTCTGAGTGTTGTCTGATGCTTGCCGTAGCAAGTGTTGGGCTCTTTGGTAGTCAGCGTTGACTTTGAGCCATTGATCCCCAGGGGGTCGATCGACGACTGCATTCAGCTCTTCTTTGAGCTCCACAAGTTGGGTTGTGGCTCTGTGCAGTTCTCTTCCCTGTTCGAGGGAAGCTTGTTTACTTGAAGCAAGAGCTTGGGTTAGCTCTTCATTTTTGGCTTTTAAGACTGCAAAATTGTCACGAAGCGACATGTCTTTTGGATCAGGTTCTGCTGTCAGCTCAGCTACCTGTGCTTGTGTTTGGAGTAATTCCAGTGACACATCAGCAAGACGCGCTTCTGCACTTTTCTGCCGGGTCACGGCATCAACACAACAAGCCTCAACTGCTAGTAAATGAGACTCGGTGTTACTGAGTTGTGTTTTAAGACTGGTTAGCTCACGGCTAGTCTGTGCCACCAAATTTAAAAACATGCCACCTAACATTTCGGTTAGGGATTTATTTTTTAGAGTTTGGCTCTCAGCTTCACTCATAAGTTCTGCCGTGTTGTTAAGTTTTTCAAGTTTAGCATTTCTGACTGTGTCTGCGAATCCTGGAATTAGATCCTTAGTCATGTAGTTCACAAATTTTTCCAAGGTTTTCAAGTTTCCTAGAATTTTAGCCATTTTTAGATTAAGCCCTGTAGTGATGTTGATAACTAGAAATTGATGATTTTGTTCAAAGAATAGCTTTTAAGGCTATCTATTAGTTCAGAATAACAATTTCTAGAACAACTAGATGTAATGTGCAAGTTGACTTCATGAACGATTTCAGGTTCAGCTGTGGAAATTGCACAAAACAACGATAATAAAAAGGAAATGAAAAAACTTTTAATTGTCTGTAACGAACTAGAATCTGTGGGAGTACAGATTTTGTTGTAAATTGTTGATTGTGTAGAATTATTTAAAACTGATGTAATTAAATAATTGTTTACACAAATAAAGCTTATTTTGATTAATAAATCAAGCACAGTGACTACTGTTAATTGCTCTGCAAAAGATTTAAAGTATACAAAGTTATAGACCAAGTAGCCTTTTAAAGTTTGTGTACAATTGACTGAGAAATTAATTAAATAAAACAATTAGTTAACACCAATAAAGTTTATTTAATTAATTTATCGACAAAGTGATTGTTGTTAATTGTTTGAAAAGGATTTAGAATCCTAATGAGTACAGTGATAAGTTAAGTTGTATTTTGAAGTTTGTGTACCAATAATTGTGAAATTGATTAAATAAAATAATTTCTTTACACCAGTAAAGTTTATTTAATTAATCAATCTAACACAATAAATATTGTTGATTGTTTGAAAAGGATCAAGAACAAGTAGGTTGTACCTTAAAGTCTTCACCCAATTAAAAAGCTGAAAAGCTGATTAAAATGTATATATTGGTTACACAAGACAATTCCTGCTTTAACGAATTGATCTGGATCTATACTTTGGACTTAAAATAAAACCAAAGACAAGTTATCTTAATTAAAGAAAATCAAAGATTGTTTATGATTGTCCTATTTAATCAAGACCATGTCTTATCAAATGAAAATCCTGAAAGTGGATAAAATAACAAAGGCTTAGGGCAGAGTTGTTTGCTTACTCGAGAGAAAAAGTCAATAAAGGCACCAACAGTGCAATTATAATTCACAACTGTTTCTAAATTTAGATTGATAAAGTTGTTTAATAACTTAAAAGTTACCACAATTAAATTAAACAACTCTAAGGTGATTCAATTACAATGGTAATTCAGTTACTCTGATTTAGCACCATAGAATTTAGAATATTTGCTTAGAACAGTATCATTTATTGGTCACAAGAGGGCGCAATTGGCTTTAAAGTGCTAGTATAGTTTAAAGATGATAGCTCTATCCATTAAAATGATTTAAAGCAATAAAAATAGTGTTACTTGGCAGTAACTCTTAAACACAGGAAGCAAAACGGCAGAAAACAAGCACAGCTTGGTATAAAAGTAGGTTTGGTTCACTTTAGCAGCAAGCAACAGCAATCAGAACTGAAGCAAAAGCAAAACCAGTGAAATGAAGTAACATCAGCTTTGGATAGCGGTTGATGCTAGTTAGCTTAGCAATGCTACTGCTGACTCCGTCACAGGAGGGGGAGCTATGACGCATGCAACTCCGGACTGGCCTCCGAAAGTTCACGCCCACCATTCAAAATGGCGAATCCTGGCGATCTCCTAGAATCAAGCTCCGGGTGAAATAAGCTTCAACTGAGCCTGTCACAGACTCTACAGCTTAACACCACAAACTCCACACCTCACGGTTGTGGATCTGAGTAAACGAGTTTGTACAACACACCCAACACAAAAGTACAGTGACTGGTTTTCACTCCTTTCTAACGCAGTTTAAACGTGCGCAGAGAATAATTCTCCAGCCGCGTTGGTACGGCTCGTTAAAACACTGATTAGCTACGTCAATATTTCAACACGGAGATTGAGTGGACGCCCAGACGCTTCAGATATTCGTGACAACGCTGGGGCCGACTCTAGGCCTATTTAATTAAATAAATGCAAATGCAAATCCAAGATTTGACAACATGCAGAGACAGTGATCACTTTAAAAAAGTTCTACAAAGAGAAACAAAAATCACAGACCAGTAACTTCGGCCCAGTATCAACTGGGACCCTTAATAATTTCAAAAACTTAACTCAACAGTGTTTAAATCAAGTTTCATACCGCGGGCTCAAGCGGTATCGGATACTATGGCAACTGACGCACACACACACAACTCAGCGCAGCGGCTGCAGGAAAGGACTCGGACAGGAGAAGAAGTTTGTGTGGAAGGAATTAAAGAAATTACAGCCTTTTTTTACGTAATTAACAGCTTGTTTCGTTCCCTCGCGCGGGGCACCAAAATACTGTAGCGTGAATCGGTGTCAAAGAATGACTAGTCAATTATTAACAGCAGAATGCCAGCATTCCACCGGAGCGAAAGTATAACTTTCAAAAGACATTTAAACTTACAATATGCGAGTTTAAATTTAAGTCGGGGCACCACCCAGTTTTGGAGAAAACAGGGAAACTCTAGAAAGGTTTACTGTAAGAATTTGTGATTTAATAATTCATAGAATTATTAATTATCAGGTCTCAATATCAAAAGGCCGCTACATCAAACGTGAATTCTTTTGAACGGTGTACAGAGGCCGTTAATTTCAACCACACAAAGACAGAAGCAATTTCTTTATATATGAAAAGTTTATTTACTAACTAAAAGAGGAAAAGTGTGCATGAATAAATGAACAGGTGAAAGATATAAAAGGATAAATGCATCGATGAATGGAAAGTGAAACTGATCATAAAAACCGGAGTAAAGGGAGTAAAATGACATAAACCAACCCACATAAATCTAACTAACCCACCCAAGATCTCTGGGGCGTTGACCACGATATACCAGTGAATGCAAGATTGTCTTACACGAGTTCTGAGGCCGATGGTGAGAGTGGAGGGGGCGACAGAGGTGGCTGGGTCCCGCTGCAGATGTCTGCGGATGTCCGTTGAGGGATGATGGAGAGGCTGGAGGCCTGCTGCAGGTCATCTGAGCGTCACGGAGGTGATGTCCGATGAGTTGAGTCCGTAGAGTCGTTTCTCACAGCGGCAGTAGCGGCTGGAACAACGGCGATGATGCCGGGCGTCGGGTTGAAACTTTGGCAGAGTTCCAAAGTTGAATCACCGCAGGGAAAGCAGTGAGCAGCGCTCGTCTCCTGACGTCAGCGCATGAGGGGGAATTCCCCGTCGATCAGCTGGGTGTCTCAGGGAGAGACCCAGGCACCGATAGATGACTGGATGCAGTCGGGCTGAGGTGACTTGCGTCTCAGCCTGTAGAGTCTGGAGCCGGTGATGAGCTTAGAGTTGGCATGTGCGTTGCCAGTTGAGGAGCAGAAGGAGAAGATCCTTCTGAAAGAAGTAGAGGGAAAGAGAAGAGCCTTCATGTAGAAGGATAAAAGGAGAGAGCCTAGCCTCCTGGAAGGAGGGTAGAAGAAAGAGCCAGAGCCTTCGTGTAGAAGGGTGAAGAGAAAAGAGCAAGAGCCAATGTTCTTGTCCTGGTGTGGAGTTTTACTCAGCTTTTCCCGCCGAGTCAGTGAGGTCACTTTAGGCTGACGCCCCTTCACATCTCATCTTTCTGCACGTGGATCAGATTGTCCCAGAGATCACTAACTAACTATAACTTTGAGCTGTAAAGAGATTCCTACATGTAATAGTCAAAATCACATTTCTTATGATTTAAGCTTCACATCAAGACTAAACATGATAGGTTTTCCTCTTTAAGAACCCAATAAAATAAAAATCAAGATGTTACAATGGGAAGACAGCAGTTTTCACACGCACATTATCAATGATTGTCATTACACAGTACATGTTTGCAAAGGTGAAGATGTACATGTAAGTCTTAGTGTAAAAACATCATTTTTGTGTTGTTCTCAACTGTGTGAATCAAAGAGTCTTTGTCTTTGAGGAGAAGGTGGGGAGCAGATCTTCTCCTGGCATTCCTTCTCTCCTGTTCCCAGAGAGAAAGGTCAAGGGTCACAAGATACTAGGTGGAGGCTGAGAGGTCTCTCCAGCCTCTCCCTAGAGGAGGATGTCTGTACAGTTTCACATGTCCGCCAGGTGTCAACGAAAAGTCTTCGAATTTACACCGATGTCTTAATGTTTTATAGTCTTGCAAACATCAGAGGAAGGGATGAGGCAGACTTGGGGAGAAAACCACTTTAGCGCAGAGGTCTGTTTTTCCAAACTTGCTTTATTACCTCTCCTTCCTTGGGGGGGTTAAAGTTGGAGACTAGGTCAGAGCTGCGAAACCAGGTCCCAGCCTGACTTACGTTACATCTGTCTCTACATGTTAGCCCTGTGATAGGCTGGAAACCTGTCCAGGTTTTGCCTAATGACAGTTGATATAGGCAGTGGTCCTCCCAGGACCCAGATAGGGAAAAATTTTAGATGGTTGATGAATGGATGGATAGGCATTATGTAAAAAATCAGCAGGATTTCCGTGTTTTGTGTCCAAGACAAATAATTCAAGCTGCCTTGGTGATTTTGCAGATTTAAAACTAAGATAAAATATAGAGACTGAGAAACTGCATTAACCCTTGTTCTGATAAATAAAGGGCTATAAAACATGTCTGATAGAAAACTGGTTCACCTCTCATCACATATATCACACCTTCATTTGAAATGTGGGTCGCTGAACAGGATGTGGTCTTGTTCATTCCCCCTGAGAGAAATGCTCCTAAAGGAAGGAAAAGATCCTGGAAATCCAAAAAGAATTGAGACGTACCCACACGGTGCTGCAGATCAAACACCACTCAGAGGGTTTGGTATGAGGGAACCCTGACCTCTGGCCTGCAGATGTACTGTGACTTAGTGTGTTGTGTTAGTAAGAGAGTGAAGGTGCAAAGATCCAGGAGCAGCAGTCCGTCTCATCCTGTTTGATGTTTGTTGAATGACAGCTGGAGTGCTTAAAGGCTTTCATGGACATGAAACTGTCTTGTTAAATCATTGATCCAAAGGAGAGCTGCTGTCAAAATGTTAAAGTATGTCTGTTTTTCAGTCTGATACCAGCTTGTGTAATAATAAACTGACTTCTCCTCAGTTCACGTTAAAGACTTTTAGAAACACACAGATTCAAAAAGTTTGAAGCCAAAAGTCACAAGTCTGCTACATCTTTGATTCATACCTGTGATTCCCCTTTAGAAATCCAGTATTATCCATGAACTTGACCGCTTTCCCTTTTGAGGATATAGGTCTAACTAGAACTAAAAATCTGGAAATATGAAAATTGATAATGGGTATTTTTTGCATGCAGTTAAAAGTTTTACAAACCTCTAATGAATTTGTTTTAGCGACAAAATATTGAGCTTGTCAGACATTTCTGGGAGGTGAGATATGTTTTACATTCATCAGGGAAACATGTAATAGATGGTGTTGGAGAAAGGCAGGACCTTCGAGGAAAAAAATCTAGAAAATGATTGGATGAACATTGTGTCCAACAAATTCATCAAACTACACCTATGTTGAGAGCAGCCATTGTTTACATATGAGCAGTCACTTCTTGCGTATGCCACATCCAAACTATGCCCTATTTCCTGTTAGAGGACGTCACTTGCTGGACAAACTCTGACTTTTTGTCCTGCCACACAACATTTCATTTGTGACAATTTTGTTTTACTTTGTGGGTACACCATCTCTGGGAAAGACCAGGGTTATGAGGTGTATTAGCTGAAGTGACACTTAGGGTGTATTCACACCTGGATTGACAGTGAGCAACCCCCCCAAAAAAAGTCTGGTTCGTTTGGGCATATGTGAACTGAGCAATCGCACTCGCATGCGGGGCAAAACAAGGAGGTCCAGCTCCCCAAAAATAGGTGGACTCAGCTCGCTTCCATTCGAGCCCTGTAGCAGTTCCTGTGAGAACACAAACGCCCCAAGCAACTGGCACAAGTGACTCATAACTGCGGCTCACACTGTATGGGGGCAGGAGTGAGCCCGGTTGACAACTGCACAGTCAAAACAGTAGAGGAGAATGAGTAGAAGAATCAACAACAGCAGAAGAAGAAGTAGAGAAGCCTGAAGAACAAAAAAAATGAGGCGCTGCTTGTAGTGTCGTGAGAGGAGCATGTGTTGAGTACCCATCAGAGCCCCTTTTTGTCTGCGGCAACGTGAGGCGGCACGTTTTCGTCTCAAGACATGCGACAGGATATTATTTTCCAGACACAGTCGGGGCTCTTGAAAAACCTGCACACGTTGCTCATATAGCGCCCACTGGTACATGAGCCAGATAAACGCTTTAATGCAAACTAGCCACACACGTTGTTGATGTCCCATGGCAGATAAGAACATGAATGAATGAATGAATGAATGAAGATAAGGAAACTCCCCGCCTTCCGGGTATGATTTCTGACCAATGAGAGAAAAAAATGATTGCACATGACATTTGTTTACAACTTTGGACAGCAAGAGACTTTTGCCTTGTGAACACAAACAAACCAAGTGACAACCGCTACAATTGTATATTTTTTGCCCCTGAATCAGAACAAAGCAAACGAGCCATAGTTGTGAATACACCCCTAAACATGGGTTTTCACAGTCTCTGCATCTCAAGTTTGATTGCATTGTTGCACAGGGTGGGCCATAAGTTTCCTTAAGTGGGAAACATAAACATTTTATGTTGGACAACCGTTTTTATTTAAATAATATGCTCTATATGATAACCATTGTTTCACATATTGATATGTGTTTTCAAAACAGTGGTAATCATATCGAGCACTTTATATAAATAAAAAAGGTTGTCCAACATGAAGTGTTTAGTTTTCCTATGTATGGGAACTTCTGGCCCACCGTGTATTATGAGTTTCAACAGTTTCTATGTCTACTATTTGTTGCATGTCTCTCCTGAATGAAAGAATGAATCAATGAATGTTTTTAGTTTCACTGGTGGTCTGAAATAGCCAAAAACTTGCATGAGCTCAATCTGACCTCTGTCAAATAGTGTGCTGGGTCAACTTAGCAGTTGAAATATGCTCTCCATGTTCACAGGCCTGAGCCATTGGCCTGGGTTTGAATCCCCGCTCTTTTAGCCTTTTATCTTTTCCCTGTTTCAGACTCTGTCCAAAGCCCCCCTGTGAATTAAGACTCGAGTACTCTTAAAAAATAAAAAGGCGTCTTCTCTCTTCTGTTATCATGAAAAATTGCTCTCTCTGGTTTCTTAGTCAGTCTGTTAGCTATCTTAACATACAAATCTACACTTTGAGACCTATAGAATACAAGCAGGGTGTTTGTACGTGTTCTGGTTACTTACATCACACACCAAAGCACAAACATTAACTTTCTCACAGACGTGGACATATGTTAGTGCATGCTGAAAGGGCATGGAGTCACAGACTGCAGAGAGTTCACTGATGTGATGTATTACGGCTGGATGTTTTGTAAGGCACTCTGTTGGAGATCCATTAGTGTGACGGCCGGACTGGTGGCGTGTAAAGATGCTTTTTGTTCTCTCTGTGGCTGGATTGTGGATATCAGTGTTGTTGCTCATTGTTTCAGAGGAAGCCGGAACAAAATCCATGTGTGATTCTGTGAATGCACCGTGCTCACATTGATTGTTGTTGGGCATGAACCGCTGGTCCTCACCATTGTCACAGAAATACTGTGTATGAGTGGCTGGCTCTCTCAGGGTGTAAAGGATCAGATTTTTGTTTACAGCCTCGAGAAATGATACTGGTTAAACTGTTTTTTTTTTAATGTTTAAGTTATTTTAGATGATGAAGCAGCCTCATTTTGTGTCGTATGACATGTTTTTGTGAAAATGGATGTTTGATGTGCCTCAGCCTCAGCCAGGTAGTGATCTACTTGTTAAAAACAGAATCATTATAATTGTTATGAGCTAAGAGATTTGATTTTGGTTTGTGCGTTTTGAGCTGGAAATATAAAGATCCTAAGCAAAAAGCTTTCTTTTTTTTTTTGTTTGTTTCAGAAAAAAGAAAACTTGTGAATTTGTTAAATTCGATTTCATTCTTCTTTGTGAAGCAAAACACTCCCAAACACTGTCTCCAACTTTTACAGTCATTTTTTTTTATATGGGCTGTAAGCTTGCTCAGCTTGGAGTGGGGTCACCATTGGCTGCAGTATAGGTCAAAAACTCTGTCTCTGCAGTCACTTCAGAAGGGCTGTGGTCAAACTTTAATAAATAATTAATCACACCTGGTAGAAATGTTTCTGACACCTGTATGCCGTGGTGATACGAAGAGATTGGGCTGCTTTGTGTTCAAGTCCTTTTTTTTCTGAAAAGTCTCTTTTTCATTAGTTATTAGAGGTTAGAAACAGGGTCGTAAGTCTTGTTTAATGATGATTGGCAGCTGCTGTTCTTGCGTAGTTTTTTTTTTTTTTGAGTAGTAAGATATGTCGGGAAGGGGAGCCAAGAAGAGATTAGACTCTCAAAAGAATAAAAAATAACCTAAATTTTCCATTTGGCTCCACACATTTTCTTCGAGTTGAGCCTCAAGTCTTTAATGGAAATATTTTGGCTCAAAATGTACAATGGTAGAAAGGGGAGCCATGCTGTCTATTCTATAGACAGTCTAAGGGTTTTCATCGGCAAAAATTCGCTGCACAGATCTTTACTGGGTCATTTTTTTTATTTTTTTATGTGGTATCACAAGTCTTGTGGCTGAAATAGACCAGATACACCTGCTGCATGTTCAGTCTGGCAAGCTGCATGACTGAAAGACAGCTAAAGTCACAAGACCAAGGAGTTCCAGCGCTTTCCACTCCATTGATTAGCCTCCCTTCATTCATGTTGGGCTGTAAAACCTCAAACCTGTAGACCCCTGGTCTGGCTCCGCTCATTATGTCCATTTGTCATCGTAGTCAAGCTAAATACAAACTGATTTTGACACTCTCATTTTTATTTTGAAAATCACTGGGTGTTTTTTGGTAGTTACTGGCTATGACTTCCTGTCCTGCTTGGTCTTCCCTACGCTTTATGTGTCACAGCTCCGCGTCCATCAAAAATAGGTTTGCTGTGTATCACCTGTGACACGACAGAACAGCCACGCAGAAGTAGTGGAAAAGAACGGACCCTGTGTAAGTTGACACATTGACTTGAATGGAAACCTATTTGATCTGTTTCCTGTGGCAGAATGGATTTGCACTGTAGAAGCATCTGGTGTATTTCAGCTGTTAGTTGAACTAGTGGTCACCAGTGTAGCTCAGGGGTCAAATCTCATACACCATGTTCAAAAGCTGTAACTGTTGGAGCTGCGTTTCCACTCACACCTTCGGCCATGTCACTTCCTTGTTTTTTTCTGTTCTGTCCTCTGAATGAAAACATAAAGAGGTCAGAGTAATCTTAAAAGGTAGGACTGGTGCAAATACTTCAGCAAAGACATGCTGTAAAAATAGATCTCTGTCATGTTTTCACCCTTTGCAAAACTACTCCTCAAAATACAATGAGCTACTTATGAAGGATGCTTCCATCTGCAGAGTATAAGTTCACCAGACTTTGAGCAGACGCAAAGTTTGTATCTAGTTTCTAGGGGGAGGATTTTTTTTTTTTTTTATGTTTGCCTGAGGTGAAAAATTCAGGAAAAAAACCCACATTAAAAGTGAAGGTTAATGGAAACAGAATGTCTTTACAAACACCCTGTCATCCTGTTTGTTTTATGTTCAGCTGTTCAGGCACTGACGGCATCAATTTATCGCTACAAGCCGTGCATGAGAGATTAGGTTTTGTGCTAATTAAAGGTTATGATAATAGAGCTGGGTGCCTAACTAGTTTTATCTCATCATTAAAATTTACGGTTAAGGCTAATGTTCTAAAACTTCCACTTCCACTCCCCTGAGCTCCTGCAGTTCACAGCATATATCAGTTCTCTCTCCAAACACAGGTAGAATGCTAATAAAAGTGAGGATTTCTTCCCCAATAAAAGGCTCCTCAGCCTTCTGGAAGATCTCTTGTTTTGCAGCGTCCAACCTCAAGTGAACCACTGTCTGCTGTCGAGTTTGTTTTAAGTCTGCAGCGACTAAAAGCAGCAGCATGATTAAATTATTCCAGCATCTCAAACAGAGGCACGCAGTTGAGTGGGAGAAGTGTTGCTCTGAGAGTTGCACAAGACCGCAGCAACACGAAAACACCTGCTAAAAAAGCAGCTAACACAAGCAGCGTAAAACTGATTTAAATAGTTAAAGGGATGCTGCATAAAACTGAGATTTTCCTTTTAGTCCTTATCGCCTGGCTCTAGTTAAAACTGGCACAAGACATCAAAACTTGTGTTTTGGGTAGTTACTGATCCATAAAATCCACATCTTTACCCCCCTTTAAACTGCAGAAGTTAAGTCCGCCCTGTGAAACAGAGGCAATTACCCTGAGAGAAGAAGATGAGCACTGGGACTTGGCGGGATTGAAGACTGAAGGATAAAACAACACAGGCTGACATCACATATTTGACCCTTATGCTTTAACACCATCTGCTTATCTAATAACTCTAGCATGTCCTCTATCACACTATCTGACATCAAAGCTCTGTCCTGATTGGTTCTTGGTGGCTGCAGGAATATGAGGGGCATTAATTTCCCTCTGACATTCCCGAGTCCAACTAAGCCGCTGTGCTCCTGAGTAATGCTGATTCGGAGTGGATTATAACTCTCAACAAGGTGGAAAGACTTTACACCAGCCGCTGATGGATAATTGACTCCATCTTGAGTTGAGATGATTGTTTCATTCCTGGATTGTTTCTGCTCCAGATGCAGCGGTTGTGTTAACAGATGGAAGCAGAGGATCGAGTGGACCATAGTGGAAAAAGTGAAACGAGATAGAGATGAGAAAGAGGGGGGAGGTAAGGGGGAGAGGTAAAGACACAGCAGGAGATTGAGCCAGACCTTTCCATTTATCCACAGCTGGTGAGTTTTGTCAGAATTCAATACACAATTATCAGCAGTGTCCTGTGCAGTCCTCTGTGTGCCCTCTGCTGATGTGATCCATGTGACCTGTGAAGTGGAGAGGAGTTTGAGAGTATCAGACAGACAACACATGTGTTACTGAGCACAGGGAGAGGTCGATACACAGCACAACACGGTCATTGAACCCTTCCTTTACTCCTTTTTCCTACAGATACCTAAAAGTACTTTAACTGTCACTGACTGTTGATACTTTAACTCCATTCATCACAAACACCATGTGCTGAACTACAAAAGACATGTTACCTCTCTGATTTTGTTTCCGATGAGCCTGAAAGTGGCCAACCCAAAGTGATGAGGTGATCTTCTGTCTCTTCTGCTACCCACTAGGGCTGCAGCTATCGAATGTTTTAGTATTCGAGTATTCTACTGAAAATCCCATCGATTAATCGTGTAATCGGATAAAATACATTTTTGTTTAGTTAAAGAGCAGTTATTTTTCAAATGAAATTTTTTCTCTTTAAGAAATAGAATTTACTGATACAGCAGGTCAATAAGAGCACTTGCTTTGGTAGCTCCAAAATTTGTAAACACACTTTGACACATTTTTTGTGCCTTGTACATCTCATCAAATGTTGCGGACCCAAATGGCACCTGTTTCGTAGAATGACCCATTAGTCTCCAAACTCCAGAAAAGAAGCTAGATTTGTTGCTGGTTGCTATTTTGTATAAGAGGTAGCTCGAGGGGTCTGAAAACTCTCTTAATATGGCCTCAGCTTTATTTGAAATACCACTCTTTGATCTTTTTAAAAATTAAACGATTCCTCGAGGTGGAGTAAATTACTCGAGTATTTTCTGTAATCGAGTACCTCGAATCATTGGAGGAATCGTTTCAGCTCTACTACCCACCGTAACTGGTGTAAAAAACTGTTCCCGTAAAAAAAGAAAGTAAAAGTCATGTTTGAGGTGTTCTGTTGAACAGGCTTAAGGACAGACTTTGCTGTGTGCGCTGTTTCCTGTTTGGCAGATCATGTGGGAAATAATATGGAGGTGAGGTGTTTAAGATCAGGCTTTCTGTATGAAAACTAAGAGCTGGAAAATGTCTGGTTTCAGCAGCTGTCTCAAACTTAGCCTGTGGAACTATTTCATATGACCCACCACTTGATATCAATCTATATGCCACATTCATGGCTCAGTTGGTTGTTGGGACCAGGAAAGAAGCATCTGGTTTTCCGAGTTTACCCTGAATGCACCATGAGTACTGTGAGAACTCAAAGGGAAAAACCTAAACATTAGGCATGCTGCAAATGTCCTCAAAATATTGTTAAAGCAAGATGTCTGTTTCAAAGACCAAAAGAAAGGCTTATCTCAGGTGCTGAGTGTTTCAGGAGGAGTGGGAGAACGACTATTTCTTTAGAGTTTAAGGGCATCTACACCTGTCTCACATGCAAAGAGAAAGTTTCCCTTCTAAAGAGGGAATCTCACACAGCATAATTCAACTGAATATGAGGAACAGTATGCAAAGTACCAGGGAGACGAGCGGACACAACAAACTGCGCAGATGAAGATAGAGCTGTCAACGCAACAAAATGTATAAAGAACAGGTTTAGACTTTGCGATGTTCATCGTCAAGCCGTACTGAGGGATTCAACTGCCACCTTCCTCGGGGCAAATGTGGCCCAGCTGTCTGAAAAGAAGAGCTGCTAGGTGTTTGACAGCATTCAGCAAGAAAATCCAAATGTGACTGTAAAATAATTCATGTAGAGAAGTGCAGTTGTTCAACAGTTGGTTGTTTTATTTATTTTGTGGAACACCTGAAGTGGTCCCATTTGTGACAAGATTAGGTAATTTGAGTTTGAGACCCCTGAGTTTGAGAGTAGTATTTTGAAGTTTTTTAGGATTTTCTGGACTATCCACTTGACCCCATCTGAAGCTGCTCTGAACCTAATTCTGTGCTGGTTTCCAGGCAGTCACTTGCTACTTGCTATTGTCTATTACTACTGTTATATATTGTATTGTTACTGCAGTGTTTCACATGGGAACTGCTTGCCATAAAGTGATTTCATCAGAAACAACTCCAGACAAGGAGTTGCGTTGAAGAACTAATCTAGTCATCATCATTCATTTAGAAGATTATTTGAATAAATGAGAGGAACAAACAGCAGCTAAAGCTGTGTCGACTCTGAGATCTGCCAACAATTTCAGTGAATAATGGATTGTGGGTATTGCTGATGTACTGAATCATACTTGGGGATCAGTTTTTCATCCTTTCTGAGATTATATCATTTTTCATTCCCCTAAGGAAAGTGGGTGAAAACCTAATAAGTAAGATCACATTTAAGACATAATTTACGTTGCAATAACTCTTCATTTTGAACAGGTTTTTCATTATTATGATTCATTATTTTTTTTATATAACAAGAACAGATTATGTAACAGTGATGTAGACCTACCAGTGTTATTCAGCTGTCACATTTTTTATTTATAGTCATTTGGCGAGATTTAATAAAACCAATGTTACAGTTCTTCGAGACATTCTGGAGGATGTCTGTGGCTTATCTGTGTTTTTACACATATTTTTCATCACATTTTGTGAACAGAAGAGGCCTTTTCTCATTTAAACTAGAGGCAGCTGCAGGAATACATTTTGGCTGTGGAGGCATGGACCAGGTGGAAATCACTGTGTAAAGACATTCAAGAAAACTCCATACATGCGGTTTGAAAAGCACTTAAAACTAAACAGTGTGCAGTAATATTTCAACTTTTGGTCAAAGCATAAGCCCTTGCTGTTCCCCAAGGTTGTGGAGGGATGTTGATATCAGCGTTTTGCTTTAGAGGTCCTCTGCTTTCACAATCCTTCTCTGACACAGCTTCCTCTTAACAGCTAGCTGAAATTGTCCTTTCCCTGCATTTAGTCATATACAGTAAAAAACTGCAAAGTACAGTGATGTGTTTTCAAGTGGGCGTGTGAGGAAGTCCAACATGGCGAGGAGCCCAGGTTATAATGCAGGTCTCGCCCTCAGCACGTCCCCCCATTAACCCCCCACTGAGTAAGTCTAGTTTCAGGCTTCGTCAGCAGGCTGGAGTGCACCTGTAGCACTGGAGCACTGTAATTGTGCAGATTTTCTAAGAAGCGTGTATGTGAGTGTTTGGAGGAGATTGGAGTTCAGGTTGCGGTCAGGTCAAGTGTCGGGGAGATGTAATTGTTTCTGTGGTGCCTCTGTCAGAACTGGGTGAGTGCTCTCATGCTTTATTACCTTCACTCTCTCAGCTCAAGGCCATGAGCTCACCCAGAGTGATTGGGCCAGACCTTGGCTGGCACAAACACAGACATAAACATACATAAAAACACATTATCCTCTCAATATAAGCCTCACAGAGTGCCGTGAGATGTCGACCCTCTGCAGGACATCCCAAAATCACTTGTGCTGGTCAAGCTGCTTGTCTTAACGGTGGAATATTTCCTCATTTACATCTCGAGCGTTAAGCCAGAGTGTTAAGAAAGCAGCTGGATGTCTCCTTCGCTTTGTGTTTTAATACATCAACGCATGATATTCTGCTGTGACCTCTCTGTCATCTGCTATTAGTCCCTGCTTGTTTGAAGAGCCCATCACAGTCGGAGGCCGTGGCCTTCTGTCAGCTCTGGTTCTTAGCATTAGCAGAGCTCAAGAGGAGGCTTCTTGAGAGAAATAGCTCCTTGGACTTCTGATCATTGGCTCCATCAGGGGACCAATTACACCATCCACTGCCATTTACCCCCAGCCGGGTGCTCCTCTCAGCATGTACCAGATGTGCACAATGATGGTGATGCAACACACTACCACACTTACAACCACGACTCCAAAAATGCTTAGAATCTGTGTAAAATATTAATAACAAAACAGATCATTATTGTTTGTTGATCATTCCAACTCTGAGTTTAACTGTATAACTGATAAATTCTTTGACAATTTATGTAAAAAGTACAAGGTTTTAAATATGTGTTTTATTGTGCATTGTCCTGAAAACAGAATTCCCTGCCTTTTTTACCCACCACCATGTCCTCACAAAACAAGTCGGACTCATATTCAAGATTCGTCTGGCACACTAGATTTATTGGGGAGACTCCATTTACTGATAGTCCTCCTTTTCCACTGTTGATTGTTTACAAGAGTCATGTGAAACCTGAAGATTCACGCGATAACCCCAAGACCCCGCCCCCGTTGCTCCCTGGCACATTGGCCTGCCTTCTTCTTTGGTGTTTGCCTCCTTTCTACTTCTTTTGGAGATAAAGTTTTTTGGCAAACCATCTGATCCCACAACAGGGCAGTAGTGTGAAGCAGAAGTTTGTCAGCGATAAAGATATTTGATAAAAATACCAAAAAATGTAGCAAATTTACTGGTTGCTAGTGCCTGAGTAGATAAAAAATTTACTCACACTTTAGGGACAATTTGTGAACATTTAGGAGCAGTCTAGAGCCATGGTTAAGGGGATTTTGGCCTAGACAATATCAAATGTTGAAATTTTACAGCAGAAACACATTTTAAAAAACGTAAACAGGGATTGTGCCAAAAAATAAATAAATCAATAAAATGAAATAAAATAGATAAGATAAAATCGGTTCTCTCTTAGACCCAACTGACCCTGATCAGTTTTGCTAATAAAAATACCAGGAGTTACTCTGCAAAAAACTGAAATCTTATCAAGTGTTTTTGTTGTATTTTAAGTAAAAAAAATTTTTTTTATACTCGATAAGAGCCGCATTCACCTGACCAGTCCAGAAAAATGTTTTGTTTTAAGTTATTTAAAGACTAAAATGAGGTATGAATTGCTTGTAACAAGTTAAAAAAAAATCTGCCAATGGAACAAGAAAAATTTGCTTGCAACTAAAATAATGTTTTAATGCAAGTCACTTATTTTTTACTTGTTACAAGCAATTCAGACTTTGTTTTTGCCTTTAAATAACTTTAAATTAGACATTTTTTCTGGATTAGTCAAGTGAACGTGGCTCATATTAAGTCTAAAAAGACATTTTCTACTGAAAATAAGACAAAATCACGTGATAAGATTTCAGTTTTTCCAGTGTAAACTAACTAACCTGCTCCTATGAAACTGATCATTGTGTTGTAAACTGACTAAAGGATTTTACAGAATGAAGCCACCAAAAGGTGTTTTTTTCTGCATTGGCTGTGCTCAGTCAGTTTTCATGGCTCCTTTGTGTCAAAGGAAACCGGTAAGATGGTCAGAGCACGTGATAAAGATGCCTCCTGGGTGAACTTTCTAAAGATTATTCTTGTGTGCTCGCCCAGGAGGACACTCCTTGTAGCCCCTGAGCTTGCTAGAGGGAATAATACATATCTATGGATCTAATCTCGGGAAAGCCTCGGGATCTTCTAGGAAGAGCTGGAAAACATATCTTGACAGAGTGAGGTCTGCAGTACCCTGCTAAGCATGCTGGGACCAAAAGCAAACAGTGGCTTCTAAAGGGAGCAGATTTATGGTTAATCTGTGTTTACCGCAGGTTCTGTTGCTTTCTCTACACCTGCAGAGTCAGCAGTGTGACAGCAGTACATCAACCATTAGAACATTAACCAATAGCCTGGAGGTCTTACAAGATGCTTTGGGTCCCAACCATGTGTATGTGTCAAACAAGGGATGACGTGTGGCCAGTGGTTTGTGCTATATCTTTGCTTTTTCTGCAAATAGTGCACAATCTGTGCAGCTGGAAATGATAAAGACACATGTAAGAAAAGCCTGCAGGTCTGCAGAATCTCAAGAGGAGCTCTTGCTGCTTGTAAAACCTTAAACCTTTAACCCTTTCCATTACTACAACCATGGACATAAATGAGGTCAGTTAGTGTTTAATCATATCAAGTGGCACATTGTACATCGAGTATTTCGTTCCTACTCATGCAGCCTCTTTTTCCTTTTTTGAAGGATAACAAAGTGCTTGGATGGTGAAAACAGAGAGAAATATAGTCAAAGAAAGCGCTTATTGCTGTTTGCAGCCTCAGGAGGAGCATGCAGCTTTGAGCCACAGCTAACCTTTAGCACCGTTTGTGCAGCCGTAGTTTTCTTTTTGGCTGAATGCCTCAATCACAGTGAACCTGAGGGAGAGCAGAGACAGCTGGGTAACTGACGGCAGGGCAATCAGGCAGCTGTAGACTTCTGTTTGTGTGTGTGCTCGGATGATTTTGTAGGCAGGTAGCAAACACAGACACAGACAGACAGACAGACACACACACACACACACACACACACACACACACACAGGTTAGAATGACCAGCCTGGGGGTGTTTATAAATGACACCTCAGGGAGAGAAAGGAGAGCGAAGAGGAAACGTTTAGTCACTATCACTGGGACAGCTCTGGGTGGCTTTGCTTGACTCATGCTTGTTGTCTGACCCCGCTTACAATCCATCTGTCTCCACCTCTCTTTACCCTTCTTTCCTACACACACACACTCACACACACCTCACATTATACAGCTGACATAAAGGCAAAAGTTTCTTGACAGATGCTTTCTTCAAAGGAAAAAGGATGAACACAGAGCGCCAAGGAAAAAAGAAGGATGTATTTGATTTGATCTTATTAGTTTGAATGATATCCAAGGATAAAAGAATCAGAAAGATTTAATTCACATCACTGCTCTGTTTGCAGATATTGACATGAGGGTGAAGGAGTAGGCCCCAGTGAAAAAGAACCTTTACATCTGCAGAACTCAGCTGGGATTGGTGACATGACCAAAATGTTGGTTAAACTGATTATTTTGCAACTGTTGGCCTGAAAAGCCAGCTATATGTTGTGTTGCAGCCATAATGTTCACTACCTGACACAGTTGAGAGATGGCATCTTCTAGTGTGGGGTGTGGCTGGCCTAGCAGTACAAGGCTGCGCCCCATTAGGTTTGCCCACAGGGGGTAGCCTGGGTTGGTATCCAGGCTGTGGCCGGTTTCTCTCATGTCACTCCCCACTCTCACCTTGTTTCCCTATTCAACAGAAAGGATTAAAAGCCCTGAAAAATAACTTGAAAGGCATCTCCTAGTGTGGCGTGGTTTGTCCGTATTTTGAGATAGAAGGAGATACAGCTGGATGCTAATGGTGGTTTAAGTGGCGTAAAACTACTCAAAGGCAGTGGTGTCTTACCTTTAGACTAGTTCATTGGTCTGATTTTTAATTTTTAAGTAATTTGTGAGCTAATTATTAAAAATATAGTAAATTTGAACAGTGGTTCTGAATCTTTTTTTCAGTGGTGTACCCCCTATGAAATGTTTTGTTTTTGTTTTTCTTCCAAGTACCCCCTAAAAAGCCCAAAGCATTTTTGATTAGAAAAATAGAAGTAATACACAGTGCTGTGCTATTTGTGTCTATTGGATATAATATTCAGGTTATTAACTCAAACTTAAATTGGGTTCAAACGTTGACTGAATAAATGGTGTTAAAGGAATTTTGCTAGGTTGCTTTTTTTGAATAAACATTTTTGAATCTTGCGTACCCCTTGGGGTGCCCTCGAGTACCCCCAGGGGGTACACGTACCCCCGTTTGAGAACCACTGAATTAGAAAATCCCTGATTCTGACACAGCTACTCAACTTGAGTTTAAGGAGATTTTGTCCTCACCAAGGGCATATACTACTGGTGCATTCCATTTTTACTTTGGAGTTTCTGAATTCCGAGTAGGAACACCCAACTGGAACACCCCGAGGTCGAAATTTTCGTCTTTAAAGTCAGAGCACCCACACCACTCCTAAGTTCCAAGTCGGAAGTTTCACTTCAGGGATAAATATTAATTAAGCTCCAGTTATATTGTTTTTATTTTGGAATTCCTGACTAGTGTTTGTTGCAATAAATTGGCTGTATATATAGTATTATTCAATGTTTATATACAGAAAAACTGCTGTTATGGCAAGTTTTTCCGACTTGGTAACTGGAACGCTTAACTGGAAGATGACGTCATTCCCACTCCCGACTTCCCAGTTCCAAGTACAAATGGAACAGCAGCATATGAGACAAGTTGAACAAACCACTAGCATCTATGCGTACCCGAACCCAACAAATAATTATAATGATAATGACACATTGTATTTCCAGATGCTCAAAGCTGCTTCACAGAGTTAGAAAAAGAAACAATTTAAAAACATTCAGAAACAAATGAAAGTGTTTGAAAACACAGTAAAGCAACAAAAGAACACAGGGATAAAACACAAAGGGTTTTTAAATGCACAAATCAAGGCTGTTATCACCCTCCTGTCATTGCTGCACCATGCATCTGAACATAGCAGATCCTATTTATAAGTCCTGAAAATAATTGTTCTTATGTGGGGCATATGATAGTCATGGGTGTAATATTTCATCCGCTGCCTGATCAAACAGATGAGTATGGAGATACCACCAGAATTTGAAAATCTAATTAAAAGTGTTACATAGACAGGCTCATTTTTACATCATATTAGTACAACAACTTTAAGGCTTCAGTTTTTATTTCAGTGTCTGTTGTAGAGTGATATGAGTAAAGCACCATGGATAT
The DNA here is from genome assembly GCF_033239565.1 of Halichoeres trimaculatus. Lineage (NCBI taxonomy): Eukaryota > Metazoa > Chordata > Actinopteri > Labriformes > Labridae > Halichoeres > Halichoeres trimaculatus. The sequence goes on along the minus strand of NW_027437194.1, from coordinate 11,697,934 downwards.
CTTTTGATATGAAAAACTATGCAGGCACAACAAGTTATCTCCACTCATTAATGAGTTAAAGTCACTAAATGAGAAGATCATGAAAGAGTACAGCTCTTCTGTGCTTTGAAGCTTCTTAAGATGAAATTCTTTGCAATTCTCTACCAGTGGCCACATTCTTATCATAGTGCAAGACCGTAGATCCTTTCCGTTATCAAAAAAAAGTCGACAAAAGCACATGAACTAGTAATTCTTTGGCCATCCATGGTGAAAGTTTTTCCAAAAAAAAGAAAAAAAAATGCAGATCTTTGTTTCAGCAACTTTTAAATGTCAACTGATACCTCTATAGCAAAAGCTGCTGCAATAAAATATTAAAGTCAAAAGTTGTATGTCTCAATAATCACAAGTTATGAAACATATTTTGGGTGTTTTGGGTTCCAAAGTGATCCAACAAATTTGGAAAAAGAATGTGAAAGTTAACGGCAATAGGCAAAAGAGCTGGGTGGGTTTTTGTTTGTAAGGTGTTGTGTTTACCATGCTCTTATGAGACTCACTTAACGGTGATGTACCCAGACTAACTGTTCAGAGCAGCCACCAGTCTCATCCTGGGAGCACATGTTTACCTCACAATTTGAATCTCTTCCCACATTAAGTTTTGACATTTAACTTTTTAACTTGATGTTTATTCTTTATGAAAAAATTTACACCACATTTTTATAAGGAACAAGACAACTCCAAGCCAATTTTCAACTAAATTAGCCGACATCTATCCTACATGTCTAGACGTCCTTTGACCTGTTAGTCACTAAATAAATGCTCACTTTGAAAAGACGCGAGGATGCTGGAGCACAGGAGGCAGACCCTGGAGGGCCAATTAGATGGTCACTTCAGCTGCTGTCTCCCGCTCTGACTCAGGGAGAGCTAAGTTATGAAACAGAAATGTCATATGGAAATAAAAACAATTACTGCAGGCAGTTTCGAAACAATGACAAAACTTGAAAAAGATATTTGAAAGTCGTTTCTGTAGGTCTCTCAGATAGATGGTTTGCAAGCTGCAAATAGAGCAGTAGGGCCGAGTCACTGTCGTCTGAGGCATATAATTTATGCAAAGTGATGCAGACATCAGGTTCATTATATCATTAAAGCCCCTTGTTGGTACTTGGCTCTGCCTCACCCACTCCAAATAGTGACTCATGTGGTCTGTCTGTTTCCTGCTATCAAGTATTGTAGCAGTGTTCAGCTTTCATTGAGTGCTTCACATGTGAGTCATGAGTTTGAACGTGGTGGGTGTTTTCCTGTCAAGAAGAAAGTGGGGATTTTAAAGTAAGTACGGGTGCTGTGGAGCAGGTTACCTGAGGATAAGAACAGTTTGATTGACAGACTGTGCTGATGAAGTGTGAAGTCATCCTCACCTTTTTCATTAATTATACCTCCACTTCTCTGGGCCAAAATTTCTGCCTTGAAAAAGGTCTGCATGACAGTTTGTTACCCACGGTAAAGGCTTTACATAGCATTTCCAGAGACAGGAACAGTGCATACTGTAAGCACACAAGGACTTAGCCAGAAGCCAGAAGTGAACACATATGGGCAAGAGGTAAGGGACATAGATAAGGTAGTCTTCAACCAAGGTGATACATTCACTTGGTTTGTACATGGTTACAATGCAGGCATGTTGAGCACAGAAACCTGCCAAGTCCTACAATTTCAGTTGGATAATACCAGAATGTTACCTGTTTGCACTTGCTTTTCTGGACAGTCCTCACAGCCCCTTTAAATGGATGGTAACATTTTGTGAAGCTCAGAAAGTGGGGCCATGATAATGTGACCAAATGATACAGAGGGGCTGTTACAGAGTGCAATGATATAGGAATAGGAAATAGATCCCACGTTCCCAACAATGATGAATGGAAGGACAGGTCCACGTCGTCACCTCCCAGCTCACACCCGAGAACCAACCAACCAACCACGTCGACCTTACCTCCTCCTCCTCAGCTCGAAGGAAATCATCAAGCCCTACACTAGTTAGCGTTGACATGCTACAGGCTGCTAACAGCTAATTTCACATGTAAACAATGCAGCCATGGTTACATGTAGATCTCCAGACAAACACAGGAGAAAAGTAGTAAAAATGTCGCTGAAGCCACAAAACGTTTGGTGTCCATGACCAACAATGAACCATACAAAGTAATGATCCACTCCAAATACAAAGATGATGAAAAAAGACAAAAAAAATTACAAGAAACGGACAAGGACGAGAGAGCTGCTGCAACAGGCAGCTACTTGGGCAGCACCTAGCAACAAAAAAATTGTATATAAAAAAAATTGTTTTATATATTTTAAAAAATGATAGCGAAGCATGATGTTCCCTGCAGGTTTGGGTGCTGTTATTGAAAAATTCTCGTATCCACATCAACAGAAACATATCCCACAGCAGGTCACATCATGTGGAGATGAAGACCATGGATTATATCAGGCTGTGCATGGAGATAACAGATCAGAGCATGTAGTTTCAGCTGCAAAGGGCAGCATGAGAAACAGACATGCTCTTATGAAACATAATGCTGTATTGAAACATACATGAGCTGAGCTACCTATAAATAAAAACCACATGTGGTGACTAATAGAAGCAGGAGATGGTTTATCAGCTGTGCCGTGATGAGTTTGGGGTGTGGATTGTATGGGATTACAACCCCTCCCTCCGTCTTTGGCATTGATGATTACATGTTATAGCTTCACCCATGACTCTCTACACTTTTTCCATGTTGAAGAAACCAAGTAAATATTGTCTTCTTCATGTTTTATAGCTTTGAAAAGAGTCTCAAAGGTCTGAACTCCAAAATTCTGACACAGTTTTTAAGTCCAGTGAGTGAAATTAGCTGAGGGGGTGCTGAGAAGACAGCCAGCAGTACCCCCAGGCCATTCAAGAAGGCTCTGCCCTCATGTATTTCAATGTTTGACTTATATGAAAAATTCACTCCTGGAGATATTATGAGCTAAAAAATAAGCAACAGAATAAATGACAATGAGCATGTTTTTGGGTCTATGGGGATCATGTTTGAGTGAGACACTGTTGGACTATTTTTCGCAGCGGTACGATCATTTCCTCTACAGCTGAGGAAAACATTTAAAAAAGTTTCCCAAACGTCTCATTGCCTCACAGTATGAAAGCTTTAAATCCTAAAAACCTGGGACAAGTCTACTAAGATGAATCATTTAGTGACTACAATGTTACCCAAGGGCTCTATATTAAGTCGGACTGAGTGAGGCTCACCTGTGGTGAACTCATCTGTTTAAGTGTATGTATGTGTGTGTGCTTTTAGTGCCCAGGGTTTAAGAGCCACTCTAAGTTAAATGCTGCTGCGTGAAGGGCCTGTGGGGTGATGGACACGCCATGCAGCTGGTCCTCCTCTAACCAGCTGTCTAAGAGACAAACAGAGACATCGAGGATGTACGTGAGAATGGGAGTCAGAGGCGAAGAGATGGACATAGAAGTGTGAGCTGGAGAGAAGCAGAGGCAGGAAAGGCTTTTGGAAATGCCACCCACACATCTGTCTGCCCTTTTTTATCCCACACAGTCTGCTCTGACAAAATGTTGGAAGGTTTGAGTTAATTGAACCAGATTATAAAAAAAGGAACTGGCTGCATATTTATGCCTTGATTTCTACCTTCACAAAGCTTCATGTCTCGTTTTGTCCCTGTGATATATCCATTTGTTGTAGCTCCACAAGCTGCAGGATGCTGATAAAACCTTTATTTTTAAAAAAAAGCTGAGTTCCTCTTTCTAAAGGGGTTTTCTTTGTTTCCTTCTTCTTAGTGATTTGTAATCTGTTATTACATCTCACGATTTGAAGGTGCAACCAGTTATGACAGTATGTGCTGAGTTAAGGATTTTAATGTTTGCTAAAAGAGGATGGCCAACTGTGCTAGGGAATACTAATCATCTTTAAAATCCACCCTAACACAAGCAGACTCACACACACACACACACACACACACACACACACATTCACACACACATTCGTAACAGCCGGGAGCTAATCAGATTAACGCTTAATAAAAAACAGGCTGGAAGACTCTTTTGTCTGGGACATATTTTAATGCTGTGAAATGATATCAGTGATCATAGCTTCTTGAAATGGTGTCTTTTTACTTAAAATTTCAAATGTGATACTGATAACTTTGTAATTTATAGTCTTTTTTTCAGAAGGCCGGATGTTTTGTTCTTCTGTAGTTTATCCACACACGGAGAGGGATTAAGAAGATGAGTTTTAAACCCTTTATCCTCCAAACACGTGCATTTGCTCAGACACATCTCTGAGACACCGTGAAATGGAGGACTCACAGAATATTGTAATTTCTGGGAAAACTCTTCTTGTATGCTGACATATCCTGTTCAAGAAAAGCCCTCTTCTCTTCCTGTGCATTAGAACAAATCCGACAATGTTTTTCTTGTTTGTGATGATTTCAGTTTAATGATGAACACTGTTAAATTGCCTGGTATCTGTTGTTTTCTGTATTGCAAACTCTTGTAAATGAGACATTTATTCTCTACATGTATGTCTAGTCACAGATTCTGGAGGACTTTGTCAGAGTGCAGAAAGAAGTCAAGTGAATTAAATGTCCACCTATTACAAAAAGGGAAAAGAAGAGATGAAACCAACACAGAAAAGAGCCTAAGAGACAGAGAGGCAGACATGAGGCCAGCATTAATTAGAACATGGTATGAAGTGTTCCCCACGCCCACTCCACCACAGAAGCTGTGCTGTGCAGCAAAAGAGCAGTCTGCTGTTTTTTTGTTGACAACTGTTCCCAGTTCACTTTTCGGCTTCATTTCAACTGTTGAAATCTGTTCAACTTTTGAACTTAACTATTATACTGTCACTGCTGTCATCAACCTGACTGTGCAGTGCCTCAAAGCGCTTTTTAAAACTACTTTACGTCATCTGTTCAGCCCCACACAGCAGGCAGACAGCAAGGTATTGATCAGTTAATGTTAAAAACTGGAGCAACGTCCTAATCACCAGGGGACCAGGAACTATGGGCTGAGATGGATGCCACTAGAAACTGAATTTGAATTATATTGAATCTGAACTAATTTGTTTGAAATTGTATTGAATCTGCTTAAAAATTCAACTCAAATTCAAAAATACTAGAGGTGGGACAAAAAATTGCAACAATATATGTGAGGATTTGTTGTTAGGCAATATAAAAATTGTGATTCTTTCAAAAAATTGATTTTATTTTTCAAACTCAAATTCTTCATTTCAGTTTCTGTTTATAAACTGGATTGGAAAAAAGTTACCAGTTTTCTCCAGCAGAGGGTGAAATATTTTTCTCTGACTCACGTGATGTGCAATTCATGGGGAAACACGGCTCCTGATATAGCATGTAGACATAAAAATTATTATTTAACTTTTTCACATAGTCTGGTGTTAAAAAAGCAAACCAAAGATTACAAAACCCGTAAATAACAAATAACAATTTAAATTGAATTGAATCGCGAGAATAGCATATTGTCCAGGCCCTAAAATACAAAATTAAATTTCAATTAAGCATTGCTCAGCCACTTGTTCTTTTGAATTTTGAGAACTGAAATTGAGTTTTTTATTTCTGAATTTAAGGATTATATTGTTACATTTTCAAGTTGGTTAAAAACAAATTCAAGGCAAATAAATTTAATTTCAAATCATTAAATTTGATTTCAAATGATGCTTTCAGATTCAATATAACAATTCCGGTTCAGTTTCCAGTGGCATAAATCTCAGCCCATAGTTAATGACTGAAATAAATGATAGTGCTTTCTCATACTAGTTTAATGTGAAAACAAGTGCAATTTCACCATGTCTTCATGCAGCCTCAAACATTTCATGTGCTCTGTTTGGGCTATAGATATAGATTTATAGATCAGACCATTGCATCAGTGTCCTCATGATGTTCAGTCTTGGTCATGGCTGATCAACTAACAATTTTTCCACAATTCCCTGTGCTACTTTCACATTTTGCTTCAAGTTTATTTAATTTTGTGGTGGGATTTGTTTTAGTACAGAAAAGCACACATCTACTGCTAGAGGAACTCAAATCAGGTGGCTAGCACATCATTGCTTCTGCTCGCTCCACCACGCTGTCATTATTGCAGTAATGGTAACTGGTAATTATTAAAAGTATGTGTTTATTCAGTCTGAGTACACCTGTTTTCTCATGGAAACTACGATTCATCTCTCATCTCCTGTTGCCAAATACCATCATGGATGGAGGGGTAACAAATGATGTTGACAGTAAGACAGAATTAAGGGCAGCTAAATCAGAATGGTAACGTATCCCTATTTGATTTGAAGAAAGACTGAAATAATATACTTTATCAATCCAAATGGGAATTTTAGTTTTTAAACTGTAATAAAAAGTGAAACACACATTGGCTAGGAATGCACATCAGGCACAAATATGATCAAAAACTGACAGAGAGATCTCAGAGTGACAAAGCTGTGCCTCAGAGTTGCTTACAGGCTGCTGGCTGTCCCCAAGAAGTCAACTTTCAGCCACAAGTCCCAATGCAAAAAGTAAGACCTGCCATTAACTCTTAATACTAAAAGACTCCAACTTTTGCTGAAGAGGTTGAACTCATAAATATCTCTGTTTTTCCTACATCTACCTTAGTACGCTTTCTTTCCTTAACAATGACATAACTAAATTCCAAAGATCTACTACTGGTCCTCTCATTGGAAGGTGGGACAATATTAACTTTAGGCAGAACAGAATCGATTCAAACTGATCAATTCATGGCAGCTGTATTACTCTATGTTGTGGACCAAAGATTAAAAAACAATACCCAGAAAGCCAACAAGGCCATGCACACCTGCTTACGTATAAAACATGAGGGGGGACATTTGTATCGATGTGTCACAGACCTGTTTGTTCAGCAGTTAGTCACACACTTTTTTCTTTTAACTGGCGTGCCTCCTAAGCTGCGGAGCGTCTCTCTAAATGCACCCAGGAGAAGTAGGCCAGGCTCTCAGGCCACAGTCTGTCGATGAGGTCGATATCTGTGCCGGGGCAGAACACCCCCTGCACACCAACCGTCCCGTGTTGGGCCATTAGGATCCACCAGCAGGAAAGAAATGGATTGGGTTGCGGCAATGTGGGCCATAAAATTATCTTCAGCTCAGTGCAGCAGGGGATAGTTGTCAGATGCTTCCATTACAAAATGGACACATGTGAGAGCAGACATGCACAATGCACTCTCACAGTCGTTAACTGACTCAGCCTGGGGCTTTGTTTTAGCGCAGGAAAGGAACAAGGTGTTACATGGACTCCGTAGTAGTGTCAGCCAGTGGAGCGTGATCATCGCCTAATTAGTTTCAAATAATCACTGCCAGCAGACTGAGTGAAGTGTAGGCAGTAACAGTCTAAAAATTTACAGACAGAATGAAAAAACTTGCCATGTGCTTATAAGAAAACTTAAATAGAAGTTAAAGAGGTGCTGAAGATATAAGGACTGTTCCTTGCATCACTGTTAGCAAGCTTATGTTAGCCTCTAAAGTGATTCAGACACTGTGTCCATTAATTATGTTTGGTTAATATTATGGATGCAGGATATAATTGGCACGTTATCGGTATCAGCCGATAATGGCTGAAAAAAAAATCAATAAAATAATGTGCTGCTGCTCATTTAATTAAATGTCCAACCTCAGCGCCATGACCTGATGCTGCTGCTGATTTGTTTTGTATTCTTTTTTTGGTTGTTTACACATCACCTCTCTATTACACAGTGTTTGTAGCCAGTTTGTAGAGAACTGTACAGTGTGGACAGAGCTCACCTATTTATCTATGTCCTGATTAGGGACTGAAGCTGCAAACATTTTTCTACCCTTTGTGATTTTGTTTGCAGAGTGCAGATTGAGTCAACACAAATTTGACTCATTTTTAAGGTAAAATTCAAAGGTCCCATATTATGCAAAAATCCCTTTATTAAGTCTTTTAGTGAAATTTGTGGGTCTTTGGCTTTCCTCCCAGCCCACAAAATGTGATATTTAATGACCAAACCTGTACTTAGTAGTGCTTGTGAATGTAAAATCCTGACCTCAAACGAGCTGTTTGGGTTTTGGGGATTTGCCGACGTCAGCGATTCCCTTTTTTGACCAATCAGGAGCAAGTCTGTGTGCTGTGGAGCAGATGTAAGAACTTTTCCTCAGTTCCCCTCCCTGTCTCTGATTCACTTCAGGATGCTAACTGTAGCTGCGGTTAGCCTGTTGATTCAGCCTCTAATGTTCCGATAAACTAGCTCCGCTGTTTTCTAAACATTGTGCACTCCGAGCTTGTGGCGCCGCCTTCAGTGACGCGGAAAAGCGGGGCGTTAGCGGTGGCTCATTTACATTTGAAGGTCACGCCCACTAAATCAGACCCTTCTAAACAGAGGGGCTATGAGAGCCTGGAAACAATGCTGCTGTGCTTGATTTATTAGCTTTTTGGACCAAAACATGTTACTACCATTTCATGAAGACATCAATGATCCATATTAAACTGCAGAAAAGGAGCAGAATATGGGACCTCTAAATTTAAGCTGCAGCCTGTAACAAACATATAGCTGACTAATTTAGACACCTTTACTATCACAGAGTAAACCTGATTAATTAATTTGGGTTTTAAATGCTGTACAGTTGCACTTCCCACATGCTTCCTGTGAACACTGGGTGAGTTTACTTACTGTGTTAATTGTGAAATTGCCCTGGTTGTGAGGGTATTATTATGATTATCTCAGGGAGAGCATCATCCAAGTTTTCACTAGGATGTATCTTTTTGTGTTTTATTTTAAATCAGCTTTAAGTATTATATTTTTTATTTAGATATCTTTTGAACAATAAATTAATATTACATAACAGATGTGATGAGAGTATGCACCAGAATACTGTAAGCTACTCCCGGGACAGAAGAGAGTTATTGATCTCTGCAATCAGGCGTATGGAAAAAGCTATCGGTACTGGTTACTGGCTAAATGAGTCGAAAAATATCGGCAGATCGGGTATTGGCAAAAAAGTCCAATATTCTGAATCCCTCGTTGATATCCTAATTGATAGTTGCAGATTTTTTTGAGTGTAGTGACACATGTAGAGATTCTTTCACAGCTGAGACATTGCATCTATAAGGCATGGAGCACATTTATAATAGACTGCACTGTAAGCTCTTCAAGATTTCCAAAGAGTCCCACACAGTCAGCCCATGCTCACCCAGTCAGTAGTCTGAAGTTAAAAGAAGGCCCTCTTTATAAATCTTCAGGTAACAGGGTTTGAGTCGTGCAGGATTTTACTAGAATTCTAACTCAACTTGGACTGGACAGACCCTCTTGCTCAGCTTCTGAATCTATCTGTTTACCACCGTTATGTCTCTCTTACCTGAAAGAACACGTCCCTGTGTACAGTCCGGTCTCAGGTGTATTGTAGGGAAGCTCTATAGATGTTTCTCTCTGTATTTGTTTCAAACCTTTTTCTCAGTCTGCTGCACAACTTCTCCTTTGTCCCTCTTGATCCCACTTCACATTTTTCTACACAGCAGAAGAGGGGTCAAGCTTGAGTACAGGAAACAAGCCTCCTTTTAAAGTGAAAGAATCAATGTGTCAAAAAAGAGCTTAAAGTGAGAGATGGCCTCTAAAATGGTTCACTTAGCAGAGTGCAGCAGAACCCACCACACATATTTTTCCTTTTACTGTAATCACATCCATTTTGGTTGCTACAGATAAACTTGTTGAGCGTCCTTTTGAGCATAAGTCAATTTTGGATTACTTTATTTGAGAGGTTGATACAAGGTTTGGAAGACACCATCCATTGCAAGAAGGATACAATACCCACTTTAAAAATAATTGTGTCTCAAATAGGAAAAAAATGGAGCAGCCACCATAGGAAGGGATATAAGCAACAATGTTGAAAGTAGTGACATATTTATAATCCTCATTTGTGAACCCTGATTTTCCTAAACAGTTGTTTTTACAACAAATCATCACGTTAGTGCTTTAGCTAGACCATCAATTGATACTTTCAGTTTAATGTTAAATTGTTCCTCAAGGATACCCTTCTGTTGTGAGTCAGGGCTCTGCTCAGTCAGCACCCTACCTGCTTAAAATCTTACCCGGTAAAAGATGTGTTGGTCTACAAGCAAGCCAGGTTATTCCTTACATATACATATATATTTTATTGATTTAGTATAAGTCCTATGTCATTCTGTATAGCTATTAGAGTTAAGGTTTCATTCAAATATTGAAAAGTATAGAGAAAAACCAACCTCTTCAGGGCATCAGCAATTTCTACACAGAAGAATAAGAGTGAGAAGTAGAAACAAAATGTTGGTAATGAAGATGTCCCATTCCAGTCATGTGGTCGGAAACCGGGGCTGATCATGTGGTTACAGGCTTGATCAGAATCGGACATTACATCCTGATTAGGAATGCTGTAAAGCATAGCAGAGCATGGCAGAAGCTCAAGGCTGGACTGCAATGTATTGAAGTAGAAGTATCGGATGGGGACTCAGTATTGGCAGATACTCAGAATCAAAAGACTCAGACTCGGGTGCAAATAAAACCTGATCAGTACATCCCTAGTTGGTAAACAACTCAGTGAAAAAGTGTTTGTGTTCCTGTTCCCTCCAAACTTTGTCCTTCGCCCCACCTCTGTTACTTCACAGGACACACTGACACCTTTGCAACATGAACTGTTGTGCGGGATTTGTGTAGCCATCTTGCTGGAGGGCATCATTTGGCTTTGGCAGACAGTTGAGTCTTCGTGTAGATCACTGTGTCTTAATGTGATGAGTAAAAAGCGTGAATGGCAGAGTTCCAAAATCATACATAATTCAAAGCCATACATCAAATCACTGTTGCAGGGAGACATTAAGATTAAAAGTCTTAAGACTGAAGAATATGTTTGAGTAGAGTTATTATAAAACGTCAAATATTGGCAGCTGGACTGCCACATTTATAACCTTGTCCTCAGTTAACTTAATAAATACAGTTACCCTGGTGTAATTTTTCACTCAGCCTAACATTTTCAGCAAAAACCACAGATTTCATCTCAGCTGTTCCACTTTCCTGCACCTGCTCAAGTGTGCCTGCAGACAAATGTGAAGTCTGCCACTAAACTATAGAGATGTGTTGGATTCAGTCTCTTGCTGATCTGCAGCTTTTCTGCAGTGATTTTTGTTTTCCTCTGGGTCCAACAGAGCTGACACCTCTTTTTCAAACAAAACAAAGAAACCCTCTGTGATTTCCTTACATTACGCATGATGGATAGACACGTAAACTACAAAAGAGACAATGTTGGTGTGTTTCCTGAAGAGGAATGGTACTCAATCACAACTTTATTCACTGTCCTGTCTCATGGGTGGAGGATGAGAGGATCCTGGTTTCTCCTTAGTGATGTCAGGAGGGGAGATGTTACAGCCTGTCATGAATTGGATCAGTACGGCCCACCTTGCCCAAACCGTACCAGTGACCTTCTTGCTGTAGGGAAACGGTTCTAACCAGTGTGCTACTGTGAAGCACTGTTGTAAGATTGTGATTTATCTAAATCCAAATGTAATAATCAAATGGTCCGATGACAATATGCAACTCTTTTAAATGTCATTTCTTTTTGTTTATTCTGAGTGTATCTCTGAAAACTTCATCGATGGGATCATTTCAAATGTTAATATTTACTACTGTTCCTCATTGAAATCACAAAATAAGTTATTTTTACCTCCGCCAAGGCGGTTATGATTTTGGTAGAGTTTGTCTGTTTGTCTGTGAACAACATTGTTAAAAAAATAACAAAATGATCTTGATGAAATTTTCAGGAGATATCAAGAATGACATAAAGAAGAAGTGATTAAATTTTGGAGGTGATCCAGATTACCATCTGGATGCAGCATTTTTTTTTTTTACAGGATTCTTTGTCATTGTGAGATAGGGCCGTTTTAGCCATATGTGTATATAACTCCACCTTAAATGGTCTGATTGCTTTGCAAAACAATACAAGACAAGGTCATGATAATTTCTGACAGATGTAAAAGCATGATCCAGATCCTGGCAATATCCTGGATACTAAGATCCAGAATATGGAATTACATGCAGGATCTCAGACTAAGTAAATGGACATAAAAAAAATTGCATTGCTTTCACTGTAACTTCGCCTCAGCAATGATGTAGCAGGGTGTGGTTTTTTTTTTTTTAAAAAAGACATCAAAATGTCTGACTTCATGTGGCCTTTTTTGCTTTCCTGTTGGAGCATCATTTCCAGTTTTTAGCCCTTCCTCTATCCACATCTTTGCAAACTTCCTAGCAGGGAATGATCACAATCTGGCTCATTAACAGTGACGAAGTAAAGACACTTCAGTGTGGTCACGCACATTCTGTTGTCCCCCCAGAGAATGAAATTCATTCAGCAGAGGCAGAGATGTAAAAACCAGAGGGTTTGATACTCAGCCCTCCCTCCAACAAACTACAACCTGAGTGTGCATGATGTTAGGTAGCACCTGTGGAGTTTTTTTGCTGTATCTTATTGACACAAACAACTTTAACTTAACCCCCTGAGAGCACAGTCACTTAACAAAGAATATTATAATCATCAGTAATTTCATCCCTCTCTGAGTGACCTCTGAACAGCATTTTCTTTCACTCATTTTTTTCACAGGCACTTTACAAAATGCCCATAATGTCCCACTTCTAGATGGCAAGCTGATGAAGTAAGAGCTGCTTAGTCTTTAAAGGCCAGCTGTATTATCAAAAAAATACAACTGAGTATCTATTAAAATTGCCAATGCAAGTGGTGTGTGATTTTGAAGTGCAGCTGATGATTAGATTTCATCACAAAAATGTGGCGAATGGTCAGTTTTTTCATTATTTCTCTGCAGTTTAATCAGACAGTTACTGTATGATGTGTAAAATTTCATAATTTTTAGATCATTCACATCCAACAAGCAGCAGCACACACAGAGTTGCCATGGCAGAAACAGCAGCTATGCAAGATGACGTTTCACAAATGACTTGCTGTAGTAGTATATTTTCTGCCTGTCATAATGTCAGACAGCTCAAAGGATTTTTAGAATATAAGATTTCATTTCCTCCTCACATCAAACTGCTCACAGGCAGGAACATCTAAGCAAGCCAAATGATTTACTATACATGTCATGTATGTTTTTCATCAACATAGAGATGTACATTATTTAAATTTGCAGTTTCCTACACACACAGGTGTGTGAGCATCCACACTTTATCTGCGGGTACATTCACACACACTCAGAGATAAAGACAGGAACACAGAGAGGGAGAGTGAATGAAGTAATCTGAATCAACAGAAGCCCATTAAGGCATTTTATCACACAGCATGATACACATTAGTGTAGCCGGCCACAGTGTTCCTGATGGAAGAAATGATCCTCAGCATTCATTTGGGTTGTTTCAACATTATGGTGTACTGGAAACAATGAGAGTGTCTTTTTGGACCCCTCCTTTCACTTATTCTCATTAAGTATGTCACATTTTTTGAAAAATGTTGCTTAGGACTTCTTCTTTTGAGCGTTATTTTTAATAATACTGCACCAGGGTTGTCAGCAAGTGCTGGCCATTGACCTTTGCTTCACATCGAGGTAGGGATGGGCGATTCATCAAAAAACAATTGAAACCAACAAGTTGAGTTTCTAAATGACCTAAGACCTACCATGTTGATTTTTTGATCACCCCCCCCCCCCACACACACACACACACAAACAAATACACCCTCTATTATTCTCTCTAAGTTTGATTTCTTTTTCACAAAACAATTCCATTCTAGCTAATGTGTATTTTCAATTCCAATGCTTCCATAAATAGCCCTCAATTCTCTATCTGTGAATGTTCATTTCAGTGACTTAATTTCCAGTTTGCAAATGCTTTGCTTGTTCACTTAAAATAACTTTAAATATGTCTTAGTTTGTCAAGCCTAGCTTTTATGAGCAGCCCCTTTGTTGTTAAGCATCCCAACAAGTATCATCTCTATAAAAAGCAACAGGCATAATAAAATGGATTCAAACAACATGAGCATCTGCTAAAGTTAGAGATGAAAGTGACACTTTCATTTTGAAGGTGAATATGTGATTTTGCCAGGAATAAGCAAAACAGTTTCTTTTAGTTACACTAAAATTGGTAGTTTGAGCGGTACTCCCTTTTTTCATAACACCGGTGTGATGCTCTGAAGGGAAACAGCCTGAATCAGTTTTCTTAAATTCCTTCTCACAGTCGTCTTCTCCCTGCTCCTGTCAGCTCTGTTTACAATGGATCTGAAGAGAATGAAACCAGACAGAGGGGGTGTTAACGATGCATTATCCCACAAAACCAGGAAGACCTTTTTTATTTGATGAGGCTTTTTATCTGTTGTGTTGGCACAAGCCTGAAGTGAGTACAGGAGCCTTTAAAAAGGTGCTGCAGCTGAAATGTTCACCAGGGAGACTGTTCTGACCTCTCAGCGGGGAAGAAAAAGCCAAGGAGAACCTTCCTCATGGCCTCACATCGATTATCATTTTTACAACAGCACCAGGTCCATCCTTTATACGAAAAAATCTGAAGTTATGTAAGTGAAGCTGATCCAGGTCTGTTCCTATTTCTAGTGTTTTTTTTTCTGATGACCCATTCACAGTAGACTTAATTTCATAATTTTCCACAGGCACAAAAACCACATTGAAAGCATTTTCTAGTCATTTAAAACTATACAAAAGCTAAGGAACCAAATGCCATAACAGTTTCAAATGTCACCTCAACCATCCTCCATGAACTACAACACTTGCAAAGTTATTTCTTTCAGAGACCAGTGCTCTCCCTGTCTTGCACTCTGGACATGCCCCCTGAGCAGCAAAGGGCCAAAGGTTGAATCAGTAATCAGAAAACCAGAAGCCAAAGAATTGAGATCTCCCACTTCAAACTTTCTGCAGTTTAGGTCATAAACCCTGCCATTTTCATTTTAACGATTAAAATGAAGGCAAAACTATGCAATGTTATCCCAAGTGCTCTTTTTTAAAGTTAGTTTCCAACTGTTTTTTTATTCTTAGAAAGTTGGGGTGTAATATTATGGTTGTTAAGTGTAGAGTTCAGAACAAGGTTGGCAGAGATGATGAGAGAAAGTGTAGAAAACACAAGACAACACAATACTGGTCTTTAAACTGCCATTACCATGAGTGTTTACTTAAAACCTACTCTCAAATCTGTTTTTCTGTGGACTGGACCCACCTGAGGAATCTCTGATGTTTAATCAATGAGTTGTGAGCATGTTTTAGTTAACACTACAGGTTTAACGTTGGCTGCCAGCCAGGCAGCTTTTGCCTAAGTTGTACCAGAGTAATGTGTCACTGTAATGAGATGTAACACACAGCACCAGGCTCCTGGAACAACCCCCCTCCATGCTAACTCACACCCCCTATCATCCCCATAGCAGAGGAGAGGAAAAAAGAGGGCAAACAAAGAAGAGTGTGTGATGTGTTAGTAAGAAGCGCCTTTTCAACATCTGCTTTACAGTGACATTTGTTCCCACTTTGGCTTGCGTTTTGCTCAGCTTAGTTCTTCAGCAGAACGTTGTTTCAAGTCAGGGAGCTGGAGATAAAAAGATCTGTGGTTTCCTAACAGGAAATCAAAGTGACATATTCACACTTTGATTCTTTACTTTGGTGTACAGGCAGGAGGATGCTCATATTTCTTCCTTCAGCAATCTTATCCTGGAATAATCATTTCAGAATACATCATGGCTTAAACTGAAATGTTTACAAAAGACAGCTAAGACTTCCATAGGGCATTGAGGCAGCTTTGAAGTGACTTTATGATCTTTCTGTTGGTGTTTTGCATTCTTGAATCAGTTAGTTTGAAGTGTTTGTTTCTCAGCAGTTTTCCTCTCTTCAGTCTTGTTATTTCTTTCTTTCTTCTAAAAGGACCTGATTAATCTTGATTAATGAGCCCATATGTTGCACACTTCCTTTGGCTGTTCTTGTGTTCTGGCTAGCATTTGGCGATGCTGATAATCGCTGTGCTAAGGTCATTGTAAAAATCGCTGCACGTTTTGGTTCTTTTCGGCATATCACTAAGAAAAGAATGATAGGTTATACACTCTTAATTGGATAAACATTTGATTTCATTACTATGTCCCTAAAGCAAGCTAATATTTGGATAATATGTGTAAAATAAGGCAGTGTATACTTAACAGAGCAGAGATTCGTGTCATGTTTGCTCTTGGGGCATGAAAGTGGGAAAAGCAGCCCCATCTCTTCCTTTGAATTCATTCGAAATAAGAGTTCAACTTTACCTAATTGTCCCTTCAAGCTCCCCTTCAGTCAAGATCGCTTTGTAGGTAAAAAGAAGAAAAAAAGATCAAACTCTGCTTTGTATTGAAGATTTTTTTACACACATCTAGAAATGAGAAATGAAAAGAAAGCAAGGTGGGACGATGTGGTAAGGGGGAGAAAACAGATGGTGGGTGAATGTGTGTGTATGTGTGAGTGTGTGCTTGCCGGCTTTTAGGTAATATTGTGGTTAATAAGCACATTGCCCTATTACATTGACCAAAGATTGCCCCGTGTATCAATCCAGAAAGTGATGCGCTAACCTTGGAGGGCATATCAGAAGCTGTCTGGCAATACTATACATTTTGAATGACCATTGCTCTTGTGCTTGATTGAGTGAAGACAAACCACAATTGCCTCACCTTGGCATGAGAACTTGGGTGAAGCGCCAACCCAAAAACTGCCAATACTTTGAAATGTATGCAGATGCCATGCAGAATGGCCCAAGCGGTGAAACTGTGTCGACAGGTTTCCAAACTGAGGCAGTTTTTCGATTGCCTGCATCCTCTGGTGTAGAAGTAACAGGGGTGGAAATTAAACCATTAATGAATTAAACAATTGAAAAACAATGTTTTAAAATTACAACTCTGAGAGACAGTGAGGCACAAAAGCAATAATGTGTACAGAAAGCTTTGTTACAGATTGACTTTTATGTTAGAACTGATTGAAAGAGGTAATATTAATTCAAACAACAAAAGACACGAAACACAGCATGTATCAAAATAGATTTTCTAATTAGATGTTCTGGAAATCTGGATTAAAAACTCTTCTTTATCATCTAGCAGTTCAGTTTTATTGCAAAATCTTCCTCCTCCCAACAGTTGCCTTTGTTTGCTTCCTCCTCTAGGGGAAAGTAGGAAGAACAGACGAAACCAGGGGAAGCATCTAACCCAAACAAGCTTCTTAACCTGGCTCCAACTTTTTCCAATTTTTCCTATATCTTATTCCAGAGTCGTCTCTTTTCTTTGGCTTGTGTTGTAGAGCCAGTAGTGCTATATGCAAGGGCAGTAGTTCTCTTTACTGTCATTTTCTGGAGCCTGCATGAACAGAGCCGACATCTTTTGAATGCAGCATTGCTGTGTGGGATGTGTTGCAATAAGAGGAGACTCTGATTGTGGATAGCAGTAGCAGGCATGGTGGGGGTTGGTTCTGGGACCACAAAGCTGTTTCCAGAGTTTCCACCTAGTGGTTCAATTCTCGGTACGGCTTGCGTTTTGTGGCCTTACCTCTAACAAATCCCAGGAGAGATCCCCAAATTACCAACCCATACCATCCCAAACCTCTATTGGGGTGCCAGACATACTTCTCTGACCTCAGAAGGTGCAACACTGCAGTCCATTGATTGGCCACAGGAATCGTCACTTTCCCTGCATCATTAGCTGTATCTCTCCTGGCAGCACACAATCTTCTCTGAAACAAAGCTTGATTGTTCTTTGTCGCAAAGGACCACATGGCGGTCAGAAAAAAAGATGAATTGATGGATGTCTTCCATCATTGCTTTTCGACTACTGTGTTGTGTTTTTCTTCTTTGTTGGATTTATTAGAGGGGTACACTGTGTCAAACTGCTACGGTGTCACACTATTACATAACTGACGCCTCTGTTGGCATCTGGCTTACAAGCTGCTTGCCAAAGGGGGCACAGTTGGCTGTGGAAACACAAACAGGATCAGGCTTACCGATCCAACCCCTACCAAACTGGACTACTTGGTGGAAACAGGACTTAACTGTTTAGTTTCCCTGCAGTCCTATGGCTGGTGTGCATTTGATGACCCTATGATGTGCTGGCCCTCGCTGTGAGGAAGATTAGGGGCTATTGCTAAGTGATGTGAACTAGTAATAGAAGATAGTTAAATGAGGGCATGATGTGGTATATTTCTATTTTTTTCAGAGTTTATTCCTGTCTTGTGGGATTGGAGGACCCTTTGTTGCAGTGACCTTTGAAAGAACTGTTAAAATATGTGTGTAAGTCTCACAGTTTGAGTCTTCTGTGCAGCTTGTCTTGTTTTATATACGGCCATTTATTTTTTGGCAGAGTGAGTTATTTAAATTGGCTGTCATTATCCTGCAGTGAGTCACTCCAGATGACATGTGTCCCGTTGAGTCACATGGACTCATCCGCTAACCCTATTTCAAAAGGGCATCACCGATGATTGCACAGTTTTAATGATAGTCACAGTCTTTCTGGCAGCAAATTTTCTGAGCTGCTCTGAAAATGAGAGCTTCTTTTTGGTAAATTAAACCTCAAGATCCGTGCAGAGCAGATTTTACAGAAATTATGAACACAGAAATTCACTCCACAAAAACTATAAGAAGGAGAGCTTCACTTTTTCAACTGGCAACATGCATTAAGTAATATCTGTTACTACAGTCTCAGTTTCTCTTAAAAAGTGATAGCAATAGTTAATTTTAAAGGATAGTAGGTCTGAGACTCTGTGTAGGTGATTTGAGGCTAATATAAGGACTGGTTTTTAAGTGCCTATGGAGTTCAAATGACCCTCGCTCGTCCATCACCTTATACGGTTTGAGTAGCCAGGTCGGGCCTATTTAGCGTTCCAGGTTTGATAGTGAAAAAAGACTGATGTTAAAGTTTCCATTTACTCAGCAGAGCATTTCTCATGTCATTGCATTTCTGTGATAAATGATGCCTCAGCACTTCATGTGCATTTGTTTCCCATGACAGTGTGACAGTGAGCCAGCTTGCACGATACAACCTTGAAACTGATGAAGCTAAATGGAACTCAGCCACCCTTACTTCGATTGGTCCCCCTCTGTTTCACTGGGGTTTTGTGACCTGATCTATGTAAAGAAGAATCCATCTAGAATGTGCGCTTTAGTTGATTTGAATGGTATGAAACCAATTTTTCAACTTTGGTAAAATGTATCAAAACTTTCATGATGGTGTCACTTTGGCATTATCGTCATCCGTTTCCATTGAAATCTCTGCCATGATGAAATCATCTGTCATGGTGGAAATCAAAGTTTTTCATCTGAATTACTCATCACACTTTCACTGACATCAGCTTCATCACTGATTCAAGGATTTGGTAGGAAATGAATAATTCTTTTTGAATCTCTGATGTTAAAGTTGATAAATTTTACAAAGGCAGAAAATGTCTCTATCATAAATCATTATCTCAGACTAATGATCAAATCCTTCACTAAGTACCAATCACTGAAAAACCAGACATGAAGCGCTTTCAGTTTCTGTGTTAATGATAAAAGTTATCAAAACATATTTAATGTATTTAATTTCAAACACATTTCATGTTTAGGTTTTTTGTTATTTAATCCCTTTACTGTATCTCTGGCTCTGTCTCTTACTAACACTTATTCATACACATATAATTTTTATGGCTAATAGCTGTTGGCAAAGCAATCTGAGTGATAAACTGCTTCAAAGAGCTTTTAATTGGTGTCGGTTAATTATGCCTCCCAACTGGATTTTGTCCTTTGAGTTAATGAAGCTGTTGGGAGGTTTCTCTTCATATGTGTTGAAGTATTGTTTATGAATAATAAAAAACAACAACTTTGAACTCCATTATTTGTCTTTTGTTTGTCTACTGGTTCAAGCATTGTGTTCTTATCTGAATGTAATTTGCCAATATTTACTCAATTCTATTGTTTTTTTTCCATATAATCTAATTCAACGAACACTGTTAAGGTCTATGGCGATGTAACTTGAATGTTTATTTACCTTTTTTGCTAAAAAAAAAAAAGAAAAACGGCTTTATGCATGAACATGTCTCACACCAAGGTTTGGTACAGCAAACCGTTTGTGAGACACTGTAGTCTCCAAATTTCTGTTGCAAGGTATAGTCAGCAACTGCTCTCAATCTCCTTTTTTTATTATTATTATTTTTTATTCCAGGTTTACATATTATTTATACTTGGAACAGATTTGTTAGATGTGGAATAAAAAAAGCACAAGTATGTTTAAATTATTGTAAAATCCTCACTTTGTTCATCTAGAACTTGCCCAGTTTCTCTTTTTTTACCATTTCAAACATTCATAAAGTTTCTACAAGTTATTTTTAGCTAAGGAATAAAGTAAATGGTAGCTTGACGCCTCCTTTACTCTTCCGTTTGTGTCGTGTCTTTGTGGATCAGTAGATAAACGCTTGATATAGGTCTGCATGATATGGCCTAAACCAACATCTCAATATACGTAAGCTATATCGCTATATACATAACACGTAATTTGTCCTCTAAATCACTCTATAAATTTAAAATTCAACCCCTTGATGCATTAAATAATACCAGTGTAATGATTAAAGCAGCTCTTTCATTTGTATTTTTAAAATTTGTATTTGCAAATCCCAAACCAGTGACTTACGAGATGTGCAGATAACTTTTTTCCCCTCCTCTCCTAATACAAAAACACGCATGCCCAGGAGAGTTTTCTTGACGGGCGGGGGAGTGTGCTGCTTACTGTGACAGGAGCACCAGCAGAAAGTGAAGGAAGTGAAACTTGAAGAGACATTACATGACAATTTACATTTGATGGTCCTGATATAGTCATTTTATACATCTCACACGCAACAACCTGCAATGTATTGAGTATATACGATATGTCCCCCACCGCTAGCTTGATACTTTGAGTGGCTAATGAACAAAAGGATGTTTCTTTTGTGATGAAACGAGAGCCAACATGAGCAGCCTGATAGCCAGTTGGAATCCTATTTTCTGAACAAGCACTATCTTAGGCTGTCTCTTCTAAATCAACTGCAAGAGTTACATTTTTTAAACCTAATGAAGGCACATTTTGGACTGTAAAATCAGAAAGGCTGGATATTATAGAGAGTCCCAAAGGAATCATTAGATTTCCTGGTGACTCATACTACATGAAAATGAAACAATGTATTATTATAAATTATTAACTACTTTTTAAACACAGCCACTAAAGCCTGAGTGTGTTTGAACTTGAACCTGAAACATTCACTCATACAGATTACTAAACAAATACTAACACACTTTGTGAAATCACATTTGAGGCAGAGACTTTCTTGTAAATCAGATAAGGTGCAGAATCTTTCTGCAGCCAGGAAATGTTATTGTCGTTTTCTAAATTTGTGTTTTGCTGCTGGCTGGTTCAGCACTATCAGGCCCAGATGGAAGTGCTCCTCTCTGTCTCTCTTCAGGCCCATTAGTGTCAGACTTCGGGTTTTCAGCTCTTGCCAGCACCCATCTGTTTCTACATCCCCTGTCCACCCACCTCTTTTTAGACCTGCCACTGCCAGGAGTGTGTGTGGAGGAGGAGGAGGAAAGCAGCTCACAGTGACACAGACAGCTGACAAGTGAATGCAGTAGTGAGTGTGTGCGTGCACATGTGTATGTTGTGTGTTTGTGACAGTCTGTCAGTGAAGACCTGCCTGGCATTGCTCTAACCACAGTGGCAAAATGTTTCAGAGATTATGTTTAGCAGTAGAGTGGGTACTGGGGCTGTGCCCAAACTGGAGCTTCTCCAAAGCTAAA
Organism: Halichoeres trimaculatus; assembly: GCF_033239565.1. Lineage (NCBI taxonomy): Eukaryota > Metazoa > Chordata > Actinopteri > Labriformes > Labridae > Halichoeres > Halichoeres trimaculatus. Next base: position 11,676,165 of record NW_027437194.1, on the reverse strand, counting down.
TGTGATTTCATGTGCCAGTGGTTCCTGTCTTTGGTTATTTATCATTATTCTAAATGTAATGAATACACTGTACCTTGAGGTAAAAACAATATTATTCTTGGCACCCATCTCATTACATTACTGTCCAGTGCAACAGATGCCCATAGCTGACCAAACTCCTAAAATAGTCCACTTGTATGAGTAATGTTTCAGAGCTTTTACTGCTCAGGGGGCAGCTGGGATTGTGAGAGGAAATGAAGCAGCAGAGAGGGAGCATGACCTGCAACAGAGATGTCCAGACAGATTTAAACCAGGATATTGCACTCACACGGTCAACAGCTTTGGGCCGCAGGTTTTTAATATTTCTTGGTGTTTTTAATTTTAAAATAATGACTTCAAAACAAGTTCCCAAACTCTGTGTCCTGAGAAGTACTAAACTTATTTAGTATTGCAGAGAAAAAGGGAACCATATGAAAAACTATCATCACTTGTCATGATTTTAAAGAGTATTGTGACATTAACCCAGAAAACATGAGGAGGCAACAGTAAAACTGTGAGAATTTTTATTTAGTTAAAAACAGAAATTCACCATCAATCTCTTGATCCTTCCGATTTTCAGTTCTGAGATATTTTTTTTCCTCCTGAGCCTTTCTTGTGATCAAACTCCAGTTGTTTATAAACTTCTTTCAGTTGAAGTCACTGAAGCTCCACAGAGTCTTGACATTGATTTGAGAGAGGTCATACGACTATCTACCATCCAAAAGAAATTTGCAGAGATTGCCAGTTAAAATGTGTTACTCCTTTTCACTAATGTCATAGACAAACATTTCTATTATATAATGAAATGTACCCACATAAAATATTCACACGTCCATTTACACCTGAGTGAAGTAAATTTATATTTAAATTCATTATGTTATAAATCATGAAATATGTCATCCTGAATTTTGCTGGGTCACCCTTTGTGTAGCTTTGAGTTTGGACCCATTTCTTCTGCAAAACAAAATGAAAACATGGAGAGGCCCAAGTTAAAACAGTTATCCATTAAACTTCAGTGTTTCTCAGAACAGACTGTGTCCCATAGGGGCTGTGAGCTGAGCTGCTGACAACAAAGAAAGCTCATTTATAGGGTTTAGACAGCATCAGTGTCCCTAGTTTACAAGGCTCAAACTATCCTCAGAGGACTTTTAAATCCACATAAGCAGGTCACTAACTTAGAGACTGCCTTGTTGCAAATGCTTTAAGCATTTTAGTACCAAGTGAGTAGCCACTGAAAATGTCACAGTTGGACCAATGAGAAGAAAGAAAGAGTTAAAGGCTGCTAGCTGAGCCATTGCTCAGCTTGTTTCTGTTAACTTCTGGGCATCTGGTGGCTTTGAACTATTTATCCTGTCCAAAGAATTAAAAAAAAAAAAGCCAGCCTGTAAGGTAAAACATGTAGATTAACCAGCTGTTGTTAGGGATAACTTGTTGACAAAATACTCCCTTAACCCTCCAGCTTGCGATAGTGTCATCTCATGTTTTGTGGACAAGAACGCAGCAAGTAAAAATACAGAAACAATCTTCCTCTTTGCCTGAAATCCTTCTCATTCAGATTATAGTTTCAAATCTTTAAAGGAAACTGCTGTTTGGCCGAGGGATTAGTGATGGAGCACAGTGTGAGAGATTTGGTTTGTGAAAAGGGGTTGATTCATGCCTTCAAATGGCTCAGTGTATAGATGATTGACTGCGCTGATGTGGGGGCGTAGACTGATGTTTAAAAGGGTGGTGGCGTACAGGAAATGTCATCTCAATTGTGGATCCAGGGGAGAGAAAGTCAGAGGCAGGGAGATGGAGTGAAATGTGGAGGAAGAGACTGTGTTTAGATTGGTTGTGTTGTGTGTGTGGATGTGCTGTAGCTGCTGGAGTTAATTTTCTGCATAGCTGAGCACTGAAAGCATGAAAAACAGCTGCAGATCGCGGTGTGCTCATAAGACAGAGCAGCACTGCAGGATGCTGGTAGGGTTGCCTGACAGGATCTGGATACCCTGCAAAGGTTGCTGCAGTACTGTGATCTCGGGGGCCTTTGAATTCCCAGAACAGTTTCATGGTGTGTTTGGACGTGCAAGTCATATGGTCAGAGAGACAATGGGTTTTTTTCACTCATGAAACACCTGTGACAACGGACATCAGATCAATAGAAGTCATTATTTATTCTGCTTTATGTGTTCTCACACATTTCACGGTGTCCGCGCTGCACCTCATCAAGAGAATTAAACACACTGATGGGAATAGAAGTCACCTGAGCTGAATGAAACGGTCCTCTGAACAGAATTCAGATATAATAGTATCTCAGATCATGCAATCCCAATTCCCAAAAGTTGATTCATTGTGTAAAGTGCTAATTACTACAGAGTTTGATGGTCTGCAGATTATTTAAACCCTTTATTTAATTGAATATAACAAAGAGAAAACATAAAAAACCTAATAACCTTTGGGAAAGAGAGACCAGCCTCTGGAGTTTGAAATGGGAAAGTTGTCCCATTCTTGTCTGATACATAATTTCAGCAGCTCAATAGTTCAGTTCTCCTTTGAGATATTCTCCATCAAACTTTTCCCACAAGTTATAGAAAAGTCAGAATGCAGGCAGACCATGGGTATTCATGCATCACTGTCCTATCAGGGATACTTTGTTTAACCTGTGCACATATAAGAAGCTGGTGTACTCTCAATAAAATTACTTATAAAAAAGACTCAGTCCATCCAAAATGCGCTCTGTCCTATAGAGATCACTCACGGTTCCTCATCTATAGGTACCCCCTACTGTTGTAGCCACAAACCTGTTTTTGTAGGTGATTTCCACTTCAGTCAAGCCTGTCTAAATTGCAACTTGCGGACCTGAGGATCATGGCAATCCAGTATGGTATTGTAGCTTTGTGTCTTTGGTCCACACCAAAAAAAAGTTGGATTAAAAATAACCCAATTGGGCTGTTTTGTAAACCAACCACTGTGTCATAAGTAGTTGGTAGTTGGTTATATTAACCAATATGTGCATAAAAAAGTTGGTTCCATTTAACTTCTTCTCTGACATATTCTAAAAAGCTGTGACAAACTGACAGTCAGTTTATGCTGCGGAGCACAGCCAACAGGTCTGTGCACAGATAGTCAGTTAATGACATATTTAGTGTGTTACTTGTGTTCCCTGCGCAAAATTGCAGCATACATCTGGCTCCCATGTCCGTTGCGATCCTTCCTCACTTATGTTTACAAAATGCTGCCACAACAAAATTTATTTTGCCAATACCATTGTCTCAAAATGTAAAGCAGCAGTTATTTGAGTTTGGTTACAGAGAACATTATATTGATTGATTAATTTGAAAGGTGCTAATATGTTTGAGCGCTCTGCACACAGAGCCTGGTGTGGTGTTTGGTTGGCGGAGCATGTTTGTTGATGTGATGACATGTGACGTTGAAATCACAAACAACCCAGGTGCTGGGTCAACAGGTGTATGTTGGGTTGAGGGATTTTAACTCAGCACTTGAAAAAATAGATGAGTCTATAAAATAACCCAGCTGTTTTTAGTGTGTAAAGAGATTATTCAAGGTTCTTTTTGAATAGATACTGTAGATAATTGAAATCTCCAATAGTTTGCAATGTTCTGGGAAACTTGTCTGAAATCTTTTAACTATTTGCTCATGTAGTCTCTCCCTGGGTGAAGGGGCTTTTTCCATCTTAACTTCCAAGACTTTCTTTTGCGTATTTTTTTTCCTATGTTAATATTTCTGCAACCAAATATGAAAAATGTGGGTTTACAAAGTCCCCGCGCTCGATTTTACCACCCGTCAGGCTCCTCTATGGTATGACATAAAGATTCTTCACTTTGTGCACTTGAGCTATTCAACAAGTTTTATCTGAATGCAGACCATGACCAAGAGTTGATATTTGCCAACCAAGCTCTGAACTTTTCTCTCTCCACCAGAGTAAACTCAGCTCTGAACAGCAGTGAGGTTTGACAACATGTTTCCTTAGGGGAAGGTTAGTCTCAAAGCTGTCAGGTGGAAGCATTAGTGCTTATGGATTGGCAGCAGTGAGTTCTCTGACTCTGCATTGTAAGGAGAGCAGAGTGAGGTGAGTACCGAAGACTTAAATACAGTACGTTTTCCTTAAGCTGAGCACAATGCATCGAAAGTCTTTCATGTGTGAGGAGCAGCAATCTTGAGGTCTGTGCCTGAACTTGCCTTTAGGCTTAGTAAACAAGAAAACCTTCAAAATGTGAACATTTTTTTCCTTTTAATACTGCTGTTATGTTTTTCCTGAAAGTTTAAAAAGTCGTATGATGTAAACCTCACAGCCTCTGGTAGCTTTGACTTCTAATTTCAACACTATCTATTGCAATAATCATAATAGTTTAATCTGAATGTGGTTCAAACAGAAATCACTTCCTGATCAAGAAGGATGGTTTAATCTTCTTGATCTGATGAGTTTCTCTCTTTTTATTTATTTTTTATTGTTTTTTGTTGATTTTGCTGCTGTGGATAGAAATGTTGTAGTTTTTAGAAAAAAAGTTGTGTCTGCACCTGACACACACACTCTCTCAAACATTCGGTGGTAAAGCAACTGTGGGAGTTGTTCAAAAACCAGAAGAAGGAGCAGCTTTATCCTCATGCTGTTTTTTGCACACTGAAATGGCAGAAAACTCTCACATAAATTCATTAAGATTGGATGATTTAATGCTTGATGCACACAAACGGATCACTTCATTAAGCGTTCATGCAGACAGCGAACATAGAGTCTCAATTTAGAATGATTATCAGTGTGTCAAACCATAGCTTCTGATTACAAATTCTCCTTCAGGGGAAACTTTAATGCTAACTGTTTTTATGCACCTGTAAGGAATAGCAAATGGGTAACACGACTTGGTTTTGAGGAAATGTTTCATACCATTAGACAACAAGAAAATAGCAAACTTCTACTCAGCTTCTTCTCTGGTTTTTCATTAATACTATTTGCAGTAAGACTTTTTTTCTACTGTTGTTATGAAAAACCTGTGTTTGCTGTCAAAGCATTTTTTCCCTCATGAAGACTAAAGCTAATTAGAAACTATAAAGTGTAGTGCAGTTGTTTTAAAAAGGCCTCTTGTCCCTGTGAGAGGATTAAGATATTTGTAAGTGCCACGTTTGTCTCCAGCTGATAAAATGTTGCCCCTGAATGAAGCAGGAAATGAGACAGATAATAATCAAACATCTAGGATCCGAGAGCCTGTGGTGTATATCAGTGTTGTCTTATTTCCTGGAAGATTAAGCACTTAAAGTCTGGATGACACAGCATGGGAGAAAAGTTTAAATTATAGACTGCTTTGGCATCTCTCTGCAGGAGTGCAGGGATGTAAATTTCTTCACATTGAAAGTGAATTTAAGAAAAAAAATGGTCATGGTCTTAAACATTTTCTACAAAGGCAATTATTAAATGATATTAGCTGCCAAGTTAAACCTTATACATTCCCCTCCTTTTCTTCTTGTGCCTGTTATTACTTTACTTATTGTGTCATATCTCACCAGTCAACATTCAACCATAAATGTGAGACTGACAAGTTTGAAATCAATTGTCTTGATGGTACATGATTAAGATGAAGAGTACTGCAATTATTTAGTGATTACACTGATTAGGTATGGTCAGATTGGCATTGTGTGAACATAATTCCATCTGAATTAAGAGATCAGTGCCTTTGAGTTTTGAAGCTGCTCCTGAGAACAGTTCTTCTGACTAGTTGTCACCTTTGTATCATCTTCTTTTCTTCATCAGCAGATTAAAAAAAAAACAGCCTCTTAATTTCATTTCCATATTTTCCAAAACAGTACAGCACATGAATTTACTTATTACCCTCTTTTGATTATATAAAGATTATAAGTTAGATCCAGCAAGAGGCATGACAGAGTTGACAGACAGCAGGTTGTGTTGCAGTATGCCAGGTGGTTGCCTCATGAGAAGACAAGTTCATATTTGGAGACTTAATAATTTTCTTTTTTAAATGAAATCAAGCTGTTCAAGAAGACATTTGAATGTATATACATATATATATATATATATATATATATATATATATATATATAAAATATATATATATATATATATATATATATATATATATATATATATATATATATATATATATATAGATAGATAGATAGATATATAGATATAGATATAGATATAGATAGATATATATATATTGATAGATAGATAGATAGATAGATAGATAGATAGATAGATAGATAGATAGATAGATAGATAGATAGAGAGAAAGTGGTACCAGGTGATTAAAACAATTTATCTAACTAATTTCAGGATTTTGAATTAATTAATCTAAATAGTCACATTTTAATCTCATATCTCCTTCAGGTCCCCAAATAAAGAATTTGTGTTTGCCGCCATTGACATCTATAAAAGCAGGGTCTGGTGGAGCTTGTCAATCAAACTCATGCTTGTAAACTACTGTGGGTAAGAGCGGCGTGCTCTTTGGATGAGAGATCAGCATGGATATGAGGAGAAGATGATTAAAGAGGCACAGTGAAATGCTGCAAGTTAGAAAAGTTCAGGCATCTCACACTCGAACTGAGGATGTGTCGCGGTAGTTTAGCGAGAAAGAGCAGCGCGGTTGTGAGATAAGATGACGGAGAGCAAGGAGAAGATGAAGCGCCCAAGACGAACATGGTCAAAAAAGCACTTTTTTGGGGGGGGTAAAAAACCGAAAGAGAGACACAAAAGAAGAGAGTCCACTCTTCCTAGGTAGTTTTGGTATTTACATAGTCACAAAAATCATTATTTGGGTCTTGAAAGATTGGTCAAGATGCACTAAAAAAAGGTTGGCAGCAAATGACTTAATTGCTTTAATTCTAACGGGTTAAAGCGACAGCCCCATATACATATATATACATGGCGAGTGTTGATCTGCTCATGGTTAATATAGGACAAATGTCCACTGCCCTATTTAAGCTATATTACATCAAGATTAAAATGTAGAATCATTGTTGTTACGTGCTTCTTTTGCAGTGAAATTTTGATTGTAGAAGCAGCATGGTGATCACAGGCTGGACACAGGTGGGAAATCTGTGTTCAGAGCTGAGAAATGCAGCATTATTCATGACCATCTGTCCCACTCGGCTGTATATTAATAGGCTACGACCCCTAAGTATCCTCCATAGACCTGGTTGGCATCAACTCCAACTTACTTTTGAGCAGTAGTTATTTATTGATGCTGACTGCACACTCCTGCCTGCTCTAACGGCCTGGTGCTGACCTCATAAAAAGCATCAGCATGTTCATAAACTCATGTTAAATTAAAGCACTAAATGGCTTTTAACTTGCAAGGCGCATGGGGAACAGCGATCCCATTAAGGAGTTCCAAAAACAAGCGCTTGTTCTCTCTCTAAGCTTTTTGTTTCACTGATGCAGCTTTACCCTGTCACAGTCTGTCATGTCTCTCTTTTGAGCTGGTTCTTCTGAAAGTAGATCAAGCGGACTTTGACAGGATTCTTGGAAGAGGCTGATCAGACTTGTTTATTACCTGACTGCTTATGTAATGTTTGGTTTTCCCTGGGCTTCTTATCCTGAGTTTAGAAGGGGAAAGGAGTGCCTGACTGCTTGGATTTCCCTTTTCCCCTTTGCTGTGGCTGGCTGATTTAGAGTGACGAAGGGAAATGAAAGGAAAGAGAGATGGAAATGAACTGACTGCTTTGAATTTGTAGGTTCAGCAGAGGCATTCAGTCATTCACAGGTATTGATTACTCTCTGGCATTAGGATGTGGATATGCTACAGTAAATATATATGCAGATAGACTGTCTTCAGAAAAAGAATGATTGTACTTAAGGCCTTAAATTAATAAACTATTGAAAATATGTCATCGACTTGTGACTGATGGGTGATGTTTTGGTTGCTTGGTGCAACTGCTTATATGTGCATTAGAGCTCTATGTCTGCAAAATCTAAACCAGGCACAGACTGGGTGGCATGATACACTGAGTCCAGCATTTCCTGTAAAACATCACTGTGCTAAATTTTCAGATAAAAATCCTGCTTTTATGGGTTTTTCTACAGGCAGAACAGAGGAAACTTGCTCTGAACCCAAATTTCCCATTCAGCTTCTTTTATATTCTTAGTATGATGATTAAAAGGCAATATCCAGGCACGTTTTGGACTGTCCTTGTAAATCTGGAGAAGTCATCATCTTAGCCTTGTTGGCATTTACAACCAGTCTTGATTTACACAGATTTGTGCGGCTTAAAAGCAGAATGGGGGTATGAATGTAATCATCTCGTCAGCATAAGAACATAATGACATTTTATACTAATTATTGCAACTTACAAATGTACTAAGACCCACAATGGACCCTTGAGGTGCACAATTTTTATATTCACATTAGTGCTGTCAAGTGATTAAAACATTTAATCAAATAAGTCACATGTCTACTCTGTGATTAATAATGATTAATCACACATTTCCCCTCAGTCTGATAAAGTGTATAGATTGAATCTATCTATTGAAATACAAAAATGACTTGAATCTTTTTTTAAATAAGTGCTGTCAAATGATTAAAACTTTTAATCATATTAATCTCAAAGTTGCTCTGGATATTAACCAGTTTTAATTTTGTTAGAGCAAACAAACTCAAGCAAGAAGGATATAGTTTTGGAATTAATGTGTTTAAACACCGTTAACAGTTCATGTTAACAAAAAACTTTATGCTGCTCGATGGAGACTTGTACAATGCATTATGAGGCAACTTGAAAAACCTCTGTAAAAACTGTGTCCATCTGTGGTAATTACAGGTCCAGAATTTTTTGCAATTACTGAGGCCCTGACGATCCATGAGGATGCTTTGTCACAAGCTGCTGGATGCAAATACTTTTTGTTGGTCAACTATTCTGTTTTTTTGTACTCAAATCTTGTGGTGCTTTTCCCAGCTCTCTGTCTGCTATAGGAATGAGTATGTGTGTGTGTGTGTGTGTGTGTGTGTGTGTGTGTGTGTGTGTGTGTGTGTGTGTGTGTGTGTGTGTGTGTGTGTGTGTGTCTGTAAATGCACGCATGTGTTTGTGTGTCTGTGAATTCGTTGGGGCAGAACTTTGTCAAGCATGAGACAGTGCAAGGAGAAATGTGAACAAGACGATGTACAAATGACACCTCGTCAACTAAATTAGATGCGTAACATCAGGTTATTTAGTCAGTTGAATAAAAAAAAACAAGGTTTAGATCTGATTTATGAGAAAGGTAGCTAATTCACTTCTGCAGTGATCTGGTGCTATATTGAAAATGAAATTAACTGCCACCCCTATATAACGGAAGGGGAAACACTGGTGTTTACACATGCAAGGTACAAAATGAGCATCCATGTGTGAAGAGGATCTGTCATCCATTTTCTCAAAACACTCCAAGAAATCTGTGTTGTGTTCACGCTGTGTCATTAGCAAACATAAGAGCAAGTGTTCCTCGAAAAGTAATGAAGTTTGTCTCATTTCAATCTGCAGAAACACACCAAACCCAAAGCGAACCTCTTTAAAATGATGCACAGAGTAACGGTTCATACACAGGACCCTTTGGTTATTTCATCGTCCACTGGCTTGTATTATTGTGTTGCAGTAATTCTCTGTTATGTTGTTTTGTTTCCAGTATCACATGACGGCACTGCTGTGCACATGAAAGGTGACCTGAAACACATTGCATACATGATGCCTGTGTGTGCGTGTGCCTGCCTGGATAAAAGAACTATTAAGCAGGCCTGTTATTTATGTAAGCCTGTGTACCTGAATATTTGGTCTGTGTGTTTGTGTGTCCTTTTTTCATGTGTGTGGTAAATGTCATTCTGCTTGGTGATGTCAGACCCCAGGGGACCTCTGTGGTTCCAGCTTGCTATTTGACAGGCATGTTGATGAGAAGCCTGCAGCTGTGTACATCCTCACTACTCACTGGATGAAGGCCACTCTAGGTCTCAAACCGGTTAGAAACTGAAAATTAAATCTAAAAATATCCAAACCTTCATTCAGGGTGAGAGTTAAAAACTTTGCAGATCAAAACAACATTTACCATGTAAAGGAGGCTCATCTTGGTTACATTCTTCTTGGATTTTCCTTTATCTTTAGATGTAGTATAAATAAGCCTTACATTAGTGTTGGGGTATTGTGATTGATTGGGCTTGTGCTGAGATAACCACACAGAAGACTAGTGCATCATCATACATGCGTTTGTCTGCATGTTATTAAATGGTTAAATTGGTCAATATAAAAATTAGGGCTGTCATTTTAACGCGTTAATTAGATTAATTAAGTACACCGCAAATTAACGCGTTATAAAAATTAATGCAGATTACTCTGCATTCCAAACCCACGGGGTGTTCAAAGACGCACTTATTTTCAAATGTCTGGCGTTTACAAACCGTTTGTCCTCCTTGGAAAAAGTGGTGTTCTCGTCAGATTTTCAAATTTCCGACGGTCCCTGAATGTTTCATGATGTCAGCAACATGCTTTAAACCGAGGAGGGTGATTTTTGGGGGACTACCGTCCACATCTCGTTTATTCACACGTCCTTTTTGAAAATCTGCAGAAAATCAACCGTTTGCTCTAGCTCAATTCTTTAAACAGATAATTCTACACTTCTTCTACTTTACTGCATTAAAAAAGCCCTGAATGATCAATATTTGTCCTGTATTTAAATCTAAAGAATTCTTTGAAAATTTGCTTCCATCTTCCTGGTGTCTTGTTTCAGCTTGGGGCTGCTCTGCACCAATGAGCAACAGTTTGTGTGTTCAGAGCATGTAAAGCTGAAAATACTTCACTTTTCTTTGATCCAAGACTTGAGTTAGGTGTTTTGTACATAGTTCCTCACAGTTTTTAGCCTTTAGCCCCGGTTCTCCTGACCTCATAGAAGTATAGAAGTTCATATTGCAGTGAAAATTGAGTCCACATGGAGTAAAAATGTGAACAGGAGCAAAAAACGTCCTAAAAGTCAAATCAGCTTATCTTAGGTGCAGGATTGTGTAGATTTTGTAAAGATAGAACCATAACACTTTTTTTCATGTGTTCCCTATGCCTCAGGGTACCTAAAAATGTGTTGTATATATTCCCACCTTATTTTTAAATGTTTTTTTTTATGTCTTTTGATGTAATTTTAATGTCCTGGAATTCAAATTCTTTATTTTGGGACCTTAAGCAGATGTGAGATTAAAATGTGATTAATTAGATTAATTAATTACAAATCCTGTAATTCATTAGATTATTTTTTTTAATTGCCTGACAGCCCTAATAAAAATACATACCACTCCATGTGATCTCACTTTTTAACATCTGGCACCTGAAGGTTACTGTCACTATTACTGTATTCAAAGTAATTACTTTCTAATATGCAAAGTTTCTGAATAACACACTGAAGAGTATGGTGTTAGTGATACTGCTGGCTTATATCAGAGGTTATTGAATTAAAAATAACAAAGTAACAGTAAATATAAAAGCACATTCATCATCAAGAATTAAACATGTTTTTGTTTTGTTCAAGGTTTTGCACAACAGTTGTATTCTGCGGATGTTGAACTGTGCATCACTGGTGGCAACACTGTTCAAAAGTAATCTTAATTTTACTCCCAGGTCAAGCTCCTTTGTCTAATGTGTTGATAAAAAACAAACAAACAAAAATGTTCTTTGATAATAAATTGGAAATAATTGTCACTGCTCTATTTGCATAACCATAGTAAGCAATGCTGGGGTTTTTTTTCTATTTGCAGACAAGACACGTGCAGAAGTATAAAATCTTCTTCTCAGGGCGTTACTAATGAACTTGGCACTAATAAGATACATGGCACTTAATGAGATTCCACTCATATCACGTTAGGCAAATAGGTAAGTATTTGATTTCCCTGCTTTGAGTTGATACTTTGCAACAGAGGAACTATTGGAAAAAGATCACATGTTAATGTACAGTGTGCATGCATATTTATATAAATGTATAAATAGTTTGACTATTTATACTTGTTTGTAGTTCAGCAGCTCGCAGGCATGATACAGTTCTCATCCAGGTACACCAAAGGAAACTGTGCCGCTTCCACCATCCTTTGAACTCCCCACACACAAAGAAACTTGCTTGAAAACAAAAGTAAACACACTCGTAGACGCAAACACAGGAAAACACACACAGGCAGTGCCTCATGAGACTATCTTTCACACTGTTCAGACATGCAGCTGAGCCTGCCTGGGTGCTGTAGTTCTGCCTCTCCATAATTCATGTCCCTGGCCTGCAGATGTGTCTCTAAAGGAAATGAGGACGGAGGTAAAAAGCCCAAACAGAAACTATTACTTCATTTATGTGCCGTGAGATGGTCTGTTGGTTAGAGAGGATGGCTACTGGCAGAAATTGCATGTCTGATCTCTTAATATGTTTATCTCTTCAGCTGAGAATGCATGTGTGCTGTCTGCAGAGAATGTCCTGTAGAGTCAGATTCAACCTTTCTGTGCTGCTGCTGTGTAAAATACAGGTAGCAGAACAACATTTTTAACAGGTTGGGACAAAATGTAATTTATGTTGATAATCCCCTATGTTATTTTTTCAACCAAGAGAAACCCTATATTTAAATAAAAGGAGTAGGAAGTACATCAAATATTAAAACTGAATTCTTTTTATGACAACTTTTTTGAAACATCTTGTAGGCAGAGTGTCTTTATGAGCTTATATGTCTAATAATATATATTTATAGATATATATGAATATCCTGGTTTGCATTTTATATATTTTTTCCCATTACACATACTGTTTAACTGATTCTATTTCCTTTTTTTTTTTTTTTTTTTTACATTTTGACTTCAGAGCAGGTGAAAAGGTTTCTTTTTTTCTGTCTGCAGTTGCTGCTGTTTATGGGGTTTTGTAGCATGAGGGACTTTATGACCAGAAGTTCCAGGAGCTTTAGCTTTTGACCTTTCATTTCTGTAACTACTCTTCCAGGAACTAATTGACCATCTAGAAGGTACTACACCCCAGGCAGTGTCAGTTCAAGGGGTGAATCAGTTGCCCCATAACTAATTTTGGACCCTAGTTCCTACAGTCAACAAGCACATAGTACCTCCAAAAGACCCTGGTTCTTGCTGTTGGAAAGCAACTATAGACTCTACAATTCATGGACTCAACCTCAGTGACAACACCCACTGATATTTTAAGGCATTGTTTTGAAGCTTATTGTTGGTGAGTGCCACTTTGAAAGCTGACTGAACCAAACATTTAACCAAACTACAAGCAACGAGATGAAGCTAAAGCAAGCCTAGCCTCCACACCAGCAACCCACACACACACACACACACACACACACACACACACACACACACACACACACACACACACACACACACACACACACACACACACACACACACACACACACACACACACACAGAGCATGTGTTGTGTGAAAAATGTTACTTTCCAGGCTGTAAACACATTGCTTTTTGCTTTAAAGATCAGTTTTTTTGAGTGGGTGAGATGTTTTTTTGGTACTTCTGGAGCTGGCTTCAAGCAGATAGTTTATGAATTGCAGGTTTTGGCACTCCCACGGCAGCTTCCTTTATGGCCTTTTTATTATGGTTTCATCATAGTTTGCTGTTTCAAACCAAAGCGTCTATCTCATCATATGTTACCAGGTGTAGCCACTTTGACTTTGTTCTCAGCATGATCACAATTAAACCCACTCATTGTTGTTACTGCTGTAACCCTGCTTAAGTTGTCCTCGTAGATCTTCCATTAAGGGTTCGTAGCTGATGGCGTAATGGTCAATGAAGGCTTCCTATGTGATAACATAAATGTTTGTGCAATTTTCTGATGGCTCCAGGCGGTGCTCTGGTCTTAACACAAAGGTACTTTGTGAGTGCTGAAAAGGTGATTTGTGGCCCCAGGCACAAAGCTGGCCAATGTAAAATGAGACAACCCTGTAATTAAATAGTGTAGTGATGACCACTCAGACATCAGAGTAAATGTTAACAAAGAGAAATAAAAGAGCTCTGCTTGGACCATGAACATGGGCTGTATGACTGTGTTCATTGTTCTTTTGTTTAAAACGTTACCCTGTGCTATTTATCAGCTCCAAATGACTCTTTCATTTTTCGCTTTGTTAATAATAAGGCAGTCTCATCAAAAATAATTGCACATGCTTTTAGAAACAGGAGCTATGCATGCAGCTGTCCTAAGTTGCATAATACAGACTGGAGAGAACTCTGTTTATTAACAGATGAAAAGAAGCAAAAAGAATGTGGCTTCCTGGAGCAGAGATTGAGCAATGTACCTGCATCCACTGGGCTCATTATCTGTCCTCCCTTTCTCTCACCCTCTGTCAGTAAATATAAGTGAAGGATGTCAGGCATCTGTGTCCTAGAAGAGGCGTCATAAATAACAAGCAGTGAGAGATATGGTGCTCAATACAGGAGGAATGTGAGGAAGGAGAAGAAGTATGGAGGGCAAGTTTGATTGATGAGCTAGTATAAAGAAATGAGTGGGGGGCTGATTGATTCGTGGCAGTTCCAGCAGCCCTGATACGCCTTCTTTTTAAGCATTTCCAAACAATGAAGCCTCCACGTTGGCCACCCTGTAATTGGGGTTTATTAACCAACTTGATATTCTGTTTGACATTAGTACAGCAATGAGAAGAGATGTGACACACAGTGTAGAGGTCCAGAAATGTCAGATGTTTGATCAAAGATTTACGTCTGTGATTTTGAAGCAACAAAATCTTTATGCTTTCAAATTATTCCATAAATAACTTTGATGAAGAAAATCTTCAACCGCTTTGACTCCTCAAGTCAAATCAGTCTGCATCACCCACCATCATATATTCAGGGGTGTGTTCATACTTCAAGACTGGGTCGGCCCAACTGTGCCACTGACAGTTACCTTCAGAAAAGCTTACTACAAATAGAATCCAATCACAATCCAACTTTGGATAGCAAATGGGATGGCCAATCAGATTTTCAAATTTCTTGGTCCAGGTTCTTGGAAAACTTCCCATGGGAACTTTCACAATATTATGTAACTGCATGTACCTGGTTATATGTATCACTAATAAGCGTTTTGGTTTGTTGTAAGCAGATATGCATACAAAAGGCCAAGTACAATACCTTAAAATGACATTATAAATGAATATCGGTATAGAAAATTTTTTCCAGAGTTTAACTGTCATGAATAAAGGCATAAATATTTATTGTAGCGAGCCTCTTAGCCTCTAACACTTGAATGTGTCCAAATCCAGAAATGTGGTCTCAGTGGAAATGCTGTCGGTGCGCAAAGTAGTGATTGATGATGCTAAAATTAGCTTGGAATTGTTTGCACATGTGATTCATGCTACACAGTTGAATTTACATTTAATTGTGTTGTTTCAGCCAATAAAAGTTTTGAAAACCTCAGTCAAGCAGGAAACAAGAAAACACAGATAATTATAAAATTTTTCTGCCAAATTTTCTTGAAAAATTCTGAAAAGTTCAGTTGAGTTTGCGACAACAAAACCCTAAAAAATTTCCAACATTTTTAAGCCAAAGTTTCCATGGAAATTTTTAGGAAACTGTCCTGAAAATTACTGGAAATTTTCCACCCCTTCCCTAAAACTACCCAACAGTTCAACGCTATGAGATTCCATCTGGACATTGGGGCGGTTGAAACTTTTTCAGTTTACTGTGTAGTTAATCACATGTACAGTAGCAGAGCAGCTAGAGTTGGGGGGGGGGGGGGGGGGGGGGGGGGGGGGGGGGGGGGCTGCACAGTAGCTTTAACCAAAAATAAAAGTCATCGTATTTCTAGTGTTGGCTTGCAAGTTTGCTAGACTGAACTATGGCTCTATCTGATGGCCTGTATTGCAGCAGAAACTGTGGGTGGGAAAAGGCAATTATAAAGCTATAATAGCACATTGTCAACACTAATTACATCTCATAAAGAAGCAATCAGCTGTAGAACTGAAATATTCAATATGAGAGTTTCCAGGGTCTGGATCTCCTTTCAATGGCAAAGTGATACTCACCTCTCTGCTTAATTCTTCTACATGTCAACCTCTCCTGTGATATTAACGAACATGAGTCTCACAGGTGAATTACAGAGATGAACATAATAACTCCTTTAAGTGATGAATGAAAAAGACTGAGTGTCTCTTTGCAGGTCAAAGTAAAGATGAGGAGAGCATGCCATCACTCTTAAAAGAACCATATATTGAATTAATCTTTGAAGTCTTTCTGGTTTAATTCAAGAAATGGAAATGTAGTAGTTACGTGATATAAACTGCCACTGATGACCAAATGAAAATGGGCTTATCTTTAGGTTTTCTGCACTCTTAAAGCTCTGGTGTGTTGTATGAACACTTACAACACCAAAAGTTTTTATTTGAGAAGCTTCTTAAATCATATTTCTGCGCCTAAAAACTTTGCAAGGCAGCACATTAAGATCTGCTGATTCCAGTGTTTGTACCAACCTTTATCATGTAGTGTTTGAGCCGGGCTTTTAAAATTCTCACTCTTATCTGTAATAAACAACACTTTTTGACAGGCCTATGCGTTTTTCGTATCTTCCCTGTCAGTTTTAAGGCCGGCATAAATCTTCCCTATGTTGGTTTTAAGAAGAAAAAGTATCTCAGCTCTGAGTCTCTTCAGTCATTTTGTCACCATCTTATGGATTGACTTCCTGGAATGTGATAAAAATGATGGCAGATGATACGAGCAAAAAGTAGGACAGGCAGAAGTAATTATTGGTCTTTATAGGAATCTGTTAATCACCACACTTTTAATCTATTCCTAAACTATATATCATTATTGCCTACTGGAATTGTTTGTTTTGCTATGTGTACATGTGTGTGTGTGTCTGTGCAGGTGGTCAGGATGGGAGGTTATTTAAATTAAAAGAGAAACGCAGTGAGAGATAGATTGAAGAGCGGAAGGATTAGTGGAAGATGGCTCGGGTCGTGCATTGTGGATGTTTCCCTCCAGCTAATCCCCGTGATTGATGACTTGCTTCCATTAAGTCTCTGTGTTGGCTGCCTTGTCAATTACTCATTAATCCCCCTGAGTGTTTATATTATTTGTTCCTATACTACTCTCTATGTTGAACAAATGTGCATGTGCAGGCTCGGACATGTGCCAGGATGAGATTTACAGACAGAGAGACGTGGAAATCTGTGTCAGTATTCATACAGCAGTGTGAGATTTTCTGCATCTGGATTGCATCCTAGGGTTAAGAGTAATTTCCTTTGTGCAGTGCCAGTCATGTTTTTTACCCTGTCTGTGGGAGAGTAGCTGTAACAAAATGTACACAAATGGAAAATATGTGGTACAAGGTGTATATTGGAGTGGAACTTGAGGTAAACAGAAGGTATTTACTCCTGTTTCTGTTCCAACAATGCACACAGTGTAGCAGAATGAGCGTCTGTTCCCAACCGGCTGACTTACCCGCCAAACTCATGTAGACCTTCGTTAATTAATGTGAGCGCATGTCAATTTTTCTCTCAGTTTACTTTGTGCACAAGAGCAGAAATAGCAAACAAAGAAGCTGTCTACCAGGCTTAAAGAGAGATGTTACAGATTGAAATCTTTTCCGTATCCATCCCTAGAAAGCTTTTTTTTTTCTAAGGAAAAGTAATTCTTCTATTTTCACTGATACATTTACGTCTTCTGGGATGCAGCTTGGCATAATCTGACTGGGTTGGGAGCCAGTAAGAACTTTAAAGGTCTCTCGTCTCAGCAAACAGCTTTGTTACAAAATACCAAAAATGGTCCCTTAACCATTGAAACATATTGTTATGGATGATGATACATTTAATAGTCCTTTGGTTGATAATCAGCTACACCGAGTAAAGTAAAAAAGGCTTCATTCAGCTACTTAAACATCCTGGAACATGCAGACTTTAAATTTCAGAGTTTCCAAACAGAGTAATTACTGAAAACATGACTATCTGATTTCAAAGATGGACAAAAATTTGTAAAAGTTGTCTTATGATAATTGTGTTGATGATTTTTTTTTCTGTTTTTGTTATCATACAATATGATTAGTTTTGAATTAGTTTAGAACAAAAACTCTAAATTTTTAAATGTTAAGAAAACTTAAACATTTCAAGTTCTTAAGGTTGCAAATGAACTAGTTTATAAACTTGTAGTTTTCCACTTTATAAACTCACAGATTTATAAATTAATGAAGTCATAAATGGTGTCTTGTAGTACATACCCCATTTGAAAAGCTCAGAAACGTATTGAACCATAACCATCTATTTCCTTGCAGCTGCCTGCTGTGGTTAATTTCCTGTTGGATTAACTCATTCACATCCTCCAGATCAGTGTGCTGCTTTCTCCTGAATAACCACGGTTTACGGCAAAGTCTTTTCAAGGTCTGGATGTTTATAATAATGTGATGATTCTGGGCTTGTTTTATCTCCTTATTGCTGAGTCCAGGTAGGAAGTGAGAATTGATAAGGCTGTCATGTGTGTCTGTGATGTAGTGAAATGGGCAAAGGGAAACTTGTCAATAATGTACAGATCTGAAGTCTTCTTGTAAATGTATGACTTTTTGAACTTGAAAATTTTGGGTTTGATTTCTCACAGATTTATGTCTCCAAAAACTCTTTTTTTTAACTCTTCTTTTTTCTCAAAAATCTACCACTTTATAATCTCAGCAATATTGAAAATTTCCTCTTTTTTTTTTACCTTCCGAAGCGGCCCTAATTTACTGTCCTAGCTACCAGTTGTGGACTTTTTGCTGTGTTTTATCTTTAGTTTTTATTGAACCAGGTTGGACCCGTTGAGATTAAAAACCTTTTTCCAATGGAAACCTGGCAATGACAGTCAGCAGCAAAAGAATACTAAGTTACAGACATACACAGTATAAGTACTATAACAACTGAGTGATTTGATTTTATGAAGTCATAATAAAATCATGGGAGAGCAATTACAACAAATATTTCCCTTGACATCCTCATAGTGTAAATGATGTTGAAACTTTGGGTTCTGCAACTGTGGGCAAGACACGCTGTCAGGAATAACTTATAATACTGATAATACATCCCTAACATCAATAGTAATGAAGTCCTTGGACAAGCTCATCAGAAATGAGATTTTATCGCAGGTGGAAGCATTGATTGACCTCCTGCAGTTTGCATATAGGTCTGACAGGAGGGTGGAAAATGCTGCTGCCTCTCTGTAAATCTTTTGTATTGTCACCTTGATGGAATCAAAGCTCATGCTAGGCTTTAATTTAAAGATTTCTCTTTCATACGTCCTCATCTTTCAGCATGAAAACTCATTCATAATTTCATATTGAATCTTAATCTTGTAGGCTGGGTACTTGACTTTTCAAATGAGAGGTCTCAGTGTGTGAGGGTGAATGGCTCTTTATCCAATGAGCTGTACTCCACCGGTTTTCCTCAAGGGTGTTGTCGTTCCTCTTTATTATTTATCTTGTTCACAAATGACTGCTGTAGCACTCACATTAAGAGGCATGTATTTACATTTCAGATGACACTGTAATTTTAAGTCTTCTTGACGGGTTGTAGCATCATCACCTGTGATACCTGGGCACTGTTCTAAATAAACTGTCTTTTGAGCAGCATGTTGATGCTACCTTAGAGGCTGTATATCCTGAGAAAAATGTATCTTTTTCATGTTTCCTCTGAGGTGATGACCCTCTATGGTGAAAGTTTTACTGAGTCAGTTTTAATGTTTTGTATGGTATGGTAATCTGGCCCTAGTTCACAAAACAAATTTGGTAGTCTGTCACAGTGGCGAGCAAGATTGCAAGGACAACTCAAGTCCATCTGAGCAACGGATCTTACTACAGATCTTTGTAAAATTTTCAGGAAATGTTCAAAATGGGATAAGGAAGAAGTGAATTAATTTTGGAGGTGATCCAGATTTTTTTAAAGGATTCTCTATCATTGTGAGATAAGGCTGTTTTCACCATATGTGTATATAACTCCACAATAAATGGTCAGATTGCTTTGCAAAACAGTACAACACAAGGTTACAATAACTTCTGACAGATGTTGAAGTACGATCCATATCGTGGCAATATTCTGGATACTAAGATCTGGAATATGAAATGTGTACTGGGTCATCATAATTTTCAACACTGTCAAGTAACAAATTATCATACAAACCTGCAACTAACACCAAATTGTAGCAGACAGTCTGCTGAAAGGGAGTATAACATTAAAGTAGGACTGAAGTGTTGGTGACAATCACAATATGCTTGGCAGAGGTCTGCGCTCTATGACTGTTTGATTTGTCTTGTTTATGCATTTGTTTGTCTCCAGCTGCAAACAAAATTCCCTTTTGGGACATCAAAGACGCCTTTGACCTTTGACATTGACCTTTGAATAAAATGTAGTGAAGATTATAATTCCATATCTTTAATCTTCTTGTGGTTACGTTACAGACCTTTGGTGTTTTCGTCACTGTTGACAAAAAATTATCAAGTTATTTAGCTTTTTTAGGATGACCTCAAATGTGGTGCACTGTCCAAAAAAGTTTGAAGTCGGCATTGAAGCTCTCCAGCACCAAAAGACTTCCACCAAATTATTAGCAAACACTCCTTGTCACGTGTCTGCAGATTATGGATTCATAAGTTAAGTTCACAACCCAATGATAAAAAATAATAAAACTTAAAGTTTCGCAGTCACTGTCTCTGCTGCACACGCAGGAAACATGTTGATGTAATGTATACTGACTCCACATTGTGCTGGGAAACTAGCACATTATGGGTCAATTGTCAGATTTACACATACAAAGTAAGCTGATATGAAAATGAGCGCATTGGATATTCTTTACTCTGGCTCTGCGTCAGGGAAAACTCTCCATCGACAGTCTCACAGGCACGCTCTCTGTTGGTTACTCACTTGGCCCTTTCCCCCCAGGCACCAACACATGCAGCTGAGAGATGGATCGGACTTTGAAAATTGTGCCAACGCTGCGCAGCATCGATGGCTATGATCCATTCAATGCACTGACAGATCCGCTTGCCTCCCAGCCTCACTTGGATTTCCAACAAGCCATCAAACAAACACATTCCAGTTTTGTTTCAGCTCATTTGTTCTCTCGAGAACAACAGGCCCCGGCGTCACAGCTGGCTGTTGTAATTGGACAAACACACGCTGAACACTCGATGCAGCGGTGCCAAAAGGAATTTGTGAGTCCCTTTAATCTCACTGCTTTTTAGAGCTAATATAAGCATGAAAGGACTTGTCTTTTATTGTTGTCATTTTGTACATTTCTCTCTACAAAAGGGTTTTTATATATAAAAATAGAGTCAAAATGTGTGAAAAGTATGAGGAGATTTCTTTGTTATGTTTTTTCACACTCAACCTTTTCTCTCAACAATTTTGATTTTTCCAAAAGAGAGGAAATCTCAGTTGAGAAGAAAAAGACTGAATCAGGCAACAAGTAAAAGCCAAAACTGAGACAGAGAGTGTAATAACTTGTGGTGACAGGAGCCTTCTTCCTAACAGAGGAGCTGTTTCCTTCCCTGCTATACACAGGTGTTGCACACTTGGACACAACAAAAGTATTTCCAGGTGGGCATGGGTTTTATAATAAGTTTAACTCCAGCTGAAAACAGAATCATGAGCACATTGTTTTAAAGTTGTTCGCACTATAGCCTACATTTATGCTTAAAAATATTCTGCACTCACGCAGTAACAATTATAGCAGGCTACAGTAGGTTAGACTTCATATTAGCAAGCAAACATAACAGGTGCTGCACTTCAAAGACTAATAACTAACTTGCAAAACTTTGACATGAAGTGACTCAATAGCATAAACAGAAGTCTTTTTTCTCATACACATTGTCTCTCAGTGTTGCTTTGTTTATGCACTGGTTAATCACTTTTGTTCACCTGTAAATACAGAAACACAAGCACATTGGCTTAAAGTGGCAGCGTGTTGCAGTACATCCTGGTCTACTGACTGACACACCTGTACCCAAACATACTAAAGCTGCCTTTAAATTGCTTGCATGAGCCTTACTCATTTCAACCAATAAAGGCACCTTTGTACAATAATATTTGTCTTTTAAGAGCTGAGCCAGATTTTAAGCAAAATCGAAAATAATCATGAGAGTGGTAGGTGGGGGATGTACATATGCATGCTTAAAGGGGCTATGAGGAGTTTGA
Organism: Halichoeres trimaculatus; assembly: GCF_033239565.1. NCBI lineage: Eukaryota > Metazoa > Chordata > Actinopteri > Labriformes > Labridae > Halichoeres > Halichoeres trimaculatus. Next base: position 11,654,059 of record NW_027437194.1, on the reverse strand, counting down.
AAGTGATCTTGAAACAGTCTCCCTTCTGGATATAAGCCTGATCCTTGTCCACACTTAAAAATGAGATTATCAGCACCAATATTGCTGGTTACAGTTTATTTTGAATTGCTACTTCTTAGCTTCCAGGATGGGTTGCCCAGGACTGGATTGATTTACGGCACGTCTAGGTATCTATGACAACATCACACCGGCTGACGAAGTTTAGTAGTGAGAAGAGATAAACCACAGAGATCTGTGTTTTTCTCTGCTAAAAACGATTTCTGTGATTAACTTTGTAGTGATGGTGGACACAGGAGCCTAACTGTCAGACAGAAAAAGGACAGAAAAGCAGAAAAAAGCTAAACTTTAGCTCGGGCTGTATCACTCTCTCTGTAGCACAGGGGCTAAGCTGTGATAATGTCAATTCCAACCCACGACCGCAGTGGTCTGTTCAAACTTGAGAGTCTATCAATAAAATGAAGAGTGAGGTTACGTTAGCTCTGCTTGGTAGGTGACTGACAGGACATAGCTAACCAGGATTTACTTATGTTACACATTACGGACGTGTCTTAGAGCACCGGACTGCCAGCTGCACTGATTATAAACGGCTACTAAGCTACCTACAAAGTGACAGTGTTTAATTATTGTCACATTAGCCTACAGATACATCGGAGGACTGGGCTGTTTGCTCCAGGTCGTGTTTCAAAATGTAGCGCCACAGAACTGCACTGATAAGTCCCTTACCTCTGTGTGTTGTATCTAGTAAAAAGTTGTCTTGAACAAAGAAAATTTGTTTCAATCCAATCTCCATTTAACTCCAAAACAAAAACATGCCTCGCTGTAGTAAGTAATTTACGACAGTGTGTAGAGACTCTGGGCCACAAGGTGGCATGGAAGAGCAACCCTTCTATGATATTCGGGTCAAATCAGACCGATTTACAACTTCATTCAAACATAAATTTTTTTTTTTTTCCTCTGATCGCCTCAAGGTCTTATGGTATCCTCCACACCAGGCATTTGAACGTATAAAATTGCTGATCACCGCTTTCATTGAATTTTGACTGGTCCAATCAACTTTGAAACACCTGTGGTGTTCCCGGTCAAAAATGACCGGCAAAGAAAATGAATGGGTAATACTATATTATGTTCATCCATTAGATGGGAAAACATCCATGCAGACACACACATCCACAACCACCACCCCCTCTCCCCTCACGCACACACACACACACACACACACACACACACACACACACACACACATACACACATTTAGGCTGAAGAATTAAGTGTCAATTATGGGAACCTGTTTCTCTGTTCAGTGTCATTTTTTTGTATATTGACTGCATTCATAAATGTTCACTATGAGTTGGAGACATTGTTTACATCATTGGAAGGGTGTTAAATAAAATGTGGTGATGATTATGCTTGAATGATGTTTTTTGTGTTAATATAAGAGAAGTTAAACCAGAACGGTGAAATTTGACTGGGAACATCAGAGTGGGGGGGGGGGGGGGGGGGGGCACAAACATAATACAAGGGTTAAAATAGATCCTCCTCATAGCATCTTTAACATTGTGAAAGATCCCACTCAAGCATGGAATTTAAAATCTGCTGTAAAGATCTGGACTGACTCTGGAAAGTATCAGTAAAACATAAGTTACTTAAGCCTTATGGAACTAAATGGAGCAATGTCAGCTTTAAAGCTCACTTGTAAAGGTTTTTTTTTATTCCTATGTGATAAATTCCTTTTTTGTTGTTTTTCTGTGCTGCAGTTGTTATGATTTGTTACTTTTGATTTTGAGCCTGGTCGTTGTGCTGGGACAAGGCAGGTAAACATTTCACGTTAAGTTAGGAGCTCTGCAGCAGTGGAACAGGTCAGAAATAATAACTAGTGACTTTGGGGCAGATTACTTCTCTCCTCTCCTATGTGCTCAGTCTATCTGTAACACACATCACAGTTCCAATTTAAGAAGATTAAAGTACCGCTATGTGCTGACCTGTGAATGTGAACTGTGGTTTTACGATGCCATTGATTTTCACCTCTCTGGTTGACTTTTAGTTAATCTTTTATTAAAAATGTGTGAGCTTCTCAATTCTACTTTTGTCCCCTGTGTATCTGTAACTTTGTGTTCATTTGCTGCCGACTGTCTTGGCTAGGTCTCCTTTTGAAACAAAGATTTTTACTCTCAGAGGGACCAACCTGGCTAAATAAAGGTTAAATAGATAAAAATGAAACATACCGAGGCTGTGACAGAGGGCAGAGCCGAGAGACTCACAGCAGGCAGGAGGAAGCACAACCTCAGGTCAAACAAACAAATCCACTTATCTGGAGGTGTGGAGGTGTTTGAAAGTATTTTATAGCCCAGTCACCAAGATGAAATTAGATTATAACATCTTATTTGCTTTTTACACTTCTTCTCTCCTGTACAGATGACCTCTCTCTGTAACCAAAGTACATGAGACAGCTTTGGGTTGGAGTGACACAGCAAAGCATTTTTTTTTCATAGACTTTGCAAATGTATCCAAAAAATACTGGTGATCTTATTTGTGTGGAAGTATTGAAAGTTTCTGTCTTAGCCTGGATTGTTGAAAGAAGTCAGTTTTATGCAGTGTATGCAAGTCTCAGTTTGTGGCCCTGCTTATGATATGCCAAAACTTGACTTCATTTCTTTATTTCACCTTTTGTATCATGAATCATTGAGTGTTCCTGTTTGGGCACTGATTTTATTGATGTATTTCCTCTGTACCTGTAACCCAGTGGTTCATTTCCAAAGCAGCACGTCTCCATTCATTGTTTTGTTGTTTCAAGCAGTATGTTTGACAAAAGCCTGATGTGATGTCCTCAAGTTACCGCTCTTGAGCATCAGAGGACATTTGCTGTACATCAACCTGAACCTGTCTTTAGTTTCGCTGCTGGAGGCCTTTAGAGTTTGTGAGTAGCGCTGGGCAGGACCAGCATGCCTTCAAGGTTGAATTGACAATAAATGGCATCCTGTTGTGTCTCTGGTGTGTGTGAACAGGGCATTAGACAGAATGTATCTAACCGCACCTGACTGCAGCATTCATCCATGATCATTTCTGCTCAGGGTGCTAAAGTGTATTTGTCTCTAAAAATTATGTTTGGCTATTTCTGTGATATGGTTTCACCTTTTTGTGGTGCTCCACTTGATTCAGGAGGAATGGTCTGCAAACATTGGACACTTGTCTTTTCTAACTTTACATTTATTTTGATTTCTTCTTATTCTAATTTAATTATCTTATTATTTATTTTACTTATTTTAATTTGACTCGTATGTCAAATTCATTTTCCCCATTGAAACGAACTGGAATGCCATTGGTCCAAACTTCCAACAAACAAAACAATATTTTTTGTTATATGTTTTTGAATAAGAAAAATATTCTTACAAATAAAGTATATTGTATAAAATACAATATGATACAGTAGAAAATACTGTTATTAACTGGTTTTATTCAGTAGAATGTTCAGCATTTACTTTGGAGATTGACATGACGGTGAAAAACAAAGGCTGAACTGATTCTTAATGGCTGATTTTTGTCTTTTTTGCAATGCTTTCGTCACTTTGATCTGCAGGTATTCTTGGTAAAAACCTGTCCAGTAAGGTCTGTTTCATCCTCAGGATGAACAGACCCAGGCACCATTGGACACCCACTTCCAATGTTTTCTGGTTGTTTCTTTTGAATAAAAACTGAAAGTCTCTTGAAATAACTACAAGCACAAATGTGAGCGTAACACTGATGCTTCCACTGCAAGCTAACTGCTTAAAGTGAAGGAGTGAGACATGGATGGCTTATCAATTTTTGTCATCCAATAACCGGAGGCCAATAAGATTGACCCTTGAAGCCTGCATGACCCAGGTTATTGACTCCAGCTCCCTGATTGAGCAGCTTTTGCATGCGCCTTGAAACCTTTGGCATTTTACCGTATTCCCCCTTGGTTTAAAGCCTTGGGAGTGTCAACAGCGTCAGGGGGGTTGCACAGGAGAGTGAGTGTTGCATTTTCACAAAGATGTCACTGGTTTTGCCAACTCTTTGTCTGCTATATGGAGTGGAGATTGTCACCTGTGTGTATGCGCACCATAGACTAAATAATTAAAGGACGCAGTCTCCCTGACGTCACCCGTCTGTTTCTGAAATGGATTTTTGAAGCAAATTGGCCATTGTGGCCATATATTGAAAGTGGCAGGGGCTTTGAGCACAGCTATAAGATGCCCATCAGTCACATGAGCTGAGCTGTGCCTCTGATTGGGCGAGATTTCGATCTTAATAGCCTCTAAACTGAACATCCATCCATCCATTTTCTGCCACTTATCCGGGGTCGGGTTGCGAGGGCAGCAGCCTAAGCAGGGAAGCCTAGACTTCCCTCTCCCTAGCCACTTTGTCCAGCTCTTCCGGGGGGATCCCAAGACGTTCCCAGGCCAGCTGAGAGATGTAGTCTCTAAACTGAACAGTTAGGAAAAAATGTACCCCCCTTCAATGTGTGATGATAGTGAAATTAGCGATTCAGACAGGAAACGTTTTTTGGACCAAGCTGTAAATAGGTTTGTTTGGTGTGTTGATTTTTGTGTGTGTGTTAATGCTGGGTGAAACTCTGCTGTCTGCGGTTCAGAGAGCAGGGGAAAATTGTGAACGTGCAATGATGTAGGGACAGAAATGGCAAAAAACAAGGTATAGACCTGTTCTATGAGAGATGACACCGTAAATTACTTCTGCTGCAATCTGGCTTTATGTAAAAAATAGATTAACTTGACTTTCAGGGGTGGGGGGGCTGCCCCTGTTATGGGGGATTATCATATCATCCGACTGGTGACCAGTAAATATGTTTAAAATCCATTAGCAGAGACCATGTAGTCTCTGCAATTAGGTACAATGAGATTTTAAAACAAATCTGCTAAGTTGTTTTTGAAGAAAAAAAAAAATTTTCATCAGTTTGCTTGCTCAAGAGAAGCTGACATCGCACTTCGGATCGGGACAAAAACTTTAGGAGTCAGACAAAAGGACACAATTAATCCCAGCTCCTCATATTTTCAGTAGAATCTATGTAAGAAGTTGTGTCTATACAGAAAAAGGGAATTTACGGCAGTAGACTTTTTTAACATCAGCAGTTTGTGTGTGTGTGTGTGTGTGTGTGTGTGTGTGTGTGTGGGTGTGTGTGTGTGTGTGTGTGTGTGTGTGTGTGTGTGTGTGTGTGTGTGTGTGTGTGTGTGTGAAATTGATCCCCGGTGCTTGACAAATCTCTTCTGACAGCAGTAAATAAACAGGGAGAAAGGCAATTTGTCTGCCATTTTTTTTCTGCTCCCGTTTCACTGTAATACCTCAGATGTGTGCGGTTGCAGGTTGGTGTATTTGTTTGTGTGTAACTTTCTGCTGAGATTGCGTTCTTTGTTGAACTTTTGATCACCTGAGTATCATGTATCTTGACGACAACTTATCGAGACTGTGCAATTAGTGGAAACAATTAGCATAGAGTGGTTTCACTCTGTAGGCAGATAGTGTGCCAGTGTGGAGGAAGTAATGCCTCACATTAAAGACCAGTAAAGTGTTCGTCTGTTCTCCTCATTTATCTACCTGTCCACACCAAAAATTCACCTGAGCCCTTCCCTAAGCAGATGCTTTGTGTTTGTGTGGGAGAAGCAGTGGGGGTTTAACTCCACTTTAGGCTCAGTTTTGCCAGCTCAGCATTTTCTCTTCCACAAGGACTGATGACTTTTAGGGCTCATGCAGCGAGTTTGTTTGAAAATCTCAGCAAAAATCCCCTGTGTAATTCGTCTTTGCTAATAAAAAATGAAAAAAAAAACCAAAACAACTGGAGGCTTTTTAAATGTTTCAGGAAATAATGAGCAAAGTTTATTCTCTTTTTTTGTGTCCGTATCATAAAAACATACCTGCTAGTGTTCAGTGGAGTGTGTAAATCTCTTTTATTGTGGACAGACTTGAATACCTGGATGAATCTGTGGAAAGATCATTTTTTTCTTCAGCTGTGTCATCCAATAAGTGTTGCATTGGGTTTGTTAGTCCTCTACAAGATGCTCAATCAAGTTTATAACCCTGACCCAAGCCTCACCTCTGCCAGAAAAGACTGACTATTTTTACCTTAAGTGAAGTGATGACTTGTCATTCCTCTAGCATCAGGTCCCTTCAGAGGTATAAAAGTCTGAGACCATGCGTTTTCAAAGTGATCGAAGTGAACGGCTTCTTCACCTGGCCTGTATGCAGTCAGCTCTTGTGGATAAAATGGATTGTCTGGAAGCTCACGGCTGCATATTGTTTTCCATCTGCATCATCTAAAGGCGGTTTACCTGCAGATGCTGTTTTCCATTATGCCCTCCATTATTGTTTTTTACAGCGCTGTTTGTGCTGCTTGAAAGCAGGGTAGAGCTAAATCAGCCCAGAGTCACCATCAGCACTTTCCTCTGGGACGATGCTGTAGGACCGCCTCCAGTCGATTTCAGTTGTTCTTTATTCAGAGAAAGGAGCAGCGTCTTGAATCCACTGTCCTCCCTCCGTCACCTTCGCTGTCCCTCATATTTCTTTTTATCTCCTTGTGTGTTGTGTCACCTTTTCCTCCCTGCAGCTAAAACTTAGCTGTATCTGAATACAGATTTTTTGCAGACCTGCTAGCTCAACTGTGAAGCATGTTTGGCAGTCTAAATCACACTGATGCACCCCAGGTGGTTGTATCCCTGAGAAAAATCATTGGGCTTCAACACATTTCCATGTAGATTCTCATTTGCCATAATTCTTAAGACTCAAAAACAAGTTAACTGGACTTTGTAGAGTTTAGGAAGACGTTTCACCTCTCATCCAAGAAGCTTCATCAGTTCTGGAGACCCCCCTAAACTTCTGGGAACAAGCTTGTGGCTGTCTGTGTTATAGATTATACTGATGAAGCTTCTTGGATGGGAGGTGAAACGTCCTTTTAAACTCTACACAGTCCAGTTGCCCTGCTTTCAAACCTTCAGAAGCTTTAACACCTGATGACCAGATTAGAGACTTTCAGTGAAATACTTTAGACAGCCTGCTACAGGCCCCTAAAAGCCCATTTTTGTACGGTTCCTCTTAACTCAGATTTATCTGAATGAATTTGCTATAAACCTAAGATATTTAAATACAAGCCTTTTTCCAGCTCATACTTTTAGTACTTAGCATTAAATAGTTTTATATTGTAATGATGGATACCTCTTAACTCATAAACTTGTAACCTTATTACCAGTTAAACTTTTGTCACCGTAGTAGATTAAATGCACTTTTGTGGAGCTTGTCACTAAAAACTGTCTCCAGCTTAATTTGTGACATTTTTAGCTTTTGAAGTACATTCAGATCTTGCACTTCAATTCCCATGATCCCCTGTTGATGTTGGATGGCATAGAGTATTGTGCAAAATGCCAGGGCCAATTTGATAATGTTGTAACTTTTTCTGGTGCTTTGGGCCTCCTGCTGGCCCCGTCTGGATGGGCCCCTAATTCCTCTGCTTAAATACTTCATCACTGAATTTTCTATTACCTTGATGTTAGACTGTTGAGGAAGAAGACGCAGAGTTCAATCAGCGAAGGAGTTCAGTCAGTTCCTCTCTCCTGCAAGGGTGATGCAGCTTGCGTTATATACTGGTGTAGGGCGTTCCAGGTAACCTGCAAGGCATTCCTTTCCTCAATACAACGTGTTGATTGGCTGTTCTTTTCTGAGCTACAGAAGCTTTCCTCTTGGTGTCCACCTTAGGAAGATGTGCATTGGTTGTCAGTTTGGAGTTTGTAATAGCAACTCCTGTTGCATCATGAATTGGAGCAGGCTCAGATGTGTCCATGTTATTTCGGTCATAGCTGGCCCTGGACTTGCATTTCAGCCGACACTTCAGGAGGGAGACTGGTGTAACATGATAATGTCTTCATTTGTCAGTCAGAGGACATGTTTAAATGTGAGAATGTTACACAGACTCCAGAGATCCTTAGGTCTTATTGATATAAACAGCAACATTATAACATTCAGCAAGCTCATCCATTGGACAGTGTCCAGTTTTAACTCCTGTACTTTTGAAGACATTGAAAGCAATGTGGTCACCTGTCATTCTGTTATTTACGATTCTGTTTACTCTAGAGCTGAAACGATTCCTCGAATGATTCAAGGTACTTTTCTCTGCCTCGAGGAATCGTTTAATTTTTAAAAAGATCAGAGAGTGGTATTTCAAATAGAGTTGAGGCCATATTAAGAAGGTTTTCAGACTCCTCAAGCTACATCTTATACAAAATAGCAACTAGCAACAAATCAAGCTTCTTTTCTGGGGTTTGGAGACTGATGGGTCATTCTACGAAATGGGTGCCATTTGGGTCTGCAACATTTGATGAGATGTACAAGGCACAAAAATGAGTCAAAGTGTGTTTACAAATTTTGGAGCTAACAAAGCAAGTGCTCTTATTGACTTGCTGTATCAGAAAATTCTATTTCTTAAAGAAAAAAATTTTCATTTGAAAAATAACTGCTCTTTAACCAAACAAAAATGTATTTTATCTGATTACTCGATTAATCAATGGGATTTTCAGTAGAATACTCGAATACTAAAATATTCGATATAGCTGCAGCCCTAGTTTACTCTTACCCCAAAGCTGAGAGGGCTGGAGGGACAGCTATCAACTTATTTTAAACTGTAGACATTCCTCAGTATGTGCTGCTGTACAGTTCTTGGGTTTCTTAAATGTCTTTAAAAAATGATACAACAATATGCTTTCCTTTCTGTTTTTTGAGGTGCCAATTTGATTTAAATTGCTATTATTTGATATTTCTGATCTTTGCTAGTTTTAGTTTGCTTTACTTACACTAGACCAGTTATTAAAAAAAAAGTTAAATGATCATGATGATGTCTACACACCAAATCAGGAGCCATATTTCCCCCAAAATGCACATCACATATGAGTAAGATTTAAAGATTTAAAGATTTATTCATGGGAATAAACATCTCAGCTTTTTTTTTTTCCAACCCAGCTAAAAGTATTTTAAATCATGATTTAAAATTGTTGAAAAAAAAAAATCCTGAAACTATGATACATCAATTTTTCCCACCACCTCTACAAAGTGCCATGAGCTGGTAATGGGGATTGTTCATGTTTGCATATAACGTAAACAAAAATTTGCCTCAATAGTTAGGTCAATCACTGCTGAATGTGGCTGGTGTGCCTCTTTGTATTCAAGTCTTTTACCGGTTCTTTGCTTCATTTCTCTTCCTCATTGTCACAACATTCATTCACAGTCTCGCAGTTTTGTGCTTGCTCATGTTTTGCTGAACTTATCTCTTTTATACATTTATCTTCACCTCTGCAGTGCTGTCCACAAAGAGGGAAGTTGGTATGAGAGGAAGAGAGGAGGGGGGGTGTTAACTTCAATCAGTGTGCTACATTGCTGACAGGGTTTTGTTGTCCCAGAATTGAAGTTATTATCTCTCGGCACAAATCGGGATTGTGAAATTGATTCAGCATGAGAGTTGTGCTCAGGGAGACGGGCCTCCTCCGCAATCCACCGTTCTCTGACAAGTAATTATTTGAGTTGGAGTTGCTAGCAGCATATGTATTAAGACATTTCAACAGAGGCATTTAGTGGGTTCTTGCAAGTGTTGTTAGAGGAAGACAGATGAAAGAGGATTAATGTGCGGGTTTGTGTTACTCAGGTTTCATTATGCTTTGTGGGGCTTTTTGGATTCCTTAGGAGGGCTTGTGTGAACTTTGACGGTTTTTCTACACACCATCCTGAGGTAGGAACACAGAGGATGCTGCTGTGTTGAATATGAGTTTTTATATTGAATTATTTACATGTGATTAAGGAACTCCATGTGGCACATATATCATCCAAGGAGGTGGCAAAGCCTTGGTCTTGTATCTAAATAGAGCATCATCATATAGCACATCGCCTAGCATAAATACACATCAAGATGCCCCGAAGCTAAATTGCAAGCGTTAACTCAACCTCACATTCAGTCAGTAAAGAAGCAGGCAAAGCAGATGAGCGCATGCAGAGTGTATGAGCAGCTTGACAACCTGCTAAATCACAGCTGCCCATCAGTCAACTTAGCCACAGCCGTGATTATGCTAATCAGACCACATATCTTCAAAAGGGATTATTTAAATAAGATATTCACCCCCTCTTGCATTGGCTTAATTTCTGCTAAATAGTGAATGAATTTGCAGAGTGTTCATCATAACCTTCGCAGCAGTCATTTAGTCAGATGAACTCTTCAAAATCTTTGAAAATATGTAAAGAGAAGGTAAAAAAAACACATCAACAGGTTACGAAAAAGACTAAAATTAAAATTGAATCTTTCCTCTGGGCTCAATAGAAATAAGAATGAGCACATAGATCTACCTTTACCAACTACTTTGTTTTAATGCCTGAAAATGATGCACTGATCCTGCAGAGTGTTTCACAACTGGTCACTTATACACAGACATACACTTATTCTACAGACTATGGTACCGTAGACTGTGTATATAGAAAGGACAGCATGGCTCTGCCTTTTACCATTGTACAGTTTCGAAGCCAAATGTATTTTGGGAATCTCTAGTTTCAGGCAAACACCTTAAACTAGAGAAAGGAACTAAACCGGAGACCCTCAAAAGTGCCAATACTGTCGCTTAAAGTGGAACAATAGAGTTTCTTGAATTTTGCTTTTGGCTGCAGTTTTGGGATTTTAATTCCCATAAAGAGTATGCTTTGTCTCACAGTCATGCTATCAGAGTTTTGGTAATGACCATTACAAGCAACTGAGATGAGATTTCCCCACACACTTGCCTCAGTCTATGCGATATTTTGGGCTTGTGGCTGTTAATGACTTCCCTTGGTGAAAAGAGATTGAGGCACAAATTCCCTTATAGATCCTCAGGGGGAGTTGGAAGAAGATACTTGGTAAAAAAAAAAAAAAGCCTCCTGTCTCACTCTGCCACAACTTTCCCTGATATAGAGGGCTGTTATATTTGACATGCCATCAGGTGTTTACATATCAGGGATAAAAGCTGTCTAAGGCGTACTGCATGTCTGCCCTCTTCAGGAATTATACCCTAATAAGCTAAAGCCCCTCAAACAGAACACTCAGTGTCCTGGACTGATGTTTCTTTAAAAGCTGTGTTTTACATGATTTCAGTCTGAAATGAAAGCAGAGGACCTGTTTGTGTTTGCGCAGCCCGAAGATTGTTTGATCATTAAGAGCTTCCATCCCATTCAGTCTGATTTCTACAGACCACTGCACACATGGGGATACATTGATCTGCAGAGGGATTGCACATAGAGCAAGCTATCAGAAGGCAATGAGGCACAACCAACAGCAATTTTCACTAGAAATGTGTTAGAGCTGTGTTTGTGGGGGTGTTTGGTCATTTGGGGTTTTTTAAGCTGGTGGAGAGGAAGAGCAAAAAATGGTTACTTCTCTCTGTAATCTTTAATTTGATCTTAAATGTAGTGGTGTGATGTAGTGGTGTGTATCATTTTAGTATTCAGCACAAAACCTCACTCTGTGCTTGTGGATTTGCAGGTGCTCTTTGCTCTTTGAAAATGGACCCATACTCTGAAGAAAAGAACCATATTCATCCTGCTTTTTCATATCAGTCTGAGCTGACCTTCCTCTCCTCTTCCTCTCCCCTCCACAGGTGCTAAAGGGAAACAAAAAGCTCAACCTCTCTGTACGTTCAGTCGGCCGGATTCCAGGTGGCTATGTTACCAACCACGTTTATACCTGGGTTGACCCTCAGGGCCGGGGTGTGTCCCCTCCCCCTGACCTGCCTGAGCATCGGAGCGCCACCCTGAGACGAACTGACAGCCAGAGACGCAGCAACATGCAGCTACTGCAGGAAGGAGACGAGAAGAAGGTGAGACTTACATGAGAAACAAAAAAGAAAACCAAACCACAGCAAATCAAATAACTCATAAACTGTGTTTTGATTCACAATTTAACAACTTACACCTGGCCATGGCATTAATTTATTCTGAACATTAGTTGGCTTTTACCTCCATTAGACAACTTTTGCACTTCTTGTTTGCAAAATAAAAAATACCGCCACCATTTAATTTAAGAACTCTGAAAGCAAATTCTAAAACATATAAAATAAAATATGCATGAGGAATTTAAAATGCAGGTTTAATTAAGCAGGGCTAAAAATAAGCAGCTATATCTGAAAGTGTTTGATTCCCAACACCAAAACAAACATCCCCCAAAACATTTCCAACTTTCCCTGAAGGCACTAAAAGCTCTGCTTCTTAAACAGGCATCATGCTGTGACACGACATTTGGACTGAGACGCTCTGCTGGGAACATTCAGACTGGTTAAAGCTGTTTTGTTTCTCTCTGTTAATAAAGATCAGCAAGTTCTTTTCCCATGCTGTCTCTGCACTCCAAACTGGACTCCAGTTAAGCACAGTCTTCAAGTACATGTGACTAACTTCTGACACATACTCAACAGGATGTTAATGTTTGCTGTATCAAACAGTTGTTGTAGTCATGTAGAGAAGAAATGTTACAAAAAACGGTTGAAGTTGTTTATCCGTCTGCCACAGCCAAGAGTGCATCCACTTGAAAAAAAAACACAAAAGGGATATTCAGTCCGTCCTGGTCAGCTATCGTACAGAGATCCAGAAACTTCCGCAGTAATGTTTGAATCTACCTTTTTTTTCAAAACTGGCTAAACTACATGACAAGGTTAACCCTGTCTGTCGCAGGTGCTATCCTTTCTTTTTCTTGACTTTAAAAGCTTGAATATATTAGAATACATCTAAGAAAAAAAATGAGCCAAGGATTTGCAGAATTATGCCATTATCTGAGTGTTAGTAGCTGTTTAATTATACTTTTATTGCAGATTGCCATGACTTAACTCTTAGTATGGATGGCTAAAGTAAAACATCAAAATGACACTCACACTCTTTGGGACAAGGACATTTTTGCACAAAAAGATTTCATTAAATTGATCTATCTTGTCTCGTTTTCGCAGTAATTTTAGGGTTTGTACCAAGGTCAGACTACCCAAACTTTCTGTCAGTAATGATGGTCACAGTGTCATTCGGACAACAGGGGAATAGGACCGTGTTAAAGAAAACAAAAGTAAATTTATAGGATTAATCTTATGAATTACTGGAATACATGTTTAAATTAAGGAGAAAATCTCATAAATTTACAAGTATAAAGTCATAGATTATGAGAATAAACTTATCTTGGTCTATAGGTAGGCTAACAGAGCAGTTGCCCGTACAAAAATGAGAAACATAGAGCATCTCGTGAAGTTATACATTATCTTAATAAAGAAATTCTTCATTTTTTGGCACTCCAGCATGACAATGTCATAACTTTAGGACTCTATTGACACTGTGCAACATGTTTTAACTGCCTTCATCAGAAAGCTCCAGGTTCCTGCACAAACTGTTTACAAAGATATTGAGAAGGCTATTTGTCAAACCTGTAGATCAATGCAAGTATCATTCAGTCAAGACAATGCTCTCTCTTCAACCTCTTTGCATAGGCAGATGGCTGCTCTTCTGATAAAACCTTTCAGAATAAAGTTTGGTTTTTACAATAATTCAAAAGGATCCTCATATTTTCAGTCTTTGTTCTTGTAAATTTCTATTTTTCTTTATTTCTTTTTTGTTGCCCCAGTCCTCTGTCGTACAGATGGGATGATCACAGAGCCATAAATTTGTGCAACAGCTTGACTGGTAGAGACAACAGAACACATAATGGTATCTAACCAACATGAGATCAGGAGAAGAAAAGGTTTGGTTACAATGCTGCAAACTACTCGCCAATATTCTTTGGTATGTTTGCTTTCTCTCACCAACATTTTGTCTTTTCCACTCTGTTGTGGTACCAGCACATGTTCATCATTCTTCTTTAACTTCAACATTTTGTTTGTTGATGCTCCTGACTTTTGTGCTCTGTTCTCTTGTGGTCAACCTCACTGATGCGACAAAGAAAATCTTGCACAGCTGAGAGACAAACCAAACATGCTAGATTGTCTGTGGTCGTTCACTTTGACACACTTCACAGGATAAAAGGATCCATTTTCAGGGCTGACTGGCTCTGACACTCCACGTCTGCTGGATCAGCTAGAATCAATAAAAGAACAACATGTAGTCCAACCTTGATATTAAACAATCACGAACTCCTGACTATCATCACCTCATAACCTGCAGGAGAGAGCTGACAGAGCTTTTTGAAAGATTTATTACACCAGAACTTTTAATTTTTCAGCAGCTAAGTGCTGCACATTAATCTAAAGTGCTTCAGCTCCATCATTACAGGCTGAAGTTGGTGCCATTTAACTTTTAGAACTTTAAAAGGTATCCCAACACAGTGTCTGTTAAATGTCTGGTTATATTTGCTTCTTTGCTTTTGGTGAAAAGGTTCTAACACCCGTCTTCTAAAAATTAAAGGCAAGCATTTCTAACCAATGATCCTGACTTTATATACGCAGATGTTTGCACCGCAACAAAGTCCACTAACTGAAGAACATTTGTGTTTTCATGAGAAGGAAACTATTAAGTTTCATGCAGTGCATCACTCTTAAAGTGTCACCAAAAAGTCTGCCAATGCTCAGTTTTGAGAGAAATTAGTGTCTGTGATGTGGTGTGCAAAACAAAAACTATAAATAGCAGCTTAAGTTTCACACTCTGGCTTTAGTTGCAGCTGTTGTTCTTGGCTTTCCAGACATGCATGGGAAAGTGACTCATTTCACTCAATGTAATAACTGCAGCACAACTCATGCATCCCTGCTGTGATTAATTGCACTTGTCTCTCCCAAACAAAGCCTCTATGAATGTCTCCTTAGCGCTCAGTGCTGACAAACACAGAGCTCCGGGACTCATTTTGGAGAGAAAGAGCTTATTGAAATGATTCCATGATATCAATGGAGGCCAAAAAGCACCACAAGCCATAATGATGTCTGTGTGATTCCAATAAAAGAAGGATGAGTCTGATAATTAAACCTTTTCTCTATGTCCTGCATAAATGTCAGAGAGAACCTGATGCCTCAATTTCCCATGAATCAAGAGGCTTACCTTCAGTGAGCAGACAGTTTATTTTGAAAAGAGAAGTCTGCAGCCTTATATGCACTGACTGAGAGGAAGATCCCTGTGCCAGACGCTAAAAGCTACCTTGGCAGGGAAATAAGAGGCATAAAAGTGACATTGTTTAAAGAGATATTTGCATAAATGTCATGTTTTAGTTGCCAGGGTGCAGCTGAATCCCTATTCAATCTTGAAACGAGACGGCTCCATTAGGATCATGGCAGCTAATCAAGGCCTTCATTGTTATGGAGGAGATTGTACAATTTAAAGTTTGGCTCAAATCCGCCACTGCTGAACCTCTCTCCATAAACATTACTGTGCTCTCTTTGCTTACCAAATGTTGACTCTGTGAGTTGAGCTGAGAGGGATAGGGTAATGAATCATGTACAGTAGATCTTAGATAGTCTGAGTTTCTTGGTATTTGAACTCTAAAGGACAACACAATGATTGAAAGGCAGCAAAATATATCGCTCTGTGGACACTGCCTGACCTACCTGAGCAGTATATCAGTAATTTAAGTAAAATATCAAGATGCAAAGTTTCATTTCTATGCTGACAACACTAATCTGTCCATGATCCTTACTGAGTGCAGTTAACTATCGGTAAGCTTCTTTCAACACTGTCCAGAGAAATCTACCAAGGCTGGGTCTCAAATGCCATCAAAACCAAGGTGATGTACCTTTTTCGGTCTAAGAGGGCAATAAAAGATGACAGTAAAAAATTTTACTTTGGCAAATGAGATAGAATACAATACAATACAATACAATAGAAAATACTTATTTAGCCCGGAGCGGAAATTCAGGAGGAGTCACAGCAGCAATCAAGAAAACAAAAGTGAGAAAGTGTATAGGAAGTGCAAAACAGTCTATAACAGGATAGATGATGACAGCTTGTCCATCATTGTCCAGTTCAGCCAGCCTCCACCTCCACAGGGTCCAGGACTGAGCTTCTTCAGCAGTCTGTTCACTCTCTGTCTGCTGGATCCAGTCTACTCACAGCGGATGAAGTTCTTCCAACAAGGCAGTGGTGTCTGATGTTAGCTCCGTTAACCATGTCTGTAAATAGCATGATGCTCTGCCTTCTGGTATTCCCTGTGTTGCTGGGTTAGCACAGCTAGCTCGTCCATCTTATTGGAGATAGATCTTACGTTTCCAATAATGATGGATGGAAGGACAGGTCCATGTCATCACTTCTTAGCTCACACCTAAGAACCATTACTTCGTGGAACCTCCTTCTCCTCACCTTGTGGAAAAACATCAGGCCTTGCACCAGTTAGCATTGACATGCTACAGACAGCTAACAGCTGATTTCACATGTAAAAAAATGCAGCCATGGTAACATGTAGGATCTCCAGACAAACACAGGAGCAAACACAGGAGCAAAAATAGTAAAAATATCACTGAAGACAAAACCAATTTGGTGGCCACAACCAGCAAATAAACCATACAAATTAATGATCAACTCCAAATGTAGAAATGATGAAAAAGAGACAAAAAAAATCACAAGAAACGGACAAGGAAGAGAGAGCTGCTGTTACAGGTAGCCACAACCAACGAGATGATTGAGTTTGTCCCAACTTCCTAATAGCTGGGTTTTCTCCTAGATGAAAATCTATCTTTAAGTCATCACATCCAAAACCTAATGGAAAACCTATGGGTGAAGTTTGGTTTCTTTTAGAGAAACAAAGGCTGTTATTTTCATTTGTAGCTCAGAAAAAAACGATTCAAGCAACCTTTTCATCTGTGTTTCATTATGGGTATATTCTTTATCGGCATGCTACCCCAGCCTGTCTGAAAATGCTGGACCTAGTTTCCCATGCTGCACTGCATTTTGTCTTAGATTTGGGATGTCATATACATCATCTTGTCTAGTATAAGAAAGCAGGTTTGTCTTCTTTAAAACGGAGGAGAAACAGCCACATTTTAAAGATAAGACGGCATATGATAAACTACCAGGGAGGGTTTGTTAGATACGGACAGGTGTTGGAGACAG
The DNA here is from genome assembly GCF_033239565.1 of Halichoeres trimaculatus. NCBI lineage: Eukaryota > Metazoa > Chordata > Actinopteri > Labriformes > Labridae > Halichoeres > Halichoeres trimaculatus. Next base: position 11,637,043 of record NW_027437194.1, on the reverse strand, counting down.
CTGATGACAATAGGAAACAAAGTACAAGCAGTTTAAGATGCTTTAAGTGTTTTCATTTTACAGAAACCTCTACTAAATTCTAATTTGTCAAGGATTAGTGATTAAACATTTGGAAAACATCGCCATCACCACGTAATGTTGGCTCTGGCTGTGAAAGTTGATTCACTAAAGCAAGCTAAAAGCTCCAGAGCCACATTAAATAGTTGCTGAGTTAAGGAATACTCTCAGAATTGACCCAGAAGCACCACACAAAGAAGAGCGTCTTATTGCTGTTGGAATCTCTGCCTGTGTCATTTAATCAGACAAATAAAACCTTCATCAACCCCTAACTTCCCCCTCAGCCTCAAGAATACTGCAAATAGAGTCATAACATTCTTTAAAAGACTTTTATAGCCAAATACAGCAGCTGCAAAGCTAGCATAAAGTAACCAATAACTTTATTAGGTACACCTGTTCAACTGATCTTTGATGCAGATGTCTCATCATCTATTCACATGGCATCAATTGGTTTATAGGAGAGGAAGGACAGATGCAGACCAACTGTTAAAATCAAAACTCAAAATAAGAATAAATGAAACAAAAGGTTTCAGTTTGAGACAAAAATGAATAGTCAGCCAGTCATGCTTTACTGTGATGTCAGTTGGTTGCTCCACCGTGTTTGCTGTGTTCATCTGTTCCTCTGAGTGTCCTCTGTAAAGCCATTTCAATTTTTAACATAAACGCAGCTTGAGTAAGGAGGACAGGCTCCTTCTTACACCCTCACCTCTGCAACTGATTTCATTTTGATCTACATCAAAAGAAACTTTGTCATTCTTATCCTCTTATCCCCACTTATGGCAGCCAAGGAGTTAAACTTTTTTCAAACTTTCTAAAAATGTAGATATTCGTTGTGCTTTTTTTGGTGGTGGTGGTGGTGTTTTTTTTTTTGTTTGTTTGTTTGTTTTTTGTATGTAATCCATGTAGAGGATAACTCTGTTAATACAATGATGTCAACATGTTATTTTGTGGGACTCTTTTTACATCTTATGGATCAAAGGGCTCTTACCTGACACAGTGTATCAAAGGGAATCTATCTGCTGTTATCTGTGTTTGGCAAACTACTGTAAAAAAGTAATCAGTTATAGTTATTAGTTACTTTCCAAAAGAGTAATTGGATTAGTTACTGAATTACTACCTCATAGTTAGTTACCAGGGAAGGAAGTAGGTGTGTTACTTGAAGTGCTGGCATCATCATCATCAGCATAATCTGTGTTTTGGCCATTACATTTGTAGAGTGGTGTGCTGTTAAGAGATGTTTCATGGGGTTAGGTCTTACCTTTTACATCGTTGAAGTAGTGCCTGAACTTTCATCCCGAACATGCCAGTTTTAACTCCAGACTAGCCATTGTCACATTTGGTTCTCTTGTGTGGTCAATTGCCACATGGACACCCCATCTACCTGAACTCTGCCATTGTTTGGCTTACCAAGAAATTGTACTCTACCTTCAGCCAATAGTCATTACTTAAGTGTGAGCCATTCCTCCTCCTTCACCAAAAATAAACAACCAGAGGTAAACACATTTTTTGTGCTGCTTCTTGTGCCTGGCCAGGCCGGACAACAGCTGTTAGATGTCAGTGCATAATACCACACCACATTTCACTGTCCATAACGGTAATAGCGTTGTAAAGTTTGAAATAGTAGTTATTTACAATACGTTACTAGAAAACAATAACGGGGATGGTTACCAACATAGATAATAGCTCAGCAGGTTTTAAAATTAACACATCAACAAGAGAACAGGACAACATCTGTCAAGCTCATAATTGATGCAAATCAGTTTTGAAGATGTAGCAATTTGAAGGTTAAGAATAAACTTTTAGTGCACTGTAAGAGATGACATAGAAATTTGTTGAAGCCTTGAGTGTCTAAAATTCACGTCAATCAATATTCATGTAATTAATAACAGAAACATCATTCCACTTCAGGGTAATGTTGAAATTTACTGAGCGTAAAACATAATCTCTTGAAGAGCTTCTCAGACTTTTTCAGGAACTCTGAGTGAAGGGCTAAATACAGCACAGGATTAACCGTTTGACAAATAGATGTTTACACAAATGCAAAAACACCAATCCCTTTGCATCAGCCATGTAAATCCTGAGTGTCATGTGCTTCCTGCAGCAGGGTGCTTTTAATCAGGCGCCATAGCAGACATCATTTGTGAGCCTCTAATATTACTGGTCCATGGATTATTTGAGCATCAGATGTTGTCTCCTCCGTTCATCAGGAGGATTGACACAGATGAGCCTGGTAAACAAACTGATTGACCATTTCAGATCATCATTCGTCCAATCAGAAGAGAGTCAGACTCCTCATTAAATTCTCTGAGTCACCACATCTAAGCAGCTCCTGAAACTCTATTTTCTGGTGCTAAATCCCAGCTCAGAGCAGGGCTGTCATTTCTTCTATGCATTGTGTTTCTCATCTACCATTTCAGCATGAACAGCCTGACACCTCAGGGCAAATCTGGCAGCTTGTCACGCAACACAATTGAGAGCGCAAAATGTCATTTAAATATATTTACAAAGTGTCTCATTCACACGTATATAAGGTTCTTAACCCCGCCTCTGCCGCCTTTCTCCATCTGTCTTTTCTAGGTTAACTTGGTTTTGGATGACGGACGATCTTTGGGTCTGATGATCCGGGGTGGAGCAGAATATGCTCTGGGAATTTACATCACAGGAGTGGATCAGGGCTCAGCAGCAGAGTGTGGAGGACTCAAGGTATCACCTCCGTCTTTATTTCAAACACTGTCTCACACTCGCTGTCTCACTTTGATGTAACTTGTGACATCTATTTACAACTTACAAAAGGATCGATCCCTGAGAGAGGAGCTTTTCCTTTCACCTGCTGTCTTTAGAAGCAGATCAGAGCATGGGGTCGGTACAGGGCGGTTGGTGGGGTTTTAATGGAGTGTAGTAGGAGTGCGGAGCAGCATACAAGGATCAGGCGAACCAGAACTGGGTCTAGTTAGGATGTGACCTCCATGGCTGAAGGGGTATTCTTTGTGGGATTACATATATTCTTTAGACTCTTTGCTTGGGCAACTGTGAACAGTGATGAAATGTCTTTTTAAAGAATATCTGAGTGATGCTTTAAATTGGGATTCAAACCTTACAAGATGAGTTGAAGATTTTCATCCTTCGAACAGTTCTGGATAATGATTATTTATCCAGGATGCAAGGTTACTATTGGAAATAATGAAAAAATTATATAGCATATCTGTGATATTGTACTTCAGATATCTGCGCTGTATCCCAGGAAAGCTACGTGTTGACTGACATCGAAAGTCAACTGTAATCACAGGTGTTTAGAAAAACTTCTTAACAATAGCACAGTGAACCATCAGCTGACATTTAGAGTTCTGTGTTTATTTGAATGGCTGAGATACCTTGTAAATTTCATTTTACAAGAACTTTTAAAAGTTTTACAGACAGAGCACTGGAGGAAGAGAGAGTGAGGAGCACAATAGGACTTTGGATTGAAATAAATTTAATTACATCAGCACGCAACAGTTTTTATTCTGTAAACATTGTGTCAAGCCATCTATCAATCGATCAAAGCCCTCTGGTGAGTCAAGACTCTCTAATTTCTTTTTGGTACACCATTAATTAGATGCTTACTAATAAGCCAAGTTGAATAAAAGCCCTTTATTGAGAGGGGTCCAGTTGCAGCCTTTCACTTCCAGCAGTCTCTCTTGGAGGCTCCACTCCTCCACCATCAGAAGGAAGTGACAGCAGGATGCAAAGTTAAAAACTAGGGCTGGGCAACAATTAAAACTTTTAATTGTAATTGATTGCATGATTTCCCTGATTAATCATAATTAATCGCATTGTGAAAGTACCATAACATCTGTCATGCAAACACTAAATCAGTTCTTGTTATACAGTAATAGTTAAATCACATATTTAGTGCAAATAAAATTTACAACATGTAAATACAATATTAAAGCTTATTGCCACTGTCAGGGCATTAAAGTGATACTCCGGGATGGAACAAGTTGGGTCCTATCACAAGGTTTAGGGCAGAAATTACCCCTACAGCAGTGTTTTTGTGCAGCAGAAGCCCAGGGCGCTCGCACCAAACACCCCCTCCCTGCTTGTCAGACGGTTTCCTCTGCACTCAGATGGGGCCACATTTTACTTGACCAAAAACACAAATAAACGTACTCCCACCGAAAAACTCTGATATCGGTCTGCATTCACGCTTTATTTAGAGAATTTTCAGCGCATTACTTTCACACAAAAACACAGCTAAATAAGGCTCTTCTCATTGTGTCTCTTCGTCCTGGCAGAGTACCTGCGTTTGTTTATATCTGGCACACCGTGCGCGCAGACTGATACACTAAGCGGCGAGCGCCTTTAAGTTCCGTGGCGTTGCCCCTCTTCTCCATGCTTGTTTTGGTTACTCATCGTGTTTTTCCGCCAATTTCACTTCCGGTTCCACCGCGGTCAGCAACAGACATTTACAAAATAAAAGCATATGAGCAACATGCACTAATGTGCGTTAAATATTCAACGACGTTAATAGATTGACGGGTTAACACTAAAATAACGCGTTAACTTGCCCAGCACTATTAAAAACATATATATACAACCTGCTATCTATCTGCTAAGCAGCCATCCCTACAATTTTTTCAGGACTAGTAAAAGTAGACCTCAAAGACTGCTATACAGCATGAAACAACTGAGGAAATAAAAACAGTCAAGACTGTTATACCAAACAGAGGTGCCCACCAAATCATGTTATGGCAGTGATGACATGCATTTTATACTTTTCCTTATTCAGTGTAACACTAACCAGAAATCAGGTAAACCTAGATAATCAAAATGTGAAAAAGACTGGGAGTGTCTCCCCATGTAATTTTGAAGGCAACAGTGGAGGAATGGAGCCTCTAAGAGAGACTGCTCGGAGTGGAAGTCTGCAGCTGGATTGTCTTGCCTTTGTTGGTATTTATAAAGCAGGTTTTAATACCTCATAAAGTAAAGTGTTACCTTGATCAGAATGCAAAACACTTGGTGTCATTTTTTATGGAGGATGATACTGTATGACAGGTTTTTTTGTGTCTGTTAGCAGAGACTCGAGTCTGTCAGTCTGTGATAATCTGAAAGTTAGTTCTATGATCTGATCTTCAAAGAGTTTGTCCCATTTTCAAATCTCTTACTGTGCCCTCTTTTTTTGAAGGAGATGCTGGAATCTTTTTGGCCCATTTTACCTCCAGCCTTTAGTCTATGATTGACTTATTGCACAAAGTGGTAAAAATGTAAAATATGTAACAGTATAAATGTATAATGATAATCTGTCCTTATAGAGAGCAGATTCTGCTGCTCGGATGTTTATGTCAACGTGACATGGTAACATAGAGGGAATGAGGCTAGACTCATCACATGCCTGTTAGTCATCAGCCTGTCAAGCAGCCAATTACACAGGCACCTATTACGGAGCCCACATAGACACACATAATTAGAAACAGCACCTCAGTAAGGAGTGTTGTTAGCAGCCAGTAAGGCTGTAGAAAGAAGAGACGGGGTAAGGTGGCTTTTATATGTAGTTAATTTTATTTTGTTTTCCTTATGTATTCATTTCAGATGAAAAATGTAAGTACAGGACAAAATATGTGGCAGGGGGTCTCCAAGATGGATGTTATTCCAAACAGTGTGGCTAGTTTTCAGATCTCTATTTTCTCCCCTTTTCTAAGCAGAGGAAGTCTTTGTATAGCAACGCTGATATATTTACGAGTAAGTAGAGCCTACAGTGTAAGGAAATTCTCCCACTGGGTCACACAGGCCTCAGTCAGTGGAACAAAAATCTACATGAAGAACATATAAAAAACATGTTGCTCCTGGTGCATTAGACAGCTGGCTTTTCAGGGACAAACAGCAGGCACAGCCTTGACTGAGTGAGGGGGAGGTTGGAAAGTGGAGAGCAGGCACAGCCACAGTCCACCTCCTACATTCAGTCACAGACATGTTTTACATTGTGTGTGCACACACACTCAGGTAGGTAGGAAGCAGATGTGACACACATACACAATCTCAGGCTGTGGTATTCGAAAGCTCACAGTTGAACTGACCATTAAATTAGGTCAGAAGCATGCCTGTAGAATATATCATATCTCCAAGGAGATAATTATTCTGTATGAATATCCCTCTTCACACACACATTCACTGGTGTTTCTGGGAATGTTGGTGCTTTAGGCAAGATTATTAAAATGTTTGCTGTGGAGGATGTCCATTCAGATTCCTGTAAAATATGCTTGAGTTTATGAACGCCTGTATACAAGACTGATAGAAAATTCAGGAGGATCTTTCAGCTCAGCTTTCATCTTGTAGCTTTGTAGCTGTCACACCTATGAGACAAATGTCTCAGCCTTTTGTCTGTCTGGAGGACAAAATAAATAACCAGAGGATATACTTTGAAAGGATAACACTCCCTTGCCTTGTTAGTAAATAGTTCTGTGAGAATTTATCGAGCAGAAAAAGTACAATCCCTAGCTGTATATAAAGAGTAAAATACACTTTTGTAAAACATTTAAGTGATGGTAATGTTGATTTATTCATGTCTTGCTGCAGTGTTTCTGTTTTTGCCCTGGCAAATGGCAATGCTGTTAACATTTGGATGATGAGGCTCCTGCTGTCTGGGTTCATCTCTCACCACGAAATCAAACGACACAGCTCTCAGATTGGACACATGTTCCCTTGAAAGAACATCACTGTGGAAATAGAGGATCCTTTTTGTGTTTGTGTGTGTGTGTGTATGTGTATGTGTGTCTTGTTTGAAATAAGGTGCCTTCATGTCAAAAACATTCTCATCATCAGTTTTATATTTCAAGCCAAGTTGTAGTATGATACCTTATAATGCTGTTTGCTCTCCATGGTCCTGAACTGATGTTGATGTTATTACCCTTTGGGACAACATTTTGATTTTCATCTTGCCTGGCCTGTCTTTGTCATTACCACCACCAAGGAGGTTATGTTTTTTGGAGAGTTTGTATCAGTCTGTCTGTCAGTGGACAACATAAATCAAAAAGTAACAAATGGATCTTGATGAAATTTTCAGGAGATGTTCAAAATGAGATAAAGAAGAATTGATTAAATTTTGGAGGTGATTGTAGCAGACAGTCTGCTGAAAGGGAGTATAACATTAAAGTAGGACTAAAGTGTTGGTGACAATCACAATATGCTTGGTGGAGGTCTGCGCTCTCTGAGTGCTTGGCTAGTTTCATTTTGGTTCACTAAAGGCCAGCAACAGGTCTTGGTGTGGTGATCCTGGTGTCTGTTTTATACCGACTCTGCTTTGCTTTGGCTTCTGCATCAGAAACTGGAACTTGGTTGTGACATGGTGTGATTTTAGAAACAGACGGTCACCAGTGGTGTAACATTATACCAACATCAAACCAAAGAATTTTTTTTTTTTTTCCCCTCTTCGTTTCATGATTTTAGTTACTAAATGAGGTTAACTGGTTGTCCTGGTTGGGGTTAGTAACCTAGTACAGGTGAGAAATAGCAGAAGATCTATTAGTCTCAAAGAAAAGCATACAGTCCCAAGGAAAGGGTAAGGTCCAAGCCATGCTTTATTTCAGCTTGTTTATGCGATTGTTACATATCCTTTGACCCTTTTTAGACTTTCACCAAAGTAGCTCCTTCAGGCGACAGTGGACTAACGTTGCCTTTCAAAATATTCTTGATATTGTGGATTGTATCTCCACTTATCTGTAAAGTTAGTGAATCCCTTTTGCAAGAGATCGACAGGAAAAAATATGATAAAAAGATGTTACTGAAGAACAGTTTAAAGGTTTTCTCATTACCTGAGCCATTATCCAGCTAAGAGCCCAGGAGATCACCATCGAGGAGGCCACATATGTCTGATTAACTGAGACAGGTGGCCCAATGACTCATAAACTACAGGATATTTTCCCCTTTTAAGTATTTACTCTAAGTACTGTCATCATCATTATTTTTGCCGTTAGAGTAGTTTTCCAACAGGTCCCAGATGTTCTAGGGCTCTAAAGAGTTAATGTTACCTTTTAACTCTTAATGTAAACATTTTTTTTCTTTTGTCATTTGTTATACTGCCGTAATTGCTGAGCTGCTGGCTCTAGACTTTAAGTGCCCTTTATTTTTGAACTCTGGAGTCCATTTTGCATCTGAATTAATGTTACTAGCATCCCCAGGGCCTAAACTTATGAGCTAAAATCAGCCGCTCTGCAGCAGAGGATGTTTGCACATAACTGTCCAAATTTCTGGTGCTTACGCTCCAGTTCTTCACCCTGCAGCAGACTGTCTCTACTATCTGAGCGCATGCACAGCTATTCATCTGGCTGGTATGACTGTGATGGATGGCTTATATTGCTCCCGGGCTTCAATAATCATCAGAGCACCAAGATGTCATATTCTTGCCCTTCAGAGTTCAAGAAATTGAAGGCTGAGCTGTGTAAATGTTACCATATCACAGCTTTCCTGCAGGCCTTCTTTATGACAAGAAGCCCTGTAAAAAAGCTTTACTGTTGAATTTTTTTGCATTTTAAGCAGCGCTAATGTGACTCTGCAGAAAGAAGGTGTATTGATAAAGGCAGCCAAACTAATTGAGTAAACTGTGCATAATGCATGGTGTGTAAATGCACTTGAGTATGTGTGTAAGTTTGAGTGACTCAAGGGCAGACCTTGTTTAGTCACCAGACTCCTGAATCTCTCACTCTGATCTATAGAGTGAAAGGTCAGCCCTGCCCAGTGCCCTTCTGCTGACATCTGCCTGCTCCTGTTTAATTTAATTAAAGCCCAGGAAAAAAAGGTCATTCCTACTGTGATGTCAACACATGAAAGTATCCTGAGAGGACACTGCACAGCAGAGAAACTATCAAACAACACTGAAGTAATTCTTGTCCCCTGCTGTTGTAGATTCAAATAACATTTAGTAAACTCATGATTAAGGTGATTAGCTAATGACTGCAGGTCAGACTAGATGTATTCAGCCCCACTCTTCTCATTCTTCTGTCTTTTCTGCATGCAAACACATGATAATAAACTGTGCATACACAGGGACCATGACAAACTGAATAAAGAGAGAGTGCCAAACACGTAGATGGATTAAGGCCAAGCATTTTCAATTTGCACAGAGGTGATTTCCATCCTGTCTGATGATAAAGCAATCCTGCTGAAAGAGCACAAAACAAATCAGGACAAAAAAGCACTTGGCAAGCATCCCGTTCAGATGTGTGCTTGTGTGTGTGTGTGTGTGTTTGTGTGTGTGTGTAAACCAGAATGCATTGCCTAAAAGATCTTGTGTCGGACACCCAGACAGTATAGAAATGATATTGCAGTTTAGTCCTTGGATGATCTGAGAAATTCACAGCTTACCCTCAGGTTGTCTTAATTTTCAGAACAGCTCTCTTAAAAAAATCAATATGTGCCATAATAAAATTCCTTCTTGAAAAGGTCCATTAAACAGAAAAAAAAACAACTCTCATCTTGAGACAGTATCTTTCTTTCAGAATTGGCTTTTTGTCTCCTGCTTTTTGGTACATAATTCTTAGATTGATATTAATACACCAACCTCCGTCTATTAATAGAAAACTAACTGGGAGCAAAAAAGCTGTGATGTGTATGTGCTGATTGTAAGTTTTTTGATGATGAGATTTAAGAAAAGAAAATTAAGAAAAACAAGGAGTCGTGTTTTCCTGAGATTCAAAACAAACTACAGACAGCTGATTAAAATATGTCTCCGGCTCCAGATCTTCTTTGATCATACTTGATGTAGACCGACCTTTGATGCTTGACATTGTTGTTTACTTTTCTTTGACTCAGTCTGGAAGAAATGCCAAAAACAACCAGCACATAAAGCAACAGTTAGGAGAAAGGTTAGGAGAACTGAGCTTGATTTACTTTGTAACCACAAAAGAATTTCAGATATACAAACTATCAAATAAAACAGAAAACAAGAACTTACTGTGACAGATTTAGATCTAACCTGCATCATTTGTTGCTCTGTAAAGCTTTTTTTCTCCTCAGATGCCTTTGTATAAAAGGAAGGAGCGCATCAGATGTTTTTTTTTTTCATATATAAATATGAAATAAAGATATGATGCTTCCCTTGATCAATCCTGGGGAATAAAATAAGGAACTGATGCATTCAAATATGTGTTTTCTTGAGGGTTAGGGTTTGTTGTTATCCACAAAAATAAGCACCTGACAGTGCTGTGCAGCTCAGTTTGTGTTTTATGGTAAAGTTAATAGCTGTTGTTTTGCTATGGTTATAGAATATAAGAAAGTACAAACCTCCCCTGTAATGGTGAAGCTGATAAAAGGATTACCTGCATAATTTGCTTTTTTGAATGAATGAGAGAGTGGAGGAACAAACAGTGAAAATGTGTTCACAGCATGACTCTGGATTGGGAAAATATCATCTGACTGCACATGTCAGAAGTAACACATCAAACAGCTTCTGTTGAAGACAGTTTGTCAAAAGTAAAAGAAAAATGGAAAATCGTTTGTCCCTGGAGGGACTATTTTGAACTGTCCAAGGAAACATCAAAACAGGGTTTAACAGGCATAGAGTGGAATATTAAAATAAGGGAAATGAACAGTGGCTTAGGTTAAAACTCACACATAGTGGAACATTCAAAGTTGAAATAACACTGAGGGAGATAAAAGCTTTATGACTAATACTTTTTTTTATCAGTTTTTATAGTATTTACAATAAATGGTGGAAAAATACAAAGTATTGTCATTTTACCCTCATGGCCATTATTCTGAAATTTTTTGGATTATTTTCTTACAAAGTCTGGTTGAAATTTAAATGTCTCCCAATGCATTTTACTCCATTTTTTTGTGTTTTTTTAATCCCTATTCCCAACTTATTTGAAGCATGATGCTAACATCAAGTAATAACGTGCATACAGGTGTCGAAATTCATACCCTTTTTGGTAACACTTTATATTAACTTCACCGTGTTTAGCATTAGTTAAGCATTAGTTAACACTTAACTCATCATCTGTAAAGCATTGTTCAGACATTTATTCTCATTTGTGCGTCATGTAAAAACACAGTTATAAATGTTTTATTATGGATTAATATTGCCCTCTGTAATGTGTAAACTAACTCTTTGTTCATACTTAAAAAGTTGATTCAACAGTTACAAATGAGCTATTATGGTCATTATGAACAAGTTATAGGCCATGAACAGATTGTGATTCTATCATTTGGTAAGGGTTAGTGAACACCTAATTACAGAGCATTACACAACTAATGCTTAACTAATGCTAAACAGGGTGTAGTTAATATAATAGTGTTACCCACTTTTCTTGTATTTGCAGTCTTTTGTTGTAACAGTGAAGTATTTTGAATCCTGGGGTTGCAATTAAAAGCTTGTTTTATTTGTTAACCCTATACTTTTATTAATAAAATAAATAAACATAAATATGGAGTTTGATGATTTGCACACCTTTTGCAAACTATTTTGAAATAAAGGCTCCAACAACTGTAAAGATTGAAGGACATTCTGTATTAGCTTTAACAGCTAAACACAAACATGGCAGTCATGTAGCAGATTGATAAACAATAAAGCATGCTAATTCAATTCTAAGTCTGAACAGCAACAAAAACAGGTGTACTGATGAACACCAAACCCAAGTGTTGGCACTTGCCTGCCTCTTTAAGAATGTCCTTGTATTTGCATCTGTCCTTGTGAACAAACACTTTGTAGAGTAGTTTCCAGACAAAGCAAACATGATGGTCGTAACTGTACCTGTATGAAATACAAACGTCCAGGGTGATATTCTGCATTCATACTACAGGCTCCAATGCAGTGAAAATTCTGCCACCATGTTTCTGCCACCTCTGTGTGCAGGGGAAATGGGCTTTATGTAGGATTGTTTGTATCTGCACCGCTGGAAAGCACTTTGAAGGCATATGAGACCATAGTTATATGACAACATGCACCCACCAGCAGGAAAACCCTGCTGAGAAAAAAAGGCTGTTCAGCGTGTCCTGCTTTAATTAAAGTGAGATTCAAATATAAAAACACAACCAGCGGACTACAGAGACAACGGAAACGTGTGATTACTACCCAGAGGCCCTCTGATCAAAGTCTGGACTGTTGACAGGCACCTGGGCTCCCTACTGTTCCAAATCGCCAGTGTTGAGGGGCAAACAACAACTGCTACCCTCCTCGTAAAAAGATGATGAATACTGTTAGCTTTAGCCCTCTATTTGCGTGTTTCCTTTTTTATTTTTGCTCCACTTTCTTTTTACTGTTTTTGATTTTTTTTTTTTTTTCCAGTGTTCAAACTCAGACAGGTGGTTCCCATGCTGAGCTTTGGATGAAAATATTTATTACAGAAATTAACAAAAAATGTCTTGGACAGTAAAAAAAAAAGAAAGAAAGAATAACTTTCCTATGGAAGAGGATTAGGGCCAGTGGGAAAAAAAAGTCAGAAAATCTGATCTTTTTTATACTTAATAAAAAGTCAGGATTCTGAGATTAAAGTCAGAATTCCAACTTTTATCTCAGAATTCTGAGAAAATAAGTCAAAATTTTGACTTTGATCTCAGAATTCTATCTAATTTAAAAAAAGGACCTCATTTTTTCCCCTTTTTTTAGGGGCCCTAATCCTCTTCCGTACTTTCTCAACAAGATAGAGTATTGATAAGTTTTAAGCCTGGTTTACATCAGCACATACTTTGTTTGACTGAAGTAACATCACTCACTCTTATCGCAATTATTTTAAAATGCAATCTTATGCCTGAGCGCACTAGAACAAACTTTTATTAAATGTGCTCATATTTTGGTGAAGCATGAACTGAATAGCTCAATTTTCTGTTAGCATTAAAGAGCATGGGAACATGAGCTTAGTTCACTTTAGAGACAGGAGGTTTTGAGTCTGTATGTCTGAAGAGAGGTGTGGCGTCTTGAGAATGGGGAATAATTTTATACTTCAATGTAGTTTCTGTCTCTCTTTCTTTAAATCTTTTTATTTAATGGATGGGAAAACTGTTTCCTGAATGAGTTTTTACAGAGCAAGTTTGGCTTGTTTTGGTTATAAAGTCAGAGCCAAATGTTCAGCCATAAGTCATAGTTATATGGAATAAGTATTTAAGCTGCAGATGTTGCCTGTTAATTCATGATTTACTGGAAAAGTTTACTATCCTCTTTTCAAAAATGGACAGACATTGCTACCAAATGAAGTCAAGCATCAAACGTATTTAAAAACATGGGTTTATGTTACAATGTGATACAAATACTTTGCCCAAGTGTGACCAGATGCAATATTCAAATGTGTGCCTCCCTGATAGAGGTCATTTGGACATACTGGTACCAATCAGTCTGAGGTGACGTAAAATATATTGAGTTGAGTCTAACTGAAGAATACATCATCTTAGAGTTTCTCCTAAGTGTTGCATTCCTTTAAAACTTCTCAATCACTGACTCACACTCACTCATACGCCCATATGTGGTGTGAATGCTCACTGAGATATTGTGGCACATTAGCAGGCAGCCCAAATAAGCAAGCAGGCGTTCAGCCCATCAGTTTCTCTGTGATGTTCCTCCTGCAGAGCTCTCTTCACATTATCAATCGCTCCTCTGAGCCAAATACGAGTAATTGTAACCTATCTGTTGGCTCGCACTACAAAGTCACAGCCACTGCTCTGTCATATAAATGGCACGGAGACAAATGGGAAAGGCTCAGTGGGTTTGAGAAGAAGTGTTTCATAAATGCAAACTGCACATTTTCTGTGAAAGAGACTGCCAGTACTGTGCTCTGATGGTTGTGTTTGCCAACAGCAATACACAAACTCATCTTAAAGGCGGTATCCAATAACACAGATGGAACAAATGCTTCCTCGATCCCATTTCTCTTCTCTCTGGCAGTTTCTGAGACATTTTGAACACTGCACTGTGGTAACACTCGTTTTCCTGCTTGTTGTGGACGAGTCATTCATGTAAAACATGTACATGAGCCATTTCATTTGAATTAAACACAAGCATACAAGTTCAAGTTCATTTCTTTTTACTTCAGTTCTGTGTACCTTCCCCCTTCTCCAGTGGATTTATTATATTTCTTTGGGAAATAAATGGCTGTAATGAGATGGCCAAACCACCAAAAGACAGCTTTGTAAACAAATTTGCTAAGTGTTGTTTAAAAGCACTTTCAGAGGTATAAATTAGTAGAAGTTCATTGACTATGCAGTGCAGCTATTAAGTCATAGCAGAAATCTTTAGGTCTAATCAAATATAATGTTATATATCTTCAGAGTTTATCTTTTGAATTGATTTAAGGATCTTGTACTTTGTCATGAAAGAACACATCGTTAGTAAGAAATAGGAAGATTATAGATAATAGAGGAAGAAGGAAAAATGGCACCAATTACCACTCTTTGATTTTCAAAACCCCTGGACGAATCAGTATGTCTCATCTCTTTTTCGATATTGTGTGCGTTTGTGTGTGTATGTGTGTAAGGGCCTTGCTGTTCTCTATCAGCCAGACCATTCTCATGGAATCAAAGTCAATGTCCTTAAAAACACCTTTAGACTTTAGATTGCTGTAACTGTAAATGACACACAACCTTTAGCATTGTTAGCGTCCATCAAAAACTACCATGAAAACCCTGTAATATCTAATTTCACTAATATGTAGTTTAACTTTTGCTGGTGTAAGAAACAGTCTGTTTGATATATACTCCTAACGGGATCTTTGGAAATTTGTGACAGAGTAGACATTCAGCTGAAGTTTGAATAAGTTTTGAGATTTTGACCATTAACATGACATTTCACCCCAAACTGCAAAAAAACACAGCAAAAATAACCTGTGTTTACACAGACACGCTGAGGGACTGGAAACACTGTAGTTAGCATGCCAGGCCTGTAGTTGGCGCTTTAACTGTCTTGTCCAGTAACAGCTTTTGGTACACCTGTGAAGTAGAGTTGAAGTAGTCATGTGGTGTATTTGGAGATGCTAATTGCAGAAGTGGTGCAGATTCAGCAGCAGAAGCACGGCACGGTATTTCACAACAATCGTAACAGAAATACTGTTGCAAGTGAAGCATTTCCATTGAAAACTCCAGCTTGCTTTTTACACAACGGCACTGCAGTGTTTATGAAAAAATCCACTCTGGAGGCTGTTTTCAAAAGTTTCAGTTTTAAGTCAGCTAAAACACCATTTCAGTGTAAACAAGAGGCCGAAACGCAACAATACTTTGCGTTTCATCCTAAAAATGTTGTTTCAATGCCCCTTATAAGGGTTGACATTTATAAACTCTCAGCAGGGAATGATGTAATTATCAACATGTCGTCATGGTGATCAGACCCTGATACAAAGCAAAGGCTTCTTATCTTATGAGTAAAGATTCATTTATTGATTTATACAGCTAAAAATGCACAGTCCCTCTTACCCCATGGCCCCTTAATCTATCAGTGACTGCAGATTCTTAGAAGTTGCTTTGTTTGAGCAATTAACATTAAACCAAAGATTTTAGTTTATGGTCAGGTTAAACATCTGTCTGCTTATTTGGTTTGAAGATAAAGTCTGAACAGCTCAACGGGGCTTCTGCAGAAATGTTTATGTTGACATTTCTTTCCTTTTTTTGCTCACCTTCTGCTGAGAGCTTTGCTGTTGACACAACCATAAAGTTAAAAGTGGAAAATGTCACAAACTTTGAGGATGGCTTAAATTGTGGATTGAGTTTCTATGTAGCAACAGCAACCTTAAGATGCATTTACCAGCTTTTTAAAATGTTGCTGTCAGAGATGGTTAGGGGATCAGTATTCCCCAAAAAGTTTTGTGTACTGCAAATTGTATTTGAGTCATATTAAAAATGTCTCTATGTTGTTTTAGCCCACCATTTGATACTGGAATAACACTGTTATTATTAGTTGGAATAAAATTAAGTTTTGTTTTTACCATGTCAACAGGTAAAGGTATAATGTGTCAGACTGTGTTCCATGGATTTGATTGGATTTGTGAAGTGTGGGTCCTTGGATTCTCTTCTGCTGTTGAGAATTAATCCCTGTGATATGAATCAGGATCAAATATTTAACCCTGCTGCAGTGACATTCTGAGCCAACACATCTGAAATCTTTTTTTTTTCATTTAGTTGATTATCAGCTGCATCTTCTTATTGTTTTGGTCTAAGATTGCTAATTTTCACTGTTTTTTGACTTTTCCCTTTAAGAAAAACACTTTCAAGACAAAGGTGATGACTTTGCAATCTTGGCAAAGTTTTCAGATTGTAGTAAACAGGTTAGTTAGTTATCCTTGGTTTTGTAAGAGTGAAATTCAAGGTGTGTTGGTCTTGCCAAGTCTGAGGTTACACAACCATAGCATATTCATCACTAACAATTAGGTGGTGACTCGATAAATATTTCAGCTAAGCTTATATTTTATACTGCTCAGGTTTAATCACTAGATCTAGTTGACCCACAGTTCGACACAAGCCACATTTACTTCACTTCAGACTAATGTGCGGACTAAACTCTTTAAGTTCTCTCAGAATAAAAGTCTGACAGATTGAGCATTGAGTGTCTTCTGTTTGAGTCACTACAGGGAATTAAACAGAGAATAAAATGAGCAGATGATGTTATTTTACTGCCTTTTTTATCAGCTAACACACCATGTGGCAGGCAAACATGAAACAGACTCTTTGGTTCCCCTGAAATCATCTGTCACTTCAGTCTTTGCCAGAAAATAGTTTGAGGATCTCATCGGAAATATACCTGAACAAATATTAATATCTACTTAAGTATTGTGAAGATTTTATCTCTGAGTGCAGTTCGACGGTGAAAACATGCCCTTGTTATTTTGTTTGTGTGTGGTCTTTTCAGGCAGCTATTTTCTATCATCCAAGAAAAGATTGTTTTACAGCTTTCAGAGCTGGTGCAAAGTTAACAAGCTCCAGAAATGACAGTGATGTTTTGACCCTCTCTGGCACAGTAGTAAATGATTAAAGACACAAATCTCTTTCAATATTTAAAAGGATAACGAGTCAAAGTAGGTGATAAGAATACACGTCCATGATCTTATTAGGTGAGGTCCAAACTTCTTAAACTCACATTAAGAATTTAGTGGAGGATCTCAGAAGGCTTAAGCCGTGTTTAATAATTCAAATTTGGCTAAAAAAGCAGACTTCATTCACAGTCATAAAAAGTCTGAGCACGTCAGGAAGAGAAGCATGAGAGTTGTCAGTGCTGACAGCTAAGACCTCTTCACCCACCGGCTTTAATGTCAAATTCCTTTTCCAGGTCTGCCTCCTTTCTGTTATCCTTTGTAAGGAGGATGTGGTTCTTTGAAGCTTTTGGTTTTTTCAGGAAAAATGTTATGAAGCATGACATGTCTCCCTGAAACATGCAAAAAAGGAAGTTGCATGACTTACCGACTGTGTGTCTAGATGGATGTTTGCATGTCTGTGAAAGAGTTCATTGTTTTACAGCACCAACTACAAAGATTGTAAGATTCTGTGCATTTCATTGGGCAAAAAAACTGTGAGTTCATGGGCTGATCTTCTGTTTGAATGTCAAATTTAGCAAATGGTCTTCAAATATGCTAATGCTGATGTCTGTTTTCATTTTCTAAATTCCCTTTTTAATGTCTCTGATTCAAAGTTTAGTCTGAACTGTAACACACTCTGATTTTTAACCAGTTACACTGATGGCAGACCAAAAGGAAAGGCTTTAAAGCACTTTTTTTCTAACAATTGTTTAAAAACCAGTTACTACATTGCAAAAGCTGAAAGAACTTGGACTTACTGAAACTTTAAACCAGTCCCACTTTTATAGCGTTCTTTCTCCCTCATTATGGTAGGTTGGCATGAATAGCTGATTTATCTATCCATGCACACAGGGTTAAGATCATTTATAACTTATTGGGTTTTTTTTTTTTTTAATATGAAGGTAAGAGTTTTGCTTTATGGGGACATGGCTAACTTTACCAACAGGCTGGTGCACTGTAGATTGCTAACAAGACAACTCCACCTCTTGGTCCTTGAGTTTACCCAAATCATGAGTCATCATCACCAGTAGCATGCCTATTATAGGCTTTAAATCAGGCAGGTGACACCACTTTCCTTATGATTTACAGATTGTTTATGGTCAATCCATGCAATGTAAATATTTTGGTCGATAAAAAAAGTGCTGATGATGAAAACATATATATTTATATATATATATATATATATATATATATATATATATATATATATATATATATATATATATATATATATATATATATATATATATATATATATATATGAAAATAAGGAAAAAATAAAACATGCATGGGACCAGATTAGGGCTTGTGTCAGATTTATTTTTAGATATTTATATTAGGGGAAAATAAATTAAATATTTAATGGGTTCTTTTAGGAGTTCTGGGAACATCTAAAATTTTTTGAGTGGTTTCTTGAGTAGAAACCTCTTTTCTTTCCAGAGACGCTTTCAGGAGCCAAAAACTCAAGGTCAACATGTTAGAAATGTTTAGTCCATCTTTTTTCCAGCTTGTGAACTACAGGAGTTCTCCTGCTTTCTGTGCTTTCATTGTAAAGTGAAGCATTTCTTGTCTGAGGACAGATGTTTTCCTATCAGTGAGCTTCTGTTGTGCTTTAAAACCTCTAAAACACCACTCTGACTCTCATAACGCTTTCATGACGTCTTGCCAGCATGAGCGGCTTGATAAAACGCGATGACAAACATCAGAAAAGAGTTTCCCCTGGTCTGATGCGGTCTGATGCACAGGGTTTTTGACTCTTCTCCTTGCTGATCTTAAGCTCTGGGCCATTAAGATACAGTTTAGCATATCTGTGTGTTGGAGGGATTATTAGATGCAGTCTGGCTGTGTGTTGGGTCATTAGTATGCTCAGACAGGATCAGTCAGTCAAGCTTAAATGCTCAGACTTCACTCATGCTGCAGCGAGCTGCGCTGCTGTCAGAGTTGCATCATTAAGATGTTCCTCCAGCTTCATAGATCGAGTTGTTGAGAGAGTTTTCTGAACACACTTTCTGATTGATCTTTGCCTTCGTGTGATTACATGATTGGTCTGCTTTATTTTGCTATCCATTAAAAAAAAGCATGTTGTGACCTGTATTTTGAAAAAGATGATGAAATATTTTTGATGGGGTAAGTTTGGCAACTATAGTTTGAAGAGGGGGATGTAGTCCATATTCAAAATGTTGGAAAGAGCCTCCTGCCCACCCAGTCTGAGAGCTCTCAGGCTGCTCTCAAGACTTGGCTTGGGAAATGATAAGAGAAGAGACCTTTACTGTGAGTTGATAGGCTTATGTATACAATGTAATTTTCATTGGCAAACATTGTTTTATTAATTGCCAGTGTAAGCTGCATGTCTAAGTACTAAGCTCTTCATTGTATTGAGGAAAAACCCACTGCCATGAAAACACTGTCTGCCTTACTACTTCCTGGGTCCAGCGATCGTGGCGCTCATTCTAACAGATAACATGCAAAATAGACATTGGTTTGTATGTTAGCTGTCTGCTTTCCAGATCAGAAGAAAACTGTGTGTCAGTTTTTTAACCATTGGTCTCTTTTCATTTTTTAGAAGCTTTTTTAACAGTTATCCAAACTATGTTGTTTTCTTGATCAGGGAGCTTCTTTTAACAGTGCTAAGACTTTTCAGATCAGGTGGCAGTTATTGTTATATGCTAAATGAACAGATCATTTCTTCTTGTGGTTTAAAAGGAAATAAACATGAAGTCAATTTTTTGGACTAGGTTATTAAAAGAACCAAAGTAAAGCTTTGAATGTCACTTGGACTACTCAATCAGACCTTAGATGGACAGTTAACATGGCAGAGGGGGGCAGTGGTTGGTGCTGCGGCCTCACAGAAAGTTCTTGTTCTGTCTTTTTGTGGTTAGTCAGTGTGGAGTCTACATGTTCTCCCTGTGTATGGGTTAGTTTCTCTTTGGGTGCCAAAATCAGCAGAATATAAGCTTTTTTTAAATTTTTTCTTAAACAAGGTGACTCTAGTTTACATTCTGATATGTTATTGATCAATATGAACAATACCAGTTCTATTGTTGCTGTTCAGCATTAAATAATTTTATGTCAGGATGGGTATCTTTCCCATTTGAAACAATATAGTACCAATGCCAGGTACCTGGCATTTTCGGTACTTTTTTGTGTTTATGTGGTAAAAAATATCAATTTGTTTCATAATGAAATCTCATTTTTTTCAGTTTTACATATTTAATCTTCAATATATAACCTTGAAATGCTGTGTTCATGACCAGCATGGAAATCACCTCCTCTTCCACTCCCTCATAATCACAAGGATGTGTTTAGGTACCTTATCGTGGTACCTTTTGATTTTACGTGAATCAGTACCCGGTTCTTTAGACAGAATGTGGTTGGTACCTATGAAAGTTCCCATACCTAATTGTATGCCCTGAATAGAGAGGTTCTAGTCTTTGTTGCAGCAGCCACTGGTTTCAGCTTTACAACATGACTCTTTGCAACATGTCATCTTCTAGTCCCTACTCCGCACCTGTCTTGCCTCTCCTCAGGCGTAAATGCCCCAAACGTGTTTAAGAAACAAGCATAATTGTCTGAACCTGCCACATAATAACAGAATAATTGATAGTGATATTAATGAAGACTCAGGTCATTAAGGAGTCTTGATAATCAATTAATAATTATTATTTTAAATTATAAGACTTTTGCTTTTGTAATGATAAGAGTTAATATTACCTCTGTCTTATTGTTGGAATTTATGCCTTCACTTCAGAAGCTGTACTTCATAAAAGCAATAAAAATTCGCTTTTATCGAAAGCAGACTATTCAGAGGAATAAACTGGGCCACGATTATCTTCTCTCTGGAGTTTATGTGTGTCAGTGTGAGGAATGTGGTGACCTTCTAAAAAACATTATGGCCTAAAAATCAGAGCGGTGACTCACTGCACCAGAAAACATCAATACCAGCTTCTTCCTCATTTCTCCTCTCTGCTGTGAGGATAACCTGAAGAAGTATGATTAGGGTTTTGGGATTTGGGAAACATTACTGAAGTGGCTGATGGTTTCAGGGGATCCCCGACAGCGGATGGCTGCAGAGAGGAAATAGATTGGTTTGGGGGAGATGTATAAGGAGGAGTGGGGAAGCGAAATTTAACAGAAAAGCATTCGTACTTAGAATAAATACTTCCTAAAGGATTAAAGAAATCAAAAAGGCTTGTTGGAGTCTTGAAGTAGAGTCATTCAAAGCAAATAAGGGAGCAGCAGGGTTTAATTAAATTATGATCATTCCCATTGAAAGTCCCAAGCTAAAGATAAATGTGTTTCTGGCTCTTTGGCACTCTCCATGTATCAATCCCTTTTAATTTCTCAGGAAGTCATGCTTCATTTACACTCTCTAATCTGATACAAGCTCTGCCCATTTAAGAAGACAAAGGTAGAAGCAGTTGGAAGGAGTCGATATCTAATCTCTCCGCTGTTCTCGTCCTTCTGCCAAGATACAGGAGCGATGAGAGACATCAGGGGAGCTGAAGTACGAGAGGAAGAGATTAGAGAGATGGGCAGCCCACACACTGTTCTCACATTTTTGTTTTCCCTTGAAAAAAAGAAGCATGTCTTGGATGGTGAAGAGGCTCTAAATGCTGGTGCAATTGAAATGTAATCACTAGAGCCATATTACAGACACTTTATTTTGTTCAGTGGAGATGTCCTTGACTGTGAAGAAAGAGCATAAAGTCACCTTTAAAATAAACAGTGCAGTAAGCTCTGGTTGACTGAGCTCCTCTTCTGGGATCAAAAAGAAGATTTCTATCAGTAAGCAAGGTTACACATTTTAATAAGGGGACCTTCAACCAAATCTCTAACTGATGAATTCAAAGTGGGAGGCCTGAATCCCAAACAGAGGCTCCAAAGACTTTGGTTCAGGGACAAAGAATGAAAGTGAAAATATTATCCCAGTTTTTATTTAATCAGAATTCAAAAATGGATCTCAAAGAAAAACCATTTAGTCAAACTGAAATTTCAATGCAAGTGGTTCACTCTTCAGTTCTGAGAGTTAAACTCAAAACATACTTTGAAAGTAAAAGCTTTTTTCCGCGAAGCTTTAAAAATATCAGAACACCAGTCATAAAATAAGAAAACAGCACAGTACCATGAAGTGCTTTTACTCTCTTTACTTTTCAGACATTTTTCAAATTTGTGCCAAAAAATTCTGAGAAGTCAGAAATTTATCAAAATTGCAAACCAACAAAAAATATTTCTCTGTTGATGAACACAAGTAAATAACTGTAATTAAACAATAAAATAATAATAATGTGTTTCTTTTTCTTCCTGTTTTTTGTTAAATAGTTGGTTTGAGAATTTTCTGACAACAATAGTCATATTTTAGCATTGATTAAATATATCATTTTGATTAAAGAGCTTACACATCCTGGTGGATTGACAATATGGTCAGCTGTATACTGTTTGTTTAGGGCAGTGATGGCAAACACCTGACACTGGGTGGTGGTAAAATAAATGTGTGTAAGCACTGTACGTGTTGTTGACGCACGGTTCTTGTTGGACTTGCGGCTAACAGCGTGCTTACTTAAATTTCCAAAAAAACAACAACATCAGGCCAGGTCTCCATCTGATATTCCAATCCATTTATACAAAACTTCAACATAATTAAACCAATATTCCAAATGTACAAAATAAAGAAAGACTGCCACCAGCCTGTGATCAAAAACAATTTTAATCTTAGTGTGTCTCCGCACCTAGTCTCATCAGTGCCCACCACACACCTGTACTAATTAAAGCTGGGTGTTCAACGGAAATGGCTCCACCATGTCTTCTTGTAAAAGGACCCTCTGCTGTTGGCACCACTGAAGGTATAATTTGATAGAAAATACCATTCTTTATAGATACGCTTCTCGTTAAACCTTAACGAGGGATTTCTGTGATGGAGCATCAAAACATGCGCTGTATACAGTTTCCCCTTTTTGTGGACACTTTGATTCCATGCACTAACTAACTTACTAAGTAAGTAAGTAATTAAGTAACTAGCTAACTAACTCCATCATCTGCTGTCAGTTTTTTCTATGGTAGCATTTCTTGACAAGGCATCAAAACTTGACAGAACACTAGTAACAAGACACAAATGTCATCATTGTTCGCACACACTTGGTCGTGGTGAATTCTGGATATTACCTGCTATGTGCTCATGTCAATGTGTATAAATGACTTTTTTTTTTTTTTGTAATCGTACTTTATACGTACATCTGACATGTTTTGAATCTTCTAAGGAGTCCACAATTAAAGACTAAGAAAATTAATGAAAAAAAAAAACACATTCAAAAGTAGATAATCTTCAAAATTCTTGGTTTACTGTATGAGAAAGCATATTTCTTTGTTTTTCTTTGGTAGTTGGCAGTTTTAAATCCTGGTACTAGTTCCACGAAGGCTCAGACTTTTATTTACTACAAGAAAGAAAAGTCCAGAGGCTGGCACAGGAAGAAGGTTAAACATGATATTTCAAAGAGAAAACCATAAAATGTAGCCATCAGTGTGGGCCTCAGTCAGAAAATATACTGTGGTTGAAAAATGTCAGACATAATGTCAACACTGCCCAGAGGTTTCCTTCCTGTATGTCTTAAGTTGGCTGCGAAAGCATCCAAGCTGAGTCAGAACTGTTTAGGATAGGGACGTGATATGCCTGCTGCACATCGTACTCTTGAAGGCTAGAAGCACATTTTTGGATTATTGTACTGACCTAAATATAAAACAGGGCTATTTTCCTAGAAATACATTTTGAAAAATTTGGAGGGATTGCCCATCTTTGGGTCAGACGCTTGAATTAACAAATTAAATGTAAAGCGTCTGACCCAAACTGCAGTTCTATATGATCTGGATAGGGCACACACACCCACACACACAGACAGAAAGAGAAACATTAGAGTGAAAAAAATGTGCCTGGGGAGCAGATAAAACCCTTTCAGTGTGTTTAGTGTGGCTTATGGGATCAGTGGTCTGGAGCTGGCACTTTATCGTCCATCTCCTTTCTGCGTGTCGGCCACCACTGAGCTCTGAGCTGTCTGACCCCGGCTGTTCATCACAGAGCTCTGATAATGTCAGAGGAAACTTTAACAATAGTCCTGATCAAAAAGCTCCGTTCTGAAAATTCACTTCGAGTGTAATAGTCTGTCTGCTCGCCTCCTCTGTCTCCCATCTCTGATTCACAGCAGTGATTCAGGCTGATATCAGGGTGTACGTTTGTTCCAACCAAGCCTTGATATATATTTTACAATCTGATGAAGATGGGGAGTTTTTTCTCCCCTGCTTTCTTCTTGATATTAAAATTTTAATTCGCCAAAGTGTTAAAGTTACCCCCAATTAACCTCGATCTGCCTGATTTTTACTCGCACTTTGCTCATCATCATGTTCTGTGCTGAAAGCAAGGCTGTATTACAAGGGCAGAAATAAGATAATAACATGTTTTTATAAATATCAACAAAATTTATTTTATTATTTTACTTTCCCTTCATTGTTACCAGAGCAACATGTTCATTTCCTTATACATTTTGACTCATGTTAAAAATTTGGCTTCAAACTAACTTTATTCCTGTTGACCTTTCTGTTGTTCCTCTTTTCTTTTTATCTTCTTTTTACTTTCTATCTTCTAGCTGGTCTCTGTTGTTTACTTTTCCTCTCATACCTGCAGCTGTAAGGTTGGCACTTATTATATTATAAACCAGCTCATACAAAAGTGAAGTCAAGACCTCTGAATGACCCTCAAGGGGCTTATTGTTTTAAGAAGTTCACAATTTGCTATGCAGCAGAGTTTTCTATAGATGGAGTACATACTTTAAACTTCATTTTAGCCATGAACGATCTCTAATTATGGAAAGACAAAATTGTGATTGATATTTTGCCAGCTCATTGAGTTTCTGATTCTTCAGGCTGATTGATCAGTGGCTGATAACATTTTAATGCTGTGTGGGCAGCTTCAGTGAGTGATGGAAACCCTGAGGAGAAAAAATTGCTCTTTGCTCTTTGCCTTTAGGTGACCGTTGTTTGTGAAGCATGCAGTGAAGCTCCTCTGAGCGCTCCGGCAAACTTCCAGGAGTGACTTTTATCAGAGCCCCATTCAGAATCGGAAACACTCAATTAAACCCCAGAGAGGAAATTATGGATGTAACTGTTACTTATATGCACAGTATAACAAAAGGGTAGTGATATAAACTTTAAGACAAAAAATGAAAGGAAGTCAATTCCTTGTAAAATACAGATAATAATATTTTAGAGCAGTGGTTCGAAAACATTTGTCAGAGATGAATTTTTGTGAAATGTTTTTTTTTTTTTCCCCCAAGTTTCTCCTAACAAGCGCAGAGCACTTTTGGTAAGAAAAAAAGACATAAAACACTCTACGCACTGTACTATTAAGTTTGCTGTTTACCCTGAAAATTGGGACTGGATGGGCAAAAAACAACTGTGTTTTGTTATCTTATCAATAGATAAATAGTCATTCCTTCACAAAAAAGACAGAAACTTCACTCTAAATACATTTTTGCTAAAAAAAATTTTAAAAAATTAAATGCTGTTGAAGATGTGCTGGCTTCACGCTACTGTTGACCTATTTCTACCTGCATGAAAATCACAATGTCGAGGGTGGGTTGCAACTTTTGGACGTAAATCACATAAAGCAAATTTTTCAAAATACCAACAGAATTTTGCCTGTTGTAGTTTTGCGTTTAGTGTCTCTGTGTTTTAAGCAGCATTGATGCTATGCTTCAACCACAATGTTGTTATTTGTCATATCAACCTGGTATGAGGGAGATTCTTGTTTTTAGGGGGATATAATGGAGTTGAATAACAAGCTGGATATTACATTCAGATTTTTAACTCAAACTTATATTTAACTCAAAAATCGGCTGGAGGAATTTTGCTGGAAGTATTTTTTTGAATATACAGTTTTGAATCTTGTGTACCCCCTACAGTGCTAGGTACAGATGGTTCTCCATCTGAGAACCACTGAGATAGAGAAAGGAGGAATTAACTAAACTCTATGACAAGTACCACACTATTAGCGCAGTAAGTCCGAAAAATAAATACTGCAGTGATTATTAGTATATATATATAGCTACTGGTTGAGTTCAAGCTATGTGAATCTACTGCTTTAATACACTGTATAAGATGATAGATAGGAACGAAGGTAAAACGCTGCTGGCTGTAAGATGAGTGCACAGGTCAAACAAAGTGTCTGACACTCTGAGGTAGAAGTTATAAAGTTTGATTGCCAAAGGGAAGACTGACTTTCTGTGCCATCCTGGGGGTCTTTTGGAAGAATCAGTCGTGCACTGAATGTGCTCCCATGTTGACCAGGATGTCATAGAGTGGGTGTGAGACATTGTCCAGGATGCTGTGTAGCTTGGACAGGATCCTCTTCTCTTTAACACCTCTGTCAAAAAGTCTATAGGTCCTCCTCCACAGCATCACCTGTGTTGTGTTGAGTTTGTTGATTCTGATGCTTTTACAGGAAACAGAACCTGAATTCACTCTGTTCTGTTTGAATTACTTTTTACATTCATGTAGAGCAGGAGTTAAACCACTGAACAATCAAGGTGAGTGATTTAACTGACACTGTGAAGCAGAGGGGAGCAGGCATCATGATGGTGTGGTCAAAAGTCATCTGGCACGAGCAGGAAAGAAAAAAGAGCTGAGGAGCAAGGATATTTTGTAGGGAGCAATTAGTGTGAGCAGAAGCACAGAGGGGATGTAATTCCTCACTCACCACTTGCCAAGTGATACATTTTAATTTGCATTTCAATCTGTCGACTAATGGAGAAAATCTTTGTCTATTAAGGATTATTTGTAAGGCTGAACAGACGGGAGAGAGGAGGATAAGGAGCTCTCTAGTTTTTTCAGGCTGAATCTTTTTTACTGGCTGTGCTCTAGCCACTCTGTCACTTATATTAAAGAGGTTAAAACTTTACGAATGGTATTATTGCAGAAAATGTTTCAGAGTCTAATACATTAATCCACTGTTTGATAAATGCATTGCTCTTATGGATTGCTGTTCAAGTAATTGAGATACATGCCATTGTAACAACCTTAATACATTCAGTGCCATTGACTTCACAAAGTAGCTCCCTGGATGATGGGCAGGAATAGAAATGAAAAAAAGCCTTTGTAAATATGCATGATGCCCTAAAAAAAAAAAGTCAGGACTGTTCGGTGCAGAGAAATGTCATTCCTGACATCTTGTTTTTTTATGTTTTGTCTTAAAAGTAAGTTAAAAAATAAAGATGTAAAACAAGAAACAGGGTATGCATAGCTTCAAAATCAATTATTGATGCTTCCACTGACAGTATTTGTTATCCTTCATTAAAGTTGATAAAAGAAAATACCAGTGAAATGCTTCACAAATCATGTATGCAATTTCATACAAGAACATAGTTTTCTTACAGAGTTTTGATGATGTTCGATAACTGGCAGCTTGTTTCTGCATACTCCAATGGATTCGTCCATATACCATATAACCAGAGACTGCGTTCACACACTGATGTCTCCTCAGTCATGTGCAGGTTTGTGTCAGGGCCACAGGGACAGTCATAATGAAAAAGTTTGGGTCTATAATTGGACGTTTCAGGGATGTTTTAGCATGTGTGCGTGCATGACATTTCAGTGCACTCTGCTGAGCAGCACTCTGCTCTAAGACTTCTTCCTCTCCCTCTTGATGAAGAAGGTGTTAGGCTATTAATAAATGGCTGGATTGATTAAAGCTTTAATCGTAAACATCATTGCCACTGGTTGTGGTTTAATTGCCCTGAATGCAGCGCTGTGTCGGCGCCGACGGTGACGCAGACATTGATCACAAAAAATGAAGTGCCTGCAACTCAGGACAGGGCCCATCTACTCCGAAATAGAAATATAATAAGGGAGAGGGGGGAGCATGGGGCAGCAGAATAATGAAGGAGGAAAGGAAGAGTGTCCAAGGAAACTTGATGAGGATTGTGGAGGCCATAGCACAGTCAGGTGACTCAGCTATGACCAAATAATGCTGCATGCCTTTGTGTGAAACTATCAAATGTGCAGAAACATATTTATGGTAGTTATAGTTTGGCTGAACATGATCTGCTCATAATGACATCCTGGCTCCTATCTGCTGTAATCTGAGGATGATTCATTGCCCTCTCTGAACAGAAATCTGCACACAAGTGTTGCCAATAAGCCGCTCCAGATCAAACACTTTAAATTTAACAAACCTGCTGGATGCTGTGTCATGCAAGAGAATCAGAGTTAAGATATTCTGACTTCCTTTGATGCACCAGTTAAAATCAATCCTAACTCCAATTCCAAATTTTGAAGTTGTTAACTTTTCTTGAAGACAGACCTGTTTAAGTTTGCACTTTGCACCTGATTTCATGTACGTCAAAGGCATTTATTACGAACATGTTTTCTATTCAGGAGAGATGGTATTACGTCTTCTGTGCAAGTCCTGACTACAGTGCCAACAGCTGGAGACTCAGGCTGCCTTTTGGCTTCACGTCTCTTTATGGAGGAAATAAAGTAGGCCAGCAACCAGTGGTGTGCACAGACTTTGTCAAGAACAAGGTTGAAAAGAAAGAAATAAAAGCATATGCAGCGTTTTTGGCACTGAGTTCTGTCACTTTGGCACACTTTTTTTGCCAAACCGATAGGGCACTCTAGCGCATGTTTTTTGTCACCCAAGAGAGCAGTTTATCATGCTTTAACCAGCCAAAGGGGCAGTTCAGCGTGTTTTCCTAATCGGGATAGAATTTAAGCATTGGTTTTGGCTCCAAACTGGGCACCTAAGCTTTTTTTACACACCCTAGTCGGCACGTCGGCTTGTGTTTTTCAACAATTAGGCCACAAAAGGGGGGTGACCTTGTGGCTACATTTCTACAGTTTCATTAAGCAGACACGACACAAGCAAGAATTAATACAGACGTGCTATACGTTTTTTGGCTGCAGGTGCTGCCATTAATTGCAAGATATATTTTTTCTTTTTCATTTTTTTGAAAAATGTAGAATAATCTAGCCAACTAGTCACATTCAATTGCTGCAACAATATACTTTAACCTTCAACAAGATTCAGTAATTAGTGCCAAAAATTCACTACGCCCTGGGTCTTATACCTTCTGACTCATTCTATCCCAGAGGACAAAGAGGAGGAGGCTCAGCTTAAGTGCTTAAGTGTTCCCTGAACAGATGAGTTTTCAGACGACTCTTAAAAGTAGGAAGGGACTCTGTGGATCGTATAGAGTTAGGTAATCCCTTCCACAATTTGGGCACAGCAGAGGAGAAGAGTCTGGCTAGAGATTCAGAGCCACGCTGGGCTGGGCTGTCTTTCACAAGCAGAGTGTAGTGGGCAAGAAAGAGTGTATACCTGGATAAGGGACTCCAGGTAGGCAGGAGCCATTCTTGTCTATGTTTTGTAAGTCAGAAGAAGAGCTTCAATTCACATTCGAGCTGCTGCTGGAAGCCAGTAAAGAGAGATTAACAGCAAGGTTATGTGCTGTTTGGTCTGGTTAACAACCAAACGTGCTACTATTCTGGAGGTTTAAATGTGGCAACTTAGTGACAACCAGCAACCAGTTTGGTAGACATCTATAAAATGATAATGCAACTTACAGGGTGTTGATTCGCACAATAACTCAATGGTTCCAATTTAGCAATCAGCTTTGATTTTGCTTTTGGGGTAGTGGAGAAGGAAGAAACAGAAACGGAAACGAGATGAAGACAGAAGGATTAAATGCTGATAGGTAAAGATCTCCATTCTATAGACAGTGAGTAATCTAGATCAGACTAATCTAGAGAGGCGAGTTTCACTTAACCTGAACACAGTCACCTGTTAAGTTGCTTATTGGTTTGTTAAAAAACAAAAAGTCCTTTATTGCCAACGCTGGTGGTTACACTAGAAGTCTTGAACATTCGCCATTGTTTTGTGAGACATTTATCACAGTTAGCCAGTCGATTGTTTTTCCAGCTCCTCGGGTGAGCAGAGAAAAACAACAGATAATTTCAGAGTTTTCCCTTCTCATTCATTACGTAAACAAAGAAGTTCTCTGGTAGATTAATATCCTGACTCTCCTTAATTGGTTATGCTTTAATTAACCGTGTGTGGTTTTGAATGAGCCTCAAAGGCTCATAAAACCTAATCAGCGTGTAATTAGAGCCACAATCAAAGTTCCATTCATATGCTGAGTGCATCAGGTGATAAACAACCCTATCTGATCAGGTGGCGAGGACACACTGTGCCAAACAGTGAACAGGACTGATAGTTTGGATCAATGTGGGTTAACACAAATATTTTTTGTTTTTGCATATCTCTCTATTCTTGTTAATTTTGCTAAAAGAAGAAATTTGTTTTTAGTATGGAAGCCACACAGCTGATAAAGCCCAAACAGAAAGGATAAAAGAAAAGGGCGTGTCTGTTGAGTGTAACTGCATCAACTGATTCCAGACCCCAGGCTCCGGCTCATATTACCCATTCTCTGCCATCTTAGCAGCTAATATCTTTTCACAGCAGTCATTCTGACTTATCACAGTGAAAAAAGAGATGAGTGTCACTAATAGCATTAATAATGGCTCTGTTCCATTCAAGTGCCTCTTGACAGTGTGACAGTGAGTCAGCATGCACAATGCCACAACCCTGAAACCAAGTCATTAATTTGATCATTTCTCCTCTGCTTCTCTCACTGTGACAAGTCAACATGTCATCTCTTGTCTTCTGCAAAAAAACCAGCAATGAGATATGGTGATATAACGAGACTCTGTTAGAAATTCATCTCCTTTTATATAAGTATTGAAATATTTCATTATTGCGTTTTTGACAGCAGTTGATCCTTATTAAGTCTTTTCAGGCAGCTTTAGACTACTTAATCCAGGGCCTCTGTGGTCCTCTTTGAGCTGTTAGCGCTGAGCCTTAGATATGCCATTTGAAGGCATTTCGACTCTTACCCTGAAGCCTCTCCTGTGTTGTTTCACTCTTTTCTTTACGTTGTTGTCATCAAGGTACAGTGAAACTTGGCTGCTAAGCAAATTTAAGGGACATTCAAAACATAATTTCAAACTTAGATTTTTTTGTTCAACACTGACACAATATGAATGTACTGATATAGGAAATCTGTCATTTTAAGAAGGTAGTTAATGCTCACCTGAGAAGTAAGTCTGAGGTTTAAGTGAGAAAAGACCAATACATGTTGTACTATTCTTTGAAATTCTATCTGAAATCGCTATTGTTGCCAAGTTTATACCTGGATCTAGTTTCTGGGATTTATAACTAATTAACTCACAGGGCCATTTTCAGAGTTTACGTTCTTGACTTTGGATGCTGTTCCAAGTACAGAGTGATCCTTGGTCTTGTGCGAAGAAGGCAAAGGTCTGTTACTTCAGTATTTTTTTCATGAATTGCTGAGATTTTGGGTGCACAGTGGTATGGTGTTGTAACAGCAAGAAGGTTCCTGGTTCAATTCCCTAATCAGACATGTGCCTTACTGTGTGGGGTCTATATGTTCTCCTGCATGGTTATCTGGGTACTTTGGATGGATGGACGGATGGATGGATGGATGGATGGATGGATGGATGGATGGATGGATGGATGGATGGATGGATGGATGCTTAGGCTTTGGGTTGACTCAGATACACATTAAGTTACTGGTGCGTCTGCAAATGCTACTCCTAGGCAGCTGAAGCTTTAGAATTTTCTGTAACATGTTTAGTGTGATATCAACTTTTAAGGTGGCTTGGATGATCAGTGCTTTGAAACATGAGAATTATTTTGCGATGCTTAAAATTCCTCCATCACATATTTTGTACATTTTGTTATCCTCTGAAGCAGGAAAAAAAAATTCACTGTAATAAATATAAATATAAAACTTATATTATATTTATAAACTTACAATAGTGGATAATAAGATAATCCCTGTGCCAGGCCTATTGCATTTGATATATATGATTCCTATATGATTCAAACTCCACCTGTGACCAAACAGGTAGCCTATAGATTAGGGATGGGTACCAAATAAGGTATTTTTATAGGTACCAATCAAATTCAGTCATAAGTACCAGGTACTGATTCATGTGAAATCAAAAGGTACCATGTTTAGGTACCTAAATGCATCCTTGTGACTGTGAGGGACTGAAAGAGTAGAAGTTTTTCCATGCTGGACATGAACACAGGATTGCAGGGTTATGTATTGTGAAATAAATATGTGATATAGAAAAACTTTGAGGTTTTATTATGAAACAAATTTATATTTTTTTCCATATAAACACAAAAAATGGTACCGTTGAGTACTGACACCGTTTGCCAGGTACCAGGCATCTGTACTGAATCATTTCAAATGTGGAAGGTACCCATCCCTAGTATAGATAAATCAATAAATTGACATAAACAAGCCATTTAGTCACCTTTAAATCCACCTATTTCTGTTAAATTGATCCTCACATTAAATTATCCAAACAAGAAGTTTTAGTTTGTTTACTCAAATACTAAAACCTGCCAATGAATTTTAAGTGACTTCTACCCAAACCCAAAACATCTCCTTTTGGCTCATTTGTCTCAAGACCTTCCCTTAAAACCATTCCAACTAGAATAAGCACTATTGTTGTCCGTTTATTTACAGGCCTGGCGGGCAGAGTTGTATTTGATTATTAATGCCTTTGATGTTTTAGTGAAACAGGGCTACGTTTTATTGTACAAAAAGAGGTATTTTACGCTGCTATTTTTTAAAAAAAAGAGTAAGGCAACCAATTTTTCCTCAGGTGACAGAGATACTAACATAAAGATTTAAATTTTTGTTATGATGTGTGTCTGCTCCTTTGTGTACATTTCACAGCCAGTTTGCTCCAAAACTGTGACAAATCAAAGCGAAAGTGAAAGAAATGGCACTGAGCTCACAATAAGCTCAGCTCCGGGGTTGTCACACACTTTAAACGCTCCATAAGAAGCTTTTTTTGATGCCGTCTTGTAACGCAAACAGCTGGAATAAACAGCTTGTAATCTGTTTTAAAAATCTGTCTTTCATCCCTGAGGCTTCAGCTCAGCCTGTCAGCATGAGTAAGTGTTCATAAGAGGAGTTTGCTGTGGCAGCCGTGTTGGCTCTTACCGCCACAGAGCTTGTTAGCAGTGACTGTTTGATTCCATGTGTAGAGCCATTTTGATTATATGTCCCTTTGCATTTGCTGTCAAACATCTGTATGTCACATTAGTACATATTGCATCATTGTAGGAGCTGATACAGGTAGAAGCTATATTGGGAGTGGAGTTTGGTTGCCTCAGGGTGCTGAGAGACGCAGAAAAGATTAGAGGGATTTTTAATGTCTACAATCTTTCATTGGCTGCTGCTCTGATTCTAATGGAATATGAAATGATTGTGAGGTTTGGATGGCTGAGCAGAGTAAAATATGAACAAAGCAAAGAGAAAAAAGTGACATCAGGGGACATTTTAAAATGCTAAAGACTACATCAAGCCTAAATGCCAGACAAAGTAATTTCTAAGATCAGTGACTCTGTGCTGGTTTGCTAAGGGGGAGTGGAAAGCCTGTCTTCTGTGACTAATTCATGACAGTAAGGGTGTCAGATAAAGTTAATAGAGTCAATGAGAGCCTGTAATATGGTCAAACTTCCTGACATGATTCAATTTCCATCCAGAGCATTTTAGAGCTATTATGGGAAACAAGCATTATTACTGTCTGCACTGTGACTCGTCTCTTGAATATACAGTAAAAGGATGTCTTAAAGAGCACTTCAGTTGCCATAGTTATACAATTGCTCTATGTTAATGTTCAATCAAAAGTATTGTGTCATCTCTATTCTGTTCCTTAAAATACAGGGTTTCAGAGTGGTGAGTCCATGTTTTCAGAGCTGCCAAATAAACTGTAAACACAATGTCTGATAGCTGTAAGATAAGTCAGAGGAAGGCAGATGAAAAAGCTCATTTTGAGGATAAAATAGTGCTCCATTAAGCAGTAATGAGGGCTCCAGCTACACATTCAGTGGACTGACCTCAAGGTTTAAGCTGCAATACATCAGCTCATTATAGCAGACAGGTGGTAGGGTGTTTAGTATGGACATCATTATCCTCTACCTTCCCACTGGCTCCAGGCTCAACCCTTAGAAGAATATAGAATTACATGTGAAAGTCTTTTCAATTACATAATCAATACATCTGCCTGCTTTCTGCCAAACGTAACAGAGTCATTCCTTTTAACAAGACGCCTGTGACCCGATGTACTCACTCTTATTCATTAAACATTTCACACGTCCACCACCTCCACCTGTTATGATACCTCTGTCTTTGACCTTTGAACCTTTGCATGCGACAGCCTCTGCCTGCTCCACCCTTGCCACCTTGCTCAGTCCCCTCCACCACTCCTCTGTGTGTCGTTCCCTCCCAACAGGTGGGTGATCAGATCCTGGAGGTGAATGGCCGCAGCTTCCTGAATATCCCGCACGACGAAGCCGTCAGGGTCCTGAAGTCGTCGCGGCACCTGATGATGACGGTGAAAGACGTGGGCCGCCTGCCGCATGCTCGGACTGTGGTGGGTGAGACCAAGTGGATCGCCAGCTCGCAGATCGCTGAGAGCTCGGCTAACAGCAGTGTGGCAAGGTGAGTTTGGTCAGGTGGTCCAGGGAGATTTTGTCTTTCATGTGTTGGACTTCCATAACCTTCAGTTTACATTCATTTTAATGTTCCCTGCGGTCGAAGCAGTGTAAGTTCTCCTGCCATCATGTGTAAGTTGTTTTTTGAGTAATTCTATGATTGAGGGGAACATTTCAGGTATACAAAAAAGAGAAAAAAAAAGTCATTTTTTGTTTTATATTCTATTTGATTGCAAATAATATACCTGTAATTTACTAAATTCATTCAAGCTTAGGCTGTAATGTATTCTTAAATATTTAGGTATGAAAAAAAAATTGGGGTGTAATTTTGTCAATTGTGTTATTGACAAAAGTTGTGACTATTTTTTCAACATAAATCCATATTATACTGAATGTATAGTTAATTAGCACTCCTATGCAAGACTGTGCTCCCTAGAAATGTCCCTCATCATTTGTATATCAGTTTAGCCTAAATTGAAAAGTATTATGGCACAAAAATCACATGTAACCCAGTTGACAGGATAACACAGTTGACATTTTTTTCATTTTTTGGCCCTTGTACTAGCTGCAGACCTTAAACATGGCACCACCTGCCCTCAATCACCTCATATGTCTGTTCATTTTCTTCACAGTTTTTTTTTCTTTTTAACATCTATAGTAAGAACACAAGAAAATAATGGTAACACAGTTGACAAACAATTAAAGCGCACCATGTACAGACAATCATTCTGATGAAATATTGATGAGAAGGAGTTGAAATATGCCACACTTTAATGGTTCCCCCAAAAAAGGGTGTGACTTCAAATTATTTGAGTCTTGTGGCTTTGAAATAAACCATTGCTGATTTATAAGCCTTTTTTTCAAAGGGTAACACAGCAACGCATATTTCACGGGCACACATAAAGTGAATAATTTTATCCTTATAAATTATTAAAATAGTTTTTTAAAACACTTTTGTCATGTTTTAATGATTATTTTAAGCAAATAATACTAAAAATAATAAACACAAACATGTTTTCTATTTTTAATTTTGAAGAGCAAACTTGACATTTGAGAAATAGGACAGCACAAAAACTGCAAATTCCAACACATGATTCGCGTTTTTAGCTAAATAAATTATAGAAACCCGTTCACATTCCGCATTTAATTAAAATGAAATATCACCCAAATGACCCACTGTAAAATTGTTCATTGCTTGAAAATAATAATTGGTAAAATTGATAAGTATACCCCATGGACATGAAATGTACCCCTAATTATAGGATCACTCTTTTCTCTTTATCAGTCAAATGTTACAGTAGCCAAAATGTGTGACTGCTTGATACCACAACTCTGGAGTTAAAAACGTGCTGTAATTCGGGTCTTTCACCAGCTTTAGTCAGAAGTGTAAAACATGAGGGTCACAGCAGGAAGAAACTTGTCAGTGATAATGAAGAGAACTTCAGAAAGCATAAGCCCTCCTTCTGAGACGGAAACACGTGCCACAGTCTTAACCCACATTTTATTTTCACATGGCCATATTTCAAACAGCCGAGCTCAGTCTCTTATTTTTAAAAAGAGAATAATTCAGTGCAGTGTGCAGCTCTGTTTGCAAAATGCCAGAGCCCCTGTCAAAATGCCACACCTGAACAACTCCGCTGCAGCTCATGACCTGGAAGAAATGTGGTCCCCAGTAAGCAAATTAAAGTCTGGTTTAAATGCCAGAATAATTTCCTCATCAGCTCAATAACACACAACCTGACGGAGCGACAGCTCAGAACGTGTAATGCCTCTCTGACTCTTCAAAACAAAGGAGGAATGTATTTAGCATTTTCAGCGACTCGGTCTGGGGTGTTTTTTATTGTTATTACAGAGTTTCTGAGAAAGTCAAGTTTGTTTCAGTTTTAATTTTTCCTTTCAGAGTAATGTGTTTTACTGTTTTACATTTTCAAAAAAAACTTTTAGTTTAATCTGGAACTGCTGCAAACTGCCTGGGTTCCTTTTTGAACAGCCACTCATTGATAAAGATACATCAATTTTATTACAACGTTGAAATAAACTCAAAGAGATTTATTATCAATTTATATTTTCATCCTCCAGGGTGTCCTTAAAATCTCTTTAAAACTGAAAAAGAATTTTTACCAGGGCAATTGATGAGTTGTCTTGATCAGATTAGTTCGATGTATTCAGTAGTTATCAAAGCTTTTAATCACATTGCATTTGTGTATTTCAGGTATCCTGTTGATGAAAGAGGTACTGTTAGATTAACTCCTAAAAATGTCTACTCCTCAAGAAAAGGCACAATGTGTGTCATGGTAAACTGAAACAAAATCACACTCACTTAAACATGCAGGTTTATGACAAAGATATAGGATATCAAACAAAGATACAGGATATCACTGATCTAAAGCAAAAGATCAGTGATGAGGCTATGCTACAGCAAAGATGGCAAGAACTCTAATAGCTCCTATAAAAAAAGTGTAATTTTTTCTTTTCAAATCATTTTCGTCTCTTCATTTTATAACAATTTTCAAATATGTGCGTGTATTCATGCTTTTGAGATGAATTTTAAAGAGACTTTATTTTCTGTACATCACGGTGTGCAGGTCAAAATATCAATGCCAAACAGTTTTTATAATCAAATAACTTAAGAATTGGTTAAAAAATTTAAACTTGGGTGATATATTCAGATTGAAAATAAAAAACTATGTCATAACTGCTTATTATCTATGAGTACAAAGGTAGCAGCAAAAGAGGGACACATTCAAAGCCGGTGTGGAAAGAGACTGAATAAATAAGTTGGTCTGAAAAGTCAACATGGATAATTAAAAAGAAACCCCCAAATCATCTGTTCACACTGAGTTTAACGAGCTACATAAAACATGGTGTTTTGGAAGCCCTGTTTAATGACACAATGAGATTTGTTCTCTATCTCCAGTATGAACAGCAGAGCTGTGAGATCTCTTTTTTTATGTCTGGATTTACAGTCTTATACCTCTCAAACACCTGAAGTCATCTACTTGAAGCATTTCATTCTGTTGGGATAATATGGCTTGTAAAAAAAGAATGACACACATTTCAGATTCCTCCCCTGAGTCAGCAGAAAGTGAGCTGGTCTGTATTTTGACATCTGTGCTTTACATTGAATGAAAAGTCTGACTGGAAGACCAGACCACTTCATGTGTCCAATAAAAATGTCTTTTAATGCAGCAGTGTCTGCCATATCTCCACAGAACATGAAAGTAGTAACTGAAATTTAAAAATCTCTGGTGCTGAACATTCATCAGCTTTTGATGAATGAGAAATAAGTTTAAAATGATGAAAAGCTCTCTGCCAAAGCTCTTGGAAATCCTTGCTTCCTGCTCTGGCTCCAAAGTGTGTGTGTGTGTGTGTGTGTGTGTGTGTGTGTGTGTGTGTGTGTGTGTGTGTGTGTGTGTGTGTGTGTGTGTGTGTGTGTGTGTGTGTGTGTGTGTGTGTGTGTGTGTCCATGCTTGAAGGGAATTATGTATTTAATTAAGAAAATTGATGCAATAAGCTTTTCACTGTTTCATGCCACTTCCTGAATTTGGTTAAAGCTCATTATGAGCTCCACTGTAACTAGATACTGCGTTTATAAAAGTCAATGTAAAGAGTTTTGTGATAGTAAGGAAGCAGACTTAGTTAAATGCTGAAATCTCTTTATTACCCACAGAAGAGACTTTTGGCAGAAAGGCACATCATCACTTTTAACTAGGGGTGCATCGATCACAATTTTCTGGACAATCACCTATCACAGATTTTTTTAAAAAGCCTGACCTGCCAATATCGATTTGGGCAGATACCGATTTTTTTTAATTTCCTTTTTAACTGACAGCACATACCTTCAATGTTCTAGTTTTATTTTATTGAAAATCATTGAGCAATACCTGTGAAACAATAAAATCTTTATTTTTTAACTCAAACAAACAAAGTGTCCTGATTTTTATGTCAGAGCAAAAAGCAACTAAGGCTGGCTGTCAGACCTTCCCTGAGGTATATAAGATCAGTTTCATATGCAAGGATGGGCTGATCACTGATCCCCCAAAATTAAGGAAATCGGCACTGATTGTAAGCCCAGCGGATCGATGGGTGCATGTCTACTTTTAACACACTATCTACTGATCACTTCCACCATGTTTCATCCCCTAGAATTAATCTTGATTTTCATTTTTTTTGCAAATACACTTTTTGAGAAGTTCTCACTGAAACATCATCTTATCTTTCAGGAAGCAACCAGGTAGGGAAGCTGTGCAGTGAACATGCATTTTTTTCCACTTTCTAAAATGTAAAAGGCAAATAAATTTTCTGATTCTGTCACAGCTTTTCTGGGAGCATCTGGTTAAGTTAGAAAATAGGGATAGAACACCTGTTCCTTTTTTCAGGTCTTATACTGCTTTATATTGTGATAAGCAGCCCTAACATTTCGCAACAACCCCGTATCATGACGTGAAACACACGTCTGCCCATGATGCCTCACAGTTGAGATGTGCACAGCACAATGAACAGCTGGGGTTTAATGTGTTTTGAATGAGTTCAGAGGTGTCTGAATCCTCTCTTGATGTAAATAAGCTATGTGTATGCATGTTCTGCATATGCATTGACTATTGGTTATATTAGAATTAAACCTTGTTGACTAGTCTTTTTTATCTGTTTCTGCAGCTTTTCGATGGAAAAAGGAGCCTCAGCAGCAGGAAAGGTAAGATTAACAAAACTTATATCCTCTTTCTGTGTTTGCTTTATAGTTTTTTTTTTTTTAATGGTGTCAAGGTTTCTCATGAATAGCATGAAGTATGATTAAATGTTTAGGTGTTTGACTGTTGGAAAAAATGGTGATGTCCAGTTTGAATCTTAGGCCACTTCATGTCCAAGTCTCAGAGCTCTTGACAGAGTTTCATGTTTACTCCCAGGCCAGTGAAAGGAGCATTGCTGCAATTTAGATTTTAAAAGTTTTTGGCGTGGCTACAATCAACAGAAACAAACCTCTTCCTCTTTACCTACGGCATTATTAATCATCGACATCCTTTTTTGGCTGATTGCTGAGGATATAAAGATAAATCTATTATTTTTATTTTCCTGATGTGAACAGAGAAAGGAGTCTGTTTGTTTTGAACAAGTTGTGTTGTGATGGCCTTCAGAAAAAATGTGACATAAGATAAAGTGCTTTTTAAAATGCAAACCGAGTACATGAAAATTACTCAAAACCTAGTTACTAGTAAAAGTAATGACCACAAGTAGTTTTGTTTAAGCCACATACTGCCATCTACTGGAAAGGAGATATGTGCATGAAATCACATTGCATTCAGGGATATCAATTTCAAAGCATTTATCAGTCAATACTAAGGACCTGCAGAAATCAGCATTCATCCTGGGTCTCAGCGAAAATGCTGCCAAATGATCAAAGAAACCATATGAGGAAAATCTACCCTTGTATTGTTACCCTATACCATGGAGATGGGCTTAATCTACTCACCATACATAGTGCTCACACTCATTACTGCTGACTTTGACTGTGACTTTACAGAGCAGGAGACCGTGTAGGGATGGAGAAATAATAAGAGAAGGAAGAGATGAGAGGGCCGCAGGAGATGGCAGCTGCCGGCAGAAAAAGAAAAGGGGTTTATGGTGAAGGGAGGATAGTGAGGAGAGGTAGAACTCACTTTTCATTATGGGAGCTCTGATGGACAGTCTTCTCCTGACAGAGGGGGATGCATTGTACCGTTGCAGCTCTGAGTTAGAAGTGGGTGAGACA
This sequence comes from Halichoeres trimaculatus, assembly GCF_033239565.1. Taxonomy (NCBI): domain Eukaryota; kingdom Metazoa; phylum Chordata; class Actinopteri; order Labriformes; family Labridae; genus Halichoeres; species Halichoeres trimaculatus. The sequence continues at coordinate 11,596,704 of NW_027437194.1, read as the reverse complement.
ATGGATGTGAAAGGTATTTCCAGCAGAAGAGGAACACGTATCTTGCAGACTTGGGTTTAGAGAGGGTGTAAATGTAATTTATAGCTTTTGTTCTAACCTGTTGCTTTCCAGCTCACTGCTGGCGTGAACAGCGGTGGCCATGATTGCCTGCCCTTTTTGTTAAAGGTGCCCTTTTCAGACTGAAAAACTAAGATAGATGGTTATCTGGCCGGACAGGAGCTCTGAGGTAAAAGAGTATGAAGAACTTGTGGGATGTTTCAATGGCTGCCAAATCTCTCAACTGATCAAACTAACAAATCTTTATACACCTGAAATGATGGTTCTGCCTCCTTGCTCTAAAGCCCTTTCACGCTGTGATCCTGCATTGCTGCCATAAAGACAACGGTGACCTGCTTTGACCAGTGAACAAGGAAATGTCTGGTTATTGCTGTATGATTTAATACGATGAAGCTTGAGTTTATGAGGAGCACGCGTAACACAACAGCAACTGTGTCCAGTGTGACACACAGCAATAAACAACAGTAATGGTCTTTTAGCCTCTGTTGTACAGCAGTTAATCTCAGGCTCTGCTCAGGCTCTCTTCCCTGTAAATGAGAAAAGGCTGTCAGGTGTTTGACCAGTTATAAAAAAGCTGTTAGTTTGCAGCTGAAGTTAGTCTCGACAAAAACAACATTAACAGATAAATAACACACGTGGTGACACTATATCTGGGGTGTTAATGAAACCTTTGCGGTTCCAGCAGCATGTGAATAACCTCATCTGTGGATGTCATGCCTGAATTACTCACAGTAATACACTCTCTGTGTGACTGTTGTATTTAAAGGAGCATGTCAGCTGTTCAGCAGCCTCTGCAGCCAGCTGGGAAAATTTATGACCACTTGGTTGCTTTCATCCTCTCAGAGCATGTACAAGAAACTTCCTATCCAGCCTCTTGTCCATTACATTTCAGAGAAAGGACTCCCTCTGATGGAAAAACTGCAAGAACTGTGAGCGATGCCAAAGTGTAGCAGCTGCTGATGAAGCTGGACTAGATCCACAATACAAGCACAGAACAGTGCACAGTATTACTCAGCTCAGTATTAGTAGGTTATATTTATATAATACATATGTACTGTGTGGAATCAGTGGTGTGACTAAATTTATTCATTTTTTGATATTTCTTGAAATTAGGTTAAAAGAGCCTTTAAGCTTTGTGTTATACTAACACAAATGGAGTGATGTCTGTGTTGGTTCAGGCAGGTGACTCAAGCTGCTATGATTTTACATCTGCTGTGCATCTGTCTTATAATAACCTGACAAACTCCCCCTCCTGATTTGATGATCTGTTTAAGCTAATTTCTGGTCTCTGCCTCTGCAGCGCTGCAGTGCACCAGTGCTGTGCTCAAACTTTCAGCCCCACCACCTGTTCAGTGCCCACCTGAAGGCTGGGGGTTAAAATTATTATCTCATAACTCTTCAAATTACTGCAGGCAAAATAAATCTGTTGGGAGTGTTAAGGTCACAGCTCGAGTAGTGAGGTTTGCCAGATATAAAATGTTTTTCTGCTGCTGTGGTTAGAGTTTCAACCAACATAACATGAGTTATTTGGCTGAGAAACATTTAGAAGTCAGAACTTGTTTATAGGATGGTTTGGGTTTTTGAGATATGGCTTTATTAGGATCTTACAAGTATAAAATGTGCTATGTCTGGTAAACAACAAGAACCTGAAGTTCAGCTTAATTTAAAACATTTCTGACCACTAAAAAGTGAAATATCTTGTTTTTTCACCCTGTTGGTGTAAATGTTCAAGAACAGCTCATGCACTCCAGTGCTGTCTGAGCAAGTACTGATTTCCTTGCAGAGGATATAATGAGATCAATAACCTTTATATGACACTATTCAGTCCAATCAGTTTTGAAAACACTCCCACAGTGCCGTGTCATCCTGACAGTTCATTTAAAGAGATCACTGATGGGCAGAGAAAAGGCTAATACATTCAAAGACATTCAAAGGAAACTATCATTAGTTTCAGTCTCCGTATCAATAAAATGTCAACCTCTGTGTACTTACACATCAATAATTAAATTTAATGGACTGAGCTCTAAATGCATGGTATACAGCAAAGCAGAGAAGTGTATGATTGATGGTTAGCCAGAATAACTTGGACAGTTCATGTAGAAATATATATGATTAGCAAATGGACTTAACAAAAGTTCAGTATTGAATGTTACAGCAGATCCAAAATTAGAGGAATCAACTTAGTTAACCACCATTTTTGGCTTTTTACTGACTTTAATTGGAATAATATCTTTAATGTTAACTTAGACAATGGGTTTAAATGATGATTTAAGTAAAATAAGAAGGGAATGTTAAGTTGACGAATGGTTCACAGTTTTTTAACCCTAAGGATTACAGATTACAACTTTCCACAATGTGACCAATGATTGTTTTGATTTATTGTGAATTTAGAGCACATAAGGTAAAATCAGACATAGAAAGATACTGGTCTTGATATTGGTATTGGTGTTCAATGAGTACAGCAGCTTCTAAAGTGGAACGTTAAATTAATTTGCCATAAAACAGGGTGAAACAACCCATAGTTAGTTTGTGTCTCTAGGCTTTTACTGCTGTGTCAGGAGCTCTGCTAACAGATACCAGAGAAAATGTTTTAAAGCTGAAACATCCTTTTCTGTAAATACCAGGTTTGTCAGTATCTGTCAACACTATCAGGCAGTGGTGGTGTCTGGTTCTTTGTGTGTAGAAATATCTTAACCCAACATTTTTTCCCTCCACTGTCCTCTGCAATCCCCCTATCATCTCCTCATGGCTGCTGAAGTGCTTCTTGTTCTGACCTGTTATTAAGGTGTCATCTCTGATATTGTTGGCCCTGTATCATGCTGTTTGAATCAGACTGTGTATCCATTCAAACTCTGTGTCCTATACTACCCTCGGTGGAACAAAAATGGTACTTTAGGGTCTTCTGAGTTCCTGGACAAATGTATAATCAATTGGAGTCACTCTGTGTGCTTGTGTGTGTTTGTGTACGTCTTAATGTGTGTTTGTTTGCAAGCATTTTTATGTTTGAATGTAAGAGACAATGATAAGAAAGAAAAAGAAACATATCATTTTCTTTTTCTTAAGTTCTTTTTATAAGGAGAGACATGCAATAAAGTAGCCCCAGGCTGGAAGTGAACCGTAGAGACACACGACTTAACCACCAGGCTGAACCTGCACCCTCAGATCCTCGTTGTGTTGTAATCTCTATGCAGCCAGTTGAGCAGCTCATTGCTGAGCGGCTAAAAGAGGGCACTGAAAGGAGTTCAGCTTTCTTTTAAACTTAGCTTGTATAAGGTACTAGGGTCAGGCGCAAGTACAGGATAGCGAGGACATTATCCCCAGGTGATGCTGGTTTTGCTCTGCCCTGTCGAGAAACTTGCAAAGGCTATAACTGCTGAACAAATTGATCGCAAGCAACCTAACTTATCTGAAAAAACACCAACCCAAAAGCTATAATTAATGGAAGTGTGTGTTTTTTTTAATGTCCAACACTTCACACTCATATTTCAGCATTCTTTAGGGATTTAACATGTAAATGTTTTTTTGTGTCTGCTAATCTGCTGTAAAGATCAGTGATACAATAAGTTAACTTGACTACAGCCTAGTATTCTGGAGCAGTGTGAGTTTTGATATGAGTGCATGATCCCCTGCCTGCTTACACACTGTATGTTGATAATGTTGATTTTTTTGTGGACCATGGGTTGTGACATTATGCGTTATAAAAGAAAGAAAAGAAGACAGTCAAAAACCTGCTCTGAAGATGTAACTCTTTTGAACATTTTAAAAAAGAGTAAAACAGCCATATCCACTGGGTTGAGGACACTGAAAGGACTCTGACACAAACTGTAGCCATACAAGAGCTTCTGGTGTCCTCTGATTGTTGTTACTTAGTCCCAGTTATGACAGCTGTCTGTTTGTGGGTGTGGGCTTACAGTTTGCAAATCTGCACCCCAGGTAACCCAGGATCTTACCTGCTCTCCAGTTAGTACAGAAGTTCATTGCCTTCCTCCCCTACCTCATTCCTCCTTTGTAGACCTCAGTGCAAAGAGTTTTCCCCCTGTGTCCACAGTAAATAGCGTGCCATTTTCACAGTCAGAACCACTTGTTGTTTTGTTTGCTTGTATCTTTGACTCTGTCAAAGCCTGCAGACCTGAGCGGCTTATCTGTGCGCTGCAGGTGCAGAAACGTGTTGTATCCAAGTATTGAAGTAATAGCAGCCTGTGGATCCAGCAAACACACTATCAATCGACGTATGATGTCATGGTAATTTGATTTTCTCCAATTTTATGTAGAACTTGTCCATTGGTACAATTCAACTTTTTTTCTCTGTACATGTTTTGTGTCTCATTTTTCAGCCATCAAAACCAGAAATGGGAAAATCCTAAGATGTATATGAGCATACAAAGTGTTCTTTGCAAGCAGAAGGGTGCTGAAAAAAGAAATGAATCCACTTTTTATTATAAGAGCTCAGAATGAGCCAAGACAGTTGAAGTACATGTAGGTGGGCCCGCTGCTGCTCTGTATTCATGAGTTTGTGCCTTTGTGGCCATGTGTGTGAGTGTGAGACAGAAAGAAAGCACGCGCACACACACACACACACACACACACACACACACACACACACACACACACACACACACACACACAGTTAGAGAGGAAGAGATGGGCCATTAAAAGGGAAAGATATGTAGCAGCGGGGCTTTGGGGTGAGGCAGCAGGAAGAAAGGTGATAATTCACAGTCCCGCTGCTCCTCTGTGTGAACCACACAGCCTCTGCTGAGAGTTGCCCCTGACTCCAAGACTCACACCATGTCAGCTGGTCCTCAGCATAAATATTAATCTCTCTTTGAATGATCTGCCAGTGATTGTACAGTTTTAACATACTGAGAGGTTTACACTTGGCTTCTACATCCCTGCATCCTCTCATACATCTCTGCCACCTCAAGATTCACTGATTCCAGCGGTCACATTGTTCGCCCTTTCAAATGTCTCCCCCTCCATTCCTGTAATTGCAACCCAAAGGCCAAACAGACCGATAAGCTAATTGATTAAGGTCAGAAAAGCAATTCTCCATCATTAATTCAGCCCTGACCCCATTAGGTCCTGATCTAGAACAAATGAACATTGTTTGGAAGGTTTGGAAGACAACAAAATGTTTACAGCAAATTTGTTGCAGACCTCATTATCCACGGATCCATTCAAATCAAAATATGAACCAGGGTTTTAGTAAGTTGAGAAGCCCAACAGAAAACATGCTTGTTACTGGGGCTATGTGCTATTCTCGGGATTCGATTCTATTACGATTTTTGGGGGCAATTCAATTTAAATTGCGATTCTTCGACATTTACGATTTTTGTGATTTTTGGTTTGTTTGTTTTTTGACACCAAACCATGTGAATAAGTAAAATGATGATGATAATGTCTACAGACTATATAAGGAGCCATATTTTCCCATAAAATGCACATCATGCGAGTCAAAGACAAACCTCTCACCCCCTGCTGGAGAAAAGTGGTAACTTTTTTCAAATCCAGTGTATAAACAAAGACTAAATGAGTTGATAACAGAAAGACTGAAAAAAACACTTCTGCAAGTACACATTGTTATTGTACACATCCAAACTGTAGATGCCGGAGGAGTTCAGACTCGAGCCTTGATGCTTTCAAAGATAAACCTCCAGGGTGAAAACTGAGAGATATCAGTGAAAACCCATAAGATGAATTTCTCAAAAAAGGCTGGAAAAAAGTACTAAATTGCCTACTGTGTTTTCCGTAGCAGCTTGAACCCTCTCACTGCACACAGTTTAAAGGATTTGTCTTGTTTTCAAAAGGTGTTTCAAAATAGTGTGGGTTACAATCATCGAAAGAGAGGTTTCATTTACACAGCAGGAAAAGACGAGTGTCTGAATCAGAGAAAATGTATATTTTGAAAAGGACAGCTGAGTGGAATCCACCAGATATGACAGTCGTATCCCATCATTTCATCACAGCCAGCCTGTAAATGATTTTATTCCTACGTGGAAGAAAGTGCAAACAGCACACTGAGGGTAACCGGTGGTGAGTGTTTTACCTGTAAAAGAGAAATCAGAAAGAATAGCTGGATTAGTTCTTCCATTTAATGGTGCAGCCAGTGTGACATCTTGTCACTAAACTCAATTTTTCTTATCGATCGCCTGGAAATCAAGATGAGCCAACCAGACAGGAAGGTCCACCTGTGACCAGCTTTAAAGATATCCAGCTATATTTCAAGCTGTTGATGCTTTATTGATCTTTTAGACCTTCTTGCTACAAAACAAATGGTATAACTCTTCCTTATTTACTGTTAAGCATAAATGTAATATAAGCCATTTGGATTCAGTAATCCTAACCCCTGAGTTTAATATGGACAAGATTAGCCTTTGCGAAAACCAGCACTTGCATGTTAAGATTGATGGATGGATGGACTGATTAAGATTTACAGCATATTTATAATTATTTTTGTGACATTGAGTGATTGTTTGAGCTTTTTTTATGGATTTTATTCCAGTTGCCCTGCGGCGACACGTCTGCACATCGACATTGCTACTTTCCTGAAAGCACGCTGTAAATCAGCCGGTCTTCCGAGAGCATCAGATTATTGCCTGAAATACTCTGACCACCTCCAAGGTGATTCTGAGTCTAATAATGATATTTAACGCTCGAAAGACTTTAGCTGACGTGGCTCCCCTCTGAACTAATACAAAGATAGATTTTTAAGCAGTGATAAGACTCTCCTATCTTTCCCCTGAGTTAAAAGCAATCATATAAATTGTGATGAGAGCCAGGTTAGTTTCATTTCTGGATCATGTGGTCTGAATTAGATTGAGGCTGGTTTGAGCATCTTTATTAAGAGAGTGGCATCACTCCTCCCTAAGGTTTAAATGCACTTTTTGCTGTTATTTGTTATCATATACAGACTCTCACCCTCTATCTGTTGGAGAGATAATAAGTTTAAATCAGAGCACAGTCGCCTCAGGCAGAAGTGGTATATGTTTTGCTCTTTGTAAAGCGTCACTGACATGTTATCATGACTCCTGCTTTGCAGAGTTCCTCTTAAAGTTTATAGACATTAGAGTTCTGCCAGGTGAAATCCTGATGGAGCAGAGTAGACCTAGTTTATTGGGTGTTTTTTAGTGTGTGATTTAACAGCATGATGGGGGCACACATGTGCTCTCTACAGGTTTTGGCTTTTAATAACAGGGTCTGCCCTGAGAGGTCAGACAATCTATGCCACCTCCATGAACATCGATTTTTCTTTGGTTGGACTGGAAATCTTTTCTCTGCTTCATTTTCAGTAATTTCAATCAACCTGTTTTAAATGTGTTTTTACATCCTTTTTATCTAAAAGAAAAAAAAAAGTAAGCTTGTTCTTTTTTTTCCCCTTTTCCTTTAGGGTTGATTACACTGGGGAACACAATTTTGTTGAGTCAGGTCTGACTAATTATTGGGTGCAGAATCCAAAACTGAACTCAGTTTTTCTCTATCACATCAAGTTTTTGTAGGATTCCCGTTTTCTTAAAAAATATATGAAAAATACTTTACTTGACAGATATGGGCTTGCTTTAGAAAAATACAATGAAATATGGAAGAAACAGGCATGAATGCAACGTTTATCTAACACTATTAAGATTTTACAAAGGATATGGCCACTGGAGGAGCAACAGGAGCAGACATGATATGGGATAAAGGAAATATATATACCTATGTACATTTGAAATCAGAAGTTTACATACACTATATAAAAAGGCAAATAACCTTTTTTTCTCACCATCTAACATTAAATCAGACCAGAAGCTTGTGGAAGCATATCCAAAACATTTGACCCAAGTAATGCAGTTTAAAGGCAATGCTACCAAATACGAATGAAATGTATGCTAACCTCTGACTCTCAAGAAAGTAATAAAATAAATGTCTAAAAAATTACTTCTCTCATTTTTCTAGCATTTAGCAAATAGAAATAATTTTGGTAATCCTAAATGACCAAACACAGGAAAAGTTTAATCTGATTTAATGTTAAGTAGTGAGAAAAAAAGGTTATGCACCTTTTCATATAGTGTATGTAATCTTCTGGTTTCAACTGTAAATAAAAACATTAAAATGGAATAGTTTCAAGCTTTGAAAACCTAAAAAAAAAAACAGCATGAAACAAAATAAAACTTGCAACTGTATGCCCATGGTTACAAGGTTAAGAGAAAAGCCAGCACAAATCCTCTTGATTCCTACTATGCTAGCCTTCTATTTGCAGATATTGATAGTACTGACCAACTGGGAGCTGCACACACCTCTCACCGCACTGTCTCTGTAGCAAGGTTATAACAGTTTTGGATTTGTCATTATAGTTTAGTTTTAGTTAGTTTTGACATTTTATTTTCCATTACAGTTTAGTTTTAATTAGTTTTAGAGCAGGCAGTCTAGTTTTTATTTAATTTTGATTTTTGCAACAAGGCTTGGTTTTAGTTTAGTTTAGTTTTAGTTTAGTTTTAGTTTAATTTTAGTTTAGTTTTAGTTTAGTTTTAGTTTAGTTTGAGTTTTTTCATACCTTATTAACCAGGTGCAGGATTCAAAAAGGTCAGAGTAAATATTTTGTTAGACTGTTTATTTTTCAGTTAAACATAGTGCTCACTGCTCAGTCAATGCTGATACTGAACTGTTGGCTGCTGCCTTAAACACAAGAAAATAATATAAACTTAGTATAAAAAATTTAAGCAAAAATTATATAAAATAATGTTGACATAAATTACATAAAAGTAATATTAACATGTGTCGGATTAATTTAAATCCTAAAAGCTATTAATATTGTCAAAAACTATAACTAAGGGAATTTTGTCTATCATTTTAGTTAGTTTCAGTTAGTTTTGTGAACACAAGATACAGTCTAAGTTTACTTATCGTTTTTGTTCTAGTTTTTATTAGTTTGAGTTAACTGCAATGTATTTTAAATTTTAGTTTTCGTTTTTTGTTTCGTTATAGTTAACTATTATAACCTTGCTCAGTAGTGACTGCACAGAGCAGGCATGTAGCTATAGATGAGTCCAATATAATCAGCTAGCAAGTCTAACTACAGCTAATCAGTGGAATTTTGCTTTACTGGAGAGTAAGCTGCGGAGAAAAAACTTAGAGTGCTAGAAAAAAACTGGCCAGTTTTGGAATCAGCATACCAATTTTAGCCCAAATTAGCATGAAAATTGAACTCCACAGATTTTTTTTTTTTCAAATTGTTCTCCAGTGTTAATCAATGATTCATTTTTTATTCATTTAAATGTACAAACTTACGCCTCCTTTCACAGCTGAATTAGTGTTGAAGGTGAATCATCAAACCTCTGATATAAGTGTGTTCTTTGGTCCTCAGGGTTTAAATTTAAGTTCATCCAAGTAAAATTATGATTACCTCAGGATTTGCCAAGCACATAGCTGTTTCACTCCATAGTGCACTCTAACTGTGGGACCTTCTTGATTTGTAGAGAACTACCTACCAAATTAACGGAGATGCTGTTCATGAAAACGCAGATGACCGCAGAGTCATATCTATCACAAACAGGCCTTTCACTGCTGTCTCAACTCGCATCATTTAATGAAGTCGAGCTATAGCAGAGATAAGGTGTGTGACATTTCCAGGTCCTCACCCGGCCAGTTTTTGATCCAGCTTTATCTGATCTGCTCCTAATTGATTGGATGTGGACGCTGTGCTGTCTCTGCTAACCACTGCGCTAAAAAAAAGGCCAATCAGCTTATCTGCAATGCCAGAGAGTGACGTTATAATTGGCGGGGATCCAGCCCACAGTCCCGAGTAACTGGATGTACAGAAACTGTAAAAACGTGCTCTTACAGTAAAGCGCCTCTCTCTTCTCATGGCACACTTCATTTGCTGGCGACTGCAGGTGTTCTGCTCCAGTTGAGTGACGACTGATTCCATTAGCTCCCTCAAGTGCCAATCTGCCCTCTAATATGACAGCCAGAGCCTGACTGGCTGCTCACATGACTCATGTGGGCCCAGTTGGCTCTCTGAATGACACCCTTGAGTTAAGTAACCTGGGCGTGGATGTTTCAGAGGAAATTTTTGTGGTAAGTGTTGAGGTTATTAAGATTCAGACAGCGTGGTGTCTGAGATCACCTTGGACATTAAACATTTTTCGGCCCGCACAGACCAGGGCGACTGCTGAGGATGATACAGACCATGTAACAAAGTGCATTTCCAAAAATGAAGCCAGAACAGTGAGAGCTTTCACCAACACTTGGCTGCAGTATGAGTCATTAAGCCCACCTCCTTGAAACATGCAGATGAGACATGGGCTGTTTTCCAAACCGCCTACTACATACTACGTGTGAATGTAGTAGGTAGTAGGCATTGCATACAGCATACTGCTTTTGCATTGCTATGCAGTAGCATGACTGTTGTAATGGGTTTGTTTTGTAGTATAATACTCAGGGGCTGTTTTCCAAACCGCTTACTACACAAGCAGTGCCTTCTATTTTGACCAAAATTTTGTATATAGTAGGAAGTATGCGAAAACTTGCAAAATCTGCATTATGCCAAAAATTTCCAGATGTCTTACTGATCCAGGAAAATTTCTCAGTATGCAACAGACCAGTGTACCTGGCATACTGTTTCCCACAATGCATGGCGCTAACGCTGTTTGTCAATGTGGGTGGCAGGTCTTGGTGAATTACCGCCATCTAGTGGAATGAGTCAGCAGCACTATGACTACAACACCACAACATAAATGTTATACGGTCCGTGAGATAGAAGTTAAGTGATGAGACAGAAATACCGGGAAATCTTGTCTCTTGAAGTTGTAAAAAGAGGTGTTTACTTCTACACTTCTTTGTATATTTATGTTAAAGGCAAAACAAAAACCCGACATCATTTGTAGCTCAGCCTCCCGAGACTGGAAACCAAAGTAGTACACTACAAAACAGACCCAACAGAACCATCATACTAGATACTACATGCAAAGGGTCAGGGTTAGATACAAAACCTGCTACCGCCATCGACAAACAGAGTCTGCGCCGTGCATTGTGGGAAACAGTATGCTAGGTCGACAGGTTGGGAACTGGGAAATTTTCCTGGATCAGTAGGACATCCAGGGGTTTTACATATTACTTACTTCATACTAAATTTTGGCCAAAACAGTAGGTACTGATAGTGTAGTAGGCAGTTTGGAAAACAGCTCATGTTTTGTTTTTTTTCTCGTTAGAATTGCCTCTTTTTTTGCTTGTAAATGCTTTGTGTTTTGATTCGTGAAAGGGGCGGGACATCAATGCCCCAGCCAATCTGTGCAGAGCAGACTCCAACTCCACTTTCACAATATGACAGCCTCCATCACAGAGCATAGTCTGATTCAGCTTTTGCCTAACGAGGGGAGATGAATCATCCACAGATCCAGTCAATGGCAGAAAGGCACTGGGCCTGTTGCTTTCTCCAGTTTCCTCTCATACAGACAAACGCATACCCTGAAGCTGTGACTTTGAAGTCGCTTCTTTAATTAACCAGTTGATTAAAGAAATTCTGCATGCTGGCAAGCAGATTATCGGGAAGAGAAAGGATCATACAGAGGGAGAGAAAAGGAGCAGATAAGGAGTGAGGAAGTGATATTGACAGCTCATGTGTTAGTGAGTTTCATCCTGCTGATTGGTGGCGATGGCAGCTGGTACCACAGGGGATAGGGATGAAAGCTGTAGCCAGAAATAAATAAATAACACAACCTGCCACCCACATGTGTGAGCAGTACAGTTTCTGCCCTGCTGTCTGCAAGCTGTGGAGCAAGCGCCACGAAGCTTTAATGGTAATGGATGAGATTGGGACAGCAGAAAGAAGGCAGGGTGATAATTTATACATTTGGGATGAAAAGACGGATGGTTAGTTCAGTGGATGTGGGTGTAATCTATTGGTTCCCAGCCACTATCTACCCTCTAACCTCACCCTTTTCCTCAGTCACCTCAGGGTGCTTGGGGCTATCTCTCTTATTTCCATCTATTCTGTTTCTCTCCCTATAGGTCTCCCACCTTTTCTCTTGGTTTTCACCTCCTGCCATGCAATTATCAACTTGTCCTCTTTCTTTACCTCTTCATTACTCAGAATTCTCAGTCAGTCTTACTTCAGCTTTACAGTCTTGTCCTCTTTCCCTCCTGTTTCTCTCTGAAAATCTTCTTGTCTTCTGATACCTTCTCTCCATCGTGCAAAAGAGGGAATATTTTACAGTTAATCATCTCCCCCTCGTCTTCCTCTCTTCCTCTTCTACCTTCACCAGTCTGGGTTCTATAAAGGTGTAGCAGGCTCTCAAGTGACCCTGTCCAGCTTGGTGAACCAGTCTCGGGCCATGCTGGATGAGCAAGCGCGTCACCTGCTGACCGAGTCCGAGAGGCAGACAATGAGCTATTACGTGGAGGAGTACCGAAACGGACACATCGGCGTGGAGCAGCTTGTCGTGGCATTGTTCGAGCTTCTCAACACACATGCAAAGGTGAGGCCTGAAGATCACGAGAGAATAAGAGTGTGAGTGTGGGTGTTATGACGTTTTCTTAGCCCATTTCAGATTTATGCCAAGGCTTTCTGCTGATGCTCTGTTTTTGTCTTCTCTTTCTCACCAGCTTTTAAAATTCTCTTGATTTTCTCAAAGCCTGCAGAGGTTCACCTTGTAAAGACACACACTAAATCAAAGATGCTTCATTTCCCTTTTTTCAGAGAACACTGCTGTATCACACACCCACAGAATGCATTTCCAGCTTTTTCTATCACATATTTATATGTAGCTTCTGTGCTGGTGCCTTCCTTAAAGGCTTGTTTTCTGCTTCACTTTTATTACTCATCGAAGCACTGCCAGAATAATTAAGAGAGGAAGGATTGGTTACAGCTTATATTAGTGGGAACATATTTCATTTATATTTTCTCAGCAGGGGCTATGGGCTCTGTATATGGATGGACTTAAATCACGAGGCAAGTTGTGCCTCATGATGAAAAGGCACTTTCAATCTCAAAATGGTGATTAATGAATATCCTGAACTCACTTTCCCGTATTAGAGCAGGATGTAAAGTGCAAAAGCAATGAAAGATGGAGATATGCAGCAGACAAAGTCGCTCAAAAGTAGGACAAGTAAACCAAAAATGGAGGCTGGATTGAGATGTTTTTTTTAAAGACACTGTAGCCGATCCAAAAGCCGAGAAATATGATGCAAACCATCCAAAATTCCCCTCAGCAGTGTGAGTGTGAGTAAACCATCCAGTACTGCAAACACACTACAACATAAGCAATGTTTAAGGTGCAACACAGACTTTCTGCCACAAGTTTTTTAAGGCATGCATTTCCAACCCCCTAAAAATAGCCACACAACTCTGTTTTGAGTCCTGACCCATCAGTAGAGATTTACAAGACCATATTTATGTGTCTGATGACATTTGATTGGCCTGCTGGTTCATCTGCACAGTAATGGTGCTTTGTTGTTCTGGGACTACTAAGGGTTAGTATCAAAAATATGCTTTAAACATGTTCAAAGGACAATTTAAAGGACAATTCTACCATTTTTTAACCAACTCAAGAATGAGCCCCATTAAATTGTCAAATGGTGCAAGCACAAAAGCATGACAAGTATTAAATAATGAATCTTACTAGAAGTTATGCAAGTGTGCTGATGAACTAAGTTGTTATGAAATGTCATCTCAAAGTATATTTAATTTCTAAACTTGATAATATTGGTTTTGTTGTACTGAGCAAGTCAGTAGACAAGTCATAGACATCAATGTTTTCTCTATATTATTGGGTTATTTGGTTCAAAATAATTGTGAATTTAATTTTACAGTGTAGTAGTACGCTAAAATCACACTCATAGTGACTTTTGCCCAATATCAGAATTTTTAAGAGAATTATAAGTTACACCCATTGATGATTATCTGACCACACAAGTAAGTCTTAATGATCTTAGTCAGGCTGGGAAAGGAGTAGAAAGTATTAGCCCTACCACTACTTAAAAAAAGGAAATAAAAGCTTTAAAATGCTACTAGCAATTAATTTTATCAAATATATGTGCAACACAAGTTGAGATGCTTGTTTTCGTCCTCAAACTATCAATAACAAGCCTTGTAGTGTTATGTAGTGCTGTTTTATTCTCATTCTGTACTTTGCTTCCAATAAACAGCCAAAGGAGGGTGTTAAAGGCCAGAGCGCCTCAGCTATGCCAGTTAGATAAATGTCTAATCGAACTAAACTACTGTTGCTGTCAAGTAGGACAGAAGGGACATTAATGAGCAGGGTACTGCCCAAAAACTGAACTATTCTTGACTGAGCGTACTGTGAAATCAGTGAGAGAAAAACAGCTACAGACACAAAGGAACTGGATGTGGTTGGAATAGAAAACAGGTGCTACAATCATCAAAAAATAGCTTTTGTGCACCCACAGCCCTGAAAAGTGCATTACCATCTCACTTAGGTCGAAAGCCAAGCTTTTGGACTGTTTTTCTTTCTTTCTTCTCAAATTTTCTTCAACAAATCTAGTTTTAGAGGGGGTTTAAACAACAAGTAAAAACATTTCAGCCTTTTTAGTAAAATTGAAAAAAATCAGAGCCAGAGGTGAGCTAGCTGTTGTAAACCCATATTCTGTACCTTTGTTTCTCCTCCTCTCCTCTCAGTTTTCTCTGCTGTCGGAGGTCAGAGGCCTGGTCACCCCACAAGACCTGGAACATTTTGACGGGCTGGTGCTTCGCCGGGAGATCCAGGCTCTGAAAGCAAGGCAAGGGGCAGGTGGAGCCACAGCACACCAACCAGACTCCATGTCTATGGTGTCATACCCAGACACCCTGACTTCATCCTCAGCCAGCTTCATGACCAACACTACTCTGAGCTCTGCACGGGTAGGCCAGCTTTTATCCTCAGTGAATTATCCATTTCAACCATATTTAACGTGTCAGATAAAATTTTTATTTCTTATTTTTATTCTTTAAGAGGTTATTTAGTCTGTATAAATCACATAAAATGCAGGGTATTTAATGTTGGAACTGTTCACTCTTTCCCTCTCTACTAAAATTAATATTCTGCGTGTGACTCTTTTTGCTGTTTATTTTCTGGCCTTCCTCACTGCCTGTCTGTTTGATATGTGATCAGTCCCTTCTCTGTTTGGCTCTCTGCTCACTCTCCCTCTCTGTTGGCTGTGTGTATGTGTGAGAGGAGCACAGGCAGAGAGGGGTGTATGATACATTTCAATGGATTATAACACAACTCTACAGAGGCACAGATCCTGCTCCACTGTGGACTTTGGTGGGCTTAACAATGACACATTTCAGTGCCTTCCTGTTGAGATTGAAATGTCTTTCACCTGATATCTTAAAGGTTGTGGTTTTCTTCCACCTCAATAATCCCCCCACTTCCACCTCACCCCAACCCCACCCCCCATCCTCCCCTCTTTGTAGGAAAGGCTGCTCTGGCTGATAGATATGATGGAGGTAGGAATCAGTGCTGAAAATGTGCAATGCTGTGGCCAGATTTTTGCCAGATACACACACCCATACATGCACGCACATACTCTCCCCTTGCGGTGTTGCAGTGATTCTGTTTGCAGTGTTTCTTCTTTCATGTTCTCCCTTTTAAACCTTTTTATTCTAAAAGATTTGATCAAAACTGTGAAGCTTTTAAAGAAAGTGAAGTGTTTACTCACAGTCTGGGTGTTAAACTCACCTGAGAGCAAATTTTATGACATGAGCAAGATGTTTTTTGTTCTTGTGAGGCTACAAAGACAATAGATGTAATGCTCCAATTTTTTATGAATTTAAAGATCTCTGATTTTTCCTATGCACTCAAAAGGTAGACTTCTCTCAAATACTGTTAACAAAATAGTATAAGGTCATGTCCACACCAAGTGGCAACCTCCAGTCTAAAAATATGAGACAATGCGGAAATATTAAAATCTGCTGTTTATCAAGTGTTTGCTTGAGGCTGGCTCTGGAAGTACTGGAAGTCGCATACACATCAAGCCAAAAATAAGACGTTTCACAGTAGAAATACACATGTTTACAGACTAGTACAAAAATGTGTCACTCTGAATCAAGAAAAAAAATGTCTAACTCTACAGTTTGGAGGATATTAAAGTGATACTCCGGGATGGAACAAGTTAGGTCCTATCACAAGGTTTAGGGCAGAAATTACCCCTACAGCAGTGTTTTTGTGCAGCAGAAGCCCAGGGCGCTCGCACCAAACACCCCCTCCCTGCTCCTCTGCCGGTTTCCTCTGCACTCAGACGGGGCCATATTTTACTTGACCACCGAAAAAATCTGATATCGGTTTGCATTCACGCTTTATTTAGAGAATTTTCAGGGCGTTACTTTCACACAAAAACACCGCTAAATAAGGCTCTAGTTCTCATCGTGTTGTAAAACGGCGCTACCTCCGCTGCAGAGCCACAGCTGGCTACGAGGGGCTCGCCGCTTAGTGTATCAGTCCGCACACACGGCGTGCCAGATATAAATAAACGCAGGTAGTCTGCCAGGACAAAGTGACACGATGAGAACTAGAGCCTTATCGGTGTTTTTGTGTGAAAGTAAAATATGGCCCCGTCTGAGTGCAGAGGAAACCAGCAGAGGAGCAGGGAGGGGGTGTTTGGTGCGTGCGCCTTGGGCTTCTGCTGCACAAAAACACTGCTGTAGGGGTAATTTCTGCCCTAAACCTTGTGATAGGACCCAACTCGTTCCATCCCAGAGTAATCAGAGGCACAGCTCAGCTTATGTGACTAACTGGCGCCTTTTTTCTGAAAACTCTGGCTAAGGTGAAGATTTTGGAAATCTTAGGTTTCATGGTTTCGTGCAGTTGCCGTGAAACTGAGTTACTGGTTCTCGGACGTCACAACTAAATTCATTCTGATTGGCTGGCACACGTCTTACGTCTGTAAACACTGCTACATAAGGATTTGACATGCTTTGAGGTGCACCTATTGGCAGGGGTGGAAATAATGAATGACCAAATACTCAAGTTACTGTAATTAAGTACATTTTTTGGTAGCTAATTGTACTTTATGAATATTTTCTTTAAGTTTGTAATTCTACTCATGAATACATACAATTTAAACATTGTGATCTACTTCTCTACTTTTAAAATCATAAGTTGCCACTGAGTACGCCCACCATTTGGTTCAATATGTAAATCTTACATCTACATCTGCATATTGTAGCTATGAAGGCTGTCCAATTGCGACTGCCCCAATGACATAAAGAAAGGAAAACTCTGCCACTGCAAGTACAGGTGTCTTGAGGTAATATACTGACGCAACAGTTACTTGTAACTGACGAGTTACAAGTAGCAGTACAATGTAAGCAATGTAACAGTACTTGTACTTGAGTAAAACATTTTAGTACTCTTTCCACCTCTGCTTATTGACACATTTTTCTGGAGAGTGGGTGTGGGTGTGGACGGAAGTATTTTTAAAAATGAATGGATCCTGTAGTGGTGCATTCTCTCTGTTAACATCTGTATTTGATCAGGTTTTATTGAAATAGGGTGGTGCTGCCAGCTGTTCCTCTCCCTGTGCACCGTTTATCTCCCTAAACATATTTTGGATTCACAGCAAAGCTCTCAGTTTCCTCTTCACATGTCAAACATTCAACGTAACATATGTCACTTTATAATAGATGAGCTGGCACTTGACAACCATATGTTTGGTTGTGAGCAAAGATACAGAAATGAATACACAGATGACTGTAAACATACACACCTCTGGCAGCAGAGATTAGCCGTTTGCAGGTTTCTCCGCCCCTTCTCATTCAGATTCTGCAGGTATATTTTTCTGCACGTATCTTCCAGAAACAGCATTTACATGTATGAAGTGTGTGTGTGTGTGTGTGTGTGTGTGTGTGTGTGTGTGTGTGTGTGTGTGTGTGTGTGTGTGTGTGTGTGTGTGTGTGTGTGTGTGTGTGTGTGTGTGTGTGTGTGTGTTTACGAGAGGGGGAGTGATCTGTATTCTGTGTGTCTGTGTGTATGAACCCATGGGTAAATGCTAACACTGCTGTGTTAAGCAGATTAGAGAGCTGGGTGGGTGTGGGAGGATAATAACACTGGATTTCTGAATCACACATTGTCTGGATTAGACAGTTGCATACTTATGCATGTGCTCACACACACACACTCATATTGTCATATTGTTAACGGACAAACACATGTGCATTGTGGCAGTACCCACATAAACACACTTAGAGCCAGTCGCTGGACAAACACAACATGGCTACAATATAAGGCACCATATTTGTCAAAGATAATATGTCTCATGCAAATGTATGCTGATACATTATGGGTGAGATGTTGTCAAGTCAAGACAACTAAATCTCATTTCAAAATCCTGTGAGATTAGATAAAGCAAAGTTGGAGTGCTTGATGCGCTCTGAATACCTTCTGTGACAAACCTGTACCATGCTGCACTACATCTGGAAGATTTCTTACTTTTAAGTCTATCATCAGGGACAAGAGAGACCATGGAGAGGCCCAAGGGATCAGAAGAGTCAAAACCCTGATCAAGATTTTAAAACCAGTTGAAAAATTGTACAAATTTACATTTTGTGCTGTTGGATGTTTAAAAGGTTCCAAGTAGAGCTTCAAAATGCAAAAAGAAGAAATGGCAATTTCTTACTAACAACAATTAACTGAAATAAGCTGTTTATCAGCTGATCAAAAGTTTAAGACCAAAACCTTTAAAAGTCAAAATCTGCACAAAATAATGATTCAGCGTCATTTTCTGTCAGGTATTCTCTCTGTTATGATTTTTTGGTCTCACTTCCATTTCCTCTTTTAATATTTTGAAACCCTTCTTAAGATCCAACTGTGCAAAATGTAAATCCTTGAAATTTTTTAACTGGTCTTAAAATTTTGATCAGGTAAGTATCCATTGAATCCAAGGAGTTGTGCTTCATGAAGAGAGCTGTCCTTCAAAGCAAAATAACACTTCAAAGCTAGAGAAGATGTTGTGATTTGACAGAATGCTGAATTTCTCTGTGGCCAAAAGAGCAGGTGAAAAGTTTTATTAACACTCCCTGTACACGCACAGGGGTAAAATTAACAAACAGTTGAGAGGTAGTGCATTTATTCTTCAAGCAATGGCAAAGTCATACCAATCATCCCTTTTGAGCTTTACACCGCCTTTGTAAGAATGTCACAGCCCTAATGTTTGATGTTGTGACAGTTTTGATTGCAACCAAAATTTTCACTGTGGGCGACATACACCACACTTTGTGCAGTTTTTCTGGCTGATACTGACTGTATCAATAGTGAAACAACTCGACTTCTGTCATGAGAAGTCCCTGGCCCAGAAAGAGTTGTTTTTCGCATAAACAGATGACACCAGACAGGTTTTGTTTTACCTTGTGTTTCCTCCTGGTGCTCCACATTTGTTGTCACTGGCGTTATTTGAAGCTTTCCTTGCTGTTATCCCACCGCAGGGACCACCTCCTCTGCCACCACTGCATTGTTTATTTTCTTGTTTGCAGTGTTACATAAAAATTACAACACAACTGTACTTTGCCTGAATGGAAATCTTTTACTCCAGAATTGCCAAATCCCACTCCTGGGTAGGCTGAGATACACAGGCACACACTCCTACACACTCTCTGTGGATGGTAACTGTGCAAAAACACATCACACAACCACACACACAGCATGCTCCGACTGCTTACAGTGAACAGCAGTGTCTCTGCATGTACAAAGTCGAACGACTCTTGTGATAGATAAATTGTCTGTAAGTGCTCCCCGTGCGGTAACGCGGGGTAATTAAGCTGAATTGATGGGGCTTTTGTTTTGGTTTAGTGGCAGAGTTAAATGGAGGGCAACGTTTCTCTGAACTCAGCTGCTCTGCTCTGAAATCGCTCACAGATCTGCAGCAAATTACCTCCTCTTCACCAGGCTGGTGGGATTGAGCTGCCAAATCCTGCTTAGAACTGAGCTGATGGCTCTGTATCGATTTCACAGCATGTGTGTTTAGCTCGTAGACAAAGACATAACAGCTGTGTGTGCGTGCATGCCTTATTTTGTGGCCTGTCTTTTAAAGACAAGCAAATGATAATGGGTATTGACATTCTGTGTTTTCTTCCAGGAGACGCTGAACATTCACCAAATCTAATTTTGCATTTGTTTAGCAAGAAAAACATCAGACACCCTTGTTTTACGTCTGTGTTGTCTTCTTTTTCTCTTTCACCTATTCACCTCTCTTCCCTCTTTTCTCTCCTGCTCTTCTCAGAACGACAGCGTGGCCGAGAGTAATGAGGGGGATCCTCCGGAGAGTCTGAACACGTTGCTGACCGACATCTCTCTGGTGAGCCTGACTAGCAGGCACAGCCTCCTGCTTTGGCCTGATCAAGATTGATGCAACACAAGGGAAGAGAGCAGGGGTGGGAAGAAAGTGATAAAGAGAAGGAGAGCAGTGGGATGGATGAAGAGACTTGGGACAGCATGCAGGCTTGGTTTTATAGCAAGAGGTTGAGTAAAGCAGGATTGTGTCCACGTGAGAGAGAGAAGTATCAGAGTTCATTTTGTTTTTAAGATACTAATTATTGTCACCCTTATGTCCAGTTCTTCACCTCTCTCTGTCTGTGTGTGAGGTAAGAGCTTAAGGATGCACCTTTCAGCAGTTTCCAAAGCAACCAAGGAGGTCCTGTTTGTTTATTCTCAGGTCAAGGAGAAAGCTTTTAGTCTACCCGCCACTCAAGCCATACCTTACTTTTCTGTTACTTTCTTTTTATGTCCTGTTCCATCCACTGTTGAGCCACTCATGTCTCCGTGTTCATCCTACTGTTCAGTTTGTGTTTGTACTCTCTAACCTCTAAAGACAGGATATTTGTGGAAGCCGCAGCATCTTCAAAGGATGCTTTGAACGTCTTCAAGTTGGTGGCGTGGTTAGACAGGTGTCTGTGATGGAGGAAACAAATCAACACTTAGGTTTTGAATGAACTTCTGTGCATTTGGAAAGAGCCAGCGTGTCTTTTAGTGACTCCATTAGTCCTGGTAAAGGTGGTTTCATTCAGATTTCTCAAAAACACTGATTTATTTGGACTCTAACAGTGACTTGATAGTGGTGCTCATCACATTTTCCTTTCAAAATGCTGCAAAGCTTCTGTCTATTTGTAAAACAAAGAAGCACACTGTGAAAAGTCAGTCTTTCTTCTAAAGGATGAAGTTAATAAGGGGGGAGTTATATGCAGAAAGAAGGACCAAGGACAGAGTCATTTTTCACAGCTGTGGCTACCTGGGGGCCCAGTTGTAAGAGTTTTATAAAGGGTTTCCAAATAAAACTTGCCACAAGGATGGGACCAAATAAACAAAAAAGAAGTTTGCAAGTTTCACACACATGCATAAAACAGCCCTTCAATTTTTGTAGCGGATTTGGCACCTGCACCCAAATACATGAAACAGTAGCTAGGTGTTCCTGTCTTCTGTCGACAGACAAAGGTCATCTTCTGACCGGCGTGGAGATAAAACAGGCCAAAGTGGTCTGTCTGTGGGTCTGCAGGCTGCAGTCTGGCACACACAAATTTCAAGTCCAATACTCTGTCTTCATCCTGGATTAGTCAACAAGAGAGGGTCTGATTTATTAATAGGAGGCTCAGTCAGGTCCAAGAACAACAAAAGGCTCCAGCCTCGCAGCCAATTCCACTACGTTTCTTTTAATCCTTTTAATCTCATTACTGTGTATTGAGATAAATTAAAACGTATACACATTCTTTATTAAAATTATTAATTGACTTCCAAAGAAAGGCTCCCAAATAAATCTGACTGCATCACAACTTTACCTCTATTCACCTTCAATCTTTGGGTTTCCTACTTTAATGAGCAGGTATTTCTAGACCTGGACAAACTAATTCAGACCTCCTGGGGTTTATGAAGCCACGAAGCAGATCTATATTGTATACAACTACAATGAAGATTGAGTAAATTAATTCATACAGTTGCATTTGAGTTGTGTCATCCTGTTTTTGTCATGCCCTCAAAGATCAATATATCCTCTCACTTCAGGACGATGTTCAGTCCACCACAGCTGACCCTCCCCCCACCTTCAAGCCTCCGCCCCCTCCAGGGGTGCAGAGGCGCCCGAGCAGACGAGATCAGCTCAACAAATGCCCCTCGTCTGAATCTTCCCACTCAGGCTTGTACTTCACAGCCCCGACCTCTCACAGCCACAGCAAAGAGCCAGGACGCACCCCAGCCTCACCCTCACTGCACCACAAACGAGAACACCCCAAGGACACGTCTCGGGACTATGCGGTGGTCAGAAAGCGAGACCCACCAGTACCTTCAAAGAAAGACCTGATAACATCTACTCAGTTATCCAAGGTCATCCAGCACAACATTGGTCCCTTCCCTAGAGTCCAGTCCCCCAACAGAGTCACCAGACCCGCTCCTCCACCCACTTCACCTCCACCTCCACCTCCACCTCCACTCCCTGCTCCTCCCCCTCCGCCTCAATCTCTGCCTCTTAAACCAGTTTCCATGTCCAAAGCTTCCTCCCCTGCCTCCAAACAGCAGTTTGTTACAGTGGAGGTTCACAGGCCAAACGCAGAGCCCGACGTCAATGAGGTGCGGCCGCTGCCCCAAGCCCGAGGTGAGGAACCAGAAGTCGAGAGCGCTGACTTGGCATTGTTATATTTTAGACGTTCAGTCTGTCCAATCAAACCTTACAACACTGAAAGGCTAATTACTGTGAAATTGTGTTGAGATCTCTATCATCATCTGTGCCTGTTTGCCTCCAGGTTGTGCCCTGTCCCAGCTGTCAGACAGCGGGCAGACCCTCAGTGAGGACAGCGGGGTGGACATAGCTGAGTCAGGACACATCAGCAAAGACAGCAGCCCCAATTCCTCACGCACACACCAACCACCAGACAGCCAGGGGGGCGGGGGGGACAACCCTTCCAAGCCGGTGAGGGCTGATTCACAACAGCTGTAGACAAACACGGAGAGATTAGAGGGTCAATACCAAAACTCTGAGGGATCATAAAAGGAGTGTGTGCTGTTGTATTTCTGTCCTTGTGAGGACTAGTTTGCCAAGAAGGTTCTTTTAGAAAATGGGGATAATTTAAGTTATTTAAGATGAGTCATTTATTCATTAAATTTCAGAGAGTGAGGATAAACTTTGACATTTTCTGCCCCCCTTTGTTCAGACTTTTTATGGGTGTGATTTTTATCTTTGGCATTTTTTTAAAGGTCCCATATTATGCTTCTTTTCTGCAGTTTAATATGGATCATTGATTTCTTCATGAAATGGTAGTAACATGTTTGGTCCAAAAAGCCAATAAATCAAGCACAGCAGCATTGTTTCCAGGCTCCCATAGCCCCTCTGTTCAGAACGCTCTGATTTAGTGGGCGTGACCTTCATATGTAAATGACCCACCGCTGATACCGCCCCGCTCTTCCGCGTCACTGAGAGCGGCACTACGAGCTCCGAGTGCACAATGTTTAGAAAACAGCGAAGCTAGTTTACCGTAACATTACAGGCTAAAACAACAGGCTAACAACAGCTAAAGTTAGCATCCTGAAGCTAACACAGAGACAGGGGGGACACTGGGGAAAAGCTCTTACATCTGCTCCACAGCACACAGCATTTAAAATACTCACATTTCCAGGGTCCGAGGTTTGTTGGCGGATGGTTGGTAATGCACCTGGATTCAGGACCAGTCTATTCGCTAGCCCTCTGTTGTACTGTCCAAAGTTTGAAAAGCAGTCAGCCTTGAAGTGACTAGCACACATGCACAGTTTTACTGAGTGTAGCTGGCACATTTCCTTGATAAATAAGCTCTGGCCACCTAGTCTTGTCTTCTTCCGAGATGGGAAGCTTGTGCATGGAACTATGTGGCTGTTTACAGCCAAAAGCAAAGCAGTGATGGCTCTTCAACTTTGGCAGTCCCCTCCCCGCTGCAGGAGAGATTTTTCTCCAGCAGCACACTAGTCACTAAAAGACTTAATAAAGTGATTTTTGCATTATATGGGACCTTTAAAAAACAAGCAATTCAAGACATAATCTAGTGATTTAAGAAGGACTTCATTTAAAGGGGCTGTCCTTTACACATGGTGTTGTATAAGACACTTGCCAAAAACAATTGTTATCACCACAGGGAAGCTAGTCAGATCAGTCAGAAAGAGCATGCATAGCTAGGCTATCTACCACTGCAGACGAGGTCAACTCTACCTTTGGATTTAGATCATTTTAGTCCAACACACTCTAATGTGTTTGTCAGAATTTCATGGATCCACTTTGCCTATTTCTTCTTGCACTATCCCCCCTATACTATAGTTGTAAAGTTTTATTCTCGTTAATTTAGTGGTTATTAATAGTGTTAAAACAATTTTACATTCTTTCAGTGATGTGCAGAAGATTTTCTAAATTTTGTACACATCTATACCAATTATACTCTATGGATCAGACTGTTCCATTGGTTGAGTTTTATGGTAAAAGTTCCCTGTCTGTAACAGCTGATAGTCTAGCTTCTGTGCTCTAGTTCTGCATAGAGAGCGCTGGGCTGACGGGGACCTCCTTCTTTAAAAAAAAGACCTGAGTAAAGTGTGGAAAATTTAGGGAAATTCAAAATTCTGGGTCAGTTCGATTATTTAAATTTTCTTGAAATGTCAGGGATTTGTGTTGACATTATTGAAAATGATGACATTTTTGAAAGGTTGTACATATTTTGCAAGATGGGTTTTTGAAAGAGGGAAAAGTGAGGACATTTCTGAGCAAGTGAAGGTTTTTGATAAAGTCAAGGACATTCATGACACAGTTTCTCCTTCACTCAAAAGGCTGATTGAGGTTATACACTGACTCATAGGGTGGGGATTAAAATTCATTTGTTACTGGGAAAGAGAATTCATAACAACATTGATGGTCTTCACAATTATGTAGATTCAAACGTGTGCATTAGTTTAAGACATAGAGAAACAGGTTGATAAATGAATGTGATGTTTTACTGACCCTCTAACTGAATCAGTCCTAACCATTATCTCTTCTCTCCTCCCTCTGTTTGCTCACAGTGTGTCTGTTTCACTCATTTGTTTATCCATCACTCATGTCATTCATCCAGCCACATGTACCATCATTTATCCCATCACACACTGCACTGTAGCATAATGAAACCCTGAAATCACTCTGTGGTTTTCTCTGATTTATGGAAGGAATAACAAGTAAGGACCTGAGCAGGATGAATGTTTATGATGAAGGGGACGCTTCATTCACAGACTGTTTAAGATCTGAATTATTAGAAAGAAAATGGAAAGGCTGGATTGACTTTGTGTCATAAAATGCCTGATTTTTTTATTGTGTAGGAGAGAGATTTACTTTCTGTTTGTTCTTGAGTGTCAAATAAGCAATTGGTGACAAGGGGGAAGTTATGTGCTCATAAAAGAGCCCTAAATATACTTAAAGAGGACATTTGTTTGAGATTTGTTACAGAATCTCCACCCTGGTGTCAGTCACACAGCGAGGTTACTGGTGTGGAATTATGGGCAGTTGTGAGGGACAATGTAAGAGTGGTGCAGAGTCAATGAAGACACTACTGCAAGCCCCATGTCATGTTTTATAGAAGTCAGTGTAAAGATAAGCTAACCAGCCAGTCAGTTATCTACTGTAGATAAGCTCAGTTTCTGTTTGCCAGCTTCTGTTCCACTGGTCTCTGAAGCCTGAAGCCATATGCAGTCTCTTGTCTCTGGAGCTGTCTAACCCAGTATAAATGTGGCATACTGTTTCTCTGGGTTGTACATTTTGAAACACGGGCAATCAACAGCAGCTCATTTGAGACTTATTAAATGTTCTCTTCTGCTGCTGTGCAGTATTTTGTTGAATCCACTCAAAACCACCTGCCCTGCAACTAACAACAAGCAAGGCTAACAATTAAAACCTTAAACCACTTGAGAATCAAATGAGTGTGGTCAGTAAGTGGTCAGTGGGCACCAACTGGAAGTTAAAGGTTATGGAAATACTGTTAATGTTCTGAAAACATCTCTAAACTAGAAAAGCACTCAGAGAGCACAGATCTCCACCAAGTATATTGTGATTGACACCAACACTTTAGTCCTACTTTAATGTTATACTCCCTTTCAGCAGACTGTCTGCTACAATTTGGTGTAAGTTGCAGGTTTGAAGGATAATTTGTTACCTGACAGTGTTGAAAATTATGAGGACCCAGTAAATATTTCATATTAGGATCTTAGTATCCAGAATATTGGCAGGATCTGGATCGTACATTTACATCTGTCAGAAATTATTGTGACCTTCTCTTGTATTGTTTTGCAAAGCAATCTGACCATTTATCATGGAGTTATATACTGTACACATGTGGTAAAAATCGCTCCATCTCACAATGATAAAGAATCCTTTAAAAAAAGTCCTGGATCCAGACAGTGATCTAGATCACCTCCAAAATTTAATCACTTCTTTCTTATCCCATTTTGAACATATTGTGAAAATGTCATCAAGATCTGTTTGTTACGTTTTGAGTTATGTTGTTCACAGACAAACTCTCCCAAAAACATAACCTCCTTGGTGGAGATAATAAACGTTTATGTCCACCAGTGTCTGCTGGATGTTTTTCAACTCTTGCAGCTCCTAAAGGGACAAACCAGAGTCTCTAAGATCTTTCACACATAAACTCCTTGTATATTGTAGGCAGTTCAGACTCTAAAATGTTGCAAATAATTCTCACAAGGTGAGATCATTTGTGACAGAAACACTCTTAGAGCTGAATAAACTAAGTTTGGTTTTAGTGAGGGATGCTGCAGTATGAGGAACTGTCTCTGATAACAATGACTGTTTCTGTTACTATTTCTACCACAAGTATATGGGTGATTCTGTAAAACAACAACAGTGTACAAGCAGCTGAAACGGGTAATGAGAAGAACTCTGAATTTGAGCTTGGCCCACTTATCGTGGTTCATTCTGCAGACTATTGCCTCCTGTAGTCACACATGGCTCAGCTGAGTTCAGTCTCAGTGTCTCAATTGGAGGTTGTCAGGAAAGAGACTGTTGGTTTTTATGTACATTAACCAACATGTTTAGATTAACCTATGGATAGAAATACACAGTCTCAGAGATATGAACTCATTTTGGGTTGCAGACGCCAGTGGAACAGATTCTCAATGAGAGTCAGGTGACTTAACTTTGGAGAGAAGCCTTTTCCTTGCCTAGTCAAATGCAGGATACAGTATGTAAAATACTATTATTTCATGTATTTACTTTCATTCCTGTTGCTCTTTTACTTCAGCCGGGCCTGTTGGAGCCCACCTCCACGCTAGTGAGGGTGGCAAAGAGTGCCAGCACCCTGGGGATCGCAATTGAAGGTGGAGCCAACACTCGCCAGCCGCTGCCACGAATCGTCACAATACAGGTGAGTCAGAAAGAGAATGTTTTAAAGGATACCCCAATAATTTTACTCATATCACACATTTGCAGCAAAGTGCTTTGACAAACTGTGAAACTAAGAGGGCAGCAAAAAGACCCCAGGAAACAAGGCAATATGAAAATACTGTCAGTAAAACCAAGAGAACAAAATATCTTGTGTGTCCAAAAGAGCAGACAAAACAGAGGGAAAGGGTTAAAGTAATGACTGAAAGGAGAAGATTAAAAACAATAAAAAGAAATAGAAAATAAAAAAAAACAATGCACAGATTAAAAAAAAAAGAAATACAAGTCACTAAAATCATGCTTTAAGAGGTGAATTCAGAGATGGTACTGCAAGCCACTATCTCAACAGAACAATTACTCCAAACCCAAAAGGCCCAAAGGACAAAATCAAGATCCCTTTTAGATTGAAGCCTCAAGTTTAAAAGTACCAGAAAGGCCCTTAAAGCATCATATCTATGCCAGTTCTTGCTGGAACAAATGAAATCCACTCATGCACCTTTGAGAGTCACACAAAGGATATTTGAAAGCTGTGCTGACAAATCAAATAGCCATGCTCACTTATTATCTTTGCAAGCACCTTTACAGTGCTCCCTTTGCAACATTTCTCTTTTTCTGAGAGCAACTTTGCAGCCTTTTAGAGAGAGAAAAGAAAAACTACGTTTGAGTGCAAGCAGAAACAGACTGAGTGAATGAGTGATTGTTTTCTTTGTGCTCAGAGCTTTCCTGCTCATGATACTTTGACCTGCTCGCTGGTGAGTAGATTTCCTGTTTTGTTGGTTAGTGTGCATCAGAGTGATATTTCTGAATCCAGCTGGCTGCAGTATTAGGGTCCCTCTCTTTAATTGGACCACTTGATGACAGCAGTCTAAAGCCCTGTTTCAGTACAGTTTGGTGCGGGTTGGATCTGGAAAGCTTGATCCTGTTTGCGTTTGCAAAGCCAACCGTGCCCCCTTTTGATAGGTGGCGTGTAAGCCGGATGCTGATAGCTGTGTCAGCTACATTATAGTGTGATCGCACAGCTGCGCAAAAAACATTGTGCCTCACTGATAAATCCAGTGAAGAAGAGAAGTGTGACACAGTAAACAAAGATCAGAGCTACCCTTGAAGACATCCAGCAATTTGTCTTCTTAGTGACTGTCATGTGGCTCTTTGTAACAAAGAACAATCAAGCTTTGTTTTAGGGAGAAATACAGCTGAAAATCTGTCACACAGGAAGTAATTCTTCTTTTGACCAATCAATGGACTGCAGTGTTGTAGCTCCACCTACTGTTGTTGGATTGGGATGTCTGGCACCCCAACACAGGGGACTAAAAAGTGGGACGGTATGGATTGGTAATTTGGGGACCTGTCCTAGTTTTAAAATGTCGTACTCAGACAAACACAAACTAAACTGCTTGGTGGGAAAGGGCTTAAACGTTGATCAGGCATGTAACATCTCAACCATATGCTGGGCCAAGACTGGTACAAAGAGGAGCTCCAGGGCTTTGGGAAAAGCAAAAAGGATTAATATGTTTTGCTAGTGTTACAGCATATTGATGAGCTATGGTGATTGACAGACTGCTGGACTGACGTAAAGTTTAGTTCTCGTCACATCTGAATTTACATTTCACATTTAAATAATTATGGCAGAAGATAAGGCTGAAGGCAATGGCAAAAAAAAAAAAAAAAAAGATTGTTTCGTAGCTCAAATTGGGCTGGAAACAATCTCACACAAACAGCTTATCATCTGCCTCTGAGGGCTCTTACATCCCATCACTCCCAGTCACAGAATTAATGGAATAAAACAAATAAGGTAGCCTTTGGCAAATTGTTTAATTTCCAGTGATTACGCACACACACACACACACACACACACACACACACACACACACACACACACACACACACACACACACACACACACACACACACACACACACACTTTATTATTTTTGGTTGAAAAGTAGCCCAGATAATTTATCCTCATTAAAAGAGTGCGATGAAGCACAGTATTAACCTGTAATTTAAATTTAACTGTGATGGAGAATAGTTTGGTTCCCTGAGAAAATATATGGAATCAGACTTTATCGCATCATAGTATTTTATCATTAGCACCTAAATTGGGATTGGCCAAAGTTAGCTACATTTGTTTGATACATTTGTAATCCAAATTATGTGAGCAGTAAATCTTTCCTCCATCCTTCATGTTTTTCCTGAATCACTTTTACCTCATGCTGAAATTCCAGGTGGGATTTTATATCCTAGAAGGCTTTGGAGTAACTCTCAAGATAAAGTTGCAGTGAGATTGCTGCTTTTTTTTTTCCTTCAGCGTGGCTCTCATACAGATTATTGCCACATTTATAGCCTTCAATACTGGCAATTCCCTGCCATAACTTTAATGTATGAGCAGTTGGCTTAACGTTGATGTGTGGGAACAACAGGCAGAATCAGCAGCAGCACTATGAAAGGAGATTTACCTAAACTAAAGAGTTGCACTTGAAAGTTGAAGGAATTTCTTCTTGGAGATCCTTAAGCAATGTCTCATTCTAGCTTATTTCAGTGACAGAGTTTGTATTTGAAGCATGTCTGCAGAAAAATACCAAAAATTCTGCCTTTAGGCTATGCAAACTGGAATCCAAATATTGACAGCCTAGATAGAAATGACAGGTTAGTCATGCCAGAAAAAAAGCTCCTGCAGTGACTGGGTGTGCATTTATCTGTCTATCATGACAATTTGCAAGTCAACAGAGCCTCACATTAGCTCAGGACTGTCTGTGGTACTAATCATTTTCTAACCACAGACACCAGGGATTTACAATTTACAGATCAGAGCAGCAGGTAGCTGCAGACTAAAACTGATACTCTTTTCAAAGCTTTCTCTCTGCCTCCCACTCAACAGAGGTGGTGATTGAAATAAGAAAAGCTCTGGTGATTGCGAAGGGAGGCCTGAAAGGATTGGAAATCAGCACATTCAAAATCAAAGAGTGCTAGGGGAGAATGGACAGAGAGTGTGAGTGACAGTTAAAAGAAAAAACTGAGCAATGTTGATAATGAGGGGAGAAAGGATTGGTACAGATGTGTAATTAGAGGTCTGGGCCTGTGGGTGGTTATGATAATTTAACATTTGGTGGCTGTTCCAGTGATAAGGACAAATTAAAAAAAAAATACATAGTTTCATTCCTAAGCTGATCATTCTGATAAGCCCCTTTAAAACACCTCAGAATGATGAGATCTTTTTATATGTCAGCTTTCACAATAAGAAAAATATCAATCAGTCTTTATTTGTATAGCAGCAAATCATAACAAATGTTATCTCAAGACCCTTCCGTTAACATTAATGGGTCTAGACATGTGAATGGTAATAAAATTTGATTTTATTAACAGAAACCCAACATCAAGACAAGATAAGAAGTCTTGTTTAATCTTAACCCACCATGAGTACAGCACTTTGCAGCATTTAGCCAGTTACAATGGTTAGGAAAAAAATGAAACCTCAACCACAACCAGATGGGGAGACTGTAAAAAGCATTTGCAGCTGGAATCTAACAGGTTCACAGCAGTATGACAAACTCAGAGACTTCCAGAGAGATGAATGGTGAGACATAAAGATCAGAAGTTAGGCTGACGAACAGAGGAGAGAGGGAAACAGGAGCCTTTTGTGTCAGTTTCCCCCAACAGTCTAAACCTATAGCAGCATAGCTAAGAGCTGGTTCAGACCTGATTCAGCTCTGACTTTAAGCTTTATCAAAGAGGAAAGTTTGAAGTCTACTCCTAAAAGTAGAGATGGGGTCTGCCTTGGACCTCAACTGGTAGATGATTCCAAAGAGGAGGAGCCTGAAAACTGAGGCTCAACCTCCCATACTACTTTTAGAGACCCTAAGTACAACGAGCAGGCCTGACGGTGAGAATACATCGACCTAGATGGATAATTCAGAACCGTGAGCTCTTTCAGATAGGATGGCCCAATGCTATTATGAGCTTTGTAAGTCAGAAGAAAAATGTTTCAGTAGGGCTTGGACAATATGCTGCTCTCGTGATTCGATTTTATTATGGTTTTTGGGGTGCTGATTCAATTAAAATTGGGATTTCAGTGACTTTTTCCCAACCAGTTTATAAAAATCTTGCTTTTTTGACAAAGAATCTCAATTTTGATATTGTCAAACAAAAAATCCCAATATATCGATTTTTGATTTTTTTTCTCCCACCCCTAGTAGCCAATTTAGAGATGCCAACAATGGAGAGATGTCCTCTTTCCTCCTGATCTTGGTCAGTTCCTCAGCTGCAGAGTCATTATAGACTTGTTTGGACAGCCTGATAAGGGAGAGTTGCAGTAGTCCAACCTGGTAGAGACATAAGCATGGAGTAGTTTCTCAACATCGTTCTGAGACAAGACGTGTCTGATTTTTCTAATAAATATATTGTTAGATAGAAAAGAAAACATATTACAGATATGAAAGTAATCGTAGTGTTAACTGAATGTATTAGCTGAGAGTGATTTTGTTGCAGTGTAGCCTCTTCTTGCTGATAAGGGCTATGAAACATATCCTGTGCGTTGACATATTTGGCTACCAGCCCTGCAGCTATGCATACATTTTATGATATTTCCATTTTATCTTGTGAGACACTAAACTTCACCACGACCAAGGAATGTATGTGACAAAAGTACACAGACCCAGAAAGTAATTCCCTCCAGTGAAATGAGTTCACCGTTAACCAAAGTCTCTAAATTGCAGAGGACCTAGAGCCTAATAAAAAAGAGAGTGCTGGGGATTTCCATTGAATATTGCAGTGAGATGAGATCGCTCCCCCTGTGGCGTTGGTTTTAAGGGGCGCAGACATGAGGTGGTTGAGTGCAGCAGCCTGAAACAAGGTTCAGTTCGTTTTATGAGCTCATTTGAACAGTTAAACTGAATTAAAACCATTCAGCCAAGCAGACTGAAATTTTAATCATGTTGCAATTATTGCCCAGTCGTGAATAATCCTTCTACATGCTTGAAATTGCACAGTTTTAATATGGATTCGGTTTGCTGGGGATCAAACCTGATCAATCGCAGATGAGACAAGGTCAGGAGTTAAATCACACCACTGTTACATCCCTGAACAATAACACTCATAGCTTTTCAGTGATTCAGAAGCATTAATAACATATCAGCCTGGAGGTCAGTTGTTTACAGACATGGAAGCTGTTTTTCTGCGTGTTCAGTTTTATGGGGAAAGTGAGCTGTGAAAACATTCTGGGGAGTGAGAAAAAAAAGCTAACTCCATATTATTAAGGCCTCAAGCAAGGCAGAGACACAAACTCACTTCTTTCCACATCCAGGTCCATGTTTCTGAGTGATGTGTTTTCTTTGGGAGAGAAAACATATGAGTGTTTTTCTGTCCAAGGAGTGGATTCTGATAGACATTACAGCAACACATCAAAACCAGAGCCCAACACAACCCAGTGTCACAGCACTCACAGAAGTGAGCCCAGTGGAGTCATGATGCGTGAGGGCACTCTCCTCAGGTCGCTTCAATCATGCCCGCCGAGGATGAAGTACAGATGAGTAAGCTGCTGCTGCTCATTATCAGCTCCCATCACCTCTCCTGAAGCGACAGCCCGTTATCACCACCATCTTCCCATCATGACAACCAACTCCTGCACTGGCTCGGGGTAATTGTTGTTGGCTCAGTAAATAAGAGAGGTGATGATGCAGTCCCTGTGAGTGAGGCGCTGCTGGGGTTATAAGCCTTGTAAGTTGCCCAGAATGAGGTCAGGGGAGTCTGGCAAAGTTAGAGGATGGAACAGGCCCAGAGGAAGCAGGAGAGTGCTTCTTTTTTGGTGATAAAACCATCAGAGGATGGGACCTGGGTCCTTTTATAGTGGCGTTACTGTGTTTGTGTGAAGAAAAAGTTTCCCATTAAAGTGGAAAAAAAAATAGTAGATGCCCTCCGTTTCTTTTAGACATACAGATGGAAATTTTTTACTTACTCCGGTAAGTGGTTTTAACTGAAAATGAATAGACATAATTTAACACTGATGTCTGTATATAAGCTTCATAAGTAGTCAAGACCATCAGCATGAGAAGTGACTTTTTCTATAGAAAGGTATTTCATATTTTTATAGCTGTCACCAGCTATAACTCTATCAAGATGATAAAATGCAGGCAAACTGAAAGAGCTTGACAAAGCTCAGGTGTTTGTCCCTTGTGTAGCATATGTGTATTTACAGTTTGGTTGCATGTTAGTATCAGAGACTGAAAAGTTGACATTAAAAGACGATATGCATGGTGCATTTACCTGCAGCGTCCGTCTCGTGTGTGCTTCAGCTCGCTCTCCCCGTACTGTGTTCAAGCTTACCGGTTAAAGCCGTACCTGTTGGCCGCGCTTAACCATGTGATGACGTAACGACGGCTTACGTCACGACGACAACGTAATGATCGAAACCACACTGAGGCTGTGATTAAAAGGAATGAAAAGGAGAAATATAACGGTTTTCCACCTGGGTTACACTTGTGTCAAATTATATTTAGGCAAAGCATCATGGGCATTTTTTTTCTGCAAGCTGCAGGGGTCTCAAAAAACATCCTGTTAAATTTAATGTCACCAGTAACTGACCCTTTTTGCCATTTGCCTCAAGAAATTAACTCTTGGAACCTGGAGAAAAACATTGAGAATAAAGATATTTTCGAAGAATGTCCAGGTCAAGACAGACACCAGCACAATTAAGGTTCAGTCAAACAAAGAGCGACCATACATACAAACATAACAACAAGAGGTGGTTGAATTTCATTAAAACAGCACAAGAGAAAAAGCACAACATCCATAGTAGCAAACTTTAGTTCTCCCCACTACAATTTTGATCTCTGGGGCTGATAGTTAAAAAAGTTCCTGGAACCAAAGGTTTTAAGTTCCCGTACTCTTCTGCCTGATGTAGTTTCAAAATAGTGCGGGACCTAAAAAGACTTAGTGATAACAATTCACCCGTGTTTTATTCCATATGCATACATTGAAGACCAACAAGTGAGAGCTTTGAAATTAGGGATAAACCTCAGTTTCCATAGCATGTAAGCTCTGAGAAGAGTCATGTTTACACAAGATTTCACTGTCATCCAGGACTGACGTAAAAGTGCAAGGCCACAGTCTCATTTTGGATTGGAAAGAAAGGCAGGCTCTCAGTCTGAAACCAAAATCCAGTTTGATGGACAGACTTATTATTATTCAGATTTTCAAAATGCAGATCAGTTTTATCAGAAATTCAACATGACTAACAGAGTTTTAAGGTGTGCCTTGTTTATTTTTTTGTTTGTTTTTTTGAGGTGGCAGCACCTGCTTCTCCGGAGCACTTTTCATCTGCACTTATTGTTGCTGGATTATAGATTTTGTTCCATGGAACTTACTTTATTTTGTTTTTTATCAATGGAATTTTGAAAAAATTGATTAAAATCATCTTGTAGCTTTAGCACAAGCTTCAGGCTTGAAAACTGTAATGTTTAGATAAAAAATGTAGCTAGTTTCTCCATCGTACAATCTCCACTACTGCAGTGGACAAAGTTAATATCTTTGTTCCTGCCTTGTCTTGACTTTGATTGGTTGGTGATAGAGAAATGGCATGAACATGGTGTTTCATAAGGTGAACCGTTTTCAGCTGTGAGCACAGCGACAGACTTCCCTCTGCTCCTTTTCATTATTTTGAGACATATTTTGTTTTTTTGTATCATACTTTTATATATATTTCTTGTATTTTTTGTGTTATCATGAATCAATTAAAAAAAACAAATAAAAAAACACACAGCAGTGGACACTGGGAGGGTTTCAGCACCAAGAAGCCAAATTACTGAGAGTGGTTAACTGTATGTTTTTGTACAGAGTGTAGGAGCTGCAGACACACACAAAAACTCCTTTTAGTGGACACAGGCCTTAAATAAAGCAAACTAAATACAGAGGGATGAGGATTTGTTGGCCTGTTTTGGAAATATAGAAGAAAGCAAAGAAAGTAGCAGATGCTGCCTTGACACTGGGTGAAAACTCCTCAAATTATATGGTCTTAATTCAAACACAAAATGATTTTAAGAGTGCAAAACCTGCAGTGCTGCTGTAGGTCGTTGACACGTTCCAAGTGAAGAAAGACCAGCCATGACTTTTATTTGTCTTCAGAGTGTTTGACCTTTAGAGAGAAGCAGATAAAGTGGACAAATACGGCCTCTTATTCTGGCTGGCATTAAGTGTTCTGATGATCTCTTTTTGGAGTGATTCTTCAGAGCACAGGGTGCTCACATCCTTACTCTGCTCTAGGGCTAAATGCCTCTTTGCAGCGGTTCAGCCTGTGTGGCAGAGACACTTGAACTGATACTATTCCAGCATTTGGGGCGTTGTGGGACAGCAGTCTGCTGCTTCTTCTGGGAGTGTTTGATTTCACTGCCAACAAGCTGAGATGTCACATGAAATGTGCTCTGTGCATGTCAAGCTGACAGTACAAACATTTTTTTCTAATCACGTGAAATGAGAGAGGATCTTACTGCCACAAGAAGGAGTAGCCAGGGGACGTGTGTTTAATTTGGTTGATCAT
Source organism: Halichoeres trimaculatus (assembly GCF_033239565.1). NCBI lineage: Eukaryota > Metazoa > Chordata > Actinopteri > Labriformes > Labridae > Halichoeres > Halichoeres trimaculatus. Next base: position 11,560,790 of record NW_027437194.1, on the reverse strand, counting down.
CCGCTTCTCTCTAAAGACATGAGTCTGCATACGTTTACCCCATGAGTCTGAAATGTGCTCTGAGGATTCGGGAGTGTGTATTTTTTATGTCTCTTTAAGTGTTTTCCTGTGTTTAATCTGTCTCTGTTCCTGTATGCTAATAAAGTCACTGACCTATTTATGGGAATCTGTTTAAATTTAAGCTTGGGCACTAAGAGAAGTTTTTTCTTGAACAATTCTCAGATTTCAGACTTGTGTAAAACTCTCTGCAGGGCCTCGGGCTGCAGAAGCAAGTAAAAACATCTTGAACCTGGAATTTGGGTTATTTTTTGAAGAGCTACAATTTTTCAACCTTTAATATTTTTGTGATGATTTCTACTCTCTATCACACAAACCCTGCAAGTTTTGCCACAATCCACACACTTTTTGGAGACTTCTGACAACAAATAGTCCTGTCCTCATTTTCATTTCTCTGCATCTCTCTTTGTGTCTCCTACTCAGAGAGGTGGCTCGGCTCATAACTGCGGTCAGCTGAAGGTGGGTCAGGTGATCCTGGAGGTAAATGGGGTTTCCATGAGGGGCCGTGAGCACAGGGACGCTGCACGGATCATTGCCGAGGCCTTCAAGACCAAAGAGAGGGATTACGTGGACTTCCTGGTGACGGAGTTTAATGTGGCCCTATAGCTGAGAGGAGCAGGAGAGCAGGAGATAATGATGGCACCACGAGAAGGAAATAAGAGTGTTTGATGAGTTAAAGGCACAACTGTTTAAGACTTAAACAAACCACCATCTGATCTCTGAGCCCTTCTTCTTCTTCTTCTTCTTCATAAACCCTCCCTTGTGTTTGGATTTCCTAATTTACAAGGTATTACTCTGGACTTCGTTCAGGATTCTCCTCAACTTGTTACCTCCCCACTGTGAGACCTTATGCACTAAATGGAAAGTGGTGAAACCTTCTGTTTGTCCTCTCAGTGTTTGACATTGTGGACTAAAAACAGTTCAACCCACTGAAACTCCTCGTAGCACTCTGGCATCTCATGGTTAGTTGATTTTATTCATTTTTTCCTTCAATGTGAGAGAATCCATCTGAGACTGACACATGCTTACTTTGTAAATGTAAAAATGAACAAATGTAGATACAGATGCATATATATATACTGTACACTTAATGAACCTGTATGAATTATAAAACCCCTAACCTTTATCAACATATAGTGATATATTTCAGAGGCGATGATAACTGAGGCCACCCTGACGAGACAGGACTCTCCCATATTTTACCACCTTTTCACAAAGACGGATGAAACCACAGACTGACAAAACACACTTCACATGCTTTCATTTGATGACACTTCAACATGAGCATCCTTTCAATCTATAGCTGTTTTGTTACTTGCTATGTCCACATTTAGCCAGCTCCATGTAAAAAGGGTTTTTACATTTCAACGTGTCCATTTCTCAAACGAGACGCCTGTCCTTCACTGTTAAAAAGAAAAAAAAGTTACTGCTTCATCTCATCTAGCTCAAACTTACTTCCATCCATCCCTCCCTCTGAGTGATGTACTTTTTTGTTCCATCACAGCCAATTTTACAATCAGATTGCTACTACTGACAAAATTTGGGCTTTTTACCAACACGGCACGATCAACTGTGTTCAGCACATTTTACATTAAAACTCTGAGGTGTTTGCCTGAAATCTCACTGGGGCTGCTGTTCCATTCTTCCATAATGATAGTAAAATTCAAAACTTTACTGCGGTCAAGCCTAGCTGACGATTCTGTTCAATTTATTGGAGCTACTTCACCATTAAAGCCCTCCCTTAATCACCAGATGCAGGTGAACAGCCACAGTGAGGAGTGTTAACCTTGAACTAGTCTGCATGAACCTGTGGGGGGCATGTAAAGCTCAGTCTATAAGAATTTAACTTAAACTGTAGGGTTGCTGCTTCAGGTACCACAAAATTGGAGTTGGCACTTCCTGCCTGGGGCGCTCATTAGTGTGCATGTCCATGGACTCTCGTGAGTGTAGTTTCTCAAGATAACATGCTGCCCAGTGACTCTGTGGATGCAGGGAAGACATGGTGGACCATTTTTAAAAATGCTTTAGTTGAAATGCCAACATTTTACTGTTGATTGAGTGTTTTCCCAGGATAAATACAGTTTCCCATGAGCACTTGCACCCACTGGTGTGAGGACGTGACTCTTGTGAGGCGTGTGTTTGTTTTGAAGCAAATGAATTGAGATCAGGTCTCTTATTTTTTATGGGGTCAGCCCTATGTTTCGACATTTTGATAACATTTTCAAAATTAGGTCTTATGTGCCTATATTTCCCTTCAATTTAACATCTATCCTCCCTTAAGATTTTTTGGAAGCAGTTTATAGTAAATGAAAGATTGATTGATTGAACAAATTCATAATTCATTTTATTTCAATCAACAGCAGTAGAAATCACCACAGTTACAGTCATCACAGGAAATGATAAAAATTGGCTGATTGAAAGGGTTTTGGCTGAAGCGGTTAATTAGCCTTTAGCTCGGGCTGTATCACTCTATAACACAGGGGCTAAGCTGTTTGTGATGGTGTCCAGTGTTCAACCCAGATGCAGCAGTTGTTCTGCAGTGGTCTGTTTAAACTTGAGAGTCTATCAATAAAATGAAGAGTGAGGTTTCGTTAGCTCTGATTAGTAGATGACTGGCAGGACATAACCAGGATTCACTAACGTTACACATTATGGACATGTCTTAGAGCACCGGGCTGCCAGCTGAGCTAAATATAAACAGCTACTAAACTACATACAAACTGACAGTGTTTTCTTGTTATCACGTTAGCCTACAGATATGTTGGAGCACTGGGCTGCCAATATCGCTAACATATAGCCGGCGGCTACAAAGTCTGCTTGATGTCACGTTTCAAACTGTAGCGCTACGTAACTGTAATGATAAGTCCCTTACCTTGGTGAAATGTATCCAGTAAAAAGTTGTCTTGAAAAAAGCAAATTTGTTTAGATCCGATCTCCATTAAATTCCAAAACAAGCACACGCCTTGCTAAAAGTAATTTACGACAGTGTGCGGAGACTCAGGGCCACAAGGTGGTAAGGGAGTGCAATTAAAACAGATCCTCCTCATAGCATCTTTAGCTTGTGAATTATGACCAGGCATGTATCTGGAAGGGAGGCTTTTTCAAGATCACTTAGAAACTCCTCATAGGGACTTGAACCACAATAGTGTGTTGGTTTCTTCTGCGTTAAAGTCGAGAAAAAGATCAGATTTTAGATTGGTCAGTGTAGTGTGGAATTCCTCTTAAGATTTAATCCTGCAGCCCTCAGCCTCTCCTCACCTGCTCACCCTGCTGAATAACAATTGATGCTTTTATTTTGTAATTTCATAGTTTTTAATTATATTCATCCTGGGGGTCTTACTGCAGCCGTGCTCAGAGCAGCAATTACGCCCATGAGGGGAGTAATGAGACATTTAGAGGACGACGCAGCCAAAGATTTCAGTGACGCTCTTCCACACATGTTTGCACATTCAGCAAATACACACACGCACACTCACACATTGTATGGGGTTATGGAAAAGCAATTAGAAGATAAGCAATCAGGTAGAGTGAGAGATGGAGTGAGTGAAAGACAGAGAGGCAGAGGGAATGGGAATGAGAATGAGAGAGTGACTAAAGTAACAAATGAGCTGTGATAGTTGTTGTGGGGATGATTTGCTTCCTCTCAGAGGGAGCATGGCAAACTTCCTCCATGTGTCACTCTGGAGACTTCCATTACTCTGCAGGTGGAAACATGGACTCATCTCAGTAATTAATGGAAGTGCTCTCTGCATGCATGTGTGCTTTGTACGCATGTGTTTAATGAAAGTTGTGTCTGTTTGAAAGAGGAATGAAAGAAGGAAAAATGTGCTCAAACTGAGGAGACGGCGAATCAAGACAAATGTAAATGTCATGAAGGGAGCAGCTGTATGAGACAGGAGGAAGTGAAGCGTCAGTCTGGGCTTTCTGAAGAATGCCAACAGAGCCGCTCTGTGAGAAATCGCTGTCAAACACTGCTGAATCATTCAGCTGACAACTGAGAGGAGAAAAAAAACACACACCACAATTATTCTTTGTTTTTATAACATATCCCCCCACTGTCTATCTTCAAAATGTCAAGCTTCAATGAATAAAAACAGGAAATGTTTGCATGTGCCGGGAGAGCTTTTAAGGTCATACTCATATCCAGGATTCTTTGAACCCATGGTGCCTGACCATGCATGATCTATAGATCTATTTCAGGAAAATCCCTGTTACACTTTCCACCATCCTCTAACCGCTGAAGATAGAATAAGGAAACAGAACATCCACTGACATATTTTTCCCACGCTGTATGAAATGATTTTTCCCTCGTAAAGCAGAGATGTACGCAGCTCTGACATTGATTTTTTTTATTTATTTTTTTATAAAGTTGGGTTGTGTTTCTGCAAACAGGTTCATGCATCCATTTCCAAACCACAGCTTAGCTCTAAGAGCTGTATCGTATTTCTAAGCAGTTCCCTATTACTTGGAGGAAAGTGTGTTGTGGTTTTGCAAGACCTTGTTTTCTGAAAACGCTGCCGAAAATACTGTGAGAGAAAAAAGGTGAGGGCATTGATCTTGACTGCGTGAACTGACTGAATGCCAAGTGATTAGTCAAAGCAGCACGTTGGCATAAATAGTCAGTGGAAAGACTTCATTATATGTTAAATTTGCCTCAGGCAGCACAGGTGAACAGATTTTGCGTGCCACCCAGGCGGATCATGGATGATATCGAGACAGAAAAGAGAGGCTGGAGATAAAAGGTTCTCGCAACTGATCATTCAGGATGAACTGATTAGAAAAATGCCACACAACCTGCTTCTTGTTCTTATTTGTTTTCAACTAATTTGTAATGGCTTTTTGGAAACTTGTAGAAAATAAACAGAGACAAATTTTTGTAACTGATGCATTTGCATCATTCTTTAAATCCTTTCAGTTGCTGTAAAAAAAAAACAAAAAAACAAGATAAAAGAAGTTTAAAAACTTAGATCAGCTGTTGGAGATGGAGATGAGTCTAATGGGTTTCTGCCTTAGCTTCTCTAAGACACTTAATTCAAAGTCTAGATTTTAAAGAGTAAGTTCACAGCAGGCTGGAATCAACGCTTTGTTGCTCTTTTCATCAGCAGTTTGAGTACATTTCCCTCGGCCAAAAACCACAAGAAGTGAAAGAGTGCATTCAATGCAGTGTGGAGAAAAAGAAATATCTAGTACCTATCAATCACTCCTTTTAGTGAAGTAACATAAACAAAATGTTCAGGTGATTATACACTTATTTAAACGCACTCTTTATGTTTATTCCAATCTTTTCTGCCAAATGCTGCTAATAGTACACAATGTACCCTTAAGGTTTTGACATACTACAACTAAAATAAGTCGACCAAGAAGAGAGTGATGTGCAGCCTTAGTAATGTACTGTGGAGATTAGCTTATCTATTAATTTATTAAATCTAATACTCTGTCATTTGGAGCTTTAAAAGCAACAATTAGATTTTTTTTTTTTTTTAAAAACATCACCAGATTAAACTTCTTTTTAAAATCTGAAGGGAAAGTGGAAATCATTTTCAAACACCGTGATTTCTAAGACTTTAAAGTGCTGCAACAGATTTTTAAAAAGTAGAAATATGGGCACAGTACAGGTGATATCTGCATGCTACTGCTTGATTTAAAATTCAGGATGCATCAGGATACGAGTGTGCAAGTGTGTGTTTGGGACACAAGAGGCTTTAAAAAGACAGAGAGAAATAGAGCAGACTTTCAGGCAGATAAGAGCTGCTGTGCGTCCCTCAGTGGACTAACTCGCCGTTAAGGAACTAACCTTTAAGGACTGACAGTATCATAAATGACAGTTTTTGTTTTCTGTGTTAAACTGTAAACATGCCAACTACACCAGAGAGGCAGGAGGAGGCAGGAACGTGGAGAGAAGGAAAAAAAAACATGACGTCTCCAGCAGAAGCCAAGTTTTTATAGAAAATACAAAAACTTTCAACATTGTTTTCTGAAGCTCAACTACCAGAGCAGACGCCCCATGTACACAGGCTCCAGTCTCTGTCAACTGCGTTGGCTGTAGGTTGAACACAACACTTCAATGTATGTTCTGGTATCTCTTTCTCACAGTTCCTGCTCCCTACATCCTATACAAATATTCCCCCATAATTGTGGCAATATCTCACTTGTTTGACTAATGGATCCCCTTAAATGCCATTTCAGTCAACTCTTATATGCATTGCCTTAAACAGAGTGAGGTACTTGCAAATTTTGAAATACATTCAGCTGTTTTTTTTTTTTTTTTTTTTTGGTTTGGGCACTAAAACACAAAAAAATCTTACTCCTAAGCATGAGATAAGAGAGATCCATCCACAAAAGTCTTTTTAAAGCTCCTGTGTGGAGTTTGTTGACTTGTGTGTCTGTTGACTTTGGCGACCCCTATGGACAAAAAAATGTACACTATCTGACAAATGAAAAAGAAAAAGAAAAAAATTGGGGAAATTAAAAAAAAGCAGCCTCTTTTGCTTGCTGTCTATCGTCTTACCTGATGCCCACCCCCTTCATTGCAGTTTCAGACATTAAGGCTTACACATTTGCTATTGTCTTCTCTTAATGATGGTTGCCTTATTTGCTGACAGGATTTATTTCACTATATATATTTTTCCTCATTACTCTATCCTGTGAAAGATAAACCAAATACTGAGTTTTGGTTGAAGCGGACATGCAATAACTTCAAAAAGTCTGAATTTGTGAGGATCTTGGTTTATTTTGAAACCTACAAGAAAATATTTTAGTGTTAGCAGAAAATCACAAAAATGATATTACAGTAAATTAAAAGTCTGCATCTAAGTTTTAACTAATTACGTCATTTATTCTCTTTTTTTCTGAGAGCCACTTGGTCAATCCCTGCATCAGACTTCCTTCAATGCCAAAGTTCCCTTAAGCAAGACAGTGCTGCTGGCTGTACTCTGCTCAAGTAAAATGTAGATGAAGTCAAACATGTCTCAAAGAATAAAGCTCCACAGGACAGGAAACAGCCATCATTACATGCTCCCTACAGTTATTTATTTCGACATATATCAACCGCAGCATTACTGTCCCTACTCATCCTTTTCCATGCGCTAACTCAATACTCAGCCCGTCTTGTAGACGCATGTCGATGGCAGCTCGGTCGTCTCTTTGACCTGATACTAAAGGTCCTTCCAGAAGGGAGGGATGATGGAGGGAAGCCATGAAAGTTGCTGACAGGCTCATTAATCAAAGGCCAAGACAGAGAGGTGCTGGTCTTGTGCTCGACATGAGACGCCACCCCTCAGACATGACTTGTTGCTCATGCCCTGCCTGAACCACTGCTTCCCTCAAAGGTCAGACTCATCAAGCAGCAAACACCACCTGTTTGTGTTTGATTTGTTTCACTGAGTGTGCCTCCTGCTCTATCAGCTGCACGACTTCATCGTCTTCATGTTCATTTTCCAGTCACACAGTTTTTTCTTCAGCTCTAGTTAGTTTGTTCAGTCAGTCCGTCCGTCCGTCCATCTGTTTGCCTGCTTCCTGCACATTTTAACAAGCAGTGTTGTACAATGATATGCTATTTATACAGAAAGTGTGTTTAATTTTTCAATAAAGATAAGTGCACAAAAAACATCAAGTTGTCCTTTTTTATTTGAAATAAATCAAAATGTGAATTGTCACACGATGTTTTACTTTCTTATCTTGTCAATGGTACAAGAGGTGAAGGAGTTTATAGTAATAGCTTGAGGCTTGAAAGCTCAACTATAGATTTCCTTGATCATGTGGATAACCGTGCAGATTGACTGCAATTCTGATTCTTTATTGTTCAGTTATCTGTAAATACTCAGCTCTGGGGCAACAGCCCTCAGCCCCCTGGAAAGTAGGGAGCTGGTTTTGGGGCCAATGCCAGGAACATGAGACTTTGCCTGAGGTCCATTTATGAAAGAAGTTCTGAGATAAGAAATGGCCAAGTGGCAATGGCTCTACGATAATTTCATGTTTCTTCATTGTTTTTTTTTTTTTTTTTAATTTATTTTCAACATTTTTAACAGGCTAATCAATCCCTGTTTAATTGTATGTTTGCAAAACCAGGATGAATGATACAGGAAACATACAAAAGTTATGATAAAATCCACAAGTGACACAGTGTTTGTGGAAACTGTTGTGAATGAAAATCTGTGTACTAAGTCAAAGCACCACTATTGCACCCATGCAGGTAAAATAAATAATAGACCTTTTTCTGTTGCAGATGTAGCTAAATAAAAAAAAAAAAAGTAAGGATATAGTGCCCTCCTGTGGCCACTTTGTTCAACTGCAATCTTACAACGTTTTAGCCATAGAGCACCTGCCACCTCACACAGAACTAGTGGTGAAAAGTAGAAAGATCACTGCACTGAATGTATAGTGCATATCAGTCATTTCTTTTTCTTCAGAGGAATAAAGGAACCCCTGTTGAACCATTTTCATCCTTTTCATATTTGATGCTTCAAACTTTGTGTTTTTCTACAAATGTTATTATAATAATCTTTTATGTTCTTTCTTTCTTTCTTTCTTTCTTTCTTTCTTTCTTTCTTTCTTTCTTTCTTTTTTTCTTTCTTTCTTTCTTTCTTTCTTTCTTTCTTTCTTTCTTTCTTTCTTTTTTTTCCTGTCTTTCTTTCTTTCTTTCTTTCTTTCTTTCTTTCTTTCTTTTGATCTATTCATTCATTTATTTATTTATTTATTTATTATTTTGTAAAAAATAAAATAAGAATAGAAATTAAAAAAATCACCCGACCAAAAGTGCCTTCTACAATAATCAATAACAAATGGCCTGTCGTGTTTTGAGAGTCATACTTTCTTACATTCTAAGTTCATCAGTTACTCAACTTTTTTTATTTAAATACACACATTTTACTTTGAAGCATTTACAACTTAGTTCAAAAAACATTATTTAAAAGAATTTTTCTGTTTTTAGGGACTTTAAATGTCAGACTTTAAGATGCAGCTGTCTGTCCATGTAAAATATCTACTAGAATTACTACTGGAAGTGTCAACCTAATAAAGTGAAGCTGCAGTATCTTCTATATTTTATACTCCATTAGTGTATTTTGTATAAATGTATGTTATTATGTTTATCATTTCAATGAAAACAACAAAGAGATGAAAAAGATTATCATGGTATCAAATTCCTTCTGATGGTATGCAGGAGCTGACACAGTAGTAATTTCTCTCAGGCTAAACAGATTTATGAAGGATATATTGAGAGACACATTATTGTGAAGTGATGCATGCTGTGTGCACAGAGTTTTCAGAGGACAGCTGTGTGTGTGAGCAGCATGATCTTAATGTGGCCTGAAGTTGTTTATGGGGTCTAAATTGTTTAAATTAATTTAAACAAAGTGATTTTCCACCTGGTAGGTACTTCACAGCAGGAGAATTGGATGCTGCCTCAGGAATTGAAGCTGAGACGTTTCTTGAAATAAGGTTCTCGGAGAGCACAGAAAAAACACCTGGAGCCTTGAGTCCAGCCATCCTGCTGTGCCTCGGGACTGCAGATGTCAGCCAGAGGACACCATGCTACTTAATCAACTGCAGGTATCAGATTGAAAGCACTTAATGTTAACATGGTTTCATTTTGAAAATAATGGCTTCCTGAAAATAAGTATTTCAATGGTGTGTGGAGACAAAAACTTACATAGAAAACAACACCTGATGCCTGATGTTTTTAGTAAGAACAAGGGAAATTGGGAAGGAACAGCAATATTTACACATTATTTCTGGTAAACAATCAAGGCTTCATCTTTGAATCAACTCTTGATTTGTAGACATGTAGCATTCACAGAGACCACCGTGACACAGAATGAACTTCTGTATTGTGATACAAGTTGAGTCTGCTAGTAGTTCCAAAAACTGAAATAGATTTTAAGTTCAGCACAACTTGCTCCACATTCCTTCTCCCCTGCTGGTTCCCAGAGGTACAGTAGACCAGCTCCTCTATTTTATACCCTCCATGCTTCAGTTGCAATGCTAGAGTTAAACAAATAGACGTAAAGTACTCAGCAGGGAAATTACACCTAGAAACAAGCAAACAAGCAGTAACTGCTTTTAACTAATTTAAGCAAAAATGTCTTTCTAACCATGCAATAAACATCCCGCTGCCCCTGAACCCTGACTCTGATCAATTAGCTTTTATGCTGTTTGCAATCAGTCTCTAAAAACAAAGATCAGACTTTTAAATTTCATTAAAAATCTGTTGTTGGAGAGGTGCCTTTGATATTTCACCATCAGACAACATTTTGTTACTGAGTTTTTTTTAATCAAACGTGTATTTAAACAAAGCTTGGTTTCTGAATTAGCCTTGGTTTTTGTAAAAGACTGATGTTCTCAGCAGAACAAAAGCTGTAATTGAACTTCTTTGAAAGTTTACTGCCATGTTGATACTTTTTAATCAGAAAGGTTCAAGTCCCCTAACTGCTTGAAGGAGGCTGCAGTATGAAAGATTTGTAGCATGCTGCAGCATGCAGATTTGTTTTATTTATTTATTTTATTTTATTTTTATTTTTTTTAACCAGCAGGCTGTGTTCTCTCTCTGCCCTCTCATTCATTGCTTCACCTTTTCACCAACATTTCATTTTATTTCTTTTTCCATTCTCCTATTCTTCCCTCCTCACTTTCTCCAACTTTCTCATTTCCTTTCACTGCATAAGGAACACAACAGGACGCTGATTAAGTTAGCCGAGGCAGAAAACACCATTGATCGTCTGTGTCTGGAAGCCCAGGTAGTTCATCTATAAATCGGGCTGTGATTTATCACTATTTGATGGTGTGCAGCGGTGCAGAGTTTTAAAAACTGCAAACATGCAATCCAGATTTATTTTTGTTTTTCACAATAAGTCACTACAACACTTTGGAGTCAAGGGAAAACACATCAGGGGTGTAGGATTTTAGTTCCTTAGATGAGAATTTGAAGCTATCAGTTTTATTTAGAAACAAAAATAGTATACACGTTTTTAACCTCCCAGAATGATGTGACCTCCATCAACATAAGGAACAGCAACAAAGACCTTGTTATTAAAAATGAAACTTCACATTATGAGTCCTTAAAATCAGCATGGATGTTTTGTGAGTTAATTAAAATTAGGACTGGGTCGAATTCTCTTTTGTGTACTTGCTGATGAAACTCTGAAGAAGAATCCCATGAAAGCACATTAAATGGGAAGTTTAATAAAGTCATAGTGAGTAACTTCTTCAGTTAAGATAATTAGCAGCCTCTTTTGAACTGTATTCCTATGAGACAGACTAACAGACATCAAACACGCTGGGTCCACCCAGCGTCAGCACATCACAGGCAGAGCAGTGAGTCAGACAGCATAATGAGAAATCTCAGAAAGAGGAGTGAAGGCAGGACAGTGGAGGAGTTGTAAAGTAGCTCCATTAAGGAATTATGGTTCCTATTTTCTGTTCAAGCTGCAGTCCTAATCACATAATCAGCACCAATTAAAATCAGCTTACTGAGCCCTCCACCTCTTCTTCATCCTCTTCAGCACAGCACTGGACCACCATATGTACCCCCCTTCTTTAAACCAGAGTCTCACAGGCACATGGACGGAGAAGACAGAGCAGGAGGAAAATAGAAGATAAAGGATCATTTTTGGTGTGCTTCTACTATATTTATTGATATTTATTTGCTAAATAGACAACTGATGAAGTATGGCCCTGCTATCATCCATCCAGTCTGAGATCAATAGGTTCTGGTTTTGTTTGTGGACTTATTTATTTAGTTTTATGTTTTTATTTTCCGTGCCTTGAAAAGTTAGACCACCCAAAAATAAAGTAAAGAGAAGAAAAAACAAAAGCAGCAAACGGCACATTGGTTAGAAGTCTATTACTGCATTTGCGCACATGAGTGTGTTGTTATTTGTATAAATGTGTTTGTTAAAGGTAGTTAAAATCAATTAAAAAACAGTGTTGGGGTGAAGAGCTTGAGGGCCTTGTTGTGTGTTCTGCTCTTCTCTTGCTATGTGTGTTAATGGTTTTCAGGGACTGTTGAGGTCAGTTTGAGGCCACCTTGATTAACTGCATGGAGAGCCCTGGTGGGAGGGGCCTCCTTTTATCAGTGTTTTCCTTATTTTGATGTTTATTTGCAGGGAAGGAGATTGAAGGCACCTGTCAATCCATTTCAAATCTTTGAGCCAATGTATATATAATTTTTTTTAACCAAAATAAGATGAGGTCTCAGTTTCATAAATTGTATCTTTGGACAGAATAAGATCAAAGACAAACATAAACTCTTGTTCAGTTTTGTTTTCTTATTTCAAAAGAAAAGAAAATTGAAGGAAGAAGCATGAAATACTATCTTAAAATAATAATTTAGCCACCCAGAGACAATAATTTGTAAAATTTCTGCCTGTTTAAAAAAAATCTTCAGTCTGTGTATTATTATCTGGTTAATGTTTTTTTTTTTTTTCTTTCCCACGAACAGCTTCTCTTGTTGATTAAATGTGTACAGGCTGAAAACAGTTTTATCTGTCACATGATTTTTAGTTTCTCAGTGTTTTATGGCCCTAAAGTAACTTTCAGCCAAAAAACTTTATGAATAAACAGCTCGCAAAGACAAGTAGCGTTCAAAATGAAAAGCAGGGGGAGTAGGGAGAACAAAAGTATCTTTAGCTTTTGGTCGGATGTAAATAAAGAATGAGAAGATGCTGAGTGAGCTACAAAGATGTTTGTGTCTTTGTTGCTCAGGATGGGATCACCTCACCAGAGATGGACAGTGGGTTTGCTGGCTCTGAGTGCAGCCATTTCACACCTGCAGCAGCTACCGGACATTGCCACCAGAGGGAACCAAAGAGGTAAAAAGGGCTTGTCCTGCTTCACTGCTTCTGCACATATTGTCACAGCATCATAAATTGTACCTCATGTGTCATTGGACAATGAGGACCTATATTTCTGATCCTATCTTTGGTGGTTTTTGTCGTTTTTGGTGCAGCAGTGTTTCAGAGCCTCAGCAGGGGGACTCAGGGGAGCGTCAGACAGGCGCAGTCACAGCACCATGTACAGTAACTGTACGATGAGACAGAGGTTCCTGGCCCAGCACCACTGGGTATGATGAGTCCATCAGGTCCCTCAGTGGCACCAACTCCTCCCCCACTGGCTGCCATCACCGTGGCAATTCTCTCAGAGCTCCTGCCTCCAGTCAGGTGACGGATCCCAGGTGAGTGTGTGTGGCAGCAGCTGTGATAGGTGTGGAAACAAGGCCAGGTTTCTGTGCTCTTTTATGAAGACGATCATCTGTTTGAAATCACATTTGTTTTTTTTTTGTATTGGCTGGTTATACTTGTCGTTAAATTACAGTATTGTTTGCTGCTTTCTATGGTGTTGCATGGTTTTCTTTGAAGTATGTGCTCCTTGTCCTTTCGTTGTGTATATATTTCATGGATTTTAGTCAGCTTAGAAGTGAAAAAATGTGATTCATTAATGTCTGGCGTACTTATGTTTCAAGTTTTTTAAAGAATCTCCTCAAATATTTCAATAAAAAAGAGCTGAAACTGTCTGTAATGGAAGCCAATTTATTAGACAGCCTTGGTACATAGTAGGTACACATGGAAGTATTGTTTGTGCTTCAATACTCGCAAACATACAATCCCAATAAGTTAAACAGTTGTAGGACAGACTAATGTATCGTTATTTTTTTCTCTGATAAATAATTTAGATGTTTGAATAAATCAGATTGAGTAAACTCTATACAACAGCAAATCATGATAGAAAAAAATTCAACACAAGGTCAAGCGTTTGCATCACAGAAAATGCATTATAGTGCAATATACGACTTGTTTGGCCAGGAATGAGGGGAAGGAGGAGAAAAACAAGTGAAAGAGTGAGTGTAAATTCCTTTTTTTTTTGCAAAGCCATTCACCATTAGAGGGTTTTACATTGCACCAGAAGAGGGAACAGACAAAGAAAAATAGATATTGGTTCTTTTTCCCAGTTGACGACTAACAGCTAGAGCTAAACATCACAAACACGGAGGCTTCACATTGGCATTTTTAAAGGAAAGATTCACTACTTCACAGTTAGAAATATCACCAGTCAACAGTGAGACGCTAAAACAGCAACATATGGCATATACACAACACTACTCAGTGCATGGCCCAATTAAACATCATTACTAACCAAAGATAAGACTTATTCTGACACAATACTGAAATACAACTGGCCCTGTTAGATTATTCATTAATATCAGCAAGCAACGGCCTTTTTGACAATAAAACGTGAAGTTTGTCCGGAGAAAGGAAAATGTGGTAAGTAAATACTTTACAGTCTGGACAGCCGGAGGAGGGATGGTACTTACTTTTTACAGAGTGTTTTCTATTTCCTAAATCTGGTGTTTTCCAAACACTTCACTGAAAATCCATTGTTTTGAGTATCAAACACACAAAGCAAATGTGACTTTCAAAAGGCTCCATGTTTAGATTGCAAGATGAATTCTGCCCTCACAGTAGCTCTCTATTGTAAGTGTGAGTTGGACACTGAGGCTAGCTTAGATATACAATTGTTTCACTCTAAAAAAACTGTAAACAACACAATTCTAACACTAATGTTGCATAGTCCTAGTCTTTAATATCGAACTTTATACCCATGATGTTTCAGAGGCAGCTTTAATTTGTTGCAAGCATAAATAGCCATTGGCAGGATTCCTCTGTGTGCAAGTGGCTCATTGGAGAAAACATGACTATTATGGCTACCAGACATGTAACAGCAGCGCCAACCACACCCAAAGATGTGAGAGCAGGATTTAGCTTGTAAGGTACTCAAAACAGAGATTTTCAATCAAGCCCATCTCAGGAAAAAGCAAAATATTAACTCTGCAGCTCCCAAAACATCCACACTGGATACAAACACATTAACAGTCCACACGAGTCCAAGCATGCTACTGAATACGAACATCTCAAATGGGCAGGAGGGAGGGGGTTAGAGTCCTCTTTGATAAATATATTGCATGTTCACTGATATGATATATTTTTACAACATCAATCTCTCAAACTGCACATCCCTCCCCCACTGGCTTTCAATAAAACTCACAGCAAGGAGGAAAACCAAAGGAGCAAAGAAGAGATATGTCGACCTTCACACATTCTAGCAGGTTTTCTTAGCATACAATATTACATTTTGGTAATTTCAGTTTTAAATGGCCTTTTGCTCTGATATTTAAACCTATTGAAACAAGTTCATTTAGTTGCATCCATTGTAAAACATGAGAATACTTGCAGTTTTATTCTTTGATACAACATATATTTTTATCATCTACGATGTCTTTTTTTCTTCTCAAGCAAGATGCATACACATTAACGTGGGTTGTACGGGGAGGATACAGGTGACGAGGAGGAGGAGGAGAAAGAGGAGGAGAGAGATGTAATTGGAGGATTTTAGCTTGTCACTTCCTCTTCTGGTTTGTTCATGGCCTTGAGCTGCTCCAGCAGGGTGGTGGGGGTGAGGAGGTTGGTTGATCCTGGAGACAAACACATTTATAAAACACAGACACATGCAAATACAGACAGTTAGATCTGCACCGTAGGAAAGAATCAGATAAAAATGTGTTTTCAGCTCTTTATATGCAGGTTACTTTTAATGAGTGTGCTGTGATATGATGGTAGTGACAACAGCAAAACTGGGAAACTTAAAGTGTTCAAGCTTTTCTCAAACTGGGGAGAGGAAGTTGTTTTACTGTACTAGAGAAATGTCAAGTGTATTTGCGGCTTGGCTTTTAAATACTGACATTCCTAAATTTGCTTTGCCACAGCTATTGGTCATCGTTAAGGAAAAAATCAGGATCATTTTGACAGTCAGAAAAGATCTTTCTCTAATACTTATCTGAAAAGTACGCCAACTACCAAAAACATGGTCCAATAAGACATTAACAAGTTTTCGTTTTTTCTCAATGTGCTGTGAAGAGAATCTGTTTTAATTGGACTGCAGCGCCATCTTCTGGCCCAGAGTCTCACACACACTGTCATTAAGACTCAATTTTTAAAAGGGTCTGTTTGTTTTGGAAATGTACAGAGAACAAATTTTCTTTTTCCAGGACAACTTTTTATTGGATACAACGCATCGAGGTAAGGTATTTATTAACAGTTACGTAGCGTTGTTGTTTGAAAAGTGACTTTAAGCAAACCTCGTAAGTTTGCAACCTAGTTAAGTAGCCGGCTATATGGTCCGGTACTCTGGGACAGGTCCATAACGTGTAATGTTGGTGAATCCTGGTTATGTGCTGCCAGTCATCTACCAAGCAGAGCTAACGTAACCTCACTCTTCATTTTATTGATAGACTCTAAAGTTTGAAAAGCAGACAACACTGCAGAATAACTGCTGTATGTGGATTGGAATGAATATTATCACAAACAGTTTAGCCCCTGTGTTAGCTTAAGATTGTTTTTTGGCCTTTAGCTCAAGTTTTAGCCTTTAGCCCCTGTTTTAGCCTTTAGCTAATGCCCTATCACTATCCGGTTTAGCTTTGTTCGGCTTTTCTGCCCTGTTTTAGCCTTTTGCTTGTGTTTTAGCCTTTAGCTTGTGTTTTAGCCTTTGGTCCGTGTTTTAGCTTTTAGCTCATGCTCTATCACTATCCCTTTTAGCTATATTCTGCTCTTCTGCCCTTTTTCTGTCTGACAGTTAGGCTCCAGGGTCCACCATCACTACAAAATTTATTCAAGAAATTATTTTTATCAGAGAAAAACTCGATCTCTGTCCTCACTGCTAAACTAGACCAAGCCAGTGTGGTGTTGTCATAGACTTAGACGTGCCATAAATCAATTTAGACTTGATCAGGCAGCAAACAAGTAGCACTAAGAAATAACCTACTGACGCTGATAATCTCATTTTAGAGTGTGGATTACGATCAGGCATATATCTAGAAGGGAGATTGTTTAAGATCACTTAGAAACTTCTCATAACTCTCTTAAGTTTAATTCCCCTAAAATGTACTAATCTTTAATTACAAGTATGGAATATTTTAGAGTTTAATTTTTTGATGAGAAAAAGACTGAAATGTTTGTAGCCTTAAGAAGAGTTTTAACCAAAAACATTTATTTTATTGTGAATGTTATTAAATGTGACTGTGTTGCTGCTAAGTTCTTGATTGAAACCACAATATTGACAGTTTTTAAAGGCCATCAAAGAGACCCTGAATTTTAGGCACATTTGAAATTAGAATCCAAGAGTCTAACTTTTTCTGTGAGCATTGCTATAAAAACAACTCACACATCTAGTCTTAAATTTTGAAATCAATGCAGCTTGAAAATACAGAAGCACACAAATCAGTGACACAACATTGGGCATGAATCTGTGAGTTCAAAGCCTGTTTGAAACCCTGCAACACCAAACATGTCTGCAAATGCACAGCCAAGCAGGTGTCAGATGAGTGTGTTTGAACAAAAGTGTATAAAGAGCATGCAAACAGCTGAAAAATACTCTAATCTACACATCATGACATCAGGCAGGGTTAGGTCTTTTGTCGATCCTAAACATGGGTTTAAATGTAAAACTTAGTCACCTGTTACACAGGGAATGAACTGTTGTGACAGCTGAAGACACATTTCTGACATTTTAAAACTCAGTGGGTGATAGTTCGGAGTAAAGCAAACCTAGTGCCAGTTTTATTAGTTACTAAATTACCTGACAGGCAGAAGGATCACTGCCAGCTAAATTCTTGATCGTACAGAAGGCAAACAGACTGTTTGATTTACTCCTCACATCGGTTCAACAGTTTACACAACATTTAACTACACTGATTAGTTTCTGTGCAAAGCTGCATGTTTCTTCCACTTTATTTTGGGTCAAAGCTTTACTTTCACTCACTTACAGTAAAGCTAAACTTGCTCCTATGAAGGGTCAGAACAAGAAGTGGAAGAATTGTCAGTAAAACAGCAGAGAAAAAAAGGCAAGCACATCTCAAGTTGTGTTATTATGTTGATGGGAAGGTTGTCAGTGTCAGGGGGTCACAGGTGAGGGGTTAAGTGGGGGTCAACGAGATCAATGTCGAACTGCTTCACCTGCTTCTCTGCTGTTCCCCAAACACGCAGCTTTGTGGGCTTTGCTGCCCCCAGAAACACAACACTGAGGCGTTGATGTTCAACATCAGCAAATAATTACTGTACATGTCTAGTTGAGACCAAAAAAGCATAATAAAAACAAAGATTTGTTTCGGTAAGTGATGGCCATTTTGCTCAGGAAGTATTGAATGCAGCAGTATGTCAGGGAGCAGCCATACTGCTGATGGTGAGAGCTGCTTACTGAGAAAACCAGAAAAACCAAAGGTTGGTTTGTAAACGATATCGCTTTAGCAGATTAGTAAAGGATGAGATGGTTACCCAGGTCTGTAGTATTTAGCCTTTAGTAAGTGTAAGTCCAGCATTTTATGGGTATGTGGGCTTGTATGGGAATGTGTATGTTAAGATTTAAGAGTTCATATCAAATAGAGGATGACGTGTTTATGAATATGAATGCAAAAAGACTATTAAATCTGCCAAGAAGTCAAACTGTAGAATAAACTGATTTACTGAAGCTACTTTGCCTCTAACACATTGATTGTAATCCTAAAATGACTATGTATTACTGTGTGTATCAGAATGTAGAATGGGTCAAAAACTCCTAAAAAACTGTCTATTGATCAGGTAAATCATATTTTTTGCACTTCTACCCAGATTCTTTTGAAAGCAGATTTTTGTTGTTGTATGTGTCGGGGATGACTGCTGTGAAGAATACATGTCTGAAAAAATAAAAGTTCTCTTGTTCACAGGCAGAGGGGATTGGTGGCAGCTATTGGACATGTGCAGCACCTATATTAGTTCATTAGGTTGCTAAAGCGTATCAGGTGGAACATTACTACATTCCCAGACTCTGTCAGCAGAGAGGCATCAACGTGGCTATGATACAAGAGACCACTTTCCAGGCAATTTCACTGAATTGCTGTGAAACAATAATTGATACCTGTCTTTTTAACATCTGGGTTGCCCAAAAACTTGCCATGTGCACCAGCAACCTGATGTTATAATTAAGATAAGGAGAAAGAGTGCAACAAGCTCCCTCTGCAGAAGAGTCATGAGGCATGTTAGCATGTTATGGTGGTCTGAGAAAAAGTGACATGGACCAGGTCTGAGGACTGAGAGTCAAAAGAAAATACAAAAGGAAAAAGGAGAGAATCCTTTTTTGAAATCCAACTCAAGGACCTGTCCTAAAATTAGGAGGAAGAAAATTAAGGTGACTGTCTTTGCTAGGACTTGACTAAAATAAAAGACGACTAAGAACTAATAAAGATGGATCTCGGGGTAGATTAAATCAGGAGTTAGTTAGGCTCAAATGGCCTTAGGGTGGCTGTGGAGGGGCGATTTAATCCACCCAGCTGAGATGATGGGAGGAGGCAGCAGGGATGGGGTCACAACCCCCTCAGGCATGGCCGCTCCACATCAGGGACAGAACCTGGGCTTCATCCAAAGGACTGGGGGGCTCTGCAGGCCAGGAAACTCTTTACGTCAACAATGTGACGAGACAAGGCCAGGAGGCTTCATACAACACCAAACGCATATTTGTCAGGGTTACTTCTTACTATAAACAAACACAACTAAGTATGATATGTATTCATTAACAAATGAGCACTTCTCTTAGTGTGTGCAGATAATTGGTGTCCATATACGAAGAGGACTCGGCCTCTTAGTTTTCAAAGGGAAGCCAATACAGAGGGAATGTTCAACTTGTATTTTCTAGTAAAGGCCAGCAGAGGGCTGACATTTGGGTCTTAAAAATAGGTCAGATTGTATGAAACAGAGAAGAAAAATATTTACTTGGCTAATAAGTTTGTCATGGTGAAACTTCCAATAAGCACAGGGTCTGTCTTCAATATGTTGTAAAGTTTCTATTGTTAATCTTGAGATAGATGTGAGGGAAAACTTAAGACTGAAGCTACAATTGGCTGACAGGTCTGCTGCATCATGACTGAGGACTAAAAAGGACGTCAACTACATGTGGTGGCTTCTAGATTAAGAGATAAACAATAAAGCAACAGCCAAAACAGAGTGCTGGTACTTGGAAAGTGTTTTTTACACAGAGATGTTATTAATTCACTAATTTACAGTCTGCACCTGCAAAAACCATTAAAAGTTCCTGAAAATTTAGATTTTAGAATTTTCTCCATGTGGGGTTTGTATAGTCGGATTCGGCCTTCATGTTGGAGTAGAAGGTAAGTAACAACTGACTCAGGAGCAGGATTCTTTGTTGATACCTAAACGCTCAGTATACAGGGACTGGAGCCTGATGGAGCGGCCAATGCATCAGCGGGAGGTTGGGGATGCCCATCCCTGAAGGACACGGGGGAGGAGGAGGGTGGAGTTACAGAAAAACAGTACTGAGTGTTCAAAGAAGAAGAAGAAGGAACAGGGAGGAAGCCCTTGTACTGTGATGGTTCAGAAAGGGCTTCTTTGTGCGGCTGCCTTTACTTTTTTCAGTGTGATTTCTCTCTCCCTCCCTCCCAATCTGTCTCTGCCTCACTCGGCTGAGGCATCTGCGTCCTCAAAGGACACCCTAGTGGACTCTCGGAAGTCGGGGTGCTGCAGGTCCGATAAGAATTTGGTGGGGGTGAGCAAATGGGTGGAACCTGTGGAGGAACAGAGGCGGCTTCACCACTCGTCTCTCAGCACAGTCCAAGCCCCCACCCCCACTCTTGCATAAACAAAAGGGTTATCAACAGCACTTCACACATACACACACGCACACACAGTGTAAGATTCACAATAAGACAGTTCACACACACGAATACACACATTCACAACAGAGCAAAAACAGAATACACACAGACCAAGAAAGACATGGCAAAGCTGCAGGTTAAAGACGACAGTAGTTTGAAAAAGACAACAGCTGAAGCAGAGCACAACAAAAACTAACAAGACATTTTCCCATTTAAAACACAGACTGACTGCAAAGCTTAAAGACATTAAAGACCATACAGAGGGCTATAACAGAAAGGGCTTAGTAGAAGACACAGTAGGCAGGGTCTAAAAGCTACCTGCAGCTGCACAGCCTACGTATCAGTATATCAAACTGCTTCAGTGTGATTACTGGGGATCTGATGACTGGGATTCATAAAGTGGGTGATTGACAGCTGAAGATGCAGTGTAGAGGCTGGATTAGTTTTTGGAAAACCTGAACTCCAATTACTGCTTCTTTCTTTTTTAATTTGGTCATATGATAACCATTACCAGGCATGTTGGCAAAATATTACTACATGTCATTCAGTATCTTAAAGAAGAATCTGAATCACAACAGAGATCAAACATGAATTGTGTCTTTCTGAGCAGCTAATTTGAGTTTTTTGATTCATGGTCACCCCCCTACCTTAAGTTACCTTTATGATTATCGTCCCTCTAATCTTATTGAGCTCAGTGTGAGTAGGTCAGTACATACCGGTGTGAACCTACACAAACCTTCTTAAATCTCTGATTATGCCTTATATTGAGAAAATACTCTTGAGGAGGACAGACCTTGTAAAATCAAAGAGGAACTCAACATGAGGCTGAAAAGCCATATTCAGACTCATGTTAAGTTCCTTTCATCTACAAATAGCATGTATGAACCCTTCCTTGCTTCTGGTCTGACCTCTCCGGCACCGCTTGTCGCACTACTCACCAATGACGGCCTCCCATTTCCCATTGGCCTGTGTGACCTCATAAGCACAGCGCATCTCGCTGAAGGACACGCCCCCGATGATGAACACCATGACGCGGGGCCCAGTGCGGTACTCTCCAGGTGTCTTGTTCTTGTGCCAGTGGCCGTACCGAGCACTGTGAAGGCAAAAAAATTGTGTCTCACAAAAGTTAACCATAATATTTGCTAGGAACACTGGCCAAAGAAACTCTGTACTGTCTTTTCAAACTCCTACACTGGCTCAGCTCATTGATTACCCCACATGTATCTTAAAGATGCTATGAGGAGGATCTGTTTTAATTACACTCCCTTGCCACCTTGTGGCCTGGTGTCTGCGCACATTGCTGTAAAATACTTTTAGTGAGGTGTGTGTTTGTTTTGGAATTAGGGGGAGATCGAATTGAAACAAATTTTCTTTGTTCAAGACAACTTTTTACTGGATACAACGCGCTGAGGTAAGGTATTTATCAGTACAGTTACATAGCACTACGGTTTGAAACGTGACATCGAGCTGGCGAAATATAGTGACACCCACAACCTGTAGCTCCGACGTATCTGTAGACTAACATGACAACAAGTTAACACTGTCAGACTGTAAATAGTTCAGTATCACTCTCCTGTTGAGCTTTCTTCTGCTCTTCTGACTTTTTTCTGTCTGACAGTTAGGCTCCTGTGTCCACTATCACTACAAAATTAATCACAGAAATTGCTTTTAGCAGAGAAAAAAAACACAGATCTCTGTGTTTTATTTCTTCTCACTACTAAACTTCGAAAGCAGGTGTGGTGTTGTCATAGAGACCTAGAGGTGCCGTAAATCAATCCGGTCCTGGTCGACCTGAACTGGACGCTAAAAAGTAGCAATCCAAAATAACCTGTAACCAGCAATATTAGTGCTGATAATCTCATTTTAAAGTGTGGATCAATTTCAAACTCCTTACAGCCCCTTTTACGTGAACTCAGAGCATGTAAGTGTACGTGTGCATCTGTGTGGGGGAAGAACATCACATGACTTAGAGCTTGTATATTGTGATGCTGCATCATTACACACAGGCAGCTTTCACACATACGGGAGTTTGAGAATTAGTGGTGCTCAAGATAGACCCATGTAGTAGTGAGGGGGGTTAAAGCAGTGACCTTTTTTTTTTATGAAGTAGTGGAAACTTTTTCCAGCATCTATCTCAAATTTATATCTGCAAAGAATTTAAATGAGACTTTCCAGTCTGTAAATTATAACAAGCTTCTGTCTCCTGTCCTATCCTTTTACTTTGATCTGCAACACACTAACCTGCAAGTCATCAGCAGTACCTCTGCCGTCCTGCCTTTTTTCCAAGTATTGATCCATTAAACCCATCTCCCTTCCCAAATTGCTATTGATCAAACACCATCACTTCTGTCTGATTTAAAAAAGAGCAGACTCCACACATGACACATGGTGAGCCTTGGTACATAAAGATGTGTTGTCATTGACAAACTACCTGACAGCAGTGGTGCTGAAGGAGGCCGAGGAGCGGGTGGAGATGTAGGGGTAGTGCTTGGTGTCCAGCTTATCATCAATAGCATCCTGCCAGGGAAGGAAAAAAAGAACAGAGCCGACGTTTGCTTGCAATAATGTTGTCTAGGTCTCACAGAAACACACCTTGATAAGGGCTGCAGGGCTTTGTCACATCTCCTAGCAACCATTTGCAGCCCCATTGTTGGAAAATAGGTTTCATGCATGTATGAGGCTAAATATAGACACTAACAACCAAGCTAGGATAATGACACAGGCTGTTGTGAGTGAAACCAACCTAAGAAAAAAAAAATGTTGGATGCATATCAGAAAATGTTATCTCAAAAGAGAAATCAAAAGGCAAAAGTGACAAAATATACCTCCATGATGTCCTTGACCAGAGGCGTCCAGCGGGACAGCTGATAAGTCTGCTCACTCACACGCTCCTTCCTGTCCTGCTTCTTTCCTCGGCGGAGAGTGGACTTATGACGGGAAGAGAAGAAAAAGTGAAAGGCAGGAAGAGTACAGGGACAAAAGTAATCATGGCCTGAAGTTAACCCACTCTTTCACATGGGTTCATCTTTAAACACAGGATAAAAAGGACAGATGCTGCAAATACAGCAGTGAAAAAAAAAGAAGCAAGACCCATCTCAGGCATCTTAAGAAATAAAAAGACAAGGACAGACTGAAAGAGAGGCAGCAGCACTCTGAGGGGTCTTACATCTGTGATGATGGGGACTCCCAGGTTAGCCATGTTGGTTATGATCTCACTGTCCTCAGGAGGAATCTGAGCATGCTGGATCAGTTTGTTCAGGTTCTCCTCTGTGATGCCTGAACACACAGTTCAAATCTTGTTACTGAAAATGTATAACATTCGATACCTCAAGCTTTTTTGGGATGAAATGCAAATCATATGCAAGAATCACATCTTTCCTTCTAATACTAGAAATGGACACTGCTTACTTCTAGAATAATAGCGAGTATGCAGTTCCCTTAAGAGCAGTATGCAGGAATTAGTGGTCTCATCTTGAGTTTTCAGATAAAATTGAACACTACTTTTGCCAACCAATGATGCTTTTAGCACATTCAGCACAAGTCAATAATCTATCAAAAACATTTCATAACATCATATTATATTTCTGCAAATACATCCACAAACATCAGACGTGTCTTTCTTACCATTCTTGAGGAAAATGTAAAGCAGGATGATACGGATCTTGTCGTATGTGCTGACGTTGGCATCCAGCAGAATTGGCACGATGGCTCTCATGGGGTCTTTGATCTTCTCGCCCTCAGCGTCTGTGCCCATAGCCAGATCCTATGACAGCAAGTTAGACATTTCAAACACTTTCACTATTTTTGGGGAGACATGTAAACTTCACTTTTTATGAGTTAACAATTTCAAATAACACTGTGTGAAACAGAATGTTATTCAATAAAAAATGTCAGTTCATTCATGATCATTTACTCTTGCGATATAGTTTTCCCCATTTGCCTCTTTTTTCCCTGTTTTCTTTCTGTTGTTATTCTATGTCGTCACTTACCATGTCCCTTTTCCTTTCTTGACCTCTATTGTTCCCACCCCTGCAGCTATCTCACCTGTTCCACACGGCACAGCTTGTCTACTGTTCCTTGGTAGTGCTTCATGCAGTCTTCAGCCAGCTGCAGATGGGTGGAGTACTGAAAAGACAAACCAGGGCATGCTGGGTCAACTTTCACATTTACACACATATTAAATCTACTACACACTCACAAATACACACCTTGCTCAGCTCCTTCTGGTACTGAGGCATCTTCTTCAGCATCTGGGACAGATCCCTCATTGTGGTCTGATGAAGTGAAAGGAAAATGTGTCAAATATAGTATGAGGTAGAGTAGACTAGTGAACGATATTAATGTATCCATCAGATTAACACACTAGTTTCAATATTCTGTCAGTACCATGTGTTCAAAATGTAAACTATTAAATATGTCACTAGGCTGCTTCCTCTGTACCTTCTCCCCGGTGTTCATCCTTTTGCTGGCAGAGAATTCCTTCAGCTGGCGTGTCACTTCCCTGATAATGAAGGAGAAGAAGCAGTTAAACAGAGGAGTTTTCATAAAGTAAAATTAGCTTCTCAGGTAAAGTGAATAAAGGTACTTACTGGGACACCTCGGCTATGTGTTTGTGTCTCAGGCTCACCCACAGGTCATCGTCTTCATGCAGCAGAACCTCCTTCTCACGAGAGTCTCCGATGCCGCTGGTCTCATACCTGGGGAAAAACAGCAAAGGTGCTTGTTGAAAGGCATTAATCTAAGTTACATTTTTGATTCTTGTTTGTTCATGGTCATCCTCATACTTGTAGACGTCGTTCTCAATGGGCAGCAGGTCGTAGCCCATGGCCTGGAAGGTGAGCTCATGCAGGACAGGAGAGACAGGGTCAAATCCCCTGTCCAGGATGATTAGCTGTGAACGAGCCTTATCTGGACCCTACAAAGAGAAAAGTACACAGGCACAAAATTGAAAGGAGAGCTCAAGTTTTGACTGCACAGGTAAACAAAAGCAAAAATACTGAAATCCACCCTTGGCTTACCTCTCCCATGGTGGGGTCATCCGCTTTGTAGGCGTCCAGTTTGTCCTGAACCAGCTGGGCCAGGGTGGCATTGTCTTTGTACTCACTGACAGAAAGATGGGAAGACAGGAGGGTGGATAAATGGAGGGTAAAGTGAAGAGGCAAATGGGATCATATGGAGGAGGACAGGCAGACAGGAAGAGGAAAAACATTCCTTTGATACAGAAACATTTGTTTAAATGAAAAACTTTGGCCTGTGAGTGCTGTAGTAGTGGTATTAATTTTGGCAGTAATTCAGGATGAGTATGTTTTACTTTGTACTTTGTCTTCAGTCTGCAGCTTATATTCATTAAAACCTAACAGTAAAACAAAGTTCAAAGACCTCAGAGATGTGATTTGTTTTGCTAACCAGCCTTTAACCCTAGCTGCATCTCAGCAGCACCCCCTGCAGCTCACCCTCGGTATCTGACAGCAGGGTACTCCTTCAGGGTGGCACAGAGCGTGGCAAGCTGCTCAGCCAGCCTCTCCATCACAGGGTTCTTCTGCTGGGTCTTATGGGGACTGTAGAAACTGTGGAAGGCATCTGAATTGTCCAGAGAGTACACCTGCAAACACAAAGACACACATATATCACAGTTTGTGTCTGGCCTTCTTACATTTATTGGTTTTAGATCTTCTTTAACTTCACATTTTTAATATAAAGTACAAAAGTAGGGATGCACCGATATGAAAACTTTGGCTGATACCGATATCCGATATTAATATTTCTGTTATGGCCAATGACCAATATTAACCAGCATCAATTGTGGTAAGAAAAAATAAATTAAAAAATAATCTCAACACAGATGATGTGTCAAGGTAGTTCAGAGAGAAAGAGTGGCGCAATCGTGAGATGATCATGGAGAGGATTTAAGGATGGAGCGGATGGACCCAAGATGAACACGATCAAAAAAGTATGTTTTGTCTGTTTTTTGGATCAAAAACAAGAAGCGAGACATAAAAAAGAGGTTCCACTCTTCTTAAGGAGTTTTGGTGTTTACATGGTCATAGAAAGCAATATTATTTGGGTATTGAAAGATCGTTCAAGATGCTCTGAAAATGGCCAGCAGCTAATGAGTAAATATCGGCCCACTTTTACACACAAGACCTGAAATTAACCTGCATTTAGACAGAAAAAAAGTTTATTTTGGACAGTAACTGATCAAAAAGCCACTTTGGCTGTGCCATAATCAAACCTCAGTAAGAGGCAAGTCTCATTCCTTCACAGCCCATCCAAAACATTCATTATTTCTTTTCATCATCCAAAATTTTTGGGGAAAATGAAAAGTTAAAATGTAAAAAGATGGACATAAACTTGGCGACTGAACAAAAAGAAATGCTAAATGTCCTTTGGCAACATGACCATCTTGAAAGCACAATAGATCACAAAGAGAGAGAATCGAAGGCCATTTACACCTGGCTTTAACACGCCTCCTTGGTGATGAGATCATATGTGAGAATCACGGAGTACAGGTGCTCATACTTTAAATCAGCACCCATCTCTAATTGGTCTCAAGTGAGTTTGGTTCATTTTCAGTAAATAATCTTTAAAAATAAATACTTCATGTTCTATATTAAAAAAAAGGAATTACAAAAAATCTAAAACCTCTGCATGTTACTTGATAACCAAACAGGGAGACTGGCTGTACCATTTATTATTCGTGAATCAAAAATTGTACAGTTCTGTCAAATCATGCTGCACATCTCTTTTTCTGTCTTCTCTACCTTGAAACTCGTTTTTCTTTCTTTCCCATAGTTTTTTTCTCCAGTATTCCTCTTTCCTGTCTCCTCCTTTCCCTACTGTCCTTATTTCCTCTTTCTCTCCTTTTCTCCTCTTCTGCATCACCCCCTACCACTCCCTCCTCCCACCCCATCTGTCTAGAGTCACATGACCACTTTTTACTGCTCTGCAGAAGGGTCCCTGAGTTAGCCCGTCGACAATTGGCTATCTCACGCTGTATGGATCCTGTCCCATCCAATGGGGTGCAAACATCAGTTTGTGGGCGGGGCTATGAGGCAGCACTTTGCCTAAAGCAGAAAACCACTGAATCTGAATTAATCACAGTAGACAGGAGAGGAGCAAAGCATTGTGGGACTAACAGCATCCTCAGATAGTGAGAGAGACAAGGATGGACAGAAGAATAGATGTGGGAGATGGATTGAAGGAGATGTGGGAGGCTTAGGGAGGCGGGGATCAGATAAAAATGCAAGGAGGGAGGGAAAGGTGAAAAAACAAAAAGCTGAAAGAAGAGAAATG
This sequence comes from Halichoeres trimaculatus, assembly GCF_033239565.1. Classification (NCBI taxonomy): domain Eukaryota; kingdom Metazoa; phylum Chordata; class Actinopteri; order Labriformes; family Labridae; genus Halichoeres; species Halichoeres trimaculatus. The sequence goes on along the minus strand of NW_027437194.1, from coordinate 11,532,754 downwards.
ACTTAAAGCAACATGCAAAAGGAAGAAAAAAGGAACAGTGGAAAAAATATGCAGAAGACAGAGACAGGAAGCAAGGAGGAGAAACACGATGGAGGCAGGAATTGAGAAAGATAGTCAGGGTGGAGATGCAGCAAGAGAGGAAGGGAGGGAGGGACGGCAATTATAAATGTGAGTCTCGAACAGTCTGGCAGTAAACATAGTGACTGATGAGTCAGCAGTTATGTGCTGAACAGCCACCTGAGTGTAAATATGTGTTTCTTCCTTCTCTCTGTCTCATTTTATCCATCCCTGACTCCAGCAACCTCACTGTTACTATTCCTGTCTGTGTCCTTTACAGCATCCTTCTCCTCCTACTCATCTTCATCGATCCCTCCCTGCCCCTTGCTCCAGCTCCGTCTCTCTCACAGTCACTCACAAAAAACAAAATGGAAGACCTTATATTTCTTGCCTGCTAGGTTTAAGTAAGATGAATAATGGCATGAGAGGAAAAGCAAATAACAGTTGTCCCGGGCTGGCTGTTTACCTGTGACTCGTAGGGCAAGAAGGCGATGTTGATCTCCGTCAGAGTCTTGCAGGTTTTGGAAGCACGGCTCTTCACCAGCTCATTGAAGAGAGGATCAGGGCAGGCTAAAGAGAAAAGAAAACACGTTTAAAAAGATCTCCAAAATGTTTGTAATTTGTTTGTTTCATAAATACAGTAAAACAGTGATGAAGATTGTCCTCGCCTCTTGAGCCAAATGTTTCCAGATCTCTGTTCATGTAGAGTTATTTTATACATGATTTAATTTACCACGTAAACGACCATTGCAGTACATGATGATGCAGATGTTCAATGTGGTTATCGAATACAAAGGCTGAAACTAAACGCATCTACAAACAATTAAGGATGTGACTGATTTGACAGACACATACAGCAAAACTTTGACCTCATTTCCAACATCTTTAGGCTTCATGTCCATAACAGCACAAAGACAAGGCCATTCTTAACACAGTCTATGATCTAAACACGTTTGACAAAGAGAAAGTCCAGTGCAGGTTTCGCGTTTATGTACTTACAGTCGGTGAAGAAAACATGGGCTGCTTTGTATTTAGCTGAATGAGGGTCTTTGAAGTCTGCAATCAGAGTGTGGACAGACTGAGGGGAGAGAAGCAGAGTTCATGTCATTAAACTTGTTACACTACACAACTATTAGTGCTCATTCTAAGTCATATAAGCTTTATTTTCATTGGCTTGGGTTAAAAAAAAATTCAGGAATTTTCAAATTTGGAAACCTCCCACAGGAATTTATGGGCGTAAACTGTGAATTTATATCGATGGACTTAAATGTAGTTAGGGTTTGTATATTGTGGAATTATTTGGGGTAAAACAACCTGATTAAATGCTATTTCTAGAGCACATAGCAGCACTTTGCTGACCGCTGACTAATGCCACACTCCCACCAAGCACTGTGCATGATGCTCACAGCACAAAACCATTGAAGGCACCAACCTGAGGACTACATAAAGTCAAGGAGGTTTAGATAAAACAGTTCAGAATATTTCCAAATTTCTCAACTTAACTTTCCATTGAAAGTTTCTGGAAATTCCTTCCCCCCTTTGCAACCCTGTTGATGACTTGTTGGAAACTATTCCTTTAAAGCCTTGCAATAGTCTCAGCAAAAACAAGATTATTTCACCAACAGGCCATGTTTATGACAAAGAGCCAACAAAACTGATTTTAACAGTAAAATATGACCTTAGCTCAGGTTGAAAATTAATGATGAATTTAATAAAGCCAACAAGAAACCAATAAAGCATGACGTCTAGGGGTGGGAGAAAAAAATTGAAAAATTGACATATCGGGATTTGTTTGACACAATCAAAATTTGGGATTTTTGTAAAAAAAAAATAATTCTTTTTTCAAGTTTTTCATTTCAGTTTTTGTTTTTTGAGATGGGTTGGCAAAAAGCCACCACTTTTCTCCAGCAGAGGGTGAAATGTTTCTCTCTGACTCATGTGATGTGCATTATATGGGAAAATATGGCTTCACCATCATTTAACTTTTCCGCATTGTCTGGTTTTATGAAAGCAAACTAAAATTTGCAAAAATTGTAAATATCGAAGAATCGCAACTTAAATCGAATCAGCACCCCAAAAAATTGTAACAGAATCGAATCGCAAGAATAGCATATCATCCTAGCCCTGAAGACTTTTGTTATTTTCTCTTTTCTAATTTCTTCAAAGACCAGAATCATTATTTTCTAACCTGAAACTCTTCCCTGAGTATCATTTTTAGTTCAAAATGCAGATGTATGTTCTCCAACCTGCTTTTGTAACTGTTCTTTGACGTAATCATGGTCTGTCATTAAATTATATTTAGCGAGATAAATAGACAGAGGTCATGTCAACAAAGAAGACTGTGTGTGCTTTTCTCCAGCTGAGTCAACAGCCGAATGTTTGAAACAGCTTCAGCTTCTCTGCTCTGAAAACACCGACATGCTGCCAGAGACACACCTCTGAATGTACAGTATGAGTTACAGAGAGCCAGGATGTAAGGAGAGAGAAAGCATACATACTGTACCTTCTCTGTAGGTGTAATCAGGTAAATGGCCTCCAGGCTGGGAAGAGGCTCTCGTCGCTTGTTGATGTCCTCAACAACTAAAGAAGAAACACACATCAATACAGTTACATCAGTGCACAAACACAAACAAACACATGTATTGGAAGCTGTGATGGTCTCCTCTTACTGGTGATGCCCTCTGTCATGATGTCTGTCATCTTGCAGCAGGATGACAACATCCTCATGCTCAGCTGGTCCACGATCAGTGCCTGACATAAAGAAATAAAAAGTAGTTATAATTATACTAGTTTACTTATATTAGTGCAAATGAAATAGCTACCAAAAACACTATGATGGGATCAGAGAAAAGATACTCAAATAGTGGGCCAAAAGGAAACGCTGAATAAGCCCAGACATTACGCAGCTCCAAGAAACTAATGGCTTGGCAAATGTTGCCTCTGAGAATTTATAGCATTAAAACATTTATTAAATGGAGCGCATGGCACAGCTTTAGTTTTCATACACAGGCTAGAGGAAAAAAATAAGCTGAAAGATTTTAGTAACTTCCCTGGTCAGCTTTAGTCCAGATCTCCTCGTGTCTACAACCATAATAAATTATTTTCGGGTCATTTCTTGTTACTGTATCAGCTTCTCACCTTCCATTCTCCCTTCTTCTTCACCTTCTTGATGACATCGTTCATAATCTCTGTAAACGAAAAAAAAAGAGAAACAATCAGAACTCTGACTGATGCAGAAAATATGATTTAGACTGCCCCTATCAGGAAACACTCATCAACACGCCCACAAAGTGACAGGCGCTGCTCCTAACATCTCACACCGCCTCTCTAAATCATGAGCAGAACCGCATTGCAGTCTCTACGGAGAGAAGAAAAACAAAACTTGGCTGTTTTAGACACTTTGTCCATCCAACTGTATATTAGTTCATCAGTTGTAGAGCTCTTTTATCATCATCACATGAACTTTTGGCCTTTTGAATATGAACTACCTTAGTTGGATAACCTTAAAAGATGCTTTCATCCTGTACGAGTACCAAGAGCAGAAACTGTTTGCCATCCAAAAGGAATGCAAACAAGATTCCACACAGAAATAGAATTTATTTAAACAAGGATGCTGTGTTTTTAAAGTTTTTTAAGAGACCATAGTGAAGAAACGATGGCATGATTGCTCTGTTAAATGGAGCCAAAAACCTGTGGAGCACCCCCTGCTGGCTAGCTTGGAGATTGATCAAGCTTTAAAATAAAGACACATATTCAAGTTTCATTTTTAAATCGTTATATGATGCAAAAAAATGAAAAAAAAAAAAAAAAAAAAACCTAGAAAAACACTCAGAGAGTGCAGACCTCCACCAAGCATATTGTAATTGTCACGCAACACTTTAGTCCTACTTTAATGTTATACTCCCTTTCAGCAGACTGTCTGCTCCAATTTGATGTTAATTGTAGGTTTGTACGATAATTTGTTACCTGACAGTGTTGAAAATGATGATGACCCAGTACATATTTCATATTACAGATCTTAGTATCCAGGATATTGCCAGGATGTGGATCGTACTTTTACATCCGTCAGAAATTGTGGTGACCTTGTCTTGTATTGTTTTGCAAAGGAATCCAATCATTCATTGTGGAGTTATGTATACATATGGTGAAAATGACACTATCTCACAACGATAGAGAATCCTTTTAAAAATATCCTGGATCCAGATGGTGATCAGATTCACCTCCAAAATTTAATCAGATCTTCTTTATCCCATTTTGAACATTTCCTAAAAATTTAATCAAGCTTGGTTTGTTACTTTTTGAGTTATGGGGTTCAAAGACAGACAAACTCTCCCAAAAACATAGCCTCCTTGGCGGAGGTAATTAAAACAGCACTGCTGATGAACGTGCAAGGATATGAACAGGCGGCAAGATTAGTGTAATCAATGCTTATTATAGATGGGTCATTTAAATGACCAGAACAGTAGATGTTTGCTTTAAACTGGCTGTTGAAGCCGTGATGCTATGGTCTGTACATTGCCAAATAATATTTAATTATATTAGTTGAGGGTTAAATCCGAATTTTGGTCAGTAGAGCGGGCAGGGCATCAACACTGTGGCTCTGGGAGCCGACCAACACTTGTGCAGACTCTAACCTACATTGCAGTTCCACAACAGCATCGAGACGGGATTCAGCCATCACAATACTTTTACACTAACACTGAGCCCTGCAAGGCTGGAATACTGGTGCCCGGTGGGAGATGTCACAAAAGATGCACAACTTGTGAACACACAACAAGACTGCCATGTACACACACTCAAACACATACATAGATACAGTGCTGTTGTACCCTGCAAGCTCCAACACTATAGCCACTGTCTTTGCTGCAGTCTGCCTCTTTTACAGCCTCTGAGGGAGAATCAGAGGTGAAATGATTTTCCTCCACCGTTTCGCCTCCATGCATTACAGATGGCAGAGGAGACCTTGCAAGGGCATAAAACATCTTGCCTTAAAATAGAAGAATGTTCTTCCCCCAAACGGGTAAAATGTCTACCCTTCTAGCAAAGGTCTAAATATGAACATCCCATAATGCAATTCCAACACTGGAGGACAGTAACATGCAAAGCACAAATATAGCCTCAAACAAGGTTAATGATCTACAGTACTGGGCAGTAGCACAGAGAATATACATAGAATAGAGGTTTGGCCTTGATTCTCTGTGATCTCAAAGATCCACGGAGTGAAAAGATAAACCACTCCACTGTGAAATCCCGCAAGGATGGTCAGGTTTATTCTGTGGTATCAACATTAGCCTGATCATTGTGCCAACCGTCTGGCGCAGCTGTATCAGGATAAATCCATTTAGGGTAAATTACTGTTAAACATCATGCTGGATTGCGATGAATATAAACCACTAAATCCTTTGACCTTGACTGAAAAATGAGGTAATACAGAAACAAGTGGATTACCAAAGATTAGAAAAGACTCAGAAAAAAAAAAGCTTAACACACATCAAATACAGACACAAAGGTTTGTATGTATTTCATCCAACCTTTGAGATTCTTCCTCAAAAACCAAGGACATATGCATGCTTAATTAATTTAAAACCTTTCATTTTATTATAAGGACCAGACAGACGTCAGGACCTTGAAATATATGTGTGCATGAATCCAGCTAAAAGAGATAATAAAACTGTTGAGTGTCCCTTTGAATGCAGCCTGGGAAGAACAGGAGCTGCATGACTGGGATTTGACCCAGTGAATCTTGAAACACAGAGACTCTAACCTGCACCTCCTTAGAGTCAGGAGAACTGTATCTGACCTCCTGTGGGACGGGTGAACTTGAAATTGTTCCAGTATTATTCTCTCCAAATGACAGAGATTCCTTGACTCAGCTTCGGGCTATTTTAAACACCTTACATGGTCCTTAAGCTGCTGCATCAGCAGGACAATTTACAGAAGATGTAAACCAAATCACAAGAATAACAACTGAAACAAAAGAACTGAGGGTGGTTCCCTGCAGTTCCTGACAAGTCGATCTGCACTTCATCCAGCAGTGGATCCAGACTGCAGATTGAGACTCTTCTACAAAAAAAGCTCAGGGGTCATCAGTCACACGCTTTCCTTTTCCTCTGTAGCAGCTGATCTGTTTCCTCTTGTACTGTGCTACAGGGTTTTTTCCGATAAACATTTTCAGATAAAAGCAAGCGGGTACTGAACTAACATAGAACTTTTAAATACATGAAATGTCATGCAGGGTGCAAAATATTCTTTTATAAAATTTGATTTTAATGCTGTCATACTGCAATAGAAGGTCCAATATGGTGGTAGTTTTTAGCAGTTTACAATGTGTCCTTGTTGAATGTATGGTCAGTAAAGTTTGAGCAGAAAATTTGTCACAATGTCAGCCTCTGTGGATGATCTGTAGCCTCTCACTTTATGGCTTTAATATGCAGACAGTAACCAGAGTTGGCAGGGATGCATAGATAATGAGGCCTGATTGGCTGCCAAGTTGTCTGATGAGTGGAGGGCACAGACCAGAGCAGACAGATGCAGAGGTAGAAAAACACCAAAATACCTATGCCAACAAAACAAATTAATCCCAACTGTAGCTTGCATGTTGTCGGAAATAATAACAATAGTAAAAACAACAACGCTGTTTTCTTTCATCCTTCAGCACTGGACACTATTTGTTTTTCTGCTTTCAAAAGTTGGTGTGACTGCCAATAACCTCTGACATCCTGATTCTGCAACACAGGTGCAAAACCAAAATAGTGTAAGAGAGTAAAAACAATCAGTAGGTAAAAGATTAGAGTGATATACATTGCTTAACTACAGGAAACCATCTTGAGCTTGTCCTACAACACACAGTTTTTGGCATCACAAAACTAACCTTTTTGCTAAACCATGTTTGATCAATTGACAATCTTATGTTTCTCACTTCAAGACTCAGTCATATTATTCATCTCCATTCCTCATTTTAATTTTCATCAGAAGGTAGTTGACATTAGCCCTCCCCATCGTTGCACTGCTCAAACAGCTCTTTTAAGAAGAAAAGACAAGCTTCACGGTGATATCTGGGGTATTACGGTACACAGACAACATTATTTTGACTACAATGATTCTATTCCTCATGAAAGGGAATGACCTCATATTAAATCACATATCTACCATGTCTGTACTACTACATGCTTCTTTATTTTACACACTATACATTCAAATAATCCTAAGATTTGATAAATAGCAAGAAAAAAAAAGATGAATGAAAAGTAAACAGTATATAGTAGGGCTGAACAATTTATCGTTTTCAGATCAAAATCGCAATTTTAGACAATGCAATTTTGAGATGGCCAAAGCAGCAATTTTTTGCAGCGCTCCTGACTGACTCAGGATCTGTTGTGTCAAGTATTATACACATTCTGTTTTACAAATTTGTAGGCAATCTATATGTTAAAAATGCTAGTAAGCAGGTCAACAACACAAAGCCTCTGTTTAGGAGTGGAAGTTGATGAAAACAAATAATTTATCATCACTATTGATGATTAAAAAATCGTGAATTGCAATATCAGCCAGAAAAATTAGATCTTTTTCTAAAATCGTTCAGCCCTACATGTGAATATCCCAAAGCTTGATTTGAAGAAAATCGTGAATCGAATTGAAATCACAGTATCTGCCAGAAAAATTGCAATTCAATCTTTTCTTAAAATCGTTCAGCCCTAGTATATAGAGCACTTTATTTCTCAATCTATCAATAGATTTATTTTGGTGAGCTCTGCTCACGTTAGCACTGAATCTTTGATGATAACAGTTGATGCTACACCGACAACTAAGGAACAGACAACATTGTTGTTTTTCCCTCCCTGACCTCCTAAAAGAGGAACAATACAGGAACCCACCAGTCAGACAGAAGGGAAGGGACCTGAGAAAACACAGAGCAACAGCTGTGTCAACCAAGCAGGCAGAGTGGTGAACACACACACACACAATGGCACACACTCAGATGCCTCATTCTCTCTCACATCCAGTTTAACAGGATACACATCCTCATGGGGGAGAGAAGGGGGAAACAAAGAGTGACAAAAAGCTCAGAAAAATAGCCATATTTTCCCCTAAACTTAAAAAAATAAAGTAACCAAATAAAATGTCAAAATAAGGATCAGGGTTTTGACCCTATGTTGACAAAGGAGCCACACTCATTACTGTCTTAAGGAAGACACAACAGTTTTGGCTGATTGGTTCAGTGACTCTGCTCGTGATGCAGCAGTGAAGAACTGACAGTGTCTCTCTTTGACTCGTGCTTCTGCCCCCTTCGGGGACTTTCACCTATGAGTACATGACCCATTTTTTCGCTCGGTCTCAGCTTCGCAGCAGCATCCATCTCCAGAGGATACGACACGACTGATCTAAAGGAGACAGGCGGACGTTTCGGCAGGGCTCGCATTGAAATATTTCAACAGCCTTCAACACTCTTCAGTTCAGTTCAGAGGTTGCTGTTTATACTGTGATTGAATAAAAGACGCTCTGAGATTCACTGGAAGGCTCTGACCTTCCAAAAAGCAAATTACCCACAAAACTTGGTCTGTTCTCCACCCATATCTAAAGATTAAAATGCTGTATATAAAGATAAAACACTGTAAACTGTCATTCCATAAAACAGGATACTGTAGGCTTAAAAACAAAATGGAGGCCAAAAGGAGAAACATGGACTCCATGAAAGCTTGAGTCATCGGTTTCAGCTCTCTACACAGCTGTTTGCATCATGCTTCAGTTTTGTCTGCTTTTTTTTTTTTTTCTTAAAATGTAAATTAAATAAAATTATAATTAAAAACACTCAAATGACTGGTCTTGAAAACCAGAACAAGTCTGACTTCACTGCCTGATATGCGTCTGTAGCATTGTGAGACAGGCCTGTGGTTGTGTAACACCATAACCAGCCCCAACCAGCACAAGTAGGCTGTGAGAAAAAGGCGAGGAGGTTGATAAAACTCCAGTCTCTCATGCTTCCAGTGTGTCCCCAGTCAAAGTCACGGGGTCACACAGGCAGAAGAGGTGCATGTCACTGAGCTAAAACATGAAATGCACTGACACTGGCAACCTTTCCCATGACTTTCAGAAAGGAGGATGACAAGTGATGATGTAGAGGTGAAAAAAGGAGACAGACTCCTAAAACCTCCACCGACAGGCCTGTCTGCATGTCTGCAAATTTATGGTAGAGGGATGAGCTCTGGTAACTGTGTTTGTTTTAAGTAGTCTAATGTAATTTCTATAAATGTTCTCTTCTTCACAGTGTTGGCTAGGGATGGGTATCAAAAACCTGTTTCCGTTAAGAATCGATAAGAAATGTTTCATCCATCGACACTGTTAGCATTTGTGCTCAACGATTCCCTTATCTTTACATTATGCCAGAGCTGCCGTACCTTACGTCGACTAGTCTGCTGCAGCTTTTTAAGCTAAGCAGTTAGATAGCAGTTTCCCAAGAAAACTCTGACTTAGGATTGTTAGCTTGAAGTTTTCTTGAAGAACTGAACGCACAAAAAATGAACATTACTCTCTCACATGAAATTCAAATTCAATACATTCAGCATGGTCTTCATCTCCTTATTTACTAAAAATGATACAAACAAAGAACCACTAGCTTGATGCTAACGTACAGAGGAAATAACATTGATATGCAAGCAGTTAGCATACATAAGCAGCTTTGTTTTTACACAGAATTGCAAGTTTCATAACAAAACATATCACAGTTTCTGTAAACAACACTGAAAACTCTAAATCTAAAAATACTATCAGGCAGATGAAAGAAAAGTTACGTGCAGACTCATGACTGACTTCATAACTACGGCAAGGTTCCAAACAACTCAAAGTAATGCTATAATCACTTAGCGACACTAGATGGCCTACTTCAGTCAATAACATAATTATTACAATACATATAACAAAACAGTACATCAGCATCAAGTGACAAGCAATTTGTACTAATATATGTATTTACACTCAGAGATATCCAGATCCAGAGACCAATTACATAGTCATTTACTTATAAACTCAATTAAATGTTGACACAGAAAAGCTGTAAAGCTCTTTTTCATACAGAGAAAATTTACAGGAGGAATTGATAAGGGAATAGATTAAGAATAAGATTGATAAGCAGAATCAGTATGGGTGTTAATATCAATAAACTCTTATCAATACCCCTCTCTGGTGTTGGCATGGTTTAATCTTGATTTTTTTTGGTGGTAGAGGGCTTGATGAGCCAGAATTAATCGTGTGGGGCACAGAAGAGAGGTGAGCTGAAGACAGCACTACATCTGAGACATAAATGGAGCTTCAGCCACCTCTTTCCATTTGACAGTGAGATAAACTCAGATTAAAGGGTGATCTCAGTCTCAGAAGTTGCCATGCAGCAAGGAAAACAAATTTCTGAAGTCAATTTTTTTTTCCAGTGAGCAACAGGCTGTGTGTGCGTTTACCTGTGGCTCTCTGTGCAAAACTTTTACAGATTGCTTGACCACCACTAGCCACAGATTGCTAGCAAGTCATAGTAAGATTTTTCCATCTCTCTGTGTATTTTGTTCACACTGCATAAATCCCACAGATCTTAAGCAACACAAATTCTACATGAAATATTCAATTTCTTTTAATAATAAAAAAAAAAAACTGTGCAGAGTAAGTCTGTTTTCTTATGTAATGGGGTCAATAGCACCATTTGACTAATCGATGGCTAGCAAAAACTGGTGTTATAATACTCCTACCTGACACCCTCAGCTTGGATTCTTCTAGTTATGATATCTTCAAGCTGTTACTTTTTTAATACTGAGCCATGTTTTGTATTTTTGTCGTGTATGTGATCACCTAATAAGGTTTACTGATATCTGAGAGCAGCAGAACCAGAGGCTCTTTGTTTTCAAAATGATGGATTCAGAGACTGTGAGAAGTATTGAGGCAATGTTTGTTAAGATAAGAGACCAGGGATGTGTCTGGAATCTTTGGGAATGTAGGTGGACCAACTGGGGTACTAGCTCCTGCAAGGGTGGTCTCAAGTATTTTTGCACACATAAACAAAATCTACTATAACAGCTGATACTAAGTTACAACACCAGTGTTATTTCCTGTGTGTATATATTTTTTTCATTTTAGGATGATAACTGAGAGGCAACAAGTGCTTCTTCTCAGCTTAATCTTCTGATGACGCAAAAACAAGTGTTTGCCTGTTGAAAGCAGTACAGGTGGTTTCTAATATACCCAAAGTTTGGATTTTGGATGGCAAGTAAGATTGTCAATCAGATTCTCAGAGGATAAACTTCTGATAAAAGGAGCCTAATTATTCTGTCAAACACAGAAAAGACAGCATGTCTAGTATGCTTTAAAATCCTTATTGTGCTCCATCTATTCTTATCTTGCTTTCATTTTCTGTTTTTCTCTAATATTGAACATGGTTGATTGATTCTTGATTCTGATTGGCCAAAATTTGACAGCAAGGGTATTTCATCCTCAGCAGTCAAAGCAAATCCAAAGAGAACCTCATCACACCTGTTTTGTCAAATTCAGTCACATAAAAGAGACTGGCACACTTCACTTCTATCTGGTGACGCTCTGGCAAAAACATCAGCTTACTGTTAGCATTGTTAATTGATACACAATTTAACAAAAACATCTGGCTGGTGATGCAACTGAGGAATAATGACAAGCTCTTGCACTTGGCATTGATGTGAGATCAACCTGATGAGTTACTGGACATCAACAATATCTGAGAGGGAAAAGTAGGACAGCTAACTGCTCTTCAATCAAGGTAAAAGCAGTAAGTTTATGAGTAATCTGTGAGTCACTCTTCACAACAACACAACTCAAATCAAGAGGTAGAGAAAACAGCAACGGTGTTAAAAGTTTTGGCATTCACCTCTTTCATGACCAAAGGTGTGTCGACTGTAAAGCACAGAGAAGAGGAAGAGCTGAATGAAGACACAAATGTCAATAGAAACATTCCTGCAGAAGTCCTGTTAACTTTAAGTGACATTACTTGAAGTAGAGACGCTTAGGTGAATTATGTTGGACAAATTTTCATGCCAGGTAATGAGTGGAATACTGTATCGTGACTGGGTGGTTATGGGAATTGCAACGTGGTCAGGGTGAAAAGGACCAGAACAAGGCATGAAGCAGGGGAGATTCTTATTATCATAATGAGTATACATCATCCACTATTTACTGTACATCCTTCTAATAGGTGAATACCCGTAACAAATAACCCGTGTACTCAAAAGATGCTTCAACTAAAGGGCATGAGAGGCTATAACATGTTATTATTTAAATGTCTGATGGCAAAAAGTGCTTTTATTATGTATTCCTTAGTTGTTCGTGTTGACCCAGAAATACAGGTGAATACAACGTGGTAAGTGGAAGTCAACAGTCCTCTGTGCTCGTCCTGAAGGCAAAAAGTCACGGTAGCACGCTATCAAATACATTTCCAGAACTACTACATCAGACCTCTCTACAACACTTTTCTATTCAATATTTAACTCAATATGGAAGCTTAAGATGTGCTAGTAGCCACTGCTTTGTGAATGTTCACTCGTTAGTCTATATGAGAACTGTTTAATCAGTTAATTGTTTTTTGGCTCTACCACAAAAATAGAAGAAAAGCTTGAGGGCTAAATTCAGCTTGGTGTGTTATATAACTAATCACTTAATCTTGATTTTATGCACCTGGAAGAGTCACTTCCCAGAAACCCGGAGAACAACAATTGCAGACAAAATACAACAGACTAAGGAAGCAAGTTATCCTCTGAGATGCCGCAGGCTCTGACAACCTGGCTGAGGCTGAGTCTGTGGCTCTGATGGCTCTGCAGTCTCATCCAGCTCAGCTGTGCTGCTAACATACAGCAGAAAAGCCCATGCCAATATCACCTTGTGCAGTATATTAAATCCTCCTGCAGTTATGAGACCGGCTTGATATCACTTTCAGGCCATGCAATCTCGTCATTTTGTTTCCTTTAATCTCTATCCACTCCTTTGTTTTTGTCATCCAAGGAGGGGCCATTGTGGCCGATGCTGCACCAAAGCTTTTTAAGTGGATATTTCTTTTATAAATGTCTACACTGTGCGTGAGTGCATGTTTATAGAGGAAGGATGGTGTGAGCCGATCTGTTAAGAAAGCAGTGGGTGGAAAAAGGACACGTGCCAGCTCTGACACAGCACTCTTTCTCAGCGTAAGAGAATTCATTAAGATTATGAAGCACTGGGACCCAGCATTAGAAATCTCTATTTGGCTTACCCTTCACACTCTGTGACCAGGATGATATTTAAACATGGATGTATTTGGGGGCCGTGTGTGTCTGCAGTGTGCGTTTCATTTTGTTCTTTGTGTGTGGCTTTCAGAGGCCCTGGGGCTGCAGTCACTGCGTCAGGCGCTGGACCCAGACAGTTGTGTGATGCTGAGGTTCAGTTATGCTTCCAAGGTCAATAGAGAGCTTATCACGTGCGTGTGTGAGCGGTTGTTTAGGCGTGCATGTGCAACTAAATGCATGCATGTGTTCTTCATTTCACATTGCTCCTTTCTTCATACACACACAGACTCCCTAAACAGAGATGGGTGCACAGATGCTTCCAGATCCTTCGAGGGAAACTGAATCAACATTACATATCAGATATCAAAAGGAACACTTCACCACCATTATTTCCTCCTGATCAAGACAGAATAAGAGCATATGTTAAACTCTAATGTAAGTGCATGAGAGTCTGAATAAGGTTGGTCTAGTTCCATCAAGATTTGAAAAGGGGATCAAGCTTGGCTCTTTCTAATGATAAAACCTCACCGGATGTCCACAAAACTCAGCATTTGCCAAAAATGAATCTAATTTTCTCATTCCATACAAACAAGCAACAACCTTTCAGTTAATACAACTCCCCCTACCTCACTGCCATTTCTGAACTGTAGCAAAGTGCACCATCACTGCTAATGCCTTTGTTTTTCAGAGAAACTTAAACACTGGAACCAACCAAGCAAGGCGTTCCACACTATGTCCAGTCTACATACCAAGCTAGGCTTCTCAGGACTAGACTCAAGACTCAAGCTGCAAAATCCAGTCTTAAATAAAGCCTTTGCGTTCAAAACTGCAGCTCATTAAGCATCCACATAAGTATGGCTGCAGAGGCACTGGTAATCACACACACACATACATTAAGCCAATAATGATCTTTACAGAGACAAGTTTACAACTTTTACACCCACTGTACAGGGGGTGAACATTTTTTGCCTAACTTATTATATTTGCGGTTATTAGGCTTTGGAGTTTTGCCCATGAATTTACCAACAGGCAAGCCCCCTGTAACTGTCTGTGAAGAGGCTTAAAGCCTGCCTCTCTACCTCATCCAACCTTGAAACTAAGTTACAGAATGTAGTCTTCAAAACTCTCAAACAAATGGGTGACATCATCCATGTATTTTACAGTCTATGCTCAAACTTTGTATCTCATCAACTGCATTTATTATTGTTTTACTAATGGTAAAATCAGCACTTTATAGAAAATGTGAAGAAATTCAAAGTGAAACTGGGGTCAATGTATTAATGTAACAGCACTTTGGTACTGTGAGTGGCACTGTGCAAATAATATGGTATTAAAATAAGCTTGGACAGCTCAGCTTTGCTGCAGAAATTTAAATTGACATAGGGTACTGTGAAATGTAAAGCATAAAGTTGTTTAAAAGGGGTATATTGAAATTTACTAGAACAGCCAAAGAAGTTGGGATAGACAGAGGAGTGACATTATGGTATTTTTCTTTGTTAAATAGCTAGCCAGTCATCAGCACTAGTCAGGAGACTACAATTTAGAACAACTGAAAAAAATAAAGAGTTTATCACTATCATCTGTATTTTTGTCACTGTATTCAAAAATGAAAGTTGTTGCAGTTTAGTGGCACTGGGACTAAGGATGGGTGCCAAATTAGGTACTTTTATAGGTACCGACCTAATTCTCTTCTGTAGTACCGAGTACCGATTCTTGTAAAATCAACCATGTTTAGGTACCTAAACGCAACCTTGTGACTGTGAGGGAGTGGGATTTTTTACACTGGACATGAACACTACATTGCAAGTTTATATATTGAGAAATATGTTCACTTAAAAAACTTTGAGATTTTATCATTTGAACAAATTAATATTTAGTACCACATAAATGCACAAAAGTACAGAAAATTGGTACTGTTGAGTACCAATACTGATTGCCTGGTACCAGGCATTGGTACCATATTGTTTTAAATGTGAAAGGTACCCATCCCAAACTAACGACAATGATAGATTACTTCCTCCCCAACTGACCAATCAGAATCAAGAAGAGATGGGACTATCAAATCTATCAAAACCAATGTGGGGGTCCAAAAAACTAGCCCAACTCTGGCACCCTGTTGCTGTCAGTGAGGTCACTGTAAATCGATATCTTGATTCAGCATTTCCAATGTGGCTCCGACCATATTGGAACGTCATCCATTATACAGTCTATGAGAGAAAATATTGATATGGAATTGGGACAATAAATTCATCTAATCAGTTAGATGAGCATTTGATTGAATTATAAACACTTCACATTTGGTTTTCTTTTTTCATATCTTGCCCCTGCTCTGAAACTACAGGATGCTGATCAATACTGCTGCATGTTGAGTGCAGTTGAACAGCTTGTCTACGATGAACCTTGTGACCCCCAGCTGAAACTGACAGGTGAAGGAAATGCCTGTATTGGCGTAATTGTAGTTTTTAAAACAATAAATAAATGTGTCTCATTTTTCCACTTTGACTTGTGCCACCTAGATGATCCATCAGATTTGATGACAGAAATTAATGATTATCACAATAAATACATTGAGAATGACATAATCTGTGATCTGAATAGCACAGTTTTGCATTCGTTTATCAATAAATAACAATAAGGAATAATTACCTTTCAGTGTCAACATAAATTAGTTAAAACAAGGCTTCATGTTTATGATCAACATGGACGGGGCAGGATGAAATCAATAACCTGTGGTGCTTTCATTGTTCCCTAACCCTGCAACGCTCCCCCAGTTTTTTCAACCTGAGCTGCAGCACTGATTAGATTAAAATATGTCAGCTCAGGTTATAGCAGCTGAGCATCCTGACCCTTCAGCCTTATTTTCCCTTCTGTTTCTCTTGCTGACTGATGCTCATACTCAGTCGTAAAAGGGGAGGGTGAAGCTCTCTTTACTGCCCATCCCCCCCTCCTTCATCCTGGCTGCTACATCCAGTGCTGCAGAGTGAGAGCCCATGATGGTGTCGCCCTCCCTTTCCTCCCCTCATTGTCTCCACCAATCCTCTCCCAGCTTCACCTCAGCTCAACGGAGCACAGGTGTTGCCTGCTGCGTCTCTACCTTTACCTACTGGGAAACATGCACAAGTGTTTACATTGTTCAGAGAAAGGTTCATTCGACAAAGAGAGCAGCATGCTCCTGTCTTTAGTTTTATAGATGGAGTTATATAATAGGGAGTCATCAAGGCCTAAGTAATTCAATAATGCAGAACATGCCAGAATATTTGGTGTGTGAGGCTGCGTTTTGTAGTGCTGTAATGTTTTAATGTTGTTGCCTTGAATGCTGCTGTATTAGAAACAAATCTTGTCGTGAGCAAATCAAACACGTCTGTGGTCAAAATAACGCTGATTATCACCTGAAAAATAATCTAACACTAAGTCAAACCTTGACCCTTCATCACCCTCATAACGAAGGGAAAACAAGCCATCAACAGGGTGAGCTGGTAACATTGGTAGACATCAATATGTTAACATAACAATACCTATTTACAAAAGTTCATGGTTGGAATAAATGACCTCAAACTAATTTTTACCACTAATCTAAATATTATCTTATGAATAACTGATTAAGGAAAAGTGTCATCAAGGTATTTTTTAATTTAGTCCCTACAGCCCTGCTTACAACTTTCAGTTACCTTACCAAAACAAGCAATATTCTAAAATATACAAGTTATATAATATTTCTCCCACTCCAATGCAGTGAATTTAGACCTTTTTGGTCAGTAATTATGTGTAAGTCTAGCTCAACCTTTGCTCAATGTAGAGGGCCTGATGCCAAAACCTATTCAGCCTCCATTACCTAAAAACAGAAAGCTAAAGGTCCTGTTACTGAGGAGGTGTCTGATGGGATGGGGTGGGGCATGGATGGGGGGATAGTTGCAACAGAAGGCTTGACAAAAAATAATGATCTCCGAATTGATTCTTTAAAAAAAATGGATCTATATATCTAACAGCAAGGAATGGGGGATTACAAAGACGTGACTACAAAGGTACTGAGTGGCTTTTTGTAGTGAAACGTGAGACCAAATCAATAAACTGGACAACAGCAATCAAATGAAGCAAATCCTGCACCACTGGTACGGCACGTTAGCAAAAAACATAAATTAGGTGCTGCTGAAATCAGCCGGCAACATTGTGGATGACTGGTTTCTCATTCAGAGGTCTGTGTGCCTCTTTTTCCAGGCCTGTCTGACATTATCAAGACCACCAACACTTGCACCCAGCTGACCCGTCTGAGCAGAATGGAGCTGCGCCTCCATGTTCAGGCCTGCATCAGCACCACACTGCACGAGCATCATCCCAAAAAAAAAGATGAGAAGCCAGATACTGAGCAGTCTAATCTGCATCCTCTTAAAGATGCAGGATTACATGGAGTAATCGTCAAAGGGCACGGTGGTGATGAAGGACATTCAGTGATCGTTGTGAACGATAGTTTATGTGCACCTTAATGCGGTATTTGTTACATAGAGGCGTTTTTGGGAACATTTCCGCCTTAAATGAAATCAGTCATCGATGTGAATCGGCACTAACTGCAGCTTGGATCAGCAATGGGGCGCTCTGGAGGACAGGGGTGTTTTACGCAACCTGTTCTGTTCCAGCAGAAGGGTGAGGCGCTGCTGAATCCAGGGAATCCCATAGATGGAGAGTCGTAATCTCCTTACTGGTCGTTACCAACAGAATTAAATTAGATTATTGACTTTAATTAGCTAAAACTGTGAACATATCTGTAGCATCCATTGGATCAAAAACACAGGTTATGTTGCAGCGTTATTGGAGGATATTTATGAATCAACGCAGATGGAGACTCAGCGGGCGTACATTGCCTCCCAGACTACCTGAATAAGCCAACATTTGATTTTGATTTGATTTTAGCTCTCTTCATTGGAAAACAAATATGCATCCGCACCGCAGCAGCCTGCTGTGACAACCCAGCCTCAGCAGGTTATCTACAGCTCCCGCACCACACCACTGTGGTTGACAGTGGGATAAAATGGTACATCACGGCACCACCTTCATCACCATCATCATCGTCGTCCAACTGCACTAGCCCACATCCGCATCCTGCAAAAGCACACGCATACACGACAACCGCTTTTACGCGCGGCACTGCAGCAGCACCGAACCACACCAGACAACGAGCAGGCTAATTAAAAAAATATCTTACTTTCGCCGACCACCGCCTTTAATCCGATAGGTGCCATGATGCTGCTGGGTCTTGTGCTGAGTTTTCCTCCTCTGCTTTCTCCCTCTCTCCCTCCTCTCTGTGGTCACCTCTCCTCAAAGCGGAGGAGCCTCCAGAAGGAAACGTCACTGCGTATCCTTCCGCACCATCCCCCATTGGTGGAGTTGGACGTCTACAACCGCAATATATTTACAAGCAATCTTTTGCCAAGATAAACCATAGCCAAAACAATTACTGAAATAGCCGTATGGATTTAACTGTGTAAGAGAAATACAGCTAATACAAACAATTTTAACGTTTATATCAGTGTTAATTGATTGAAACAACCTGATAACTGAATTTGTTCCCTACTCATGTTTACTTATTCATGCCTAATGCTTTGACTAAAGGGGAGATGTTGCTTTTGACAGCAAAGAAACAAATTCAGATATGAAGGGGGAAAAAAAAAAAAAACATTTACGTGACACTGGAAGTCACGAATATTTCATCACCACAGGGGGGGAATAGAAAATAAAAATTTAATATTTAGTTTGATAATAATAATAATAATAATAATAATAATAATAATAATAATAATAATAATAATAATAATAATAATAATAATAATAATAATTATAATAATAACACTTCAATAAAACATGGGGCAATAAAATCAGAAAATAAAAAAAACAGACAATAAAAAAATTGAAAACAGACTAAAGTTAAAATGTAAATTAAAAAGAGACATGTCAGGAATTATTTCTGTCTTTTTTTGTATTTAACAGTTTTATAGTTTGATGAAATATTTTTGTGTTTTACTGAAATTGCAACAGCACTGGAATATCTGACCTCCCCACCGTGTTTATAGCCAACACTGAATTAGGCAGCGGAGATTATTACTTTGACATTTTGTCTTGTTGTTTGACCAGATTTAGAAATTGAACTCTTTTCTGCATGGCCTGGTCGGGTATTTTATCAAGTCAAAATGTATGATTTGTCCAACAGGCTGAAATCTGCGCTGAACTGCTAAGGCTCATTGAGTCCACTAGGGGGCAGCAGATTTCTACCTGCAGAGATCTGCATATAATGAGCAGTGGGAAACGGTTGAGCTAAACTTCATTCCACTATTAGTCTATTCTGAGTGTCAGTAGTAAGTACAGAGCTGAGAAATGCATCAGATAAGTAAAAAGGTTAAATAAGCCACATCATTTGAGGCTGATCTTTGTGCTATGCAATATGGATAGGCCTATGTCCCAACTTTGAAACTTTGAAAAGTACAATTAAACACTACCCACATATAATGTAAATATTATACTGATCTATTAAGTTCCCAGTTCAGGCCACACCCTTGGCAGAGCCGACTGAACACGTCGGACCAGTGATGACTCCCAGAGGGTGTGTCCTGCGCTCTGAACCAGCCTAATGTTCACCTCTTATTGCTCCTCACAGGCGGGGAGTGTTCGCCCGCAGTCCTCCTCCTCTGGTCTTCAGAGAAAGCGGGAGACGAAGCAGCAGCAGCAGCAGCAGGACCTCTCAGGAGGGCAGTGAAGCGTTTTCCCACCAGCTCTGAACGGATATTCCTCCGTGTGTAACCTGTTAGCAGCCCGGTGTGAATCTGTGAGGCTGATCTGTAACCATGGGGGACGTGGTATCCTCTCACCTGGATGAGAGCAGGCGAGAGATGATTACAGGTAAGGGAGGAGTGCAGCTGGGAGACAGAGGGGGACAGTTTCCCACGAACTTAAGTTACTCTGAAGTTATTTTATTCACATGTCAAACTACTCTTACATTTTTATTGACTGAATCAAATTTATTCAACTTTTATAACCTATTGTTTGAAGTATCCTTTCACAGCTATTACATAACTTGTGTTTTACTCACTGTATTATTGGAGTTTTTCCTCTTTAGCTGATGAGCTTGTGTGTTTATGCAGTCTCAGCTTTGATGACACAACATTTGCTGTCACTTTCAGTTAAATAAGAAAAACTTTTGCTTGAAACTCTTCTCCAAACTATCTTAAACTCTGGCTGTCACACTGACCTACAGAGGAAGATACGCTGTATCCTTTCTGTGTGAATTGTCAAAAAAGGATGATATAATTAAAGATTACTGCTTAATCAGCAGTTTTATCATTTCTTATCAGAAAATCCCTCTGAACAACTCTCTCTCATCCCTTGTATCATCTGAGGACAAAGCTTGTCATTCATATCAGTGCATTGTTACTCTGCTCTTCTTGAAGAGTTGCCCTTCAGTCTTAATCTCAGTTGCAGGCCTATTTCACAGAGATAATAAGTAGGTTTCCCAAAGGGGAGCATGCTTGTGTAAGTTTGGGACTGACTGCTATTTAAGTCTCAAATGGCTGCACTGTGCAGGTCTGTGTGGTTATTTGTAAAGCACAAAGGAAACAGTGCAAGGGCCAAAACATGCCAAAGAATCTAGAAGCTTCTCTGAACATATATAAGACAGTCATCGAGGCAGAGAGGGAAAGAGAAGTTGTTTGTTTTTATTTAGGAGTTGGCCCTAAGATTCCCCAGACTTGTGCTTGGCAGAAAACGTTTGAGAGGCATTCAGACTCAGCTGTGTGCGTATGCTGGCATGCATTCTTATAAGAGTAAAACCACAAGAAACCAAAGATTGTTGTTGAGATCAAGGCCCTGAGTCTGTTTGTTGTTGCTGCTTTGACTTTTACAAACCAGAGGAAATAAATGCTCTCACGAAGAGACTGAAATAGTAAAAACGACACTGGTTGGAGACATCACTTTAGGTCAAGCCATTGATCAGTTATTTAGCAAGTAATCCACAGGAAAACTAAATGTTGAACACTTTCTGCTCTTAAGTGAAGTAGAATAGGTCTACACATGAACAGATGAGTCAGTTATGGAGGGAGATAGAGGGTGTGAAGCAGGTAGAAACATGTCACAAGATTAATAGCTTAGACTCCTGTGTGGCTGTCACACGCCCTTTCCCTGAGTCTTCTCTGACCGTTATCCTCTAACTGTCTTTAGCTCTGATCTCTGCATGTGTTTGTGGGTAATTTTTTGTGTATGACATTGTAAAGGAGAGATAGTCAGCTAGTGAGGACTGTCATAGTTCCAGCATAGTTGCAACCATAGCACATTCTCTGAAAATGAAAGCCTGACTCTTGAGCCTTCACAAAACAGTTGCAGCGTACAGAGAAGCAGAGAGTGAATCATGCATTTATACAGGTAGTGATGAATGGGAAGAGAATTTCAGTTCAACTCTGTTTAAAACTCTTTTGCTGCCTTGATAAAAAGTGATTCACAAGCACAAGCAGTGCACTTACAGATTACTCCACCCCACCCTAACATGCCTATCCTGAGTGTACCTCAAGTTCTCAGCCTTTGGGTCCCTGAAAGTTATGAATGGACAATTACAAACCCCATGAATTGAGCCGAGAGTGACCTGGTTAGTGAACCCCTTGAGCTGAGAAGTGTATAGTCATGCAGTTAGATCTGTGACTACTTGTTTAATAAGGTACAGAGACCAGAAGACCTGCAAACTGGAGCCAAAGTGTATTGAGTGTTGACTTGGACCAATTGGCTGATTGTGTGGTATAATGCCTTAAGTTGGGGACATGGAATCTGAATTGGCTGTGGCAGATTTGACTTTACCAAGCTCTGAACTTTTAAGGTATCTGATGGCTCTTACAGTTGGAGATAAAAGCTCTGACATCTCTTAAAGCAGCAGAGAGATACAAGAGGCTCTGGCTTTGGCTGTTACCAGTGAAAAAACAGAGGTGTCAGGGGAAACACTTTTAGTTTGTCCAAAAGAAGTTCTTGCAAACTGTGAGAACACCAAAGAAGAGAAAGTAGGGATTGGCTTGAGTTTAGGAAAGATAAACCTCAGGTCCCGCTCTCTGCATTAAGTTAAACTTGAGGTTGAGATAAAGGTCAGCTCACTATAACATAAAATATCTTTTGGAAAATATTGGATTATGTCTTTTGGGTTTGGAGGACGTTTCTGCTTTGAGTAGAGTAGCTCATGTATATCAGGAAAAGTGGGATAGAAAGGCACATTGGCACAGCATCAAAGTCAGTGGTAATGTGGGCGTGATACCAGGCCATGATGGTGAAGAAGGAGCGTAGTCCAAAGGCAAAAACTTTCCATTAACAAGACAGTCTCTGCTCTATTCCTTATAAGTGATCATAAGCTTTTAGTTTTATAGAGGATGAAATTTAGGGCTCAAGTTAACTGTATTTCTTCAATAAGAGTAGATGTAGTAGGAGCACAGAAATACTGAGGGAGCTGCAGGTGCTAGTCCTCACATTGGAAGGATCCAGTTGAGATGATTCAGCCAAAGGAGCTGGATGCCTGGAACCAAAATGTGGAAAAGGAAGTCTGGTTTTCTCTTGTTCGCCCTGCTACCAAAGAGGTTTGCCCAATAAAAACAGAAGAAAATGGAAAATAATGTAAAGATGTCAGGTCTCTTTTTGCTGGTTTGCAAAGTTAATGACACAGTGGATTGGGTTACACTAAAAAAATGTTTCCCAAGCATTGACAGTCACCAGAGCACTTTGTAAGTGCTAATGGTAAGGTGTGGCAGGGTCTGTTCATCAGTCTGTGGGTTTATACTCCATGTTCCTCCAAGAGAAACACAAGATTTGTCAAGAGCTGTTTGTGACTTCTAAACAAATAACTATATACAAAAACAAGAAAGGATGGGCTGTCCTTTCCCCAGTTGTCAAACTAAATCACATCTGGTGGTCTTGCATCAATACTTCCCCAAAGGATTGTGTTTGATTACATAAACATTGTATGGGCATGATTTAAATTTCTTTGAGTCAGGTAAGAAAGCACTTTTTCACTGTGCAACGTTCTTTCAGTGACATGACATATCAAGGAAGTCACAGGGTAGGATTATATGATATAAAACTTTTGGCCTGTCTTTGATTTATAGTGTGGTCTTCACCTCCAAAATTATATTTTCCAAGTGTCCGAAAGACGATACTGTACATGTGTATTGTTGCAGCCTGCTGGTTTTGGCACCAAAGGACAAGCTGTGGATAGTTATGACTGTTTGAACGTTTAAATTTATGCCAAACTCAACTTTGGGAAATAAAAAGAGAATTTCTTCTTGCACATTTTGTTTTACAGAACAAATAAATAGACAGTTACAGAGTGAATTTAGAGAGGGGTTTTTTGTACATTTTTGTACACATGGGCAAAATATGCTTTTTTGCACTGTTGCAATAGACAAAATGGTAATTACATAGCACTCTGTGACCTTAAAAAGTTGGATTACTGTGACTTCAAACATATACTAAAGATTTATTTAAAAGGTATTAAGGTGATAACATTATGTGTTGGGCTGATGTGAGTAAGTCAGGTTAGAGTGATGCTTGGTCTAAGAATTTTTTTTTTTTTTGGCAGTAGTGGTCCAGGTGCAAAATCTGAGTATTGGTCTTGCGACAAACAATTATAACAGAACACAAACTTCTAACACTCAAGATAGACAAACAGGCCTAGTCAAAACTTCACTGATTTGTCCCTCAGTAATCTCAGTTCCCATACATTCTGAGGAAACTAAATTACTAATGTGGTTGGAGACTAAGAGTTAGCTATAATAACCTGGCAGTGGATCCAGGGACAGACCTAGTTTTAGCTGTCTCACTATCTTCCTTCATATTTCCTGTGGCCTGTCCACCCATCTCCCACTGATACGACTCAGTGTTTTTAATAAGTTAAAGTGCCCCTGTCCTGTCTCCTCCACATTCCCTCCCTACTTTTTTCTGTCCTGTCAGCTCTTTCCTTCCTGCACTCCCTCTGCAGGCCGGCTCCCTCCTTCCTGAGTTGTCCCTTTCACAAACAGATCATAGTCAACACTGTCTGCTACTGATGACATACTCTTTTTTTTTCCATTACTAGAACTTGGGAAAGCTTGAGCCCTTTACCAGCAGGTTATGGAGTGGTTTTGGAAGAAGCTGCTTGTCTACAGTGATGTCAAAAAAATGCTGAGTCAGCTTTAGAAATACCTAAGATACAGAGAGTGATTGTTAGCTTTGGATTGAGGAGACTGTATTTCAAGTCTAAATTAATTAAAGGATAGGTATTGTGCTTTTTTAATGATTTATACTGTCCCTCTGCCACTCCCGTAGCAGATTTCATGATTTGCAGGATAAAAAAAAAATCCCTGATTTTCTCACACTATTGTTTTAAAGAACATTTGTTCAGCCTCTATCTGAAATGCTTTGTTTTAGCTGCTGTCTCTTTAAGGCTTCCTGCTCCACAAACATCCTTTTCTGTGATTGGCCAGTTCTTTGGAAGCTCATCGTTGGTAGAGCTTTAAGAAGTTTTCCTAGATTTTAAAATGCATGAAATTCAGGAAACATAAAACCCTCTTTTTTAAAGTGTTGTATGAATGTTCCATATGCTATTTCGTTATTGTGAGAAAACATTTATCACAACTTACAACAAAGTTGTAGAAATACTGATTTGTACGAGGGTCTACAGCAACCAAACAGTGAGTCAGACTAACATTTACTTAAAGTGACAGTGACAGTAGTTGACTAGCTTTAACCCATAATGATGGACCAGGCTGCAGCGTAATTCAGACATGAGACTGGTCTGATAAAACATGTTAAACATTTTCTCGTCAAGAGTTGAACAAGAATGACCTTGTCTTCCTTTATGGCCTTTTTTAAATTTATCACCTGATAATTTGCATGAAGACCTGATAGAATGAGGCTGTTTCAGAGTTTGTGATAACTTTTACTCCACATCTGCATCAAGAGAATATTTAACTTCCAACAGGTTTTGAAATTATCCTTAGATGTGAGTGTCAGTTGTTTGTGTCGAGTATTTACTTGATTCAGGCTTTTATTTTGTGTTTACTGCAGTGTTCACACTACGCACTACACAAGTTGGTCTATGTCACTCAGCTATTTATTTTCTATAATTGCAGTGAAGGTATGGCTATAATCATGTTGTGGTAAAGATCTTAACTTTTCGTGTCTGGTTTGTTCCTTTGCAGCTCGGACCAGAGATGTGATGAAGGAGTTCAGTGATCTCTACGAAAAGCAATATGCAGTGGCTCTATTCAACACTGTGCGTTATGAGATAGAGGGTGGAGGAGGAACACAGTCACAGCTGCTGCACAGAAAGGCAAGTGCACTGCATTGGAAATAATGGACAGGAAAACATACTCATGTGGCTTTTTACTGTAACTGCTCAGCATCCCCTGTGAAATCTTTAATGTTGTTTGAAATTGTAGATACTAAATTGATTCCCTGAAAGGTTAGGCAAGTGAACCCCAAAGACGAAGATAGGATGTGGTAATTCTTAATAAAAACACACCACTTTGCACTACCAGCAAAGCATGGTAGACTTTGCAGACTGCAGTAAACACATGGGTGATGATTAATCCACACCAAACAGTGACAAGAAAATAGGAAGTCATACATCACCCTGAGGTACTTCCACCCACACTAAGCCACATGCACATTCAAATTGAGTAGATGCATGTTGCTTTAAATTATTTCCTTAGTAAGCTTGAGTGGTAGCTTTTGCAATTTGCAATTTGTTAATTTTTGGTGACAATAACACAGATATTGGAGCTTGATAGCAACAGAAGCATCCTGGTCACATAGCTCATCTGACAGTGTGTATGATAATAAAGGGAGCTTAAATGTTTTTAATTACTTCATAAGGGCTCTGCTGGAGGAGTTTGGAAACCCCTTGGTTAACAACTGGGTTGCATGAAAAAAAAAGTTTCTAATTATCCATGCACAGCATCACTAAATCATCACACAATCAAAGTATAAAAATAAAACCAATGGCTTTAATATTTGGAATCCACTCCTCTACTTTGGTCAGTGAGTGTACTAACAGTCTCGATTTTGCTCACATTTTCAATTAGTGAAGTGAAAGTGGGGCACATTTCACACATGAAGAGAGATTCTGTTTGGAATTCATGACCAGAGTTCATCTGCTCTCTTCTCTGTGTGGATAACAGCTGCTCATGTGTGCCAGGGTTAGAAAGGGATAGGATACAGGAAGGGGAATGCAGAAATTTACATTTATTAACCAACATTTAGCTCAAAGTATAGATGTCCCAAGTTGTTTTTATCTTTGCTGCAGAATTAATCTGATTTTTTTTAATGTTGAAAAATTTTGGAATAAGTATATACATAAATCATTTTATACAATTGATTCTGGTAATAACTTGTACTCCACTGTGCTCTTACAGAGCATATATTCCCTTGTCCCCCATAAATACAGAAAAATCTCCTCTCTGAGCCATCTCAGTCACATTATTGTCTGATTCGAGAGAGTAAATGTAGAAGCAAAGCGGGTGGTGTGTTTACACTGTCTCCACAAAGCTGCAGGTCTCTTGCATAAACAAAATGATGGAGAGCCAGATTTAATAAAAGAGCTTGTTTCAGAATTTATGCTTTGTGTCACAGCACTGAACGATGGATACACAAAACATGTCAATACCTTTTTTATGACTGTCTCTGAATTTCCAGGATCCCCTGGCAGGCCGCTCCATCTTCTCAGGGAATCTGTTTCAGCATCTGGAAGAAAACCGGAAGTTCAGGAATCGCTTTGTATCCGTGCCAAACAGTTACGACATCAGCCTCTATGAAAACAAAGCGGTGAGTGCACATTTGTTTTAGTGGTCTGAATTTTGACAGGTGCGTTAAACAATGTGACAAGTTTACCATCTTTCTGATAGGCACATGATCGGGGTCTTCACGCAAAAACAACCATTAACTGCGCTGGGTACAAAGCTCTGGCCTCGATGGAAGAATACATGGAGCTTATTAACAGCAGCCTGCCAGGTGGGTTTTTGAGCTTGAATGATTGATTGCATGGGCTGTTGGCCACCACATTAGCTGCAGTTGTATAATAATCTTATTCAGTTATATACCCAATCAGTTTACTGCCAAAGTTTTACTTAAGTGTATTATATCCAATTGGAGATGGACCTATTGTTAATACAATTTAAGATTTAGACTTAATAAAAAAGACTTAACAAAAAAGTAACACTTGATTATTGCTTCCTGTTAATAAATTGTGTTTTATAAATAATTACCCATAATCCTGCACAAAATTTGTAGAACAAATGTTTAAAAAAAGGCATATCTGAACTAACATATTACTCTTTATGTAACTTCTGCATTTTTACTTTACTCATAAAAGAAGTCTTGCAGCTTTAAAGAGAGTGATGTTACAACTATTTATGTATTGTTTAACTCTTCTTACTCTTTCGCCCAATGGTCTACTTCTCTGTAATGTTTAACAACTGTTGACTGTCTGTTGTAAAACAACACTATGAGAGGACCTAATAGTCTGCAAAGAGTGTTTTTAAGTAAAACTTTTTTAACTACTTCAAGATTGCTGACTTAGTCCTGCCATTTTTAATTCCTCCTCTGTCATGTGACTTGTTGAAGGTATTAAGGCAAAAGTAGGAAACCATCCATTCGTCAAGTGTGCCACCGAGTACCCCCTCATCCTCTGGCATCCATACGCCCGCCACTACTACTTCTGTGTGATGACCGAGAAGGAGCAGAAAAAGTGGCATGCTGTGCTGCAGGACTGTGTCCGTCACAGTAACAACGGTAACAACACACAAACATGAACAATGTCTTAATATTAGGAACAGATCAGTTTATAGCCCAGTGAAGTCACTGCCAGTGTTAGGTTGATGTCATTTAGAGTGGGAACTGAATACTTAGAAGAGAGTTTAAAGGTGAGAGTCAATAAATTAAGCTGTCTACACCTCAGCTCAAGAGGAACACTTGATGAGCAGCAGTGTGTTTCTCTCTGAGCTCCACCCTGGAGAATATGTGTCTCTCTGCTTGTCTATCATTGTCTATCATTGTTGGAGGTTCAGCTGAGGGTGTGTGAATGTGTGACTGAGTGTGTCACAGTGAGAAGTTTCTAAATGCCATATGAGTGAGCTGGTTGATCTACGAATGTGAGATGTTGCAGGAATGATGTCTTTTGTTTTTTTTAATGCTCTTGGTAACAGTGTATGACTTATTGCTGTCATCAGATCAGAGCAGCAAATGTTGCAAACCTTACAACCCATAAACTGTGTCAGTCAAAAAGTGGGTGGGGCAAGAACTTACTCACCCGTAGATCAACACTGAATAAAATTTTACATCAGAAGTCAAATGAGTGCCACCCAAAGACTGTATGATAAATGGATGGAGTCTCCATGACGTCAGCTGTCTTGAAGCAGAGTTTTGAAGCAAATTGTTGGCAGGGGCCACATTGGAAAAGGGGCAGGCTTTGAGCCTCCAGACTTACAGCTATTGGGCTCCCACCTGTCAATCAGCTGAGTTCTGCCTCTAATTGAGTGAACCGGTCGTCTTAATATCTTGTAAAATGTGGCATTAACACAACAAAAAATCGACCTCCATATAGTGTGCAGTCACAGAAATGATCTTTTCAAGTGGGAGACGTTTTTCTATCAGGTTTTAAACATGTTTTTATGCCTGTATGTGGTTTTTCTGTACTCCTGGAGCCAGCTTCTAGTGGACACTCAAGGAACTGCAGATTCTAACACTTCTGCATCACCTCATATTTTTAGGACCAAGGTTACTGCTTGGTTATGGCACATCTAGTGGTTTTTCAGCAGCTGATATTGTGAATTGCACTTCTTTGACCAATGTTCAAGATATACGGCCATTATAATAACAGATATAGAAATAACTGAACATTTTAACATAACTGCAAACATTAAAAGTATTTGGCTCTGTAAATATTGGCACAAGAGACCTCTAGATTTCCTACAAGCCATCTCTAGTTATTAAAAAAAAAACTGAAGACAAGTATTTAGTTTAAAACATATAGTACTCTATAATTACATGCATGTAATAGTGGGCTAGACAAAGTTATCTCTTTTAGGAAGGTGTTTCAGGTGGATTTTTAATTGATTGATTGACAAGCAAGAATTTAGACAAAAGGAAAAACCTAGTAAGTGAGACAAAAGTGCTATAAATTATTTGGCCATTAAGGACAAGTTTTTTCTCTTCAGATAATGTAAAATCTAGCCAACTTACCACAATTAATTGCTGCAATGATATACTTCAACCTTCAACAAAATTCAGTAATCAGTGCTGAAAATTCACTAAGAGCTGAGTCCTAGACCTTTCGACTCATTCTACCCCTGAGGACAAAGAGG
Organism: Halichoeres trimaculatus; assembly: GCF_033239565.1. NCBI lineage: Eukaryota > Metazoa > Chordata > Actinopteri > Labriformes > Labridae > Halichoeres > Halichoeres trimaculatus. The sequence continues at coordinate 11,503,092 of NW_027437194.1, read as the reverse complement.
AGAAGAGTCAGCTTAAGTGCTTAAGTGTTCCCTGAACAGATGAGTTTTCAGACATCTCTTAAAGTAGAAAGGGACTCTGCAGATCTTATTGACTTAGGTAATTCATTCCACCATTTGGGCACAACAGAAAAGAAGAGTCTGGCTAGAGATTTAGAGCCATGCTGGGCTGGGGGCACCAGGCGTCTTTCACAAGCAGAGCATAGTAGGCGAGAAGGAGTGTAGACCTGGATGAGGGATCCAGGTAGGCAGGAGCCGTTGATTCATGGAGTAGATAAAGTTTTGAACAAGACAGGGTCTGAAATACTCTCTAGTCACCTCCCTACTGATCCAGGGAAGGACATAAATATGGTGTTTATCACTATCTGAACGTAACACATGTCATGCAGCAAACGTACGTAGTTAGGGAAGCAATTAAGTTATACTCAAACATAATTAGTTGCTGACAAAGTTGACGTTTCATTACTGTACTGATACCCAACACACCTGCAGGATATCGTTTGTTCAGAAATATCTGAACAGTTGTTTTCTTTTTCTCCAGACTGAGCTCATTTCATTGTAACCTGATTTCTGAATCAAAAGCTAAACAGGAAAGTGTTAATCGTTGCTTTGTTGTCGCTATTTTCCCTGCCTCTATTTGTTCTACCTTTGGACACACAAATATACCGCCAATCGTTTTTCAGTTTGGTCTAACATTACAGGATGTTTGTTTTATTTGGGTGGGGAACTGCTCTTGATCTCTTGATTCAGTTTCTTCTTGTGCTGGCATGAATCATGTGTCATTGTGCTGAGAGACAGAAGGCTGAGACATGCAGGAGGATGTGCAAACATCATGTCATGCATATTTTTAGTGTTGTCTTATCATTTCTCTCTGCTTGGCTAAACTGCATTTGTACCCATTGCTGATTTTACTCTGTTGTTTGATTGACAGTCTTCCTGGAGTTTTGCAGTAAGTCAGGAGACTGTGTGCTGTCCTTGTTTCAGAGAAATTCAAACCACATGTCTGTGGTTTGCAGTGCACGCGTGTGATCTAGCACTCAGTTTGCTTTATTTAAACTTCAGACAGAGAATGAATGAGAGGGAACATGAAGGAAGTCAAGATTAAAAAATACAAAACTGGAGAGACTCAGGGATAAAGAAAGGTCTGCTGCGGTAACGTGATAGGGCTTGTTTCGATCCTCACTGTTACAGAGGCAATTGTTTCTTGTTTAGATTGCCTACAAAAACTTCATAGTTAGGAGTGAAAATAATAAGACTTCCAATTTTTTAGCTCCCTTTCAGGAACATATTTGGATCTAGGAAACATGCTAGAGTTTTTTTACTTTTTTCTTTATTGGCTGAAGCAGAGACTTCACCCTTACGTCATGAGACACAAATATGCCATCTTCACAATTTCAGTGAATGAGACTAAGTTGACACACAAATATGTTGTTTCAGCTGTGTGCGTACACTATTCCTACTCCTCCCCACAAACGAAAGCTGACGTATGGTTAAATTATTTCTGCTTTTAGTGTAAATGGGTGGATCATCATGCACAATGTGCCATTGTACCTGTCAAGTCATCTGCTTTAGTTTGTGCAAAGGGAACAAAAACATTAACATCAACTTCAGCAAACATGCACAAAACTTTTGGCAGCTTTTTTGTTTTACTGTAATAGAAAGCAAAACCAACCTTGCTCTTCACATCCTGCTGTTTATTAAATGAAACAACAGACTGGCTCTAAGTGCAGCTCCAGACTGGCAAAGTCGCTCAACCTGATCCCGCTTCATTTTGCCAGCTATAATGCCAACCAGCTCTGTTGCATGGAATGAAATTGTTCTGCTTTACTACACTTTGACAGCACCTTCAGCTGTCATCCACTACATGCTCAAAAGCTAAAGCTAATAAACAGGGCTTTTGTTTCCGAAGCTTTGGGAAGTTTTGGTCAATAGGAGCCAATCTGCAGAAGGTAGAAAGTCAAACAAACCTTCTCTGTGCGTGGTTTGGGATTGTAAAACAAAGTCAGTCTCTGAAGCTTCCAATCACTACCTGTTCAGGCACGCTCAGTGAGCACCAGAGTCTCCGTCGTACATTCCAGCTCTGAGGCTGAGCTCCAGGAGTATGTCGTAAGGAACAGTGTGTGTTTGGATTTTACTGTCACCATGGCTGGTGTTGGTGTTGACTGGCATTCATGTGTTTTAGGCCTGTGCTCACACGCCCAGTCTCACCTCTGGGATGTTGATGTTTGAGGAAAACCAGAACCAGTAAAGCTTTTCCTGGGGGTGATAAATGGTCCAGCAGCCTGACCCCTCCCCTCTGTGCAGATTCTTTACTCACTGGACTCATGCACATACACACATAATGACACTTGTTGCACACACCACCTGCTCTGATGGGGCAATTTTTGTAATAAGGAGGTGAAATAAAGTGTTTGTGACTCTGATCTAAAACACTGAATGTCTCCTTTATTTTCTAGTAGCCAGCTAGAAGGGAGTTGGACTGTACTTTTATTGCACTTCCTTCTGTCTCTCAAACACTCAGTGCTTTTAAGATAAATACTTTATTTCCCATGAGCACCATCACTCACTGTTTTAAGGATGTGACTCTTGCCAAGATGTGCATTTGTCTTGGAAGCAAATGAGTAGAGATTGGACCTTATATTAACACTGAACACATTTTGGTGCTGATAATCTCATTTTAAGTGAGACTTCATCAATATAATTTAGAAACTTCTTACAGGGTTTTTGAGGGGACTTTCTGTGTTTGCTCTAGTCCTAGATCAGTACATTAATCAGTTATTATTAGTCAGCCTTTTATTTGTAAAGAGCCATTTTTCTCAAAAATACTTCAAAATCATTCACAAGAATTGCTTTAATGCTTTTTCTGTATGTAACCCTTTTGTGTTTTGTATGGAGTGCTTTGTAGAAAGTATTTTAAAAGTCAAAATATGAGTGAATTTGGCAGGCGTGATCTTGGGGACTGTGTCAGTCATGGTGCAGGAAATATGGCTGTCAGCTCAGCAACACATGCAAAGCAGTTCTTGATCTGTACACTGCCACCGTTCAGCTGGCTTTGATAACTCTAAACCACAGGTTAAATTTTCACACAGACACACTGAAGATAAATTTGAATGCCTTAAAGTGCTTTTTGTTCCACACATGATAACTCCCCAGTTAAATCGTTAACTGCTGCTTTACATCGTCTTAACATGATGATTTGCAAAACATGCCGTTAATCAGCTAGCGACTTCATCCTAATGTTCCCTACAACGACGACATGTCAGCCTGAGCATCAGTGACACAAAACCATAAAAGTCTAAATATCTCATGCAGTTTGGAAACTGCAAACCTGAAAGTTTGATGAAATATAACTGTAGTGTTTACCTGTGTTTACAAAGATGTAATAAGTAGGTTGGACAGAATGATAAAATTAAAGTCTGACTGCTTTGGATTGCTCTGTTGTTAAGCTCTGTGGACGACAGTAGAGTCATCACTCAAATACATATAATTAACCTGCTGGGTTGAACATTATGACCCAGGAAGGACCACAGGGAGTTTTTCCTCAAAGCTGCAGACCTTCAGACAGTCTCTCGTCATATTAAAGAATTGCAACTAACCCTCAGGTACATAACGACCTCAACAAGCATGGGATAATGTTTTGAATTAATTTTTTGAGTAATATTTTTTAGGATTTAACAGGAAATTGGTTACATTTATTGATTAGTTTCTGCCCCTATGATGGATTTGGTTTGTGTCATCTGACCAGCATGCAGGAGTCTGCATCAGCTGAGATGCTGATGCTGCATCACATTAGTAGTCCGAGACTGAACTGCTGCTAGGCCACCAGAGAGCCATCAATCACAGCTAGCTCTGCGCCCCCCAAGACAATAAAACCAGCCGACAGCTCCCAGCTCCGATCAGACCACTGCTGCTCTGCAGGATCATATGAAGGACAAGACATGTTTTAAGACTGTATGAAGTACAATTGTCAGTAGTAGTAGTCATCTTCAGCTTGATTTAACATATTTAGATGTTTATGTATTCTTTGGCATTACAACCAGACAGACCAACACACAGATACACTAACCCTAACCCTGCCTGCCTGCAACTGTTGGCAGGGATCAGCTAAAATTGCCTGCTAGGACTTTCCGTTAATGTGTTTGTGATGTCTGCAGCTGATGCTGGGTTTGGCTGCTTCCATAGGGCTGCACCATATGGAGGGCTATTACTCATGTGTGACGATGAGAGCTGCAGCAGTGCAAGGATTTTGAGAAAATAAAAACCTGCTTTCAGGGCAGGTGGCCTGAAACCGAAATCTACTCTGAAAAAATCTGAGGTCCAAACGCTGAGTGGTTTTTAAATGTCAAATATATTAAACTGAGGGAAGCATACACACATATTTTTGGATGTGAGTGCCTGGGAACTCTTCCATGACTGCTGCTAAAATCCCACCAACCAGAGCGTGGTGAGCAAGGCAGGGAGGGAAATGCCTCAAAGAAAGGGACCGTGGTAAGTGCTGCCACATGTGCTATTTATACACACACACAGACACACACACAGTCCAGAGGAACAGTAATCTGCTCCTTGATCTGCCTTGGTTCATACACATGGAGAATGTGTCATGGTTTACAGGCCTGACAGTGAGCCATAAATTATTTTCCTTTCCTCTAACGAGCAGTATTCCAAGAATTTAGGGAAAAAATCAATGTTAGGCTGTTTACCTAGACCTGTGTAGACCTAAAGGAGTCAAAATATTGTATTTTCAGAAATAATTGACCCGTTTCCAAACTTGAGGAGCTGCACAGTTTGAAAATATCTGCCCTAAGCCAAATGGGGATAAGGCTTTCACACCCACACTCATGTAACTGCCGTGTAACTGTAAAAGTTTTTCCTTAAAGTAGCTTGAAAACTTCAGTAAGTGCAATAAGTGAGCTGTCTGAAAAGCACTCTGCTTAGCATGTGTGGTGTTGAAGGTGTTTAATTAGTGACAAATGGCGTTTTTTAAGCTTATTGAAAAGGAAATGTTGCAAATATCAAGAAATGCAGTGTGAAAGTATCACAGATAGGATTTTGAGGAAGGCTGACAGGCTAACTTACTGCTTGGTCAACTGGAAATCAAAAGACTGCTGTAGTGGTTGTTGTTGGGTTTGTTGTTGTTGTCGGTGGTGGTGGTGGTGGTGTTGTCGTTGTCATCGCGATGCACAATCTAAGCTCTGAATTCTGAACTCACTGGCCACAGCAAACTAAACAATGAGCCAGCACTTCTCTATAACTCCCTCTTCAGGGTTTTTATTTTATATATACATTAGACTTCAGAGTGATGACTGGTTACTGTTCAGAAACTGACATGTCTGTCTGTGCTGTTCTTTTTTATCTATATATTTATTTATTGTTGTTTTATTTTTGTTGCTGTTGTTGTTTTAAGCAGTGAATGGTGAGCTTTATTCCCCAAGTGTAAAAAAAAACAGTGTGACAAATAACAAGGTAGCTCCTTTCATGGGGTAAGCAAAAATCAAAGAAAAGGAACTAAAAAATAAAATATGTATATAAAGACGAAGGAGGAGAGACTGCCCAAACATAGAGAAAAGGGGAAATCACATTCAAACAAGAGATTAAGTTTTGTTCTAGCAATTACACCCATAAACAAAAAAAACATTTGTTTTTTTGTCAAACTCCCCATTTTTCTTAAGATAGATTTAATTTAAAAAATTGATTTCATTTTGTTTAGTTTGTAAGGATGACAGAACTCATTGAGAATGAAATTTATAAGAATTTAGCAAGATCTTGTCACAATAGTCAATCGCTGACTTTTTAGAAAGAAAACAATAGTACTTTATTAAGTGTGCTCTGTGCTGTTCATTTCTAATTCTAACACTTATCAACAGCAATTAGATAGAAAATCGTTATCCTACTTCTAAGTTTGTATTCTTTTTGCAAATTATGTAAACTGAGTATTTGCTCAGAAAAGGTTTTAATGTACTTGCAAAACTGAAGCCCTTACCAGTCCATGTTCGTGTTCTTAGTGTGGCAGATAATTTTGGGTGAGAAAAATCCAGAAGGAATCCTGCATTATACAGAGTCTGAGAGTCTAATGTGGCTGGACATCCTGGTATTTTGGGGATTTATTTGACATAAATGTATGCAGACTCCTTTCTGGTGTATTAAACAATACAAATGTATCCGTACTAGAATGCAGCCTTAGGAAGCTTGGAGCAGAAACAACTTCCTGTCTGGCTCTGCCCACCCCCTCCTTCACTCTTTGGTCACTTCCTGTCTTTGTCTGCCTCTTCAGAGTCACAGACCAAACAACTTCATTCAGACAGTCAGGAAGTAAAGCCACACACACATGCACATGGCTGCTTGTGCATGACAGACTCCACAAGCACGCTGTGGGTAAACCAACCCTCATCAATCAAAAGCTGTGCTGCATATTTTCTCTCTGATGTGTTGGCATTACGAGAGGAATCAGTCTGAGTAGTCAGTAAGAGTTGACAGTGCAGTGTCCAGATTTCATCCTTTTGTTTTAGTTAAAACTTTATAAGACCAGCACGAAGAGACAAATGAGTTAAAAGCTTGAGACACATTTTAGCTCCCTTTCAAAATGTTATGGTTTTATCTGTGAATGGATGCAGCTTAACATTCATATTTGTATTGTAACTTGTATTAAAAAAGTGAAATGTAGTTTTCCTTACTGAATAAAGATGGAAATGGTATTTCTTGCAGCATAAACTAAATCTACACATATTTAGTTGACATAATAAGTTAACTATTTGTGATGGCATATTGATGTCAAATGCAAATAAAGTCACAGATTAATTGCAGAGTATCTTTTGATAAACATTTTCCCATACTAGGACAGTTTTAAATCAGTGTAATAATCACTGGTCTACAGAACAACCATATTTAACATTTCAGCAGTCAGAATCACAAAAAGAAAGTACCTCAAAGTTGCTTTAAGTGCATCTAAATATATGTTCTTCTCCACAGCAAAAAAAATCTCTCCAGGAAAAATATGACAAGTGCATTAACATGTTCAGGTATGAGGAAGAGCCATGATTAACGTTTGCTTTATATCAAGATACTTTCTAACATATGATGCAAACTGATACATTCCTGTGGGCTGGTTTGAAAAAAAGAAAGAATTAACTAGGCCTCTATTTAGACATTTGTGCGTCAGAAAGACTGATTCCTCAGTGTGATTCATATTTATTTAAAGTACAAACAGTTCACAAGGACAGAGGGCTTATTATATGTCTGATTCCACACACCTGTTTTATACTCCTTTGTGTAAAGTGCAGCTCACTGCTGTGGCCTTGAAAGAAAAACAGTTCTAATCTGATGTATTTTCATTACTTTTACAATACAATGTGATAAGAAAACAACTTCCTAAAAGCACAGGCAAAGTGCTGAGTATTTTGTGAGTAGCTGCTATTGTCTGACAGCTGAGAGGGACAGTAACCATAGCACCCATACAAAGCTGTGTCCTCCAGCAAACCATCATCTTCCTGTTTTTGGGGATGACACAGCTGCGTGTGGCAGGGGCCTGGGTCTGGGTGTGTTGTCGTACACTCCAGGAACTGTTTCTAAAATTATCCTTAGACAGTTTCATAAATGCTATGGAAACTGTTGTTATTGTGGGACTCTGGAAAAGCCAGTGGAAAGTTCACATTTGTATTCATCTCTTGCCCAAAAATATTTATCAGGGCACAGCAGAGTATCATGGGACCTCTACAAAAACCTGGTTAGAAATGTAGTCTGGGCAAATTTCCAGTCATTTGATCCACTCAGTCCCCATATTGTCACTGTTTATGTGTTGTTACATGCTTTTTTTTCCTGCCTCCAACAGGTCTGCCAGAGGAGTGCACTGTTCAGACGCCAGCCTTCACAGATGCTGTGAGACTGTACAGACAAGCCAAGGGACACTATGGAACCTGGGATATGATGTGTGGAGAGCCCCCACAGGTCAGAGTCTCAGATTAATCATTTCACAGCTTTGTCCCGCTTCAGAGGCTGCAACCTCTAAAATCCTCAATTCTAGATCAAAACGATCCTGAAAGAAAGGCCTTTGCCCCTTTCAGTAAAAGTCAGACACATTGAATCAAAATTGCCTTTAAGCCTGCTCAAAAACACCTGGAAACTTGAATGCTACACCAATAAAATGTGTGACCAATAACATCCCCAAGAGTTAAAGCCACTCTGGTTGTTCAGCTCTCTTAGGACGAGGCCTCTCTAGGGAACCTTCTAGGTTTACATGCCACGGACTGAAGGTTTAGAAACAGCTCTTTTTCCTCTAAGGAGTGTTTTGACTGATGATTTTCCTCTCTGAAATTTCACATTTTTTGACGGTGACACTTAAGGAGCTTTCCAAGAACAATCTCTAAGCAGTGCCTGTCAAAAGTTCAGGATCAGGCCATACTTAAGGGGTTGCTGATGGATAACATGCTGCTCTCCAAACCAATTAAGCCCAGGAAAACACTCGGCCTACATCATGAACACACCCTTTTCTCACACTAAAGTACAAGAATGCACCTACACAAGACCTACAAAGAGTCTGTGGGAAACAAGACCCACCCCTCAACATACCAGCTCTCACAGGGACACGCACACAAACATTCTCTGTTAATAGGGGTCTTCTCAATGAATGAGACCCTTTCAGGCTCTGCTTCATAGAGGCTCTGTGTGTTTGCAGCAGTCACTTCATTAATCTTGATGTTTTCTGTCAGCATCTGTTTTTTTTTCTGTAGCCCCCTGAAATTACTCAGTATGATCAAAATCAAAGTTCTCAAACCTGATTGTGAAATCATTTTACCAAAGAAGATATCATATCACATTTCAAAATTTATTACATTAAATATTAAGTTGTGTTTGATGGGATAAATATAACCGTTAATATCAGACCGCTGGTATGATCCAAAAATGAGACAGTGTGGAGGAATAAAGACATAACCTATAACTGAAAATAACACTCCACATCTGTGTTCACTTCCTCTTTGTTACAGTAGGAAATGAGCATCTATGAGTCAGATTTGAGGACAAAAATGTGCTAACTTTATAGTATAAAACCAAGGGTCTCTTACCTTTTAGGGTGAGAGCTACTTTCAAACAGAGAAAAAGTTGTGAGCTTCTCCTAGTCTCCTTATTTATTTATTTACTTTGTCAGATACATATTTAGCACCTTAGGGTTACCTTTATTATGACGTTTAACACTGCATGTGGTCGACCAGGGACTTATAACTTTTTTTAATTATTATTATTTATTTTATTTTATTTTGATTGACCTGGTTCACTTGTTTATCTCCTAACTTTACACTCGCTTTAGTAACAGTTAAATAATATCCAAATTTGCAAAGATACACACATTCACATTCAGTCAAATAACAATAACTGCCAGTCACCGAGTCCCCACACTAGTTACTGCTCATTAAGACCTAATATGATTGGCTGATATTATTTGAGGTTAGGAGGGGGAGGTTGGATATATGTGGAGTTTTAGTCAGTAGATAGAGTTTGCATCGATTCTTTGTATTTTCTTCCTTTTTCTTTAATTTTTTACATTTACCATTTGCTTGATGAGCTACTTACTAAGAGCCTGTGAGCTACCTTTTGGAGACCCCTGGTATATACAAATCAAACAAGAACAATTTGAATAGCCTGAAAAATATATATATGTCAACATATTTATTTTTACATATTATGCCAAGTAGGTTTATACTATTAACCAGGAAGTGATTTTAAAGTTAAAAAACAGCACTAAGTTAGTTTCACATGTTATTTTGATAAATAAAAATATTACTTTCAAACAAATGTGTTTTTAGATAAACAAACAAACGTACTATTACCTGTAGTTTTTGCCGTCACCATGCTACTCTAACCACTGATTACCCACGAACACTACTTGAAGTATTAACTCTGGCTTTGTTTACATCTCATAGAAGCGTAGAGCTGTTATGTGTTTATATGTGTTAGTGCATGTGTCAGTTTAAAAGGGGCAGTACTGTAAAGACCATGTCTGTCTGGCTGTCTGTATCATCCCACTGACCCACTGTGTCCGTATATTAACAAAGGAAAGAGGGGTGTTTTTTTAAAGCTATGTTGTTTTTTTCTTTGGGTGGAGAATATTGGTTGTTTTTCACCTCTAATAAAAACACCTGCAGCTGCCACATTGGCATAACATCATGTATCTGATGTAGATACAGCTGTGTATTTTGGATTATGTATTTTTAATGTGTGAATTTCTTGTGTGTACAGATTCTGGCTAACCTGGTGATGGAAACCCTCCATCCAGAGCTGAGAAACATGATTGGTCCTCGTCTCAAAGGAAAGATGCAGCAGAGACAGCGGAACTGGATGTTGGTGAGTTTTTCTCATACATTGAGTTTCACTGCAAACAGGCTGCACAAACACAGAACAGACTTAAATGAACCCCAACCATGATTCTCTCCACAGATATCTGATGCAGTGTACAAACAGGTGTTAGCTCAGACCACCGGGCAGTATGATGCACTGGTTTCTTCCTGTGAAACCCAAAGACTATCCCTGGATGCCAGGCTGCGGACGGACATGGACCAAATCATCACGTCTAAAGAACATGTCAACAATAAAATCCGAGGTGAATAAAGTCTTTCATCAGGACATTTCCGATGTGACTGAATAGTCACCCAGTTTCAGCCAAAAGCAGTCAGGTATAATGAAGGCTACATGTTGGTTTTATAGATCTGAAGACTTACGGAAAGTGTTCTCACTGCATAAGTGTATTCTCTGAAAATCATTAACCAGTATACAATGTCCCAGCTGCAGAAAGAACATTTGAGAGGGATTTGTGGATCAGTTTTGATTCAACTGAGAGATCAAAGAAATAAACCTCTTTTAATCTCAAGTAATGGCGGCAGAAGAGGCACTGGAGGGAACACCACTCCACTTGTATGAACATACTAAACCATGTGTTGTATTTTGACTTGGTCCATTTGTTGCTCACTGTAACGGGATACTCTAAGCTCAGGTGCACAGTTCATTGTTTTCTTCGCTGTGATGGAGCTGAGGGCTCTCTGGTTCACAGATTATTGGCAGCATTCTGGTCACTGAATAACACAACGCTGCTCAAGTTTCTGACAAATCGTTTAAAAATATTTGTACCGACAGGGCCTTTCCTCTTTTATTGAGCACATTCAGGTTTACCCTCTTCATTGTCTCCTCACTACTTTCATTTTTTAGGTCTTTGCCCCTGTCACTCATTCCCTCTGACAAATTACCTCCGAGCATGAGCCTGTCAGCTGTCTATTCAATAGTTATCTTGGCACAAGCTGCTCATGTTTTCATGTGTTGTGTCCTTTTGAGCTAAAGTGGCAGAACTGCATTCTCTCACATGCGCTGTACACTCTGTATCTGACTTCATCCCACAGATGAGGTTCAAGAAGAGGAGCCAGCTGCACAATATGAGGTTATGTTATGTGAGGGCGATGTAAAGATTTCAGAGATGTAATCCAAGCCTTGAAATGTATCTTTCCTGCCTCTTTATCCACTGATTGTGTGCACTGAAGTTGGGTGTATCTCTTAGGGTTTCCAATGAAATGACTGCAAACATACCAGCCACTTCAGCCTGGTATGAAAAAATACACAATGACGCTGTGATCAAATATTCAAAGAGTTCACGTGAGGCCGGAGCCATGCCTTTGCTTTCCTTCATTTCTTTAGTCAACTCTTCATCAACATCTGTATTATTTGTCACAACCTGCAGCACTAACCTTGTTTCTGTATCCATCCTGTCAACGCTGCAGCTTTGGTGTTGCCAAAGGCAGAGCAAGTCCTCCGCACAAACGTCCAACCCTACATCAGCTCCATCCTGGAGGCCCTGATGGACCCCACCAGCAGAGGTTTCTCCGAGGTCAGGGATGTTTTCTTCCGGGAGCTGGTTGAAATCAGCAAGAACTCTCTAAACGGTGGAGGCAAAGAAAAGCTCGGAGATGTGAGTCAGATTTTGCTTCGTTACTTACATGAGTCATTGTGTGGTTAAAGTTTGAGTGTGTTTAATACAGTTTACAGTTATCAGACATCGCTCGTAGCAGAAGTCTTCATAGGCTGTTCTTTTGACAAGGTCTTCAGAGGGAAAGCATGGGAGTTATTCTGATTTGCTGGCAGTTAAAGTCAAAGTTTACCTGAGTTTCAGCTTGCATGAAATGATTTAAAGGTCTTGTTGCAAGAACTCCACCCATACACTCAATGTGCATGCATGGAGGCCTCTGCAAGGTTAGGCAGACATGTAGCCAAAGCGAACAAGCCAGGAACACAAGAATGGTTGCAGGATCTAGTCAGATATGAAGATTTGAAGATTTTAGATCAGATCTATTTTACAATCTGTCTTTAAGCTGGTTTCTGCAGAGCTACCTGACCTGAAATTTAAGCTGTGGCCATTTATTTTCAGTCATAGGAGGGCAGAAGTCCATAATTTAGACAGAAGCAGAGCCCTGATTTCTTTCCCATTGCAAGTACACAGCTGATGTCAGTAGATAGAGCTGAATACAGCTGTCTCCTTCTGTAAAAAAATATGATGTAAAACCAAAGTGTTGACTTCATCTTTTTTCTGTTTTGTAAGAATCTTGCACCGCGATAATAACCATTGTCCATATCTGTGTGTTATCCCCTTAGCACATGGAGAGGCTCTCCATGCTCGCCTTCCACCCGGTGAAGATGCAGAGCTGCTATGAAAAGGTGGAGCAGCTCAACCTGGAGGGGCTGCAGCAGAGATTTGATGTCTCCAACCCCTCCGTGTTTGTCAGCAGGGCTCAGATTCTCATGCGAGAGGTAGGGCACTACATCAAGTTTCTGTGACATAACTCAAAGATTGGCATGTGGGTATGCAATGTCAGAAAACACTTCCTGGTGTTTAGTAAGAGAACACTCACCAACAACCTGACCTGCATGTAGTGAAGCCTCTACCTCCACCTGCTGGACAAGGAGGGTATGACAGTTTGCAACAAAAATCTGAACTCTGACTAAGCTGTGGTTCATTATCACAACAGCATCAGTTGTTTTCTCATTGCCCTGAAAAAATAATAACTTCTTTTATTTTTCCGACAGCAAATGGACAATGCAGTTTACACATTTGAGCAGCTGCTGAATCAGTCTTTGGAGGCTCAGGGAGACAACGACATTTGCAAGACCATCCAGGGATGCCAGGACCGGGTTCTCAAGGTATGATAAGGAAAAATTTAAACAGTAGTTATTTAGAGGACAGAGAGATGGCCAGATGGTGAGAAGGACAAAGATAGGACAGTGACATCAGCATTTTAAAGCCCCTATGAGGAGTCTGTGTGTGGTTATGAAACAGTTTCAACTCACATCAGTTTCAAGATTGGTCTTTCCTTTTAATTTTAATACTTGCAAACCTCAAGGATAAAAATAAATATGAATTTAAAGTGACTTTTGGTTATGCTATCAAGCTATAGATGTTCTCAATAGATTTTCCAGTATTCATATTTAAAAGAAAGGATATCCCATTTAGGTTCGATGATTTTGTTGATAACTCAAAGACTCCTGTCAAACAAACCTAACTGTTTCTTGTCTCTCCCTGTTAGAAATACGATTACGACAGCAGCACAGTGAGGAAGAAGTTCTTCAGAGAGGCTCTCCTGCAGATCATCATACCATACATGCTGCAGCAGCTTTCACCGTCCTTTTCAACTGTGAGTCGCACCAAACAAGTTTCTCATGGATTTATGAAGTAAAGTCGAAATTGCGTAGATTACTATTAACCAAGTGTCAGTCGAGTTTTTCTTCAAATATTTATATGGGCTGAGATTTCTGCTACCAGAAACTGCATCTGAATTATCTTATTGAATTCAAAAAGCATGATCTGAAATTAAATTTATTTCCTTTAAAATTCAACTCTTCCTTCCTTAGATTTAAAAATACAAAATGCAGTTTCAGTTCAGCGTGGCATGGCTAGTACTTCATGTACATCTTTGAGGAAGAGTTATCGAGGACAGATTCACAGAAATCCTCTTGGGTCAATGGAGTTAATTTAAAAAAAAAAATTGTATGTTTGAATTTAAAGAATAAAGAGAGTGAAATTTTCAAGGTTAAATAAAGTTTTAAAGTAAATAAATTAAGTGTCAGATCATACTTTTCGAATTCAGTTTCTTGAGGCAGAAATCTCAGCCCATTGACTTAAGAGTGTTTCACTGCGCTGAGTTTTTGTCTTTGGCACAGCTTTCAATAAAAGAAAAAATCCTCAGTTACAGGAACAAAATCATAGATTTCAAAAGTCAACTTCTTCATTTAAAGCTAGCGATGACCCTTTATTGGACCTACATCAGGCCACTGCCAAATTGAAAAAACTAGACCTCTTCTCTCTATACTTCTCTCTTCTACTATGTCTCCTCTTTCTGTCTCTCTCTAACCCCAGCATAGTCGAAGCAGATGTCTTCCTAACATGAGTCTGGTTCTGTCCGAGGTTTCTGCCTGTTAAAGGGAAGTTTTTCCTTGCCATTGTAACTTGCTAAATGCTACAAAGTCCTGTACTCATGGTGGATTAAGATAAGATAAGACTCTATATCTTGTCTTGATGTTGGGTTTCCGCTAATAAAATTGTATCAACATTTACGGGTCTAGACCTGTGAATGTTTATGTAAAGTGTCTTGAGATAACGTTTGTTGTGATTTAGCGCTTTACAAATAAAGACAGATTGATTGATTGATTGAAAAACAGGCAGCCAATTTTTATACATCCTCTTCATTTACAACATTTTCAGTATCTAATAAACTGTCTGTGTTATCAGGACCCAAATGATTTTGAAGGACTTTTTTCTTTAAATAAGAGGATAGGACAGCAGACAGAGTGTGGAGCTGAGGACAGGGAGTGGATACCAGTCAGATTCAAGCTTGAGCCGCAGGCCTTGAAGACTCTTTTTAGGCCCTATTATGCATTATAAAATCACCAGTTTGGTGCCTGTCTGTAGAATTGTTATTTGAATCAAGGGCTAAGCTTAGATTTAACACCTAAATCTAGGGTCCGCCATGATGCAAAAACTAACATAAATAAGCTAAGTTTTGTGAGAACACAGCCTAATAAACCGTCTCATCCGCAGGAGCTGCCTCGCTTCAAGGAGCTGATCTTTGAGGACTTCTCTCGTTTCCTGCTGGTTGAAAACATGTTTGAGGAGGTGGTGCTGCAGTCTGTCACTAAGGACATAATGATGGGTGAGAGGCAAAACTTAAAGGGGAAGTTAGCATTTTTATTTCATATTTACCCCAAATACTTGTTAACTCAGTGATTCTTGTTTTCCATGACCAGCTGTGAAGGAGGCAGCTGTCCAGAGGAGACACAACCTCTACAGGGACAGCATCATCCTAACCAACAGCGACCCAAACCTGCACCTCCTAGGAGAAAACTCTCAAGTTGACTGGGCCGCCAAATTTGGAGGTGATGAGGTAGAAGGCTCTGCCGGTGGTGAAGGTGGAGGTTCTGGGAGCAGGCGAAAGCAGGTGGTGTCAATGATCCAGCTGGATGGGGTTCCTCTGCCCTATGAGTCTTGTCTAGAAGTCCCAGGGGTGGATCTCATCCCAGAAGAGGGCGCTGGCATGTCTGAGGGCACAGACATGCCTGAGGAAAAGGAAGAAGAAGAGGAGGAAGAAGAGGAGGAGAAAGACTTTGGTCTCCCTGAGGATCCCAAGTCTCCTGACAGTGTGAATGAGATCAGAGACCTGATTAACCCGGTCATGGAGATGGCGGTTCCTGCGTCAGAGCAGAATCCAAGCGAAGACACAAACGGGACAGAGCCTGCCACAGGCACAGTTACCCTGGAAGATGGAGTAGAAGAGGATGTGACACACGTCACCACTGTGGTGGAGGACGTCCCCAGGAAATCCCCACGAGACAAGTCGTCCCCACAGTCACTTCTCCAGCAGCTGAAGGGGAGCGTGAAGAAGAAAGTTTACACAGAGCATCAGGAGGAAACAGCCAACAACAAAGCCGGGGAGGAAGTAGAGACAGCAGTGAAGGAGGACGGACAGATCACAGAGATTTCCACTGCAGACTCAGATAGCGAGTCGTCACCAAAGCCTCCATTAGTTACGGACTCCAGCTCACATGGTGACAGCGGCTTCCAGTCCCCAACCAATGAGGGTCTGGATGAGGGTGAATCTGAGCCGATCACAAACGGGCTGAATGGAAAGGACAAAATTGTTGATCCTGTAGAAGTTGAGGTGGAGGTGGCGTAGAAATGCACTCCTCTCTGAACAGAACTCTAAAAGAACTGAAAAAACTTGGTGAGGAAACAAAGGGGATGCACCCCATGTAGTGAGGAAAAAGGGGAGCAGATGAGGATTTTATTTAAAAGTTAATTCAAAGTGTTGCTTTTTCTTTGTTGTAAATATTGCACATCCTAAACTGCATGTAGCCTGATGTGGTGAAGGGTTTCTCTGTTTGCAAGGTATTGAATTTTGATCTTTTGTTGTTGTTGTTGTTGTTGTTGTTGTTTCTTAGACGTAACTGAATTCAACATATCTGATTAAAGAATCAAGGCCCTAACATGCTGCGCTGCAAGGTTAAGGGGTTGTAAGTCATGATTTGCTTTTTAAAGTTGCAAGGGAGAAACTCAGCATGAACTTCACGTTTTTAAATCATATAAATGTTTGTTTACACGAGTAAATTCTGTACACACAAAGAAAAAATATTTTTTATTCAACTTATTTTCACAGCTGCAGTTAGAAAATGTTTAATTCTTCCTTTAAATTTACTGTGGGTGAATAGGTTTCTCTTAAATAGTCTTTCTGGGCAGAAGGGGGCACTACAAACAAACTTTTGATGTGGAAAGGGGGGTGTTAATGCATTAAAAGTTTCTATTTTTATAACTTTAGGATATAAATGTCTTTCTCTTTATAACTTATTTTCTTTTATTCACAAGTGGCCTTAATGTTTCAACTCTAAATGTCAAACCTGTAAGAAAGATTGAGCATCTTCACTGTAACTGGATACATAAGATATGAAAAAATGTTTGTGACGATTTTTTTTTTGTTGTTGTTATTTTTCGTTGCCAGTGGGTTTAGATGGAAAAATTCTGTAAGTAACAACTCTTATCTTCTTGGATTTTGATGAACTTGTAATCAGAGGCAGATTTCTGTCCGGTTATGAGGGAGATTCTTCATATTTGCTTCTGATGCATTTCCCAAAGTCACTGATATTGTTCACAGCATCACGTAACTTACATCTGAAACAGTTTCTTTTTAATATAATCCTGTCTTATTTGATTTAAAGTTAAAAATCTGGTTTTAAAAGAATGAAGTGGATTTTACAAAACTCTTGCGTCCTTATCTATGTGAGAGTTTCAGTGGCAGTCTTACTATTGTTATGATTATTTGTCCTGTAAATCATGGAGGCACAAGTTCTGTGAACCAAGGTCTGAAAAACTTAAAATGTAAAACTGTAATCCCACCCACCTCAACCATCACTAAAAAAATGGATAAAAATGAAGCAAAAACTGGGATTAAACAGGATATGGAATCACTTCAAAAGTCTCATGAATTAGCAAACCTCTATAGAGGACAGTTTTATTTCTTCTTCTATTGGATGAATCAGTTTGTCTGTTTTGAACCGTCTCTCATCCACAGACTCAGCTGCTGTCATCTCAAATGCGGCGGAGACATTTCTAATTCCTGCTTTTTTCATGAGTCACTTTCCTGTTGTGAAACTGTCTTCCTGCATCCAAGGCACATTTTGAGTTTGCTGCTTTCAGATTCACACACTACAACCGTTACCTTAAGATAAAAAAAACACCATTCTTCTGTGCACCATGCTTTATTTATTACAAAGATGTCTTTTTGGTTTGAGGAGTGCTTCTTGAATGTCCAGGGTCGTCTTCTTACTCAAATATATAAAAGAAACATGTGAGTAAATAAAGCCGTTTCGTCAACTTTGTTCTTTATTTTGTTCAAAAAGGTCTCTCAGACATGACAGAAAACATCATTCCAAAACTTTGGATATTTACCCCCAAAAAACACCACAAGTGATTTCATATACCTCAATATGGCTCTATCTTTGGAGACAGTTATTAAAATACTCTGCCTCTGAAGAGAAGAAAGCATAGTTCAGTACAAAACCCAGAAACTCTGAAATGTTGGCAAGGCACTCAAGCTTTTTTCTTCTAGTTTTGTCAATGATTTTTGAAGAACCACATGATCAGCTCTTATTGTCCCTTGACAACTTTTTGTGAGACTGAAAGTGATCAGTCAGTGAACCAAGGTGACTGATCGGAAAGACTTTATGAGCTACAGTCATGTGATCCAGATCCTCAAACAGAATTAAGTCTTATGACCATTTAATCTTAGCTCTAAATACAAGTCAGCTTCTAGGTCCTTCAGCTTTTTTTTTTTTTTTACAAAAAAAGAAAAGACCCCTGAGGATTCAGCACACCAAGTTTGACCTTTTGAGGAAGGAGTCAAAGAATGGAAGTGTTCAGGATATGTCGCCTTAAGAAGGTGGAAATCACCTAAGAGGCACAACACATACAGACATTTTATAGTGGTTAGAAACTTCAGTCACACAGGCAAAAAAAACAGAAATGATGATTCCACAGAGCCTCTTCTCATCGTTATTTTTAGTCTAAGGAAGTTAAATCCTCCCAGTCATAACAGTCCCCTTACTACATCCACTGATTTTTCTAAATATTTTGAAGTAAACAAGTCTTGAAGGCAGAAGACTGATGATCTGAGTATGATTTCATTTTCAACATGATTTAGATGAATGGTTTAAGAAAGTTGCTGCTATGGCACTAATGCTTTAGTATTCCTGTCAAACTGACACAGACAGAAGTCCGTCTGTACGTTCCCCGCTCACCACAGCCGAAACACCGTGCTGTTTAAAGTGTCCATACCATCAGAGCTGATCCAAGAGAGGGAATGAGATGAAATAACCGAGCGTAGAGCCTCCGATGACACCAATGAAGACCCAAAAGTTGTAGGACATGACGCACAGCATCAGCATGTAGCCCAGAGACACTTGCATCAAGTGCAGGATTGTTTGAATAATGTGCATCAGCAGGCTGAGGTGAAAAGAGCAAAAATACTAAAGTTAGAAGGATCATCTGTGCATATGCAGCAGACTTATCATGAAGACTTCTTATGCGATCATTTTTCTGATAACTCCAAAATAATGTGGTGTTTGTTTGGCCACTGTGTTCTTTGTGTAGGTTACAAAAGTGTATAGTAAACCATTTAACAGAGCAATGGGTCAATGTTTAATCTCTCATGTGAATATTTCACAGTTCAAGAAACATTCAGCAGAACAAAACTCCAGGCACACGATCCACAAAGAAAACAACCTAAAGGCTGCGACGGAGCAGAGGAATGATTACTACTCTGGCTCACCTTGACCCAAATTATCCTGAAACGCTCACAGAAATCGCTTTAAACCACATCATTGTTTTCACAAATGTGAACAGGATCCTGACCTGTGTCTGTTTGAAGCTGAAGGATGTGAGTCTATGGGGGTCAGTGAGGATTCAGAGGGGCTGGCTTCCAGTACCGAGGTGTTGTCACAGCGAGAAGAGGAGGGGGCGTACCGGGACTCGTGCAGGGACATCTTATGCCTGACCCCCAGCCAAACCCTCCACACTTTGAGCACCTCGTAGAAGACGGTCAGCAAAAAGACCACAAACACAGACAACACCATGCCTGCGGATACAGAGTCATGACACACAAACACAACCTGAGTGCATTTACCTGAGTACTGTGCTTTAAAACACTTTTTTAGCATCTGTACTTCACCTCAGTGTAACTACTTTGACTCCTCTACATGTGATAAAAGTCACCTGTGTGAGTGTAGACCTGTGTGGGGGATGTACTCCAGCATTTTAACCCTTGTGGTATTCTGACTGAGAAACTCTCTCTTTCATAAAGGTAATATTTGTCCAGGAGTATCTATACTTTGACCCAGGTATTCAAGTTGTGAACTTTGTTCTCTGCTGCTTTGGAAAATACATATTTCATTAGAATAAGAAGATTAATACTACACTCGGATTGCATTGCTGAGCCTACAGACTGGATGGAAACAGCCAGAAAAATCCAAATATCACTGCCCCTTAACACACTAATCAACTTATCTTGATTTAATCAGAGCAAAACACATATCAAAGGTTCTGGACTATTCGTCAGCAAAATACAAAGACTTCCTGGAGTTTTATGTGGAGCCGAGAATGGTTTTCACTTACGCAGACTTTTATGAAAGTAGAGATATCAAACATCTCATCTTACTTGGTAAAAATGTTATCGAGAATATTCACTTCGTTATTAAGTTCAGAGTAGCTCCAGTAACAGTGATGTGCAGTCCTATTGGTTATTTTCTTACCATGATTTCAGTTCCAGATAAAGTCAAATCAATAAAGTAAGACCTCTTCTTTTTTAGCCAAACATAAATTAATTTATAAAACAAAACAAAGATTTTCTCCAGGATTGGCACAACAAAGGTAGTGGTAGGCATTTGGTTGAATAAAATTGATTTATTGGGGAAAAAACTGCAGTCACATTCAACTAGGGTTGGGTACCAAATTCGGTACTTTTACAGGTACCAACTGAACTCCATCAGTAGTACTGAGTACCAATTCATGTGAAATAAAACGGTACCATGTTTTGATTCCTAAACACATCCTTGTGACTGTGAGGGAGTGGAAAAGTGGACGATTTTCCATCATGGACATGAACACAGCATTGCCTCGAAATAAATGTGTTAAACTGAACTCTGAGATTTTATCATCAGACAAATTAATATTTATTACTACATTAACACACACAAAAGTACAAAAAATTGGCACTGCTGAGTACCAATACGGATTGCCAGGTACCGGGCATCAATACTGTATCTTTTCAAATGTGAAAAGTACCCAATACTACATTCAACAGAAGTCAAATTGACTCTTTTAATACTCTAAGCTAAATTATAGTTTAATAATAAATAATTGTGTGTACTATGACATTCAAGTATTGGTCGGGTCTGAGAATAAAACACTTGTGGTCATGAAGCAACATTTAAGTACATCATCAGGTCCATCATAACAGAATTTAAATGACTCATTTGCCAGGAACTGTTATAGACTGACATGCTGTCAGTTAGGATTAGAAAGATGTTATAATGTCATCATAAAGGCAAGTTGATGGTTACTAAGAAAATGTGGCAGAATGTAAAATGCAGAATATCAAATTAAACAACAGGGAAGGCAGCGTCATTGCCCAACAGCAGCCACAGTGACGAGGCTGCCTGAAGTGTCTGCAGACATTGTTTTTTGTTGTTTTTGTGTGTTTTTTACACCCACTTCTTGAGTGCAGACATGGCGGTTGTGGATTATTTCAAAATGCAATCGATTGACCAACTGGTAGTCTACCTTTACTTAAAATAACAATGGACAACAAAAAGAGGCTGGATTAAGCTGCAGATGAATTTGAAGGATTCTATGAATTTTCTGAAACTTCGTTTTACACCCTATCTTAAAAATGTTAAGACACACTGTGACTTTTGGGGATTTAAGCCCACAACAGCTTCCCCCTACAGAGTAAAGGTGATAACTGTCCCAGAGTCCATATTCACTGGAACATTAGTATAAATAATACATGTGCTTTTATTTGGCATGATGATAATCATCTCCAGAATGATCAGGAACCAGCAGTGTCTATTGACACAACATCTCATTATCTTTATAACCAGATAAACTGGTTCTGAGTACAACCACAAGAGATCTTTCAGAGGAAAATGATTACTGCACATGGAGACTTGTATACATGTCGTTTGACATTTGGCAGCCTACCTGCAGGTCCCCGCACATCCCAGAAGTCAAACAGCAGTGTCACTGTGTCCGACAGCTCAAAAGACATCTAAAGAAACAGAAAACACCATTAAATACGTCTACATCATCCTAAATCTGAGAAATTATGCTGAACGAAGGACAAGATGTTTAAGAAAAACTGTTCACGGGTTTCAAGCAAAGCAAGCTTTGCCTTCTCTCACACTTTCAACAAACCCAGACCCTCAGATCATTTCATTCTTTCTGGTGTGAGGCTATAATCAGCTAATACAGTGTGCGCTCCAGAGAGGTACATCAGCAAGGGCTTATTTTTTTCAACAGACCCCAATTAGGCCTGCACAATGAAACTCAATAAATCCCCTTTTTATTGTTACTGCAACATGAGCGCTTGCAACATACTTATTTCAAAATTCTGATTTTTTTTTTTGCCTTGAATCAGTTGAAATATTTTTTGTGCACAAACTTTCTTTCTCAGCATTAGTTTACTGTGGACATGCTTTCACTCTCGGATGATGCTTAAGTTTTCCATCAGTTGCCCTAAATTTCGAATTTAGTGGTTCAAAAAACAAATAAAGAAAAACATTTTAAGCTTTCATTCAGGAAGAAATGTTACAAAGACATGTAGTGTAATATGTGAAGAACAGTAGATAGATATGAAAACTTTAAGTAAAGACTAATTTGCATTCTTTGACATGATCCTTTATGTCCAACCACATCAGGCCAAGCTATATTGTGACCATTTTGCATGACATGTAATGGTAAAACTGAATACTTTCAGCTTTCAAATTCATTTTTCCTGGCACTGACACACACTTTTTTTTCATTGTCTCCAAACTTCTTTCATCATCTCATCCTGAAAGGCTGGGTATTGAGAATTTTGGTGCAAGTGGAGTTCCACAAGGCTCAGTGCCTGGACCACACCTGTGCTTCTTCTGGACACTACCATGAGGAGACACTCCAAAAATGTCTGCTGTTATGCTGATGATACTGTGTTGTATCTATCATACAACCCAGAAGAAACCAATTGTTAACTTAACCTGAAACACACCTTCAGGAAATAAAAACTGTATAACAATAGGTTCTCTTTTATTGGTTTATTCAGAAAACAATGAAGTCATTGTTTTTGGACTGAAACACCCCAGAGATGGTTTTTCTAATGACATGACTCACTTACAAAAACCAGTACATGCTTTCATTTACCTCGAGACTGGATTATTGGGATCAAGAAGAGAGAGCACATTTCTCCAGTGTTAGCTTCTTTACTCTGGCTACCCATAAAAATAAAAAACCAAGAATATTTTTTTTCCAACCTAATGCACCATCATATCTCAAGCAGTTTAGAGCCCTATCACCCCTCTAGATCATTGAGCTCCCAGCATGCAGGCCTGCTTGTCATACCTGTGGTCCCTGAAGTAGTATGGGAGGTTAGTCTTCAGTTATCAGGCTTCTTTTTAGAATTATCTACTTGTCGTGGTCTGGGAGGCAGACACTCTCAAGAATAGGCTAAAAACTGTCCTTTTAGATGAAGTTTATTGTTAGAGCTGTCTTTGGCCTGAGCCAGTTCTTTATCATGCAGCTATGGGCTTAGACTGCTGGGGAAACTGACACACAAAGCTCCTGACTCCCTCTCCCCTCTGTCTGTCAACAACTTTAAATTTAATTGTACCCACAAAGTCAGACATGCCAATGTTTCTGGAAATTGTCTTAAGCTAACATTTGTTGTGCTTGTATAAATAAAGATCGATTAAGATGGATGACTGATGGTTATTTTGCTCCTCCTTGCTTCATATGTACTGAAAACAGCAACAACTGAAGCTTATTATGGACACATTCATTGCAGTTGCATAGGAATACTCAATATGTCCATTCATCCTGTGCTTTATAAATCCAAATTGAATAAGAAGCACTCTTCAGTAATAGCATAACTGAATTAAAACCAGGCCTTTTTGGAAAACGTAAATACTTTTTTACACTGTGAAATTAAAGACTGTATTTCTGTACAACAATATCCTCTTGATAAACGTCATTCAATACACAGAAAACAAATAGTTTCTACATACTGTACAGGTCTTTATTTCTTGAAACCTGATTTTTTAATAACTTAAACTACCTAGGAAGAAACAGCCCTCTACTTTTGTTTCTCTGCTTGTCTTGCAAAAATTTCTTGCATCTTTAAAATATTTTTGATGACAGGCTCAAAATCTCTTTTGTGTATCACAGAAGTTTTGCATTGCTTGATAAAATTAGGTTTGTACTAATCCTAACAAATTCCTACTCAGCTGATCTTGCCTTACAACGGCAGAATGCATTGTCCAGCATAAGCACCCCTTTCTCTGCCCAGCTGCTGTAGATGTGGGACTGACAGAGGAATGTACTGTGTGTCTGTGTGAGTGTGTGTGTACTTAGACTGCTGCCCAGTCCCTGCCAGCCCCCTCTCTGCTAGTTCAAGTATAGGGACGAGTTTTTCTCACTGGCTGAAACCTCCATATTTCATCTGGAGTCACATTTCTTCACATATTCATCAACATAAAATATCATCATTTCACGATAAGGGATGTTTGAGTACTGTAACCTGATGAATTTAATTATTTGGAACAAGTTAATACTCAATTAGACTCAGCACACGTACTTAGGTTTTAATGTGCGTTTTCTCAAGTTGAAATTAGTATGAAGCCAAATATTATGTGGTTCAAGTATGAACGTCAGGGAAGAAGTCATTGCATTTTGGATTGCTGATTGGGAGAAAGCAATCTGAAGACATCACCTTGGGGTTAACGATGCAGTGTGACATTTTATAGACTGATAAGCATGTTGCAGCTCCAGTTCATGAAGTGCCAATTTCATAAAACAGGTATGTTGTATATGAGTGACATAAGAAGACTAACCAGAAGCTCGAGAGGAATACATGTGGTTGTGAAGTTTGAGCTCCATAATAATAGGATCCAGGATGTCCTCTTGGCATTTAGAAAAATCAATATGCTGCCCAGCAAATTAGGAGGGTGATGACATAATGACATCAAACTTTGAGTCTGCAATTTAGCTTGATAACAAAAACAACACGTACATCAATGCATCACACCTACACCAATCATAACAGTTGGTATAGGTTTTGTTTTGACTGTTGGCACTCACGTCTTGGTTATGCATGAGGTACTCTGAATTTAAGCTTTCATGTCACGTAAGTCCTTCTGGTGTAGTCACCATGGTCACAAATCCTCGCAGATTACATAGTGAGCAAAGTATAATCATTAAAAATTCTGACCACACTCTAAAATCAAGGTCCCCTGGGTTTAGGCTAGCTCTAAAAGGCAAGAATGTGAGCAAATGAAAGCTAGTTCTGCTTATCAGTGAGAGTTAATAAATAACAAAATGGGTATTTTTTAATTTTACAGGACAATCTTTTCCATTTTTGCAGCTTGAAAACATCATGCCGAAAGTCAAATATAGACAGCTTGTGTGAACAATCTCACTCAAGGCCAGGCAGGACAATCATTGTGAGCTTATCTCCTAAGCTGCTTGAGGAAGCCAGTCACTGTGTTTGCCCCAGGTGAATGTTGAGACACCAAACTGTGTAGGCAGCATTTTTACTACAAACACTGCTCGACTCTGTTAGTATTTCTGCAACCTGCAGCCTGTATTTTCTTTACATGGTATTTGGACTTTTCAGGCACAACCAGTTGATGTACATATCGTGGCATATGCCAGCGTTTATATTTTCAAAAGGCATCCAGGTTTATGTTGGCTGTCACGTTAGTTGACATTGTGAGTGCGGCATTTGTTTTAACAATCATGACTCAAAAATATCAAAAAAAGTAAAAACAAATTCACTTAAATTCTAACCAAAATCAACAAGAGTGCATAAGGGAATTAATAACACTTATTACAATACAATATCTGATACAAACATGAAAAGATTAGTTGTGTTTTTGTTAACTACTGTTACAATCTGTGCCTTTACTTTACTACAAGGAACTAGTTCAAGGAACTATAAAATACACACCTGACTGAAGAGGATGGAAAAATATAAAAGGGAATTCCCTTCAAAGTTGAGGAAGTTTTAGGGGGGAAATCAAGACTACACAGTGCAACACACGCAACTGAAACTGAAGGCTGGACAGTATCAGGAGGTTACATGACAATCTTTTATAACACGATGTCCAAATAACAAGCAAACTTAAACAACTCACTGAAACAGCTCTTTACGTTTAGGTTATGTGCAGTCTTAACCTTCATTTTTAAAGCTACGGGTCTCACATGTTTTATGAATGTGTCCGAGCAGTGTTGACCTATCCCACTCACCAAACTAGGTTCAAAGAGTCCATGTGGGCTTCATTCTGTTCCTCTGGGTTTATTTTTATCTGAAACCCAATCTCTGTATTATTTCTACCATATAGAGAATGATTCGTTGCTACAGTTAAACTTTCAGAGAAATATTGCAAAGACAAAACCTGTGGAAGTGAGAATAAGATACTGTGACAAACATATGCACTACTTACTGGCATCATGGTGAACTCCTTGGCACAGGCTAACACCTCAGTTAGAGCAGTTACAGACACCAAATCTCCATTCCCCAGTTATCCGGGCTAGGGTTGTTTGTCAAATGCAGTCAGGTGCGTGCCATTTGTGAAATGAACTACAGTGACTGCAAGTATCCCATCAGCTCTTCAGTTTGTGCAACGGAAAGTAGGAGGCAACCTCATGACTTCAGACAATAAACAAAGGGCTGACGGTAAGTTGAGTTCTTTTGCGACGGCCGGGGTTGAGATATCGAGTACGGGTAAATGGTTTTTACGACTCAAACCGCAATTGTGCAGTCTTGAAACTTAATGTCGATACAGGTACAAGCAGCGAAGATAAACAAACGACCACAAACATCTAGCTTACTTTACGGTTGGTGTGGACCGCAGACACAAGCTGCGCATGCGCATTGCAGTTCGTCTGCAAAAATTGTGGATCATGTGACAGGCGGAAAGAGACGGAGGCTCCCGAGGTTTTTATCCCATTTTTATCGCAGACGAATTATTTTCACCTCTAAAGTTGATGCTATTAGCATCGTAAAATACAACAAAAGACACAAGTCTCTGTATGAGTAATTAGTTCAGAATGATAACTTGAGAAACATGTTAAAAAAACACACCGTATTTTGGTAAATGGCTATTGTTTCAATGGAATACTGATGTTTAGAGTGAAAAAAATTTTTTTATTATCTATACGACGATTTCCTAACAACAAATAGGCTTTGTCTGCATCTGCCCTTTTGTAGGACTTCGGTCAATCAAAGCACACTCAAATATAGAGGGCCTTCCCTCTGGAATAATTTAACTCCTGCTCTAAAGTCTATGTCCACGATAAATCATTTTAAAAGAAAATTTAATCAGATGAACAAATGTAAAGTAGAAAATGTGTACAAGTAAATGTGGAATAATTTCATTTTACTTTTTGTACTTGATGTGACTAGACTGCTCATGCCTGTTGTTATGCAAAAAAAAGATCTTTTTGGGAGGTGGCCCTATAAGCCTGTTGGTCTTCTTCATGCTCCCCTGCACAACATGCTTTTATTTAAAAAAAATGTTTGTCTTATGTATATTTTCCTGTGCAAATAAATAAATAAAATAAAATAAATCATAAATCTGTCCATTAAATCATTGAGTTGTAAAATAATTGACTTCCACAGGATTTCCATATCATCTGCGTCTTTGTTAACATAGCATTATGTTCATATTTTTACTGACTTTCTAAACAGGATTTAACTAATGATTTACATCATGGGTATATCATTTCTTTGCAGGTGTGTTTATTCCTGAACTCAGTTTTATTATCACTAGTATGTACAAAAAAAGGCTTCCTATAGCTGCCCGTTATCAGTAAAACAATTTCTATACAAGTTTATTTTCATCACAGTCACCATAAGAATGACTTTTACTGGCTACTTTACAGTAGTTGTATGTACATCTCAGGATAATAGAATAAAATAGAACAGATTGATTTAGCTCTTCAATAGTTTGTCTTCATTTTTTTGATATTTTGAGCATGCTTCTACCAAAAAATAAAAAATAAAACTTATTTTGTCAACATAAACAACAACAGAGCACATAACTTTATTGTTTCACGGTACAGCTCAACTTGGATTCTGCACTGTAGGTTAAAATGTGACATTTACTGACTGAGGTGCTGCTATTAGTATCTGCATACTGCACCTGTAAACAGTTTACAAGTAGAAAAATACAAAACTGGACACCAGTGTGAGAGGCGTAAGGAATGACAAAATGACACAGGACAAGTGAAACTTCTTAAAGCTATAGTACCTTGTGATGGAGAAGAAAACAAAAGAAACAGGTAACAAAGGCAGTGTGAAATGAAGTAATGAGAGCTGCTGCAGCAGGGAAATAGCACATTTCTTTAAACAAGAAAACAAACATCCATAGGTTTAAGATCCAGTGTATTAACTGTTAGCTACATTTGTGTTCATCAGGTACACTTAGCACAGTCCACAGATAAAGATGTCAGGTGTAGCTGAACGTGTGCATCCTGAAATGATCCCTGACGGGTCTGAAGAAAGTCCACCTGAAGCTCCAGGATGTTAAGCTGGGATTTAAGAGGGTTTAAGGCATGCAGTCACAATAATGCAAAGCCAGAACATTGTAGTTTGAGTGAATGTCAACAATAACAGTGAGTTACCTGTATAAAAGTTATTTTTAAAAAAACCTCAGATCCAGGGTTTTGAGCTTGGCAACATAATCTACAGTCAGGAGCCAACGGCAGCACTGCTTTTTTTTCAGAATTCATAAAATGCTTTTGTACTGACGTGGTGAAACAAGACAAACACTTTAATCATCAGACAAACTTCCAATACAGCAGTTTGGCTATTAAATTTCAGAGGCAGCGATTCCCATAAAAGTGTGATAATAGTACATGTTGATGTTTTTACAACACAGAAGAATTTTGTGCTATGGCTTGCACAAACATTTCCAACACCAGGATATGACACATGTCTGTAAAATAAGATATAAAATAATCAGACTCATATTCAAAGCCATTAACTGCTTTTGACTTTTAAGAAATACAACTCTTCTTGTGCAAATAAACAGAAACTTCAGTATCTAATGTTTTTTTAATAGCAATTTAAATGAAATACAGTTTTGTGGACAACATGATAAAACCTGAACACAAAAGGATAATGCTCAGGGTTAGAATTTTAAATTATTACCCTGCCCTTGTGCATGACTCAAATCTGAAACATAATACGAACGCTAACACTCAGTATAATAAAAAGACTTGATATTGTTGAAACTTAAAAATGAAAAACAGTCATCCCGAAAGTCAACATTTTGTTCAAATTATCTCTATTTTACACACACACATACACACGCATACACACGCCACACATTCATGTATAGTTGACACAGGGAAACCCATGCACTCCAATGGCAAAAAGTGCTGTGTTGTGCAGACGTTTAATTATCATCTGCACTGTCTAAAATGTCAGAAGATTTTCATTAATGTTACACTAAAAGAAGTTAAGGCAGCAGGCGGAGGAAACACACAGAATTGCATTCACATTAAAACTAACAACATGATGCAAAACGATGCATCACATCCCAAAACCACAGACAGCTTCCATCTCACCTCACTTTGTCATTTGCAAGAACATAAGATGTTTATGCATATAGCAGATCTCAGTCGGTGCATCTCAAAAGCCCAGACTTGGAGAAAGTATTTTAGTTTGCTTGGCTGACAAATTTAGGCTCCAGTTTTCAAGCAGGTGGGCATCAAGCTAGATCCAGTGATGGCCACAAGAGGGCAGAGTAGTACAACATCAGTGCTGCAGTCTCCATAACCATCTGCAGAGATTCAGCACATTCTGCAGAAGCACTGTCCTCTGAATACAAAAGTTGTGCCAGAGCACAAACTCTCAGCAGTCTGCGCCAAAACTGAGAGGTGGTGAAGAGATGATACTGAACTCCTAGCTCAGATAATTATTTTCTTCCCAAAACACTGAGTCAGTGCTGGCAGTTCTCTATCAAAATTGAGAGAACAAACTGGAACATAAAATGTACAATCATCACTTATTTTTTGTGCTTTTAAACTTTTACAGAATGAGACTTGTGTTACATTACTTACAGGTGTGACCCAGATGTCGTCTTTGAGCCCTTGGGTGTAGGATTAATTCAATATCTGACTGGCCATATCACAGAGAAAAAGGAGAATAGCAGAAAGCATAGCAGGTTGCTGCAGTGTTCTTTCAAATATTCTTTTAACTATATTTTAAATAAAAGGGGTTTCTTCCCCAGCTTTTTCCAAGCTCTAATAATTTCATTTCTTATCTGTTTCTTAAAATTTTGAAAAGTGGTAAAACAAAATCCAAATTAAAAGTTCTTATTATATTATCATTACAATAATAGACAATCCACACAGATGGCAATTTAACTACCAGTACTGATACACTAAATCTTTAGACAGTCAGATCTCCTGTAGCTCTTTCATAATAACAGCTCTTGTCAGCTGATGCCGAGGACAACGGAGACATAAACATACAGCCGTGTGGACAATGTTAACAAGTGCACAACTGAACTGCAAAAAGGCTAAATGTTTGATCTCATCACTAACAAGCCGTCAATAGGCCTGTTTCATTTCAAGGCATCACAGATGCAAAAAGTCATTGAAAAAAACAAAAGTGAACAGATTTCCTCTTTTAGGCTCATTAAAGTCATCTGTCCACTCTTTAAATGCTGTTAGATGATACTTAGTACCTCTGTAACACTTCTCTTAGGCACAGTGATGATCACCCTATCTGTCTGACATTTACCGTTGGGACATGAGGTGTAAATAAAACTTATATTCAAGATAAGATATGATCCCTTTTTCATTGAAAAGAGCACAAAGAAACAATCTTTGGGATGTTCTGGGCAGAGTTATGGTCCATCCTCCTTTACCCAGTATGTCTCCATCCTGATTTGTCCAATGGTGAGTGCAGACAGGTGAGGGTGGGCGTGGCCGTGGTCTTTATCCTTCTCCCGTTCTACTGTCTGCTGTTAAAACTGGCGTTGGCGCTACTGCAGCTTTCCTCATAAGTTGGTGGGGGCTCTGTAACACAAAAAGTCAAATGAAAAAAAATATATTAATTCACTAGAGTATCTGTAAGGATTATTTTTGTGTGTGTTTGTTCAACAGCCTAAATGAAATTTAAACACAGAACAATTATTGTAGAATTAAGAATAGCAGAGATATCATTAACTACAATAAGAAAGAATCCGCTCCATTTAAGTGTTAAAGTGCCACCAAATTGTTGTCCATGTAGAATGACTATTTACTGTATGACATAGTGGTTGTAATGACTTGTTGAGTGAATAAAATCATCATTTTTACACCTTTACATCAGTCAGAAAGTGATATGAGGCTGTTACGACTGCATGTGTTTCCTGTTTGTGTTCCATCTCTCTCTTTGTTTCCAGGTGAGACCTCTGGGGCCAGTTGTTCAAAGGTAATCCAATCAGATTTTGGTTATGGGATTGGATTGAATTGAATTCTGAAAATGGGTTGTTCAAAACGGAAAGAAGGATTTGAAAATCGGATTAGATCAGGTAATCCAAATTTTAGTTCTTATCCGGATCAAACCTTCAGTTTGTGTTGTTCAAAACTTTTTAGTTGGATCACTTTGATAAAAACAGGATTATCCTGATCCAAAGAGGGGGCAGGACTTTAAGGTGGATTTCAGGAAGAAAATGTAGTAATGTTTTAAAATTGGTCAAATAATACAACAGTTTTACAATTTAGTGTCAATACTTTCATTTGTATTTTGCACTTGACTTGTTTAACCATTACAGTAATAAAGAAAATAAAGTTAACTTTGGCTCCCAATGAAGCCTTCCAGTATCGTCAAGTAAAATAAGGAGAAACTCAAAGAGCAGAAGCACAGATACTCCTGGCAGAGGAACAGGTCAAGCTGACAAGACTTCAGCAAACCAGAGAAAAACTTCAGATCTATCTTCTGAAAGCAGAGATAGATTACCTGATCCTGGATAGCATGAAATAGGATTTCCAAATCTGAATCATTTTGATCCAGATTAAATTCTTTTAACAACTGGCCCCTGATGATCAACGATACTCATCTGGTCTCAGCCTTGTAAAATCTGACTGCTGCTTGCAGCAGAAGAGAGGCATCTGAGTTGGGGGCTGCTGCACTGCTGCCTCTCCTGAGGGATTTTGTTGTGTGGATTTGTTTGCGCACATTAATTCCTTGGATGTGGTTTGCACGTTTTGATCTTGTTATTAGAGCACTGTGTCTAACAGAAAGAACTGTTTTCTTGTGAAAGAAACTGAACTACAAGAAAATTAGTCACTGAACATCAGCCAGGGTTTCATTTCAAACAACTTTAAGTTAATTTGAGACTGGCGAGGACATGACAAGGACATTTAAACCATGAACTACGATGGAGATGGTTAAATATAAGACTTGTCTTGTCACTTTTACCAAACTGGTATCTTGTTTGTTCTTGAAGTTTTACAGTATGTATTTTTCTGTGTGCCAAAGGTTTATAGATCACTAACCATGGGGATAGTCCCAGCTGCTGTACTCCGGAGGCAGGATGAGAGAACATGAAGTGGGAATAGGAGTCACATCTCCCTCAGTGAAGAAGGGTATGGTGGCCCCGGTGGACACACAGAACAGAGGGGCAGAAGCGTCAGGCCGTCTGTTGCTTGGAGGCAGGGCTGCACCGGGTGCGTGGCTGAAGGCACTGGGTGACATGGTGACTGGCTGACCTGAAGGGTCCTGCTGAGAGTGACTCTTTGTTGGGATCTCCTCACTGACCACGCCCCCTGCACACAACCCATCATCTGGATCCTCTTCCGCTGGCGGGGCACTGGGAGTCACACCTGCTCCACAGCGGTCTGGACTGGAGGGGATTGGTCTGGAGGGAGACAAGTTTACAGCAATATTCCCGATGTAGATGGGCAGAGTCACGACTGCCTCTGGAGATTTTAGTGACACCTGTAACATAAACAGTATTTGCAAAGAAGGCATTAGTCTCATTTGATTATGAACTTATATTGTTATATCAAGCTAGCTTAACACAGCTGTATATTTACATAAATCAAATATAAACCTAGGTATAGTAAGACATTTAATCTACACTGTGTTGATTAAATGTGAAATTTAATGACTCATTGTTTTTTCTTTTCCACAGCTCAGCCTGATCATCATTATCATGGCTAAGGAGTAATTCAACTGCATAATGAGCTTTCAGGCACCACTGAATACTGAAACCAAAAGAAATCAGTGCATCATGGCTAGTTTACAGTGAGTGGGTGTATAATTCACAGTATCAGTGTAGATGAAGTGAATGCAGGGGGCGTAATCTTTTCTTTCAGAAAACAATCATTCAGAGGCAGGGGAAATAATAAATGTGCCATTTACAGTGTTGACACCCACATCCACAGCCCTCAAACTTAAGAGGAAGCTGATCACTGTATGTGCTGGCCCCAGCAGGAACCAAAACACATGAATTAGTGTTGCTCTTTAAGTGCACTCCTCTGACTGAGTGGATGAATTTCAGAAGCACTGAGAACATGCTTCTAAAAATTGCTCCTGTTTACATGTTGCATAAGTGTTGCCATTAACCCAGTGACAGAAACTCTGACCTGAATGAAATAGTCGATATCTATGAGGCTGCAGCCAGCCAGAGCTGACTGAGGAAGAGGAGGGACGATGATCTGCTCTCTCCACTCTGCATGTTTTCCTGCTTTCACTCCAGCTCCCTCCACCTCAGCGATAGTCCGCAGGTCATACACAGGCCGCTTGGTCCTATAGGTCACTTTCTGGTGTGAAAAATAAGCACACAACATTATAGAGATCTAATAATGATGTTCAACCCCTTAAGCAGCCTTGAGATTATTGGAAGGAGAAGGTTTTCTCTGAAATGGATCAGAACAACCTCTATTAGCATTATCTTGAGCTATAGAGAGATTTATGTGCTCCAGCGTAAAAGGATTAGTTCTATGAATGGTTTGGACTGAGGCTTCGAGGTCCCAGCAGAGATTTATAATACATCTCTAAAAGGAAGGTCAGCACCCTGTTAAATGGAATATTCTAGAGGGCTTTGCACACTGAATGTCCTCATAATGATGAAATCTGGTATGGGGAAAAAATATATAAACACATTTGTTGTTTTTTCCTGATTTCGTTTTTAAATTTTGGTTTCCACAAGCTGACACACACTTACAGGTGGATGTAACTGACTTCTGGGTTGTTACATCAGCTGTTAACCAGCATGTGGTGAAGCTGGGCTAGGCTTTGTGTCAAGATCTCTTACAAGAATCAACTTTCCTATTTGTTTTTCTTTTCTGGCTGCAAAGTGCATTTCAACCTATGGGTTTAAGTTTCACTGTGCCTACCAAGGCACACACTGAATGCAATCTAGTGAAGTGTAATTGTATGGACCCAATATAAGCACATTTTATGTGATATAATAGTAACATACAGGTGGAAAGGATGCAAAGATAACAACTTGACAATATAGATTTCCAAAGAAGTATAGATATTTGAGTTGTGCAAGGTCCGTCCAAAAATCAAGAGGCCAAGACATTTTATAACTACTGGCATAATACACCAGATGTGACTACGGTCCAGCTACGCTCCATCACCGTACAGGATAGGGATGGGTACCAAATTAGGTACTTTTATAGGTACCAACAAAATTCTGTCAGAAGTACCAGGTACCGATTCACGTAAAATCAAAAGGTACCATGTTTGGGTACCTAAATGCATCCTTGTGACTGGAGACTGGAAGAGAGACTGGAAGAGTAGGCGATTTTCCTTGCTGGACATAAACACAGCACATTATACATGCTGAAGAACAAATATGTTAAATTCGAAAAAAATGTATATTTTATTATTGAAAAAAATTGATAGTTTTTTTTTACCACAGAAATACAAATTCTGGTACAAAAGTACCAGAAATTGGTACCGCTAAGTACCGATACCAATTGCCAAGTACTGGGCATTGGTATCGTATCGTTTGAAATGTTAAAGGTACCCATCCCTGGTACAGGATCAGATAGTTTTTTATTCAAATCAATGTGTCATCTCGCACTAGACCTGCTCCGTTGCAGCAGATATGCAACAATCCTATTCTCCCCAGCTTTGACAAGTCAATTCACCATAGGGCACATCAAGCGGGACAGGATGCTGTGCATGGGAACCACTTAAAAATGCCCAGTGACCGGTTAATTTGAGTACAACAACAAACCAACACAATGATGTAGTCAACACTCAACCAAGCCGAGCGGGACCGGAGACACATCTGGTGAATTTGGGCCCTAAGTGTGTTGGAACTTTTGAAACGCTTTTGTGAGATGTCAATTTAATCCCATACCTCATACCAACATTAACATAACCAAATGTCATGTGACAAACTATTTACAAGTGGTCCTTTCATAGTTTCGACGTAGTTAGCATTTTATAATGAGGAATGTTTACTGTCATTTTGCTCTATGTGATAATAATACCTTTTATTTATGGGCACTTTTCAAGATCGCCTTAAAGCACTGTTACTGTTTTTATTACATTACTTACTTGTATGAGACTAGCCAGTACACATCCTGTGTCCTTCCCAGACTTGTTGTGGATCTCAGTGGCTAACTTGATGACCTGACCGGGAATGTACCCCCTCAGATCACTGCGAGTTTTCAGCATCAGCGTCCCCGTCTTCACTAGGAGGTAGCTGAACTTCTTCGTTGTTACAGCATAACTTAGATGCTACAGCAACAGAGTTAAAATTAAAGGGTTAATGCTTTATACTGATTGTCAGAAAAATCTATGTCAGCTTAGTGAAGTAACACAGGAGAAAGCACATTTGATTCTGTTCTGCTGTTAAAACAAAAAAGCTCCAGCAATGACAGAAGTTGATCAAATTAACAGACGTGGCTCTGTTTTAAGTCATATTTTCTCTTTATGAATCCTTGAAAATAAGTTTTCACCCATTACCAAGATCAGAAAAGCAAAACTTGATTCTGTAAAGGGATAAAATGAGTTGGGGGACAGACATCCAGAGACACTTACTTCAATGTCAGGCACCTCATTGAGGTTGAGCAGATTGAGTAGGTAGAAGGGTCTCTGGGCTTTGTAGTCCTTAGAGAAACGGGGCGTGTCAATGGCAGCTCTTACACGGTAAACAATTTTCCCAAAGGGGCCCTCAAAGGAAGTTGGGGCAGCGACTGAACAAAGGAAAGCAAAGAGTTCAGAAAACTTAACAAACTGTAATACATTATAAATGATGTTTTGATATCAATATGCATGTTTCCATAAAAAGTTTGAGTCACACTATGCCCATGTGCTCAAAGCACTGCAAAGCATTTATATTTATTGAGGCCAAACACCAGCATTAGAAATGAAATACAAGATGAAATGAAGAATGTAATTGAGTTGTTTTGACTTAAAACCAGAAGCTGAGTTAATCAGGGACCAGACTTTTCCAAAAGATGGCAGTTGCACTAGCAAAAATTGTACACAAACCATGCTAGAATGTGATCGATCATAGGTTATTTTCAAACTAGACTGTGTTCATCTCTATGCGGTGTTGCTCTATGCTGAGTTCATCTCCTGAGCTGTCACAAGCTGTAAGAAGCTGCTCTAACTGATCTGAGCACATCTCATCCTGAATGCAAGGGCACTGATTATTTTGGTGACCAAAGGAAAGGGCAGAGCAGAGGAGGAAACGGGCAGATAAAATGCCAGAGGGGAAGAAATTTAAGGAGAACAAGATAAAAATAACAATTCCAGGAGAAAGGATGTAGACAGACAGACAGACAGAGGGAGAGAGATGTTGGGAAAAAATATCATGTTACTGATATTATGACTGTGCAAACATCGAGCAGCCCAAACAGGATGTACAAAAAGGTGATTAATGTGTTGTCAAACAAAAGCTGAGCACCATCCTACCCTTCCTTTTCTAATGAGTCCCCTTTTTCTCCCAACTGCTTGCAGACATTAATGTCAGCGAGGCAAATAGCTGCTCTAGGGAAGGGTCTGCGGCTGCTGTTAACAGGAATTAGCCAAAGAGGTTGTGACGTGTTGTTTTGTGGTGGACAGCTTTGTAACAAAAAGAGTGGTAGATAAGCCTAAACATGAGCTGACCTTCAGACAGAACCAAACTGAGGGGACTATATCTACTTCTGACTGTGGTTTAAGAATCAATAGCTTGACCTTTATAACTTTCTCTGACTCCTAAAGCAGTTTCAAAGGGTTAACTCCACCTTAACACCTTCTCACCCTAGCCCTGACAAACCTGAACCCTTGCCCTTTTACCATGCACACCTGGGTACCGAGGATGTACAAGAAGAAGTAGGAAGAAGTAATTCAGAAGAAAATAATTCAAGGATTACTGGCTTTTCTTCTTGTTAGATGACACTGAAAGTAGGTCCTGACAGTTTTGCTCTCAGTGTTAGTTGTTATCAGACCAGCAGGAGGCAACCGTCTCCACAGGGTCAGACTTTATAGAAAATGACAAACTCATTCCCATAACTTAATATTCAAGTAGTGAGTTAAAGATCATTTTACAATGACTTTGGTGCCCCCTGTAGAAAACGGAACATCAGTTATCTTCCCTGGTCTCTTCTGTGCTTGTGAAAACTTTAACCTGTTCTGTTCTGATAGTCAAATGCAACTTTCCCAGAGAATTTATACACTTCTTCAAATCTTGACACTTTTTAACTCAAAACAAAGCCCTTTAAAGATGTAAACCAGTATCCAAAAACAAATAGGTTATACCATGATGCCCATGTTCTTCTCTATGATCGATCTTAAACTAGAAAAGCCCTCAGAGAGCACAGACCTTTGCTAAGCATGTTGTGATGTGATGCATCACTTTAGTCCTACTTTAATGTAACTGTCTGCTACATTTGGTGTTACTTGCAGATTTGTATAATAATTTGTTACCTGACAGTGTTTGAAATTACAATGACCCAGTACATATTTAATATTCCGGATCTTAGGATCCAGAATATTGCCAGGATGTGGATCATAATTTTACATCAGTCAGAAATTATTGTGACCTTGTCTTGTATTGTTTTGCAAAGCAATCTGACTATTTATGGTGAAACGGTCCAATCTCACAATGGTAAAGAATCCTACAAAAATATCCTGGATTCAGTCAGTGATCAGAATCACCTCCAAAATTGAATGACTTTGTCGTTATCCCAATTAGAACACTTCCTGAAAATTTCATCAAGATTCGTTAGTTACTTTTTGAGTTATGTTGTTCACAGACAAACAGACAAACTTTCCCAAAAACACAACCTCCTTGGCAGAGCAAATAATGTCAACACTTGAATTCATTCAGCACCTGGCTTTATGACTTAAAACCTTGCATTACTTCCATTAGCTGATAACTAAATACTAGCAGGCTTTATATTTTTTTTCTAATGCTTCCATTTAGCTGTCTCTATGCAGCCCTTCAGCAGACCGATGCTTATCAGGTCAAGTTATGTAAAATCTGTTTTTCTTTTGGTATCAGGTCCTTATTTCAATTCGAAATACTGACATGGATGAATAAAAGGGTTTTCCATAACAAAAATATCCAATAAGAGTCTTCAGTCTTCATACAAATTGTGGCCTTAGCCTAGAATGAATGCCTATTTGATAACTGAGACCTTCAAAGTAGTCTTTTCACAGAGGTCTACAGATCCAACGCAGAGGTATCTGCTAAACAATGAAGTAAAAAGGTTTTCATCAAAAGCTCATTTCAAGATCGCCCTTTGGTTTTTGGTTTTCTAGCAGAAGCAGCAAACATTTCACACATACCTTATCTGGCAGTGTCCTCCCTGTTCTAAGTAAATCAGCCAATAACACCCCCTGATCCCAAACCCTCCTCTTAGATCAGCCCAGTTGTTTACAGGCGTATCACAGCAGACAGTTTCATTTCAGAGAACCAGCACTGAGACAGAGTGGTGTTTCAGAGATTTAGATAATCATCTGTTAACTAAACCGCTTTGTTCCGTTCGTATGAAAACAGATGATTACAAGATATGCAGAGGCTCGTCGACAAAAGGAAACAAGTTTACAGAGCTCTACCAGTGAATTTTTTTCACGTCCTTTGTCCTTGTACTTTCCTGAACTCAAACTGTGCATCTCTGAGGAATGAGGCCATACAACAATTCATGTAACCTTATTCATCCTCTTTAAGTGTCCTGTGCTTTATCTCAGCCCACGCCTCCCCATCTTATTTGTGTTTCTTTCTAAGCCCAGTGAGACATGATCAGGCTGGGATAACACCTGATGCCTCAGATCCTGATAACTGAGCTGGGCTAGTGGGAAGAAATTATGTTTGTATTTACTTGTAGTTAGTGGTTACACTTTTTCCCTATGGACACTTTGGGAGAAACATTAGCATCTGATAGACCCAGAAAGCTAAGATATAAACGATATCTGATGTAATTCTCAATTCATTTGCAAATCACAAAAAATGATATTGTTGGTTGATAGCTTAATTCAGTAGCAGGGAAAAACAATCAGAAACTGTAGCACAGGATTACAGACACAGAGCCGAGTGAACCCTTACTCATTGAAAAAGTTGATCTGAAACTGAGATGTCCTACACCTTCAAACTGTCACTATGATGAAATTAGGCAGTACTAATTACTAATCCTTGATCAATTACACAATCTTCTATCTAATAATTTGTGACCATTCTGTCTGGTATTCTACAAGACTAAAAGCTTGTTTTGTTTTGTTTTTGCCCCCATATTACCATATAGGAAGTGTTACCCCTGTGGCTGGATTGTTGTTTTTTTCCAATACAAATTCTATTTTTTTATTATAGACATGAAACAACAAGAACAGAGCTCAGGCATCATTCACACAGGTTCAGACAGGTGTACAATTGTTACCATTGATACAGTAATGGGCCATTACAACAGGAATTAATACAATAGAACCTAGACAAAAGTATTCAAAGCTTGCCCTCCCCTCCCCTGGGAAATCAGGAATCCAAGGAGAAGGCCCATTGGGTCCAGGTCTATTGATACTCCAAAACTGATATTGAGTTGATTGGGTTAAATGTTTACAGAACTAAACATTTTTAATTAAATACAAAAAAAATCCCAGTATCTCTGGTAAATCAATCTGAAAAACTTACTTTTCCTTTACCCCAACTCAATTATGAATCATTATACAATACAGACCAACAAGCATTATTCTTTGGCTTTTAACCCACCTTGAGACTCTGCTCATGTTTTAGTGTTTTTACGGTTTGTTTTAATTTTTAATTAATTGTTTCATTGTTTTAATTATTTTTAGAACAATGTCACAATTCATTTTACTATGTGCACCTTTGTTTTAATGTTTTATTTGTTTTATTTACTCGTTTATGTCTGCACTACTTTTATCTACAGCACTTTGTTTCAGCTGAGGTTGTTTTAAAGTGCTCTATAAATAAAGTTGACTTGAGTTGAGTTGAGAACAACTCAAAGGTCTTGATTTCTCTGTTGCAGAGTGGGAATTATTCCTAAGTTGCTCAGTGCTCAAGTGTGACCCACAGTGGTGAGTTGACCCAAGTCAAAATAATTACTGGTGGGGTTCTTTCATTTACTGAAGGTTTTATATATGAACAATTTTAAAGCTTATTTTGGACTTTAAGAAGATTTCAAACATTACAGCACTCTTTATGCTGTACCAGCAGAGGCCAGTAGGAGGCGTTAGATTCACAGATGAGCCACTTATCACTACATGATAGCATGGTAGTTAATATGCCCTGTGCTGATGCTCTCAATTTTGAGGGCCTGACAAGAGGGGCGGGCGAAGCACAGAGGCATGAAGACCAATTAAACAGTGACTGCACAACAGGAGAGAGAACTAAAAATAACCCCAGCTCTCGCCCACGCCTGAGAGAACGGAAGACACCAGACAGACACAGCACCATGTGTCCCCACAGGTTCCACGTATGTTAGGCTCATCCATGTGTGCTTAGCATGACCATGGTTTTGTATTTTTAAACCAGCTATTCCGAAGAAAAACCTTATCTATGAAAAGCTAATATAATAACCATTCATTATCACTCTGAGCATGTTGCTCCCAAATCAAACATTAACTTTGTAATGAGCCGTCACACGCCATCGTTTTCACTTATCTGCTTGGGTTGCTATAGACAAAGAGCTTTGGACTGAATACTCTGTAAGTACACACTCTGGAAAAGTCCCATGTTATAAGAGATTATCAAACCTGACAAAGGAGAAGTATTACAGGAACAAAGGGTGAGCCTCTGACGTGAATGAAATAAGGGTAAAGGTTGTGAGTAATAACCACATGCTTACCTGGAATGACAAACTGGAAGGGGAAACTGTGTTCACCTGCCGCCAGAGTTCCTGAAAAAGGAGAGGAGAGTCTATTAGTCACACTTTACATGGAAAAGAATAAAATAAAAAAGTGCCTTTAATGATAGGTAGGTAATTTTAACAGCATTTGATAGTTTATCATGGTATCTGTGCATGTTATGACTTGGACTTTACAAATCTTCAAAATAACATCAGACACCTCTGTGTAGTACAGAGCCTGAGGGGTTTGCCCTCTTTCCAGGGGGATGTTGTTTCTAAGAGAAACAGCTGATGGTGTAGGTGTCTTTCATAGAAAACAAAACTAAAAACTGAAACCAAAGCTGTTCTCATACACAAACTCCTTTAACGGCTCAGCACCAGAGGAAGGGAGAAACTGATGATCATGTAGCTGGCAAAGTTTCCTTGCAAAGTTAATGATCTATAAACTTAAGTTTGCACAGATTGACCCAGTGTTAAGTGCATTCTTCTCCCGTGTGTCACCAACAGGTCTGCATCATTGTACCAAGAGTACTCCTACAGAGATACATTACATTTTACCCTACATTTTCTTTAGGCCCAGCTAGCTTCCATAAAGCGCTGCTAGTCTTCAAGAAAGAATCTGGTCACAATATAGTCTGAGAACAGGAACATAAGTTTGTATTTGCAGTTTTAGTTTCTACTTCTCATGCCGGTGAAACAGGGGAATCTGTCAGACACTATGAGCTTCATTCCAGGACAGAAAACCTGCTCAAGTCCAACATTATCTGTCTGCAAACTCTGTATTCTAGATGTCCAGTGAACATAGAGCTAAGTAAAAAAAAGTCCCCTGTTTACAGAAACAAAAGCGTCAGTCTGAAGAAGTCCAGGTGCTCTGAGGTGTTTTGAAACAAAGTCCATATTATCTGAATAAGATTTCCAGAATGCAACATTGAAGCTCTGTTAATCTAAGTAATTCACTCATGTGTTTAGGATACTGCTGCAGTGAAGATAAGAAACCAGCTGGACACAGACTGTACTCCACCCAGATGGCACCTTGACAACTCAGATTTCTGGCTGCTGCTTTCAGACGTTTCCCTGAGTTTATCAGTAAACTTACTCCGAACATTTTCCAACAGGCCTTAAAACTCTATGCTGGAGGGTTTTTTTTTATCTGAAAGCTTCAAATACCTTAAATAATGATATTTGACTAGCTGTGTACCTGTTAATCACATTAGAATGAAATCTCTCAAAGTATCACATGGCCTGAAATGAATTTACTGATACTACATGTGCTGTAACTCAGAATAAGGCACCTATAGCACCTTTTGAACCCTGACTATCAATCTCCTGGGTGGCTGACATCCCATTAGATTCTACTCAACAGCAGCATAGATTCACTTCATTAGGGACGGGCCCAGCTTTGTCTGTTGGCCTCAGTTTCCTGTGGTGAAGTGCTTAGAGAGTGTGTTCATTTGCATGGTGTTTTCTGCTAGAGGAAGTTGTAAAGCTCTCAACCAGGATGTGCAGGTGCAGCACCCACTTTACATACTCAGCTGTAGCGTCAGCTGTAGCTGAAGACAATGACTTTAGGAAATATGACCAAGGACAGATATGATGTTGAAATGAAGAGTTAGCTTTAAAAGATTCTCAGCCATTTGTAAATTAAGCACAAGGCCTACACAAGGCACTGGAGACATGAGGACATGGGTCATTTACATAATCATTAGGTCTTTATTTGGATTTTAATTACAATATTATCTGTTTATTGATTAATTTATTATTTTGTTTACTACTTTTCCTTAACAACATGATAGGGTTTTTTTTTCACTTGAAGTAGCCACAAGGACTATCTAGGTGTTTTCTAGGACGATGACTCCATTTCCCATAAACAGTTGCACACAAGCCATGTTTACATGAGGAGTTTTTCGTCTTTCCGAATGGAATCTTTCCGAATGACTTTTCCGAAAACAATAGTATACATGGAAAGGAATATTCCAATCTCTGGTCTACATGTGCCGCTCCAATCAAACAGAATAGTCAATGGGGCATGCGCAGAAAAACTTAAACATCACGAGATTTATCAAAACTGGAGGACGACAGTTTGTTTATCATGGTGTTGCAATACTCCGTATTGCGAGTTTGTCGTCCATCCAGTCTTGAAATTATGTTCATTTCTTTCAAAGTTTGGATCAAAAACAAACTTTCCGCAGCAATGCTGACGGCTCGCCGCCATTTTTAAAGTTGAGGAACGTCTCTGGTTGCGTCTTACATGATATCTGAGCATGCGCTGAAAGAGGGTACCCTGCCAACTTTCCGTTTGATTGGATACATGGTACCTCAATCGGTTCGGGGAAAGGAATATCCACCCCTGTGAAACTAATTAAATGTCCATTCGGATTGGCACTGTTCTTTTGGAATGAGGTGTATACAAAGGTTAAATTCTTTCCGTTTGAGCAAATAAACCGAATGCAAGCGGAATATTTGGGTCCATGTACGTGGCTACTGTTGCCAGGGCGTTACCATCGGCGTGTTTGACATTTCTTTACTTTTTTCAAGAAAACTTTTCCCAGGATGCATTGTGACGAGATGTATTTATTAACAGTTGTGTAGCCCTATCGTTTGAAAGGCGACAACAAGCAAACTTTTTAAATTAGTTTGTAGTGTAGTTTAGTACCATTCATTCTAGTGATAGACTCTCAAGTGTGAACAGACCACTGCAGAATAACTGCTGACTGTGGGTTGGAATGGTCATTATCACAAATAGTTCAGTGGGGCCCTG
The DNA here is from genome assembly GCF_033239565.1 of Halichoeres trimaculatus. Lineage (NCBI taxonomy): Eukaryota > Metazoa > Chordata > Actinopteri > Labriformes > Labridae > Halichoeres > Halichoeres trimaculatus. The sequence goes on along the minus strand of NW_027437194.1, from coordinate 11,459,269 downwards.
AATCTTGCAGCAGAGTAATGAAGCATGTACACGTACATAACATAGTATTGACCCTCTCCATCACAACCTTAACCTTAAAAAGATACATATCAGAGTGGTAATATTTAGCATTAAGGTTAACTAGTAAGGGTATTTAAATGAAGATATTAGTCAAAAGCACCCTGTGGTGAGTCACTGACTATCTTGAGGCCTGGACATATTAACAGCTGTGAGTATCTAAAATTAGTCTCTGGTGTAACCAAAGTGAAACTACAGCTGTAGGAGGGAGATCCTCGTTTCCTGAAGGTAATTAACTCAGAAAAGTGACAGGATGAAGAGCAGACGCTGACATCACCGGTCTGCACCCCGCCAACCGTCAAGCATCTGGAGCATACCACATTATCAGTCGGACGGAATGAACGACGCTTGCTTTGTGTTAGTGCTAGCATGTGTGTAAGAGTGTATGTGTGTGCGTGTTGGTCTTCTGTCACCCTGTCTCACACTCCCTTTGCTGCTCGCCCCATCGGGGCAGCGCAGCCCATTTTGGGAAGAGAATGAGATATGGAAAAATGGCAGAGATAAAGGGGAGCAGAGGGAGGGTGTGTAATGAATTATTTATGTCTCCTCTGAGCTGTGCATGGTCTTTCAGAATCTACTGTGTGTGTTTGTGTGACTGTGGGTGTCTACCTAGATATTTTTACACTCACACCCAACCTACTCTTGTCCATACACAACTACTAATGTGGTTTATATTTTGATAATTATTCAACTTCCTCATTTCTTGTGTTGATAACCACAAAGTTCCTACTGTTCAGGAAGTCTTGAATTTTTATTTGCGGCAGGTCAAGTAAAGGAGTTTGAGTGATTTTTACATGTTTTATACACCCATAAAGAGAAGTTGAAACCATGTAATCACAACAAAGGTCAGTAAGACATTATATCTGATCAGAAACATCTGTCTCGGCTGTCTGGGATGTGTTGACAGACAAAAGATAATGTTTACCTGCCTTTAAATCACATCACATGTCTATCGTTATCAGAACTATTAAACGTTGGCATACTCTTAAAAAAGAACAGCTGATTCAGCTATTAGGTATTTATTGGACAGAAGATGCCAATTGTTGCACAAACTGATTTGTTGACATGCTCAGGCATGAAGGAAATTGTCAGCATGTTATTTCACAATCTTTGGAAAAGATTAGAAACACAAGCAAAGGGATGAGCAGGCACTACTGGTAATGATTTGCATACATCAAATTTAAAGGAGCTAAATCAAACACGGATACAAAGATCTGAACTGACACAAAGACTTTCGTACCTTTAGTGGCTTAATTGTTCTTTAAAACATCATCATCATTAGTATTTAGATCTTATCAAAACGAAGATGTGCTCTGATTACTACCCTGCTGTTATTTATTCTTTCCCGCACAATCCAGATAAGACGTCTACTGACATTAATATGCATGTTTTACCTTTTCCTGTATCTGTGAAGTATGAGGAGCAGCAGCTCAAACAGGTCTGCATGTAACTGTGTGAAGCCAGTGTTCATGTTTGAACCTGCTTTTTGCTGAGATTGAGTACTTTGTGCCTTTGAAGCTTCAATTTCACTTCCCTGTTTGATATTTTATCCAACAATAGTTCTACTCTCTCTAAAGTCAAATAGGGTAAATGGTGTAAAATGATACTAAAACTGACTTTGTTCAAACAGTATGTCCATTATGAGGAAGAAAGATGAAACAAAGAGAAGGGTAGTCCTCAATCTCTGTGGCCTTTCTGTCTCTTAAATCTGGAATTCATAATTTAACTCATTTGAGTTTGATTCCACTGATGTTTTTTTCCAGAACAAAGATGAATACTTCATTTTCGTTGCAAAGTTCAAGCTGGAAAACTTATTGATTTGTTTCAGTTTTGGAACAGAAGACAGACACATAGATACGTTGCACACACAATATGTCAGCTCATAAAAAAAGAGTGGAAATACTGGAACTTTCATTCATTCATCTTCTACAGCTTATCCTGTTCAGGGTCCCGGATGGCTGGAGCCTATCCCAGCTGTTGGGGTACACCCTGGACTGGTTGCCAGTTACACCTATGGGCAATTTAGAATCACCAATTAACCTGATATATGAGCTAACCAGTGGATCATCATGCAGCCCCTAATGCTGCAACATCTGCAAGCTAAAAACAAAAATTATAGTATGTGAAATGTATCATGTGACTGTATTATATAAGATCATTTCAGCTAATGATTTGACATCACAAGCAGTAATTCAATGTTGTTTATTGATTTGAATGTATGTTTTAATTATAATTCATAGCTCATCATGCTAACAGAGAGAAGCCTGGAGTCTGTAGACAGCACTTTCCAAACCTAAAATGCTGTTTGGTTCCCAACTGGGAAGCTACAAAGTAGCATTACCAAATATCCTATATTAGTGCCGATAATCTCATTTTAAAGTGTGGATTACGATCAGTCATATATCTAGAAGAGAGACTTTTCAAGATCTCTTTTAAACTCCTCACATCCCCTTTAAGGAAGTAACTTTTATAAACACTGTGGAGTAAAAGTTGTATAACATAGTAACACAAGTACCAGCACTTTAATATTCTTCATAGGTAAAGTTCCTAAGACTATGTGCTTCCTTGCATTAGAGTTTAAAATGTTATATTAAATAATATATGCACACAGTCCTGAGGGTTTAACATTAGACTTCTTCAGGTGTTTTGACCAGCAGGGATTATATGCTCCAGTGACTGCCATTAAGTTTAACTACTTCATTTGCATTGACAACAGATTTCATGCATGACCAGCACATTTCACCTTCTGGCTGTGGGCTGTATCGTCAGCACATACAAAAGATGGAAGACCGTGCTCACAACAAAAGGCTGCGTAAGCTGTCTTTCCTGTGGGTAAGCAGGGCCTCTGTGTAGAGTGGGATGGTACACACAGACTGAAGGAAAGATAACATTAAACTTGTCCTCTGTGGAGCTCGTTGAAGCTCCTCACTGAAAACAGTCTGACACTGAGGACCGTGTCACCTCAGGAAAGCAGCGTGTAGAGAGTCTGGAACATCCCCTCCCTGCAGGGGACGGTTACTCTGACTGATTGAGGCTGTAACTTCAAACTGCAGGACCGCAAAAACCTGCTGCTGCCATGGAGAGATTGAGCCAGATGCAGCAGATTTCCCATGAACCAAATGAAGTGAAAAGCTTCAGTCACCACATAGTTGTTGTTATGGCAGAAATGTTGAGGCTCAGACACTTCAGTCCTCTCAGATCAGAGAACAAACAGTAAAATACAGCTGAAAAGGGTGTGCTGCTCAGGATCAAAACACTTGTTCTTATTGTTCAGCTATAGACATCTGGATTATGTAGCAGGTAATATTTTTTTTTTTTTAACTGGGCCTGAATAGAGCCTTACATGGGGATTTTTGCAACAACTTGGAAACAAATATAACCCTCCTGGAAAAAATAAGAAAATAAAGTGCAATTTCTCTGCGTTTCTCGATATCGGTGATGTTGTAGGAGGCGTCTGATGTAGATGTCAGAGGATTGTTCAAATAATATTGTGAGGGTTTCAAATAAACACTAGGAGCCTGTGCTCTAATGAAAAATATAATCAGTGTGAAGAGGCTCCATTACGCCTCCGTGACAATATTTATGCTTTACTGATATGTTACGTAATCTACCACACGGCCCTAATGCCCTCTCTACCTCAACGCCTCGAGAAGGCTCAACAACTAGCTTTAGTATAGGTGCAACCAAACAACTTTTATGTCACAATACCTGCACATAAACGTGCACATATTGCAAGTTACCATCAGAGATGTTTGTGAAATACCTCCACAAGCATAGCATTGAGTGATACAGATATCCCATCTTATGTTTTGAGTCTGTGTCAGACCAATTCCTGATACCAGAAATGGATCGTGCATCCTAAAACTCTATTATTCTGTAACCAATCCACTTCAAGTTAGCGCTCAGCTCTTATGGAAGAGAAAAGAGGGAAAAATCAGGCAGAGAAAATGTTAAAGGATGTTACAAAGAGGGCCTGGAGAGCCAGAACCAGAGCAAGGTGCACTTACTCCCGCCTGGATAGGCTGTTCTGCCTGCTCCTACTCTGCTATTTTCATGAGAGAAGAAAGGAGAGAGGAGAGGAAACAACAAAGGAAAGACTCTGTAGACAGACGTTAAAGAGATGACCGCAGAGATAGAGTCAGGGTGGAGTCCTGCTTTGGCAACAGCTCTCTTTCCTCTACTTTCCAATTCTCTTTAAGACAGATATGTCTTGAAGATGATAGAGGAGTTTTCAAGGGGTTTCTTTGTTTTTGTTATTGGGAAAGAAGCAGGATTTGATGTATTTTAAAGCTTTAGTAAAAGTGTTGAATCTGTATTAATATTTTTCTCACATGGTTTACAAACAAAACCACAGAAGTATGTATTCAAGGCTGTTTTGTTCATGAACATGTACAATGTAAAACCCTAAAGAACCAGAGTGATCAGAACCCGTTGGCTGCCCAAAAACTGACACTTGTGCGACCCTTAATCTAACGATCTTTCAGAGAGGAAAATATAGGGGATATAGGGTCAGGAGTGACATGAGGGAACAAAAGGAGCCACAGGTTTGACTCAAGCCAAAGCTGACTACTCAGGGGCTAACATAGGGGGTTCACAACTGAGCTGTGAGGTCAAACCGGCCCCTCAGCATCAGCACAACTCAAAGCTTTCCACATCTTTACCTTTGTCAGCAACTGACAGTGTACTGTTGAAGTACTGTTCCTCTAGAGTCCAAGAGTTGTCGTTCACTTTGCTGGAGATCCCACAGGTGCCCTGACAGTTCACCTTGATGGCTGTGGAAAGAGGAAACCAGAGTCAATACAGAGAAACGTATGAAAGCTAAAGATCCTTCACATGATCACTTCAATTTTAAAAGGAAGATTCGCGTCTAATCCCTTTACTTCTATGTTTTTTTCCAGTTTATCGCTTGGCAAGAAACAGAGCTGTCTAATGTAGTGCAGTGAGTGTGGACACCATATTAAAACACTCCAGCCCGCAAGGACAAAACGTACTAACTAGCATGAGAATGAGCCTCTTTAGAGTGAGTCTCTGTTAATGATTAGAGGCCCTTGATGCTGGTCATGTTTGCTCTGCTGTGGTGCTTAATAGCCACAACAGGCTGTGAACAGTGTTTGAATCAACAGATGGACGAGAGGAGGAGGAACTTCCTCAGGAAGCTGCTGAAACTCAAGAGGTTAATGGGAATAGAGGCTGGAATGTAAGTGGTTTGACTGGTTTGGAGACATGAAACAACATTTTACTGCCCAGGAGCTATGCATTCTGGGTGGTAATATGTGTGAGAAAAATGTCTTCCATGACGGGAGAAATCATTTTTTCATTGCCATTTAACAAGGATTAGGAAAATCCTGATGAAAACTAAAGATAAAAGTTTAAATGTAGTTGATATTCTTCATTCATTCTCCACGACCAAGCTCTTTTTGCCAATGGAAGCAAGCAACCAATGCAAATTTTCAATTTTGCTGATGAGATGAACTCCTTGTCAAGTAATGTAACATCTCTTCATGGGCCTGCTGTTACAAGTAGAGCAAATGATGTTATCTTCTTCCTGTCTATGGCTCAGAGATGACGAAGATACAGTAAAGTCATCTACAGTTCACTCTGTAGCTGGATACTCTGGAAGTGTCGACCAATAAGAAGAAAAACTTAAGTGAGCAGCAGTAACAGTTCTGCCGCAACACAGCCTCATCTCCTCTCTATCCTCTTGTCTCTATGTTGATCTGTCTGTGAGGAAATGAAAACCCTGAGATAATACACACACACACACACACACACACACACACACACACACACACACACACACACACACACACACACACACACACACACACACACACACACACACACACACACACACACACAGAGGATTTAGCGGACCCAGCATCAGTATTATCTCAGTGTCCTGATAAGCAGACAACAGACAGACAGATAAGCCGGGTATCATTCTAAATGATAATTTAGCAGAATTAATGTGACACCTGGGACTCTTTACTTTATTGGTCCACTTATAAAGAATAAAAACTTTGATATTATCCGTTTCCACCATTAAAATGCAAAATTTATAATGAAATTAGAGACATAATTTGTGTAAACCAAACGGATAAATCAGATATTTTCATAATGTAATATTGTTCATCCTTTCCATGCAATAACATTTTTTTTTCCCAGTAAGAAAAAACAATTAAAGATGCTTTCATTTACATAGCAAACAAATTTTCTGACACAGCATGTGGCAGAATGCTATAGCTCTATTAAGCTTAAAAACATGATCACCAGTGCAGAAGTGAAAAGTAACGAATCACAAGAATTATAAAAAATGGAAGTGAATGATGAGCAGAACAACATTCTGGTGCTAAATCACAAGAAAGATGGAGACGAAGAAGACAGACAACAGTGGTGCAGACCTAACTGGAGGCAAAACGTTCATTCTCTGACAGAAAACTTCTGGTCACAGTTGAGGGAACACTTTGGCTTCAGGTGCAAGAAAGACAACAGTTTTATTATGCACTGTAAGCTGTGTTTGCTCAGAGTGACCGAGGTAGCGGCTTGTAAAAACTCTACATCAAACTTGCACAAACTTGTAGAGGTACAATAAATCTTAAGATTTCTGCCATTGCAATGGAAGTTAATTATGTTTCGTGGTTTAGTATGACGAGGTAAGGCAAAGGTGTGCTTCAGCAGGTAATAGGGGAATACTCTGTTGTGTTGTCATGTTTTAATGTTGTCTATACAGTTTATTTATAAAGATTTCCCTTAACTTAACAACTTTGAAATTAAAATCATTGTGTCCTTATTGCACTCCCGAGGAGAGATCTATTGTTAGAATAAAGTAACTAAGTAACTTTTACTACATTTTTTTCCAAGTACATTTTTAACCAGCTACTTTTTACTTTTACTTTGAGTACATTTTTGTGATGGGTACTTTACTTTTCTTCAGTAAAATTTCATCAAAGTAACAGTAATTGTACTTGAGTAAATTATTTTAGGACTCTGTACACCTCTGCACCAGTGCAATGAAGAAAAAGTCTTCAATCTGAAAATCAAGTTGGCATAGTCATTTTAAAAATTGTCAAACAGCTTAGATTTAATGAAGAAATATGAAACAGAAGTAGCTTCAGCTAGACGACCGATGTCCCCTGCAAATGGTATTTTTGAACCAGTATCCCAAGTTTCAGCTCCTCTGCAGACTTATCGCTCCCTGCCCTGTCTGATGTGGTCTCTACACACATCAGTCGTCTGATCAGCTACGCTACTTGCAGGAGTTTAACCTCAAGGGTATAGACTTCAGAAGTTAGTCCAGTGAATATTGAATATACTCTTTGCCCTCTAAATTCTAACTCCTCTAAACCTCTAACCTCTAAAAAATCCTGTGGTTACGAATTAATATTTTGAGCTATTTCGTGCATGTCACAGCTATATTTTAAATTCTTTTTGTCTGGGGCTCCATATGTGAAAATATCAGAGAATGAAAAAAATAGTGAGGAAAATCAAAACCAGCATTCAGCGTCATCAGTAAATTTTATCTATGAAACTTCAAGGCAAATATGTTAAACTGCTGTCCTTGAAATCTAACCAAAACAACCGTCTCTGAAAACCTGTCTGTAGTGGGGAAACAAATCTGCTGCTTACAGCCTTCGTAGCCTGCATTATTCCATGTTGTCCGATACTATGATAAATCTGTCAGTTAAAAACATTTTATGTAACATGTCACAAAATACATCTCTGATTAGCTAGACAAGACTATTTTTTATTACAGAAAGAAGTAAGGTTGGTCACAACTCCCTAAAATTCGGTTTGATGTGATCATGAACAGGCAAAACATACGACCAGACCCAGATTCTCATGTCAAAATTCCTTTCCACAGACTGAGCTGGCTCAAAACCACACAAGACTTGTGCAGACATTACAGAACACGCACAGTCACACACAGCCGCACACACACAGAGTAACACATACACACACTCTTATAGTGGCAGATGGCTCTGCTCTCCACACCGGCAGGACTGCTGGCACAGTTTAGAGTAAGAGGGAGGGACCTCTGCTGCCGATAAAAACAAAGACCAAACCCACTCGAGCACTGTGCGGTGTCCTTCACTCATGCAGACTAACGTCCATTTATTTGGTCATTAATCAAACCCCACAATCTGCTCCCCCAGCCATCTGCCTCATTCATGGATTAGAATAATACCTTTACTCTCTACATTAACACACCCTATGAGCTCTCTGGAGTCATTACAGGAGCAACAACAGAAGTGTAAAGCACACAAATATGGCAGAAAATGAGCAGCCATTACTGGAACGGATATTGTTTACAGCTGTGTAATGTGGAAAAATAGAGAGCTCAAGCATGAAAGGTCAGCTCATGGGTAATCTGTTAATACCTCCAACAGCAGCAGAAACAGCAGCAGAGGAGCAGTGACTTGTTATCCATCTGTCTTTGTTTCTGTTTGATAACTAGAAAACAAAGCAGCAGTTTGAGCAAAAATCAAATTTCAATTAACCAGAGAAACAATATATTCTTATCAATGGTCTAAAATGCGCATCTAGCTTTGGTACTTTGTGCAGCTGCAAGTTCCTGACTTGTCTACCACACAGCTACAGATCACACCTCATTACAGCCAGCAAAGGAATCTCTGCCAGGGGCCAGCTCTGTGCTGAAAACCTCAGCCTGAGGGAGACAGACACTCAGTAGTAAGAGGGAAGCCGGCAGCAGAGCGTGCACTGACTCAGCAGCTGCTGGATTTGTTGCCAACACACTGGAGTCTGTCCAGGCCATCTCCATGGTTCAATGAGACAGTCTGTAGGCGGAGATGATCCTGGTGTTACTACTCATTAGATTTTACCAATTGGACTGTGTGGGCAAAGCAATCGATGGTGGTTCCTGATCTGGCTGCATGAACATTACTGCATCAAAAGGTTTTGTCGTGGGGTAAGATCAGGGTGTTGGTGAGTCAGGGAGGATGTGGGTGGATGTCAGAGGTGTGTTACTGTGTTCAGTCAGTTATCTGTTTTATTCAGTTAAGCATCTTTTATATCCTGTTTTTGTGCAGTTGGGTAGCAGAACATCCCACACAGGGCGGTAGAGTCAAACATAATATGAGAGAAAGACTCAGCAGAGAGCTCCACCTCTGTCCTTTCCATTTTATTCATCAGTTATGATCTTCATGCTTCTGTTTTACTTTTTGCAAAAAAATACTGTTGATAAAATATTTAACTTGAGTTCATTTTTTAGCAGTTTGACTAAGAAGATATTAAAAATAAGAGGCAAATATTGAAGTGCAACAATTTCATTTAAATTGTTCAATATACATTGTCTAACAGTGGCACTTTGTCCATATTTGCCAATGATACAGTTCAGGTAAAAGTTATTAGCCTCCCTTAAAACCTTCCTCCTTCCTTTATCCTATATACTTCCTTATAGCTTGCTTGCATTCACAGGAAAGAAACAGATAAGGTCATTATTTGTTTGCTGAACTAAAACAAGAAAAAAAGCAAAAGAAAAAATGCAAGGGTCACAATTATTACCCCAACTTATAGTCAATAGTGTTGCTTTTCTGATCCAAAACTGACAACCACCTCTTCTGCTAGTTTTAGGTTGGCACATGTCTCCTGAGGGATTTTAGCCCCATATTCCTTGGCAAATTGTTCACCATGTGCAAATTGCTTGATTTCCGAGCATGGACTGGATTCTTGATACTGGGATCACAGTTCTGACTAACTTTGGTGTACGCTTCATGTCATTGGCTAGTTGGCAGACCCAGTGATGACCCAACCCTAGACTGGCAGCAGGTCTTGACGTTTTTCTTCAGAATACTGACATAATTTTCTTTTTCCATGGTTTTCCACCATCCATATGCCATTAAAGCTCAAGTTTGGTTTCATCAGACCAGAGAACAGACTTCCAAAACTCACCGTTACTGTTTCAAACTGTGTCTGGCAAAGTTCAGTCAGGCTTTGATGTGCCACTGTGAGAGCAATGCCATTTTTCTTGGAAGATGACAAAAAGATCCAACCCCCATGAAGAGTTGAACAACAAACATCTTTGCAGAGATCTGGGGATTCTTGTTGACATCTCTGATTATTTTTGCTGCATGATTTAATGCTGCTGGCTACACACTTCATGATTAACCAAATTAAAATAAATCGGATTTTTTAAATGTAACTTTCAAGCATTTAGGAGTTATCTCTCAGTGGTTTTCTTTCTTTGCCAACAAGGTTATCTCAAAGACTTGGTTCTGTGAAATTGTTAAAGCCATTACCGTTCTTGTTTTACCTCTCCCTCTGAAGGAATTTTGGCCTTCAGGGCAGACTTCTCCGAGATGTTGAGTTAGTTATGCAACACTGTTCTTTGCTGAGTTTCCAAACAAAGCTTAATGCTGTACCCAGTGGAACAAACATCAATATAAAACATTCAGTGAGAGTAATGACTCAAAAAACAATGGTTTAATTTTCTAGGAAAAAAAACTAACTGGGTAAAAGAGATAAAACCACTCAGTCCCCGCTTGCGGCGAGTTGCATCAGTTCATGGGAAAAACCAGTCAGCTGAGGGGAGGGTGTAGCAGCGTGTGGACAGACTGGGCTGATAATGACAGTCCCTTATTTACACTGATTACACTGAGTCCAGTTTCAGCTGACCGCTGGAAGCACAAAGGGACCTCAGTGAGCTGGTTTAAGGTCTGAACTTTTCAAGAACAAAGCAGAATGAGGAAACCCTCGGAGTCTCCACCAGAAGAACAACGGCTTGGATTTCATCCTCACAAGCAGCAAGAGTGTGAATGGGATTTGGAGAGGGCAGCTTGAATTACTTGAATCAATCAACATTCAGCACATGCACTAAAAGGCTCCTCAGACGTCATTTATACATTCCAGCATGATGAGGCAGGGAAACCAACGCCTGTGTCAGTCTATGCGATAAAACTGGACAAGAGAAGTTTTTTTTTTTAAACAAGAGAAGAAACACAAGGATACAGATGTTGAAACTTGGGAAATGTTTGGATCACTTTATTTATGTGCAAAAAGTTTGACATCTGCAGCAATGGCCATAACTGCTGTATCCAAGCAAAGCTTTCCCAATCACTAATGGTCGTGTTAGGGACAGGTGGGAAAGGTGCCTCGGGTTGGTTTGAAACCTGGCTGCCTAATTTAGGGCTTGCCTCATGGGACCCACAACCCACACGGCATGGCTATACTGGTGCCCCAAAAAATCACATTTTAATCATACGTTGAGGACATCCCTCATCCCTGTCCTCACTGTACACAACCCTTTTGGCTTTTGTAACGGGGTTGCCTACTGATGACGGTCTGATTGGCTGGACCTGTATGCTTGACACCAAGGTGAGAGGTCAATATGAAAGATCATCTGGGATATTTTAATTCTGTTTAGCAGTTTGAGGTGTACTACTTTTGACTGGGCAACAAAGCAGGGGTTTTTTTTATATGAAATGTGCAGTCCCAAAGCCCAGTGGTGTCATTATTTCCAATCACAGCATCTGCAGAGGCTTCACTATGGGATGCTGAAAAGACACCTTTCTTTATTTCATGTGGGCATCCAAAAACATATGAAAGCACAGAAACAATGGGATCAACAGGGGTAAATAAACGTTGATAAGACTTCTCCCTAATCGATTTAAAAGCTAATGCACAGAGAGATCAACCTGATGCATCAAACAACCAGCAAGGCTGAACATTCATTTTTTTCTCACCATGCAACCCTTCCTTCTGAATTTAGTTTTGAGACAAAGGAATCTTTTATGATAAGGGTTAGTGTTGGAATTTACCAAGAAGTTTTCCAAAGGGGTGAAAAATTCCCGATTAATTTCAGCAAAGTTTCCTGATTTTTTTTTTCTTTTTACCAACTTGAATGAGTTTTTCAAAAACTAAATGCAAATTCAAATGTGTACCATGAATCACATGTGTAACCATTTCCAAGCACATTTGATTATCATCAACCACTACTTCACTAGGCTACAGCATTTCCATTGAGACAACATTTTGGAATTGAAGTCTAGAAGTTCTGTCAAGGTCAGTTTTGAGTAAAGAGAGTTAAATTGATTTTATGGTTTGATTTAACTTTAAGTTATGAACATATTTAAGTTAAACTAACAAATACTCATGAAAATGTGCATAGAGGTTGGCTGCAACAAATATATTCGCCTATGTTCATGACAGTTTTACTCTGGAAAATTTCAGAAAATTCCTAGAAAATGTATTTAAAAATATTGCATTTGCCCTATTTGCATGCATGTCTACTTACATGTCCACTATGTGTAATATCTATTCCTGTATGTGAGCAGGTAAGCACAGTTAATATAAATTTTCCAAAATTCCATGAAAATTCTTATAGAGATAAGAACGTCTCAAAAAGGCAGCTACTACATAAAGTTAAAAGATTTCTCATGATTTTTAAGACAGACCAACCAACCAATACTTAGTTTTGTGGGAAAACTGATTACACTAAGAGTTATCAAAATGTTATCAAAATTCATATAATTTCTGGAAAATTTCAGGATAATGCATTTGTTTTAAAAAATGTAGCCATTAAAGACTGCGAGACCCGTGACTCTTTTGTCCCCAGATATCTATTCATGAAATTTTTGAGTTTCCATCCAGACTCCAGAGGTCACAGCCTTTACTCTCTGCTACAGAAGAGTCAGGTAATCTGAAGCGACACTTTCTACCTTCATTAAATCTTTAAGCACTGTGAACAATTAGTGCCTCTCACTTTACCATCATCTCCTTCCCCCGTCTCCTTTCAGTGTCTGTCAGTAAGACATGTCAAACACAGACACCCGATCTCATGATCTATTGCTCCTGACTGTAAGGGAATCCCCCGCAGCAGAACAGAGCTGCGCCTGTTCTCTCAGACACATCCTGAATTACCTCTCTGTGAAATCAGCAACAGCATAAGGCACAGCTTCAGTGAAGGAAAGATAAAATTAATGCATGGCTTTATGCCCTCCATTACAGCCTTCCAAACAGAGAGTCTAAGGAAGTAAGAAACCACAAGAACGAAATGCAGGAACCACACTCTGCCTCTAAACCTTATTTTACTGCACTTCTGTCTGTTTTCGGCTTCAAAACTGGGAGGCGAGATTAGATCACCACACAACATTTCAAATCAGGTTACTGCATGACATGAAAATGGAAAGTTGCATAACATAATATAAAATCTGAGTGGATTTTTAAAGCAGCACATGTAGAGGAAAAATATACTGTTTACTTCAATCTAAATCCTGGTTAGAAAACTTTAGAATAACAGGAAGTGTGAGTTTGACTTTGAAAGTAGCCAATTGGAAAATTGCAAAGTCACTCCCTGTACTCTGTGTAAGTTATGGTGCAGTGACAGTGTTGTGGTGGGAAGGGACTCTGCCAGTTGGTCACTCTGTCAGTTAACCAATCACTGTTTAATTGGCCAGATCGACATGAGTACCGGTTAAGTTTTGAACATTTTTCACGTCGACTTCTTATTGTCACACTCTGCATAGAAAATCATTTGCTTGTATTCTACAATGAACCAGCCCAAGTACGCAATATACTGCTTGACAATGGTGTATGACAAGCTTTGCACACTCCAGTTAGTTTATAACATTTGCTGCATGCAAAACTACACACCCGTCTCTGTGTATGCATGTATGTGTAAGAGGCTTATCCCTGCATGAGTTACATCATAAAAAAATAGCAGACACGTAATCCGTGCACTGCAGCCGCTCCCACATTACCCATCACGCCAAAAAAAAAAAAAAATCCAGACAGACTTCATGACCTGAGGAGACCCACACAACCTCTGTGATCTATCTTTACAGCTCTAAAAACAGATTTTGTAGCAGGAAGATCATCTTGTTTTGACTTTGTGACATGTAGCAAAGATCATGTAATTCCCCCTGTAGTGCTTCAGCAACACAACATGTGTAAACACTTCCCTCCTGCCAGCTTAGCATCCCTGTGGATGCTCTTGATGTAAGCAGATATCTGCATTTAGGCACTGGTTTCTCTAAGTGTTGGTCTTTGTCCTCAGTTGACCTTATCTCATTCTGCTGATGCCAGAGACAGACCAGCGTGTCCTGTCAAGGAACAATATTCATCTTTGAAAGATGAAACAACTAAAAGTTAAGGATCAAGATGCTCATGAAACAATGCAGAAACCACCCCAGTAAAAACATAACTAGTCATTTAAACTGAGCATTTCTAAAGATTCGTCTCTCTGTACAGTGAAGTCAAGGCCACATTGTTTTTGTTATGAATCATAGACTAAAGGTCAGTGAGAGTTCAGCGGCTCTATTTGACACAATGCTTTGTTTCTACTTCTAAAAGTGTTCAGTATAAAACAATTTTATTTTTGGTGACAAGTGACCGCCATCATAATCTACATCTGACACATTTTCATTAAAAAAAGTTTCAATCTTTTCTAAACTAAGTGTATTGGGTCAAATATGGGTCTGCTACAGCATCAGAACAATCTAAAGCTCTGGCTAGAGGCTATTCTCTAAGGCTCTCATACTCTCCTGCCAGTGGCGATTGCTCTAAGACTGCAAGGGAAGCTCAGCTTCCCCTAGAATGTCCCCCAAAAAAGTGGTGATATGTACTGCTGTGTGTACATTTCATTGACAAAATATGTACAAGAATTCCTTCATCTTTTGTTCAGAATCAGCTACCTATCACAGGTAACTGGCTCGACCTCCTTTTCATTCATCCCCGCAGCATCTCAGCGCTTTAAAACAGTCCGACGTAGAGTGTCTTCTGGCTTCAGCAGGGAAGCGTAGAGTGGGTGGTTCCACAGTGGAAAATGGACGGTCATTGGATGAATGCTGGACTTTGTTCCGCTCATCGGACGCTCAGCGTCTTTGGGGGTCTATGAGGCAGTGAGCTGGCCTGGACGCTGGGCTTCTGCATGATGATTGGATGATCTGTCTGAGGCCAAATCCCTTTTTGATTGACAGTAAAATGAGCCAGTCAGCGATCTTGAAGTACAACCCTCCACCAGAGCATCTGTAGAGAAGAGCTTCTCCTGTTCAAAGCGTCTCAAGTCTTACACCCGCGACACAAGTCTAGCAGTCTAGCTCTGCTGGCCATTGAGAAAACACTGGTAAAATCCCTGGAAAAAACACCTGGCTGGTACGACAGGGTCACAGATCATTTTCTTGAAAAGGAACAGAGAGTAGAATTTACGTTTAAATAAACAAATAAATTTATGATGTAGGCTGGAAAAAAATGAGCTTCCCCTCCTTGACTGATCAGCAGCCGCCACCGTCTCCTACTCTAGTGTTAACAAGCACAAATGATGGATGGCATTTAATAGCACAGCATCATTTATAAGTCAGTTGTAGGGCTTGGGATCTCAGGGTACCTCACTATACAAAACAATAGGATAAGAAACAACGCAGCACAACACGATATGATATGGGATACGATCACAGTACCTTTAGATATGGTTATACTGTGATTATTGATACAACAAGCTAGTAGGCACAGTTTTCTCTGCTAGCTCAGGGTGGTGGTGAGCTGTGTATGTTTGTTATACCATCTGTAGATCCTATTTCTTACATACCTATCCCCATCCAGCCCTGTCACATCCAGGCTATAAAAGCCAAAGAGAGTAGTGCTGCACGATTTGGGGAAAAGGTGCGATTTGCGATTAGGTGGACAATATTGCAATTGTGCTTGCGATTTAATAAAAAAAGTTGTGTCATGATGAGTCTACAGACTTGCTTGGTTATCATCGAGAAAAATCTGAATTGCATGTGCTGAGATTGCGATTGCGATAATCGTGCAGCCCTAAAAGAGAGTCAACATTTTTTATTTAAACAATGCTGGTGCATTTTTCACCATAATAGCGCCGTTGGTGTTTTTAATTCTACTGTGACTTAAGCCTATTTGGAGGAGGAATGATGGAAAAAGTTTATAGCAGTTCTATTTTAATGAAAGAATTAAAATAAAAAGAAAAACAATACACGGCAAGCGCACATTAATAATCCATCATAAGGTCAAATATCATGGTAGTTCATGATATGGATGTTTTGGCACACTCCTGGTAATACATTAAACATTATAGAGATATTAAACAGTACTGGGAACAGCTACATTAGTCTGCATGAAGGACTAATCAGCTAACAGCAAGCAAAAAACAAGTTGACTCTGACACAGCAACCACATGGCTCTTGATACACCCCCACAGCCTGAAATGATTGTGGCGAATAAACTGCAGGGGCCATTATAACACCGGGGTTATCAGTTGGGAACCTGCCACACACATTTTGTTAAAAACACTTTGATGTGGTTTAACAGTTCGCTCTAGCATCTAAACTGTTGTCTCATACCTCATGCTAGCTTCTCGGGTCTCTCAAACCACTAGCAGAACCTCTTTATATCACAGCACAACTCATTCAACATTTCCCATGCGAGCTCCATGTGAAGAAAACACTACATGGCTTAGCACAGTATTGAATTGGCAATCATTCCACAGAATAAAACACAACACTTTTCTCCAGACAGTTTGAAAAAGGTATCCCATGAACCAACAGGTGATATCATGGTGGTAAAATCCTCTTATTGAACTCATTTTAACCACCCAGGAGCTGATCGCTAAAGCTACATCCTTTAAAAGGTGCAGTTCAGGTATCACAGCTGTTCCTCTGGGGTAAGCTGACAGAGAGGAAGTAGATTCAGACATTTCCAAAGGTTTGATGAGTGACATTTCGAGTTCAGGGTTAAGTGGGTTCAACAACAGACACTGATGGCCTGGGGCCTGAGGAAAACTATGCCAGGTCAACAGACCTCAAACCTGCTGTAAAGACAGACCCGGAGGAGTTTTACGTCCATCACTACAAATCCTGCTTGGGAAATCAACTTTACCCCTCTGTTAACAGACACAGCAGTTAGAGGCTGCTGTTTGATTTTGGCACGAGGGTGTTACCCTTTAAAGTTTATGAGAAGTAACTTTGTTGCTTTGTGTTGTTTTTGATCTGCTTTATGTATCTCTTGTCTCTACTGTCCTGTCTCCTCTCTTGATGGTGTCAGAGCTGCTCAGTGAAGGCCGGACACAGTACAGTAAAAGTAAGAGGGAGATTTGATTAGTTAAAAACAGACTTCCAGATCTCGGCAATTAGATGTGTTATGGTATCTTTTAAAATCTAAACAGTTTATAAATACAAAAACACATAAGTTTATACTTTTTCCTTCTGTTCTGTAAGCCACACCACTTGTAGCACCATCTCCGATGAAGACAGATGGTGAACAGAACAAACCAAATACCCTATGTCCATTTGGTTCCCAGAAAAGACGTTAATAGTTTTAAAATAATCAACTTTGACAAGTAAGCATTGTTTAATGGGTGTAAAGGGCTGTACATGAAAAATGAGCCGCATGCACATGACTGAGAAAGTGAGGAGACATAAGAAGATGACTGACGCCTCTGAAAGCGTCACAAAAGTTGATACAAGATCAAAATACGCACACAGCTTTACCTCTAACAACAGACTATAAAAGATTTAATCTCTGATCTCGGCTGCCGGCTATTCAACACAGTTTATTATGTAACATGAGAGCCAAAACCTCACACCTTTCTGTACCTCTGAGCAACTACTGAAAAGGCGTTGTGAAGAATTACAGCCCTGATTCAACTGTTACCTCCCAAAACTTGATTCAGATCAACCATTTACTATGCAGGGCACTGTGACCACATGACAAAACACATCACAAAACATCATCATAACTATAAAACAACTTCTTATCTCACAGCTGAGTGGTCTATCTTTAGTTTATCTGTTTGCACCAATCAGTGTTCAGTTCCTTAGCCCTAACGAGTGACGTCACCTCACCCAGCACCGCACAGGAAGTGGGACAGCTTTTTCCAGAACAGAAGAAGGGGAGTGATCAGGGGTGTGTCTGCATCTGCTTTTCAGGGGCAATGAGACAGAATCCTCTTATGTTAGACCTAAATAACCAGCCATGGGGTTGGGATGGGTGTTGGTTATGGAGGTCAAAGGATAGTTATCATTAATGACCCTGGTGAGGGAGAGCAGCTGGTGTGAAGACTCCGGTACAACAGCCGGCACCTATTCTGGGTATTGTACACTGACTCATGACTCACAAAGGGCAGCTGAAGGAAAGGAGTCAGACTGAGTCACTTTTCTTCTCACTGAGCAATGAGTGTGTAATTTTCCTCATTAAAAGGACAAAGACACCAAAGTCTGAAGGATTACAAAATACTCTATGAAATATCCACAAGAAACAATAATTCCACAAAAAAATCTGACTAAGCAGATTTTTATCTTACAGATAATAACACAACAATCAAATTCAGGAAGAACCTCAATTTAAAACATCTACTAAAGAAGTTTCTAACTAACTCGCCAACAGGACAGCTGCCTCACTAACCAAAATATGTGTGAGATTGTGTCCTTGGGATGAGTTATCGGCTGGTTTCGGCGCAGCTCTTGTTTTCTCAGACAGACAGATCACCCTGGGGTCAGTGATGTCATCATCACACAGCCCCCTGAGTCCAGACATCCATACAGAAACTCAGCCCTACTGGGATGCCTTCATGAGCCAGGAGGGTAATTGTACTGGCCTCTATTTATTTACCTCTTGTGAAGCATTTTGTAACTTTGTGCTGAGAAAAGTGCTATATAAATAAAGATTTACTTTATTCCTTTCATTTTGAAAATAAGTTCATGACTCTTTACTTAACTTTCTACAAACTACTGTTTTCTGTGAGAGCCTATATTCTGGACTATGACAACAATGTTGGGACAACTTTTACTTGCTGACTTTGTTGCACCAGGGCTTTTAAACATGAGTCAATATGATTCATTTAAAGTTTTTAGAAAATAGATTTTTATACAAATTAAAAACAGCTCATATATGAGGAGGACACAGAGACTGTTTTATTGTGTTTGCACACACACATGCCTGTGGCCAGCTCCATGAGAACCTGTGGAGACACCTGGCTTTGTTTACATAAAGCTTGTGGTTTGTGTTACCGCAAATGATGATTGGGTTACAGTGAATGTTTGTGCCTCTGCTTTGCTTAAAGCTAAACTGAGATCTACTACAGTCACCTGAGATACAAAAGAATTACACATTTAAATGTCTCACTTACACACATCTCTATTCAAAGTCTACTTAGATTAACACAGATAAAAGAATGTAGAACACAAAGGCTACAAATGAGGTGGAAAAACAAATCACAGGAGATTTACTTAAGATGATTTCTGTTTCTGTAAACCAAACCTGGTTTTCACGGCAGCACTGCCCCCAAAGTTTGAGATAAACTGTCAATACGGGCATGTGACCACATGACATTATATATATCTATAAAACCTAAGACACTGGATCAAAACAACAACCTGTCTTGTATCAGGTGGCTGTATCAGACATGCTTTTAGGCGGGAAACCAAGGCTGACTCAAACAGACAGGCTGGCTGCCTCTAGCTGCTTCAAATCTATAATTTACTGCCATTAATAGAGAGGAATCCCAGCTCTTTAGTGAGGGTGTGTTTACTGTCAATAGCCCACATCCATGTCAAAAAAAGTCAGTACGTCTTTACTTCTAAAGCAGGACATGAGATAAGGTGTTTCAAATCTGCAAGTGCAAAAAATATTGAATATGTCAGACTATTCTAGATAAAGCCTCCTTTAATTTTATGACATCAATTTGGAGCTTTGCAAGTTTTCTGATTGTTTTTTCCTCCAATATCTGAGCAAACTGTTCTTAAATTAAAACTTTTCATAAGACAAAACATGTGTAGCTCATGCACAGATTCGAATTGGGTTGCACTTTACACTGCACATGTAAGTAATGTGAACAATGGCCAACTTTTAACATCAATCTCTGACAGGAAGCCAATCAATAGAAATGCTGTCTAATGGTCTCCATCATCAATAATAGAGAGAAGTTGAGAATATGGTCTCCGCAATATTACAGCATCTCAGAGTGCTTTTATCTGTTTATTAATATCTCTGTGTATATATTTTATCATATGAACTGTGCATATCTTATTATTAAGCATCACACTTGATTCCACATAGCTCCTAAGTCAGCATAATCTATAAAACAGGAACAAACATTTAAATTAACAGTTCACTATAAATACATGCCAGCTGTTCTTGGTTTTCATGGCAGGATGTGACTGAGCTGCTTTGTCACTCTTCAGCCAACGAGGTTTGTCACAGTTTGTATTGACAGGGCAATACCCCGAGGAGTATAAACTCTTTTAATATGAATCATTTTAAGATTCAATATGTGTGAGAATGATTTCTTAGATTATTACCCATGAGCCTCACCATTGGGCCTAATGGGACATCCTTAACCTAATAATCCAGCTAATACATTCACTGAAGAATCTACTCCATGAGCCCAGACAACAAGAAACAAACCAACAATCCCTCTTTATTCTCTTCTCGAGAAACAAAAACAAGGAAATTCACACGCTTTCACAGAGCGTACGGCCACATACTCCCTGCCTCAGCATGATTCAACCGCCTGATTGATGAACTCATGAACAGTCGTGGTTGAGAAAGGTGATGTCACTGGACTTTAATGCAGCCTCTGCATTTACAGCACATTAACGGACACGCTGAAAGCCCGTAATGGAGCTCAAGTCTCCTCAGCTGGAGTTTCTTTACGCCTAAAGTAAAAGTAATGAGGCTGAAACTTGCAAAAGCAGCAGCACCTTGTAAAAAAAACTCTCAAAAGATAAGTCTTTGTGTGGTAAAACTGTCTCCCAGCTGATTAAAACAATAGTTGTAATGCACTGAGAGTCAAAAAGAAGTTTCAACAGCATTTCAGGAGTTTTAACCCGTAGCTGAACTCAGCAGCAAAAAAAGTAATAAAAAGGGAAACAACTTGAGCAACAAAAAAAAACAGGAAATTCGTGAACAATCAGTCTTAAACACACTTCAGCATGTGTCATGTGCAGTGGGCCAAGCTCACTATGCATCATTAATTCCCCTTTACAGTTTAGAAATATAGATGAAAACAACATTGAAATTACACGAGATACTTATACAGTCAGATCCGTAAAGTCATTGAAGAAAAGGGTCTGTGAGGTGATGTGTGACATCTCACAGCGGACAGGCTAAATTAAAAAATCTGTCTGGCACTAGACAAAAAATATGTCAATTGTTTAGTGTAGCACATACAGATAAGTAACCAGACTACAGCAAAGGCCAGTGATAACGCTTGAGCTGTACGAAGTCTCAGTGACATCACCCACTGATTTCTGAAGTGGAGTTTTGAAGCCTTTGGAAATTGGAAAGCCATTGAAAATTTGTGGTTCAACCTAGCTTTAGGTACTTCTAGATAATCTGATGCCCCCAAAGGGCAGCATCAGATTATCAAGATCACCTATTAAGATCCAAAATTTGTCCAATCAGACGTGCAGCTCGTGTGACTGACAGGTCTGGCGCTTTGTAGCTGTTGGTAAGGAGGTCAAAAGCCCGCATCTTGAGTCAATGTTTCCAATATGGCCCCTTGCCAACAATTTACCTATTACTCTGTTCAGGAACAGGCAGGTGACGTCACAGAGGCTACGTCCATGTACTAAGGGCTGGCTCTTAGTCTTGTGGTTAGTTATTGACTAAATGAGTGTTTTATTATACTGTTTACAAAGTCGTGGGTGGTAAAGGGACAAAAGCGGAAGAGGGGGACAAGAGAGACCGAAGATTTTTTTGTTGTTTTGCTCCGGGGACTTTTTGACTGAACCCATTCAATGACAAATTTTGTCCTACATAATAAGTGCAGGATTTTTTTTGCATACTTTTTATTATTATTATTATTATTATTATTATTATTATTATTATTATTATTATTTTTATTATTATCACATTATTATATCATTTAATTTTGAAATATTTTTTTTCCCATACATTTTATTTTAACATGTATATTACCTACCAAAAGTAAACCAACATTTCAAAAGATTCCAGAAATTAAAGTGTGGCGACTCCTATTCCCAGTGGGATTAAATGGAATCTTCTTTCTTTTTAAGAGTCACCTAACTGTTAAATAATAAGTTTCAGTGCAGAAAAAGGTTTAGACAGAGCACAGAGCGGTGAAACCACACTGCTGTTTTTCACCCTGTGCAGGTGGAAAATTGTTCTCCCGTCAGAAAAACACAATTAAGTGTAAAAAGCAGCAGTTAATAGATCATCTGAATCCCATCAAAACTGCTCCACATGTTTTCAGCATCTTAAAATACTTTCATTGAGCTGATGACACGTTAAGAGCTGTCTGTATGTTTCAAGGACAGGGCCCATCGACCACAGGAGCCACAGGTTTCATTGGGGAAAAAACGCCTGGTGTCAGGTAGACACATTCATGTGACCTTACAATGTAACACAGCTCAGCATGTGCTCTGACCCCTGCTGAAACACCATCTGACTCAGGTCAGCCTGTGCGTTATGACAAATAATCTCAATATGTCAAACAGGTGGAAGTGCTGCCAGATAACTGCATGTGACACAATGTCTTCTCCATAGTATGTTTTTGGAGTGCGTTATGTGAGGGGGGACTCTTCTCTCCAGTCTCTGTCTCTGTCCATTAGCATTCCTCTGTGTCAGACCCCTTTGAAAAAGTGCTTAGGTACAAGTTGATAGCAGCTCTTTATCAGTAAGAGTTCCCACAAGGATCCCTCTCCCACAATAGCTTCTTTGTTTACTTACATGGAAACTCCAAAGGCTGCTCTTCACCTTGCTACTTTACCCTCTTTAATAACTATTAAGGCAAGTCCACATGAATTATGATTTTGATTAAAACGCCTTCTAGTAAACACCTGTTGTTCTGTTTTTACTGGATATTTCCTCCCCGTCTGTTACAACAACGATCCCAGAACAATGTTTGAATTTTGGTCAAAACGGCAAGGAAGCAACATGTTGCAACAAGCAGGGTGGATCCAGGATGTGGTTTTAAAACGATCTGGTTATTGCTGAGAAGCATCAACTAGCCGGAATGGTACAAAACGAAAGGAGTCCTCAGCGACTGCTCGTGTCATGTGGCGCTTGGAAACGTCCACTCCCAAATCAGAAGCACCAAAACCCGTCATGATTTATCCACAGCCATAAAATGAGCCATCACATTAGTCAAGACTTTAATCCGGTCTTTAATTCTTCCTGGTGTCTACCGTCACGGAGGAAAAGTTTATTTACATGAAGCTGTCGCTGCGCGCTCCGCTTGAGAGACACGGTGGCAAAACATGTTCCTCATGTTGGAAACATGTTGAAGGTCAACTTACCTTTATACTGCAGCGAGTTGCCGGTTTTTATCTTCACAGTTCCGCTTATAGACTCCCCAGGACCGTAGACAACCTTGTTGTTGGTAAAAGTGATATCAAATTCCTGAAGCTTTCCCATGGCTCCTCTCCGCTCCGCTAACTCCTCCGTCCTGCGTCTCTGAATGCTGCGAAGAGACGATGCTGCGCTCTCACCTGCTGCCGCTGCGAGTCCAACCCCTCACACCCCCCACCCGCCCACAGTGACGTCACGCCGACGACCCATTGAATGAAGCGAAAGTAATGAGTGTGTATTTGCTTTACCTCCCAGACAATGATTTTTATTATGTAAAATAATCAACAACAGCATCCACATTTAATTTGAATACAAAATTTTGTCGACCTTATTATTAGGCTGCTCAATGTGAACATCCTTTATGTCTTGTTCTGTGACTATTGATGGGAAAACAAAAACAAGGAAGTAGCAGCACAGTATACAACCATTGGGCTGTGCTATTTTTCTTGGAATCAAAGATCTTGAGGCAAATTTTTGCAGTATAATTTCTGACAGTACAATATTACCCAATATAAAGAGGTTCCATTATGTTTTCAGGGAGGTTATTTTCAACTAGACACATAGCCTATCTTTCCAGGAAATTATACAGATGCATTTTGCGTTTTCAATAGACCATGTTTATTTGCTACACTTCGTTAAGCTCCCCTTGATCAGTAACTGGAAGACAAAATGCATGGTTACAGCTGTAACCAGCTGTGTGTGACCAGTTGTTGCAAGACACTTGCTTAAGTGCACACTTAGCTGGTTAAAACATGATAAACTGTTGTCTTGGGAGTCCAAAAATGGGTGCATAGTTCCCTCAAAATCACATAGAACTTTGTGGCTGTATGTGCCTTTTCCCCTTTTTGCTCCTGCCCTTCAAAATGTCTAAACACACCACTGATTTGGATACATTTTCTGATTTCAGTAGACCACATTTTGCTTGGTTTTCTTTTAAGTTCCCTTTCATCAGTTGCTGAAACATAAAATGCATGATCCCTGGAACTAGTATGTTCTTTTTACTCTACACTCTACACTTCTTTTAGCTCAAGTAAAGTCGCTGCATGGGCTTGGAGCAGGGGTGGCCAACCTGTGGCTCAAGACCCACATGTGGCTCTTTGTCTGACGGTGTGAGACTCTTTGAACTATTCATGAGAAAGATATATAATATTTTGTTATGAGTAGTGCAGTGCTGATCAACCTAAAATATTGATACATTGATTCTGATGTTGGGATCAGTACTGACCAATACTTGAGTGACAAGATTGATACTTAAGTTTCAGTTTCTTTTCTCTACATGTGCTCCTCTCAGTCGCTCATGTGATAATAGCTATCTATCTAGATAGCTATATAGATAGATATATTAGCTATATAGAAAGAAATTTGTCTCTTCTGCAGTAAAAACAGAAATTTGTCTTTGACATGGCTCCAAATAGGAATTTAAACACACAGACACAATAAATCTTGCTTTAAAAATTGTAAATGTATTGATTTTTATTTAATGTAATTTCATTTATATGTGAGAGGAAGTGCGTTTGTAAGACCATGTGTGTGATGTGGCTCTTTGTAGTATCACAGTGATTTTTGTGGCTCTGTGACTGGTTGGACAGCCCTGGCTTGGAGGAACAAAACAAATATCTTAAAGGTATGTTAGCATAAATTTTGAAAGAAGAATAATTAAAATCAATACATTAGAAGTTCAAATTGAGTGAGTTTGAAAGTTTTTGAGCTCCAGGAGTTCCTGTCCTAAAGAGGTTAACACTGTGTCAAGAGCCAATCCCTGCACTTCAGCAGGTACTTTATTTTCTCTGTGCACTCACAGTCTGAAACTTCATAGCAGGAAATATGTAAATGTTTTGAAACTGGGGAGCTCATTAATTTTATCGTTTCACAGCCTGAACATCTGCTTAACATAACAGTCCTTTTTACACAGGCAGTGTATTAATCTATTTCATATAAAATCAGAGCAACTATTTTGCTTGAAATCCTTGCAGTAACAAGACGTGAGAGTACCAATCAAAACCCCAGAATGTTCAAATGATACTTATAAAGTTTACTGTTGAAAGCTTATTAATGACCATTCACAGACCTAATAAGCCAATCTTTTTTATTTTACAAGTACTGTAGATATTTGCATCCAGTTGATACCTTACAGTGCGATCACTACAATTAGAATGGATAAACATCTCCAATTTAAAGCAGACAACAGCAGATGTAGCTGTTTATCTCTAGCTGTATTTTTTAAAGCTGCATTGAGAGCAACACACCACTTGCACTGCCCCTATTCAGTACAATCCAGTTATTTTTACTCTATGCAACAAACTCTAAATGCTTGAGCATAGTATGAGTGAGACTGCAAAACTACCTTCCTCTGTCTCATACACCTTCCAGCCCTGTAGTTACTTCTATCTTAGAAACAACCTCTGACTCTGACTGCACTTCCTGTCTAAATGTGCAGCATCAGCTACTAAAGGAATTATCAGACTTGATATCAGTGGTGCAGTATGACCTCACAGAAGAGGTTAATAGGTTTTTGTGTGATGGCTTTTGTACGTCCCACAAACCAGAATATCTTAAAAAAGAAGCGTCAGCCCCAAAAGATGCAGACAAATTATAGCTATTCCCTTCCTCTCTCATTTCTCACACTCCCATTCGTCTCACTGGGCGTCTCGCACTCTTGGTAAAATGCTCTGACACAGATGTTACCATGACAACAGACAAACTTGAAGGTTGCCAAGTTACTGCCTGTATCCACGGAAATCTGCTGTGGCACATGTATATGTATGCTGTGCTCCACTGACTCCCTGCTTTTTGTGTTTACTCATGTTTCTGAAAGCTCCCTTCAGACAGCTTGATGATGAGTCATGTTGACACAGCAAGGATACAACCAGAGGATCGTATGTCGGGAAGTAACAGGATAAGATGTTGATGGCATATGTCAGATACACTGAGCATCAGATGGAGGTGATCCATGTTTGTACTAGGAGTACGATGAATAACCAAACTCATTCATGTTCTGAAGTCAACAAACATGAACAAATGTTTATTTTGCTTAAATTCTTTCTGGTTTCAAACCAAGCTCATTTAATCTCTCACAGAGGGGCTACACAGATGCTATTTCTGGTGTATTGAGGTGTTGTGACTGACCTTATTTGGGTTACTCTGACTTTTGACTTTCAGTAGTTTAAATGTAGTCTAGAGAACTAACAGCAATGGCTCCACCTGGTGGACAGATTTAAGAAGCAAATTCACATCTGGACCACTGCCTGATGTGTGTTAAATCAGATGATTGTAATCCATCCACCCATCCATTATCTAAACTGTTAATCCTCTTGGGTCACCAGGAGGCAGGATACATCCTGGGCAGGTCAGCCTAACACAGGGCAGAATATTATTAAAGATAAAAATGATAGTGTAGGGGCAGTGCCTGATTCTCTTTATGCTGTTGTATTAGATGTTTACTTATTTATTTATTTAGATTGTTTTATTTATTTATTTAAATCATCTTATTTATTTTTTTGGTAATCTGTCTTTTTCTGAAATAGATGTTGTTGTTTTTTCATGCATGCTGTGATTTTAGTGATCAAGAGGATATTGTTTTTGCATTTACACATCATTTATCTATCATTTATTTCCAGCATTGATCATTTATGTTTATCACAGGTTTGATAAACATGTGGAGAAAATCACCAAATCAGTAAGGAGCCATTGAAATTGTTTAAAACTAATTAGAAAGTGCATACTTACAAAAGCAGCTCAGATATTTATGCACTCTGTGATCTTCTCTTATTTCTCATATTGTATTATGTTCACTTTTAGGACTCCCTAGTACTGTTTGAGTCGTTGCCCCCCATGTGTTTTTTGTGTTGCTGTTTTCCACTTGTCTGTCTGTTCCCCATGCTCCGTGTTTCCAGGATTCCTCGTAAGTTTGTCCTCAAGTTTTGGTCCGTCGATTTTTGGATTTCTTTTAGTTTGGGACTTAATGTTTTGTTAAAAAAAAACAAAAAACAAAAACGTTTTGAGTTGAATCTGCAACTGGGTCCTCTACCTCCTGCTGTGGACATAAGACACTAAGGCCGTGGAGTTTAAGGTTGACTTTATTTACTCTTGCCATGTTTTTCCTTGAGTGGAATTATAGATTGGGTTAATTAAAAAAACTTGGGCATCATGACAGAATGTGGGTATTTTTGGTCAGCGTTTTTTTTTTATTTATATATATATATATATATATATATATATATATATATATATATTCCTAGTAATGATCAACTATGAAGCACAACGATATCACAAAGGAAGCCAGGGGACAAATTCCTTTCAGTGATCTGATTCTTACCATGTCATGGCTCCTTTAAATAAAAAGTTTGTGAACAGCCCTTTAAGCTACTGCAAAGAGTTTACAGGTTGATAAAGTTAAAAAGTATTCCTCTGTACAACATGTACCAGCATATGAAACTAACAACACTAAGACTGAGGTGTGAGGGGGAAGGTGTCAGACGAGATGACTGACAGCTGTTTCAAAAGCAGTTTTAACCATGAGTGATGCAGAAGCTTTGAGGCATACTTTCAAAACACTTTGTCATGAGATCATGATGGTTCACTGTTAAATAATCATAATAATAAATGAGTGCTCTTTATACAGGCCTGAAAACATGAAGAGGGCAATTTTGTTTTATTACTTTATCACACAGGGGATCAAATCAGCTTGAATCTAATTCTGTATTGATTAAACTGATATAACTTTAAATGCTTTCATTCAGACTGCAATATATGATAGTCTTAACCGTGATATTGCTGTCTTGTGCTCAAAGGGAAAAATAGACAACAAGATACCCAGATGATTATAGCACCATGTGTGTTTATTTCTATTCACCCAAACAGACACAACTGACACACGTTTCAAGGAATAAGTGTTCAACAGTTAGTTTAACTCCTGCTTTGCAAAAATCCTTACAATATCTTATTTTAAAGAAAAGTCACTTATTGTAGCTAACTGTCCACGAGGCTACAAACAAAGATAAGTTATACAGAAATAACAATCAAGAAAACGTCTATTTCAATTCTTTAGCTTGCACTAAGACATTTTGAGTGTTTCTGGTAAACTCTGAGTCGATTTATTTCTCCACACTGGCCTGTCATAAACAAAGAGTAAAACCCTACACAGGGTAATGCCTAGCCCCTGCCCCTTTTTAACAGTCTTCTTCATCAAACAGACAGGTGTGAGTAATGGCCCGGGTCACACAATATGGGTCACAGTTTGCAGCAGGACGGCGGTCCTCAAAGTAGCCTTTCTTGTCTTGGCCCACCTGGCGAGGGATGCGGATGCTGGCTCCTCGGTTGGCCACCCCAGCAGAGAAGTCGTCAATGCTGGAGGTTTCGTGGAGACCGGTGAGACGCCTCATGTTGTCCTGACCTCCCCGTGGGTCATACACACGGATGTGCTCGGCATGCTTTTTGCTCAGTCTCTCAATGGCCTTCTCGATGTACCTGTTAACACGAAAAACACAAAGAGATTTTAGAGTTGTCAACCTTAACATCAACCTGTGACCAATCAGCCCATATCTAAATAAATAATTGCATCTTCACAACATAAAAACAAAGACACAACTACTGATATCAACTCATATCACATTCTGTATTTACAGTGTGAGTTTGGCGTCATGCTTACACATTTTTCCTGTTAAGAGAAAAGGTCATGTTCAGGTCACTTCATGCTCAGTAAGCCAACACATTCTGATTTAACCTGCAGTCACTTTTATGCCACTTGGGTGCAGTAGGAACAAGCTGTTAACAACTAATCACAGGTAATGATTGAATACTTGGTATGTTAGGGATTAGTGGTGTGCACAGAGGAGCAGAGGGTCAGTGGGGCAGTAACCCTCCCTCATGGCCCAATTGTCGAGAAACATGCGCTAAAGTGCCCCCGTGGATGCTCAAAGCATGCTGAAGTGCCCTATTGGGAGCCAAAATGCGCACTAAGGTGTCCTCATGGGAGCCAAAATGCGCACTAAAGTGACCTATTGGGAGCCAAAACATGTTCAAGTATCCTATTGCCCACTATTATGCATGCTAACGTATCCTCATGGGGGCCAAAAGCATGCTAAATGGCACTCACTGTTGGCAACTGCCCTTTTGGGTGGAGAAAACACACATAACTGTCTCCTTGGCTGGTTAAAACATGATAAACTGCCCTCTTGACACGATAAAATGTCCGCCTGGTGGTGAGAACAAGCTGTATGTGCCCGCACCTGTTCTTAAAATAAGTCTGCTTGCGTCACTGTTAGTGATATAGATCTAATTTCTTCAGGAAGAAGACATTCATTTCATACATGTTTCTGTCTTGTTCAACTAAATGCTCCGCTTTAATGATCATTTGGTTGCTAATTTTGCCTTTTTGATGTTGATGAGCTGATGAAAAAAGGAGTGTGGGAAAAACAGTTTAGAGTTTAGGACTTTATATGTGTGAACTTAAAGCTAACATATTTCCAAGTTAGTAAAAGAATCACACAGTGAGTAGGTCTATTGACATATTTGTGGTCATGAAAAGCAGAACTTTTACATGGCATTGTTTGCTCTTAATATTTCAAGGGGCATCAACAACTCATGAGTTGTTTCAGAAAAAAACTTTACTCACTGCAGTCCATCTTCATCCCTCATCTGCTTGGTGCTGACATTCGTGTGACAGCCAGCACCATTCCAGTTTCCTTTCATCGGCTTGGGATCCAATGTTGCAACAACCCCAAAGTCTTCGCACACACGATGCAGCAAGAAGCGTGCCATCCACAGATGGTCACCCATATCAATGCCCTCACAGGGGCCCACCTGGAACTCCCACTGAAGAAGACACAGAGGTAAGTGAGTAAATCAGCAGGGGAATGGTAACATGGATATGTTATGGATATGGATAGAGGATAAGTTACATTTCATTAAAGTTTATATTAGAACATGTGTGACACTTGCCTGGGATGGCATCACTTCAGCATTGGTGCCACAGATTTTGACACCTGCATAGAGGCAGGCCTTGTAGTGGCACTCCACAATGTCACGTCCATAAGCATTCTCCGCCCCAACTCCACAGTAATACGGTCCTTAATGTGAAAAACATCAAAACTTGAAGACAGAATAACAGCAAGGCATAATGAGAATGAAAAAAAAATCATAATGCACAAGACAGAGAACAGAAATGAGCTTATAAAATGCTGACCAGACTACATATTATAAAAGCTGTTATTAATGCATGGAATTTCACATAGACAAGATGAGGAGGGACAAAATTAAAACAACTACTGATTTACCTTGGGGTCCTGGGAATCCATTTTGAGGCCAGCTAAAAGGATGCCCATCAATCCCAAGAAGTGT
Organism: Halichoeres trimaculatus; assembly: GCF_033239565.1. NCBI lineage: Eukaryota > Metazoa > Chordata > Actinopteri > Labriformes > Labridae > Halichoeres > Halichoeres trimaculatus. The sequence goes on along the minus strand of NW_027437194.1, from coordinate 11,428,597 downwards.
GTACTCCTGCTCCATGCCAAACCAGATGCAGTACTCTTTCACCTGCTCCATCACTTTTTTGCAGCTCTCCCGATGGTTTGTTTCTGAACAGTTAAGGAAAAAAACAGCACAGTGTGTTTTTCCCTTACCTGCACAACTTTATCACAACAATAAAATTGCTAAAAGAATTACAAGAAGGTACCAGCAGGTAAGCGGTTGTATTTGAGGACCTCACAAAGGACGAGCTTGTTAGGGTCAAGGGTGAATGGATCCCTGAACATGCACACTGGGATGAGGAACATGTCACTGTTGGAGCCTTCAGCCTGGTATGTGCTCGAGCCGTCAAAGTTCCACTCGGGAATATCTGACCGGCGAAATTTAGATAACAGATCAGCACTGAAATACCGTATATCCCATCTGTGTCAATGAAAAGGAAGCCTGAAAAATATATCTAACAGGAGTTGTGCGTACCTCATTTATGCTAATCCAGTATATATGTATGCTTTTTTTTTTTTTTTTTTTTTTTCTGTCCCTGCTGAAAGTAGTATACATTTTCTGCTGGTGTACTGCTAGGATTAGTTTGTGCTTGGTTCATCTCTGCTACTTATGGTGTACCACATGGCTCCCAACCAGGGCCTTTACTAGTCTCTTTATTTTCTCTGCCAGGGACAGATTCTTTATCATTATTATAATGGTTTGGGCTCTTACAGGCTGTCTTTGTTTAGGGAATGTTGAAAATTCTTGTGTCTGAATGCTAACGAGACTGAGGTTGAGGTTGTTGCTCTAGGTATAGTTACTCGTTATCCTGCAGAGTATTTGACCTAATTTCTCTGCTGCATGCTTCTAACCTACATACCTAGTGAGGACACCTCACCTGAACTACCTGAACTGTTTTTTTTGTCTTGCCTCTTATGTTGGGTAGTTAAGAATAGAGACAGTTAATTATTCTATTGTTATTAAGGCACTTGCAGTGCATTGCCAGCAGTAGCTGATTAAAAACCTTGAGCTAACTCTTATCTGTAGAGTACAGTGTGTTTCAGTCTGACATCGTTTTACGGTTGTTGTTTTAGGCAATAGCGCTTAAGGTAGAGCAGTTCTCTCGGGGTATCTGTGAAATGCAAAACAACTTCAAGACAAGACGAATCTTTTTAGAAAGGAATGTGGTTAATTTGAACTAGGTCAGAGTGTCGTGTTGTTATTGTGCGCACCAAGATTTCACCAGGCATACACTTTTTCTCTCTATCTCCCCCCTTTTTAATCTCAAGAACATATTTGTTGTTTGACCACTCATGCTTTCATTCTTGTTTGTTGTCTTGTGAAAAGTAAACATTTGTGACCTGTGACAACAAAAAGGGGCTTAGCAAAAAGTTTTAATAGGTCAGTGTCCTACAAATATTTGCTCTGCCTCTAAGCCTGCGTATGCTGATGTTGCACCAGGATGCTTGTATGTGCACTGTGTACATTGTAGATGTCCAACCCTCCCTTCTCTGGTGCTTCTCCCTAATGACAGTGATGCAAAGTTTAAATCTAAGGCCTCTGAAAATTATTGTATTACTCATTTGTGGGGGGGGGGATTTTTAAAATTACGTGTTTGTAGCAGCTCATTTACCAACCCCTAAAAAGAAACCCTTTCCTTTAAATCTATCTGAGTGACTCAAAGTAATCCCACATCAGAGTAAAACAAAGCCTGTTTACCTTCTATGCTGCTTGGCTCTTGGTCCAGGGTTCTGGTCTTGTTGCGCAGACCCTCTCCAGTTCCATCAATCCATATGTAGGTGACCTGGCATTTCCCATCCTGGGGCAGGCTCATGTACTGTTGACGCACAGCTTTGTTGAGGCGGGAGCTGATTGACACCGACATGTTCACCTTCAAACAGAAAGGCACAACCATTAAAATTAGGCAAGAGGGGATGATTTGAAGACATTAAAGCATTGTGGTTAATGTCTCATTCATCCAAATCCTTCATTTTAAGCAATAACAGCCTAAAATCAACTTTCCTTTAATTCATTCCTTATTTCTGCATGTCTTTTTTTTTCTTTTGCCTGATGAGCTTGAGACATTCATATCCAATCTGCAATATCCTTGATAAAAAAGTTTTCAAAAGGAAGTGAAGTTAAAACCTGCCTTACATAATTTTTTTTGCTGCATAACACACTTCATTAACAGTTAACCATCAAAGGAAAGATGAGTCAGTTTTGTGTTTGGTTGAAACCAGCAGAGCTTGAAACACATTTGCATTGTTTGTTTTCTACCATCAGGAACATTCATAAAAAGGAAGACGTCAGCAAAAAAAAAGGGAAAGTCAACCTGTCAAAGGTAAGACACCAAATCTGTCTCTTGTATGTGCTGATATCTTAATGAACACTTCTACTTTTATTACATAAAAAAATAAAAGTTAAAAATATCTCTTTAACCTTTCCAGCTTTTACTTTTTACTCTTTGTGAAAATAAGACTTTATTTGTAATGCTAGAATAATAGAAAGATTGATTTGACTCCTGTTCAATTAAATACAAATGCAAATATTTATGAAGGTTTACTGTATAACTCTACTTCTCTTTAATTGTTAGGGTTATTTTTTTTCTTTGTTTTTTAATCTTTGGAATTTATTATTTTTCATTTATCTTTTTATCTTATTCTTTTTTAGTTTCTTAAATATCATTCATCTGTGGGGACACTGCCACACTTTCAAAAATACACACAGTAACACAGCTCGTGTTTTTATCATATCAATAAGCATCAAATAAATATTATTTACAATATTTTCCTTTATTTTTGACAAAAAGAAAAAAAATAGGAAAAAACAGAAAAACAACACAAAAATCTTTGATGTTTGTACAACAGGTGTTAACTTTGATCACAAACACTCTTCACTATATTTTTTCAATTGCCATTTTGAAAAAAAAAAAAAAAAAGATAATTAAAAATTTAGCTTAAATGTATATAAATCTGGACCACGACTAATACTCCTGATACAATTTATAGTTATCTTGAGCATCTGGAAATTTGGTCTTACATCATTGAGCTTGAGGTGAATCACAAACAAGAGATTAGATCACTTATTTAACCAACTGTATCAGATTCTGCTTCACTTTTCAACATGAAATGTACTATACAATCTACATTTGTCATATAAACTGTTTTCTGAGGTGCATTTATCAGATAACACATAATTTTGCAACAAACCATACTAAATGTAACTCTCGTAGATGTAAACTTACCGTGTCAGAGGTAGCCTCAGCTGTTGTCAGGTGTCTGTGGGAGAGCTAACTGTGTGATGTGCCTGAACCTGTTTGTGCTTTTTAACTGGAATGCAGACGATCAGCTGATGACACAGGCTCACCTGTCCTGTACGTAATGTGACGTTTCAGAGGTGTGCTGTTCCTGCACATATGTTTATACGTGTGTTTAACTTGTTTACATTGTCTTCTTTAGATAAACGAAAATCTTTCATACATCAGCAAAACCAACTACGACTACTCCCATGGAAATAAAAATCAACATCAGCAGCAAAGACGTAAGTGACATACTTACAGACAACACCTTTAGAACACAGCTCTGACAGAATCAACCCATTCAGCCAAAATATAATAGAAAAAACACTAAGCTTGGTAGATATAAAAAGTCTCAGGAGTGATAGTAATGAGGACCCACCTGTGCCAGAGAAGCCATCTGCTGATAGTGTCTGAGTGCTGTTTGCTGAGCTGGGAATCTTGCAGCTCAGTGAACACAATTAGAGACGGAGCTGCTCAGATGGTCAGTTTCCGTCAGGTTAGCTGTCCTCAGATCAGGCAGGAGGGCAGAAATTTAACAACTCGTACAGAAAAAAAGGGGCTGGTCACATGGGAAGCTGAGATGGTAAGATTTGTGGTTTGTGGTGTGCACACAGAGTACGACAAAGATGCCCCCAAAATGCTACAACTGACAGGTATGACAACATAGTTCCCACTGAAAGCAAATCTATCTGGCTGCAACTTCATGCTAGACTGACAGCAATTAAACTTTAATGGTTGTTATTGAACTAGTTCAAAGATGATATATTTATATTACTTTGACCTTGTTAATGTTTGTTAAAATAACTGTGTTCTTTATCCAAACATGTTATGTGGAAGGAAAAACATACCAGTGCAACTTATTTGATTGGACCGGCCTAAGACAACACTTTTCCATAATTTGCAGACACCTGTAAACAAAGCACACTTCTCCTTTGACCTTTTGATAATGACACAAAGATGCACCCTAAATCTGAATGGAAAAAAAGCAACAATTGGTAAAATTATAAGATTCTTGTCAGCTTTACCAGTGAAGGTTAAAAACTGCCAAACAAACCTTTTTAAGTTTCAGGCTTTTTGTTCCACTTGAGATAAAAACGCAATAACTTTGATTCTCACAGTTTTGTATTTTTACTGAAATGTGAATGAGTCAAGGTCCTTGAAACTACGAAAGAGTTTGACTGGAAATAGTTGAAGTAAGGACATACTTTCAGTTCACAAGGTTTCAAAGCATGTTTGTTTAGCAAAAAAGAGGAGGAAAGCCAAGTGAAGACGAACCTGACAGCAGATAATGTGAAAGCACACATGCCTCAGGTCATCTGATATTGTGCAGAACAACTTACGGTAAGGGTCACAAACTTAATCCAACTATCTGCAATCTCCCTCAGTTTCCTCATTCCTCTCCTCTCAAGACAATTACACACACATCAATACATTATTTGTGTTAATGCATACCATTTCTTTTTGTGTTCTCAGAATCTTAAAGTCAACTCCAGTAAACAAAGAACCTGTTGTGCAACATTCCAGCTCCAACTTTGACTGCCACCCTGACATGAAACAGTGATAAAGTTCAAAAGAAATGCACACGTACAAAAACTAAAATGAGACAGTGATGGAGAAGGGATTGGTCTGTTAAAGTAATAAAGAATAATTTCCATTCAATTAAAAGTGTTTGACTCAGGAGTTTTGGCAGAGCTCATCACTATATTCACAACCTTAAAAACCTGACCAAACACTATGCATGCGCCCTTAGGAACAGACAACTGTGTGGAAAAAAAAAGAAGTATGAAAATGTATTTGTTGAGTCCCGGAAACATTTGGTTTCTACAAGAATGTTAGAAAGAAATTGAGCATCTAAAAAACACCAGAATCAGATCAGATGTGATGGTACCAGACATTCATGTTGACTGTTTTTGTGTATTGTATGTTGTCGATGTATGTTTTCACTTTGACTATTTGAAAAATCAATAAAGATACTATAATAACCCTCCACAGAGAACACTAAGTGGGACAGGAAGTTGTGGATGGACCCCAACTTAAAACACCTAGTGACTTTGAAAATAAAACAAAACATTTTAAAACCAGATTTCATTAGGGAGACTTGGTATACTGCTTTTCATCATTAACACCACCATTTCTATTTATCACAGTGCATGGATTTATTTACAGCTCATTAAAACAGGTTTAAACATCAGTTGCTATCATTCCCATCAGCACCAAAGAAACTTACAGTTGGTTGGATTAGATTTTGGTTACAAAGCCCTGATTGGCCATCAATTTCTCAATTGTCCAGCTGGGGACAAGCTGTTGATAAGTGCATATTTAAACATGGACAAATCTGTGATGTGGGTGGAAATTTGGAGGTCTGCAACCAGGCTGCTGGGCTAATATGACACAACTGTTACATGTTAGCCTGTAAATCAACATAATGTGATCTGGGTCACCCCTGTCTTCTATAATGCTCATGGATATATTTTGGCCTGCTAGCCTTTCGCGGACAGTTGTTTGCACCAAGAAACAGAGAAAAAAGAGAAAACCTATAGAGGTCCCTGACATTCAAACAAACTTTGAACATAATAGTTGACATGTGCTTTAGCATAACATGACGTAATTAACAACCAACCAGACAGGATCTATGATACAACTTGTGAACGGCTGTACCTAAACCAAATGAACACTGTGGCCAAAGAGAATGATCTAGACTTCTGAATAGAAGTGAATTAAAAGGCGTGTGTCCACACTTTTTGAAAGGGGTGGCCCAGTTGCAGCACTGACTCAAGCTGTGGTAGCATGTTGTACACATACACACACACATATGAAAAATATTTTCCATCTCCGTTTCTCCTTGTAAACACCAGGTTATTATTAGGAGTTATGTAACTATTATTAAAACGAATCACATTAACACAACTGAGGTCAAACAGCTAAAAGATGCTATGAGGAGGAACTGTTTTAATTGGACTGCCTCGCCCCCTCTGGCCAGGAGTCTCACGCTCACTGTTGTAAAGATGTGACTTTTAACCAGGCTTGTGTTTGTTTTGGAACAAATTTTCTTTGTTCAAGACAACTTTTTTACCAGATACAACACGACAAGGTAAGGGATTTATCAGTACAGTTACATAGCCCTGCTAGTTGAAATGGTAAGTTTGTACTGTGTGTCCAGCGCTACTGACAGTCTGGTGCTACAACGCATCTGTAAGCTAACATGACAACAGCAAACTGTCAGTTTGTACAGTAGTTAAGCAGCCATCCATACGTAATGCTGACAGCCCAGTGTTTTGAGAATGTGTAATCTTAGTGAATCCTGGTTATGTCCTGCCAGTCATCCACCAAGCAGACCTAACGTAACCTCACTTCATTTTATTGATAAACTCTCAAGTTTGAACAGACAGCTGCAGAGTAACTGCTGACTGTGGGTTGAAATGAATATTATCAAAACAGCTTGACCTTTTTAGCCATTAGCTCGGGTTGTATTACTCTCCTGTTTAGCGTTTTCTGTCCTTTTTCTGTCTGCCAGTTAGGCTCCAGTGTCCACCATTACTACAAAATTAATCACAGAAATCATTCTCAGCAGAGAAAAACACAGATCTCTCTTTTCACTTCTAAACTTCATCAGCCAGCCTGGTGTTGTCATAGAGATTTGTACATGCCGTAAATCAATCCGGTCTTGCTCGACGCTCTTAGCGTTTTGAAATAACCTACATTGTGCTGATATTGTAATTTTAAAGTGTGGATTATGATCAGGTATATATCTAAAAGGGAGACTTTTTCAAGATCACTCTCAAACTCCTCACAGCCCATTTAACTCTTGAAGATGTGTCAACAAAAGTCACAGTAAAAAGGACCAACGAAAGACAATATGCTACATTTAAATGCCCCTAAAGCTACAAGCAGCATGTTGAAACACAGCCCGATCATTTGTTTTGAATATAAGTTTAACTTCTGGAAAATATCCAATCAGAGTTCAGGATGGCTGGGTGGCACCTCAGCTGCAAAATAACAGGAGTAGGAGGCTCAGGGGTGTTACCCTGGGGTTAAATCTCTGAAACATTAATTATGTGTTTCAGTAGTTCTCATTCCATGTTTTTGGCATCTGTAACCTGATTTATGTCAGCTTATTTAAGAAGTCCTGATGGTGAAGGTGTCACAGTAAGAACGACAGTACTAAAATATTCAAATGCCCAAGCGTAGCATTGGAACAAAGGCAAAGTCATGTGATCCGTCAATGTCCATGAGTTAGGCTTTCCTCACGATGCGCCCACTCTTCCTCAGGTCCCTCCCTCCTCTGTCTGTCAGGGACACGCTGCTCACCCTCCAGGCTCCCTGACACACCTGGGCACTGAGGAGGAGGAACAGGTGATTAAAAAATAGAACAGGAACAACCCTGTTTGAATGAAAGAGTGGGTGTTCTCTTACACAACACGAGTTCAACAAGAGTATTATGGCATCGCATCAATTAGGCATCAATTATATAACGCCCAGTTGGTGAACCCAACCTTTGATGTCATAATTGAGTCACTACATTACTTAAAACAACAACAACAATAAATTAAATAAACCCGTCTATAAAATGTTATTCACAGGACCATGAGTGTCATGCATCAGGCTGGAAGTGTGGATAAAACAATACTGGTTCCTCAGAGGTCCTTTTTTTTTAAAACTGCAAAGTTGAAGAACATTTCCGCAAAGCTTCTGCACTGCTCACTGTTCCAACAATTTCTGAATACTTTGGCAAAGGCTTGAGCCTGTCTGTTTAACATGCCAATACCCAAAGCTGAAGTAGTGCCTGCTCCATTTAGGAATGGTCTGTCCAGTTTTTCAGCCAGTGTAGAAGAACTTGATTGCCCTGCACTGGGACCTGACCTCATCCCCTTACCCCCTGAGATCAGTGGTGTGTGCAGACTTTTTGAAGGGCAGGGACAAAAAGAAAAAATGTTTATCGTGTTTTAACCAGCCAAGGAGGCAATTTAAAGTGTTTTGCAAACCAGGACGACAACTTAGGACACGTTTTGGCTGAAAAAAGGAATTCAACTTGCTAGACTATGAGCCAGGTCTAACCTTTGACCTCACACTGACATGTGTTTAGCCATGATTACCTCTTACAAAATACAAATACAACAAAAAAGCATTAGGAAGTGTTCACATAGTAACCCTAACAGACACAGACCAATAAAACTTTAAGTATTTTGTAGATATATGTACATGATATGGAAGACGTAGCTAAAGTAACAGAGACTTGAGTGTCACATTATCATACTTAATGAAAGATGCTAAGATTTGCATATACTGAGGAATCTCTTGTAGAGATGTGTTTCAGGGTGTACATAATGAAAACCCTCCCTGTTAACTTGTGAGAATAGAAATCTGCTTTGATTTGTTGCCTGGACTCTTAATGTGCATTCAATTGCGTTGATGACTCCAGGTTAGTCATTGTCTCTGCTGATCAGCTCATCCTTTGAACAATATCATGTTATATTATCTACCTACACAATCACACCTTCCCCCCTAAACACACACACACACACACACACACACACACACACACACACACACACACACACACACACACACACACACACACACACACACACACACACACACCTGGAGCGCAGTAGTGGTCCGGCTGCTCGTTTGCGGGGCTTGGCGCTCTGTTTCTTGTACTGCATCCAGCCGCTGATCAGCTCGTGCGCGATCATGACGTACAGCAGGAAGATGAGCACAGCGGGATCCATTCGGACGCGCGCGCCGCTGGATGAGAACCTGCGCCTGTGGGAGAAAGGTCCAGATGAGGATGAGCGGCACCGGGTGCAGGCGGCGCAGGCTGCTGGTCTTCTGCAGGAGGAAGTGATGGTCCTCGTTTCCAAGTTGCACTTCACTTAAGGCACTTAATTCGCCAGACTCCAACAGTGGCTGCAGTGTGCAATCGCGCACCATCGATGTGAATACAGTGTTCTCTAGAACCATCCGTTCATTAAAGGAAAACGAGGGTTTTCTCTGAGTCTCATAGACAACAGCTGAGTCGTGGTGACAACAGCAGAGAGGGGACATCGGAGATGTTGCCGTAGAGACGCCACCGTTGCTAAGGACATGTCGTCATCCTCTCTTCCCAAAGATGAACGAAGCATTTGACCTTATTCAGAGACAGACGGGGTCTTCAATCCATCTATCAGTTCATCTTCTGAAACTGACATTTCATTATTTACAGTAACAGGTGAAATTTCAAAAGTTTGATAAGAAATGCATGTAACATGATTATGTGATTCATGAATTACGATGTTATTGTTAATTCCTGTTGCTAATCATCAACCAATGCCAAAGTCCACATGTTTTGTTTTTTTTGTTTTGTTTTTTTGAGGCCATCATTTATTTCACATAAGGAGATTTGATTCATTCATTTCAAACATTACTTGGCACAGTTAGACAGATAAAATTTTATCTTACAACTACGTGTTTATTTCTCTCTGTGATTAGTTATTAACATATATATTGCTTAAAATTCTCCAAAACATTAGCTAGTTTTTGTGTCAATAAAAAAAATGGGAATATATATATATATATATATATATATATATATATATATATATATAGATATATATATATATATATATATATATATATATATATATATATATATATATATATAGATAGATATAGATATATAGATATATAGATATATATAATTGACATGTTATGTGCGTTTTATGTACAACTTAGTGATGTACATAACTGAAGATGGTAATTTTTTTTAAAGTTACAGGACAACACACTGGTGGTCAAAAATGTAAATGTATGAAGTTATTGCCAGTTAAGGCTATCATCTGGAGAGCTCAATAAATTAAGTGATAATGACTTCATCATAAGTTTATGATGAGTCCAAGGGATGGTATGAAATCTGACATGGATTTTAGTCAAAGAAATAGACATGTTTGTTTGTTGTTTTCTAAATGTAAAAAAAAAAAAATCTTAACATTTAAGATAAAAAACTTTGAGTGTATTTATGACTCAGGTAAGTACTCAATTATCTGAGTCAGTTGATACATTTTTAACCCATTTTTGTCAATTGAGTCACATCCTTTTGATCTCATCAAAAAGCATTAAAATTCCTTTATTTAAAAGCTGTTATTCACAGCAATGGCTAACAAGACTTGTGAATAGTGTTGTGATTATGACAACATTTCATTTTTAATGAAAACATCTCAACATTTTAAAGTTTGTGAAAAAAAATGTGTTTACTCCTGAATAAAAAAGCAGTATGACATTTTGGTTAAAATGTTCAACTTGAATTTATTTTTCTTCAAAGCTTAATTTGTTTTAAAGTGAGGTAAAGGTCTCCCTTCAAACAAAATACATCCATCCTCCTGTCAGTCTGTTGTCACACACCATCTTTAAACATCGACTTCCTCCGTTTCCTTTATTTTTCAACAGGTACTCCACTTTTCTGACACTGAAACTGATGGTAACATTCCTCAGAGCTCTTGTCTCAAAAGCACTCCGCCTCCAGTTCAGGCTTTCTGCTGAAAATATGAGCAGTGTGTTGAGGTTTGACATAGTACAAAAAGCTTCCTTACCAATAGGAGACATTTTATAGCATGTTAAAAAGACTGTATAGTGCTTATAAGTTGATGTAAAATCAGAGGGTTTCTCCTGCTAACTAAAGAAACCTCACCAGATGAGCGCTCCTTAAACTAACTCCATGATTCAGCAAAATTGAAAAACTGAAAACTCTTCTTGACCCAACACTGGATCCAGAACATACATGTTCCGTACTTTGCCATTTGTGGTACATAACCATCTCATTTTAAAGAAATTAAAATAATTTCTATCCATGACGTTAGAAATTCTCCTTCTGACTTCAATCTGTCCATCCACCAGCAGAAAGCTGTGACTCGGGAGGAGTCCTCCTTATCTGAAGCAGCTGCACCCAGCAGGCCTCAGTATGTGGGCTTTCCTTTAATTGAAATGCATGTATGTGTTTGTATGTGTGCTCATTGTGTGTATCATATAAGGGCGACACAAGCAGTTCTCCTGCTGTGATATCCCCTTCATTGCATAAAGCCACCTTATGGCAGCGGGACTCTTCTTCTCTCTTCTTGCCTTACGCCACCTCCATTTCTCTGACATCATCATAGATCTGCAGGAACACAATAAGAAGAGTCAGCGTGTATCAGTCCATAGCCTGCCCGAGGAGGCGGTGACATCTAAAACTTATCAGCGCATAGAAGTATTTCAAAAAATTTAAAGTACTTAAAATTTGATGGATGAAAACTGATGGGAATCTCGGCTGTTTTTTAAGTATCAATCTGCCCTCTAGTGGTTAACATTGTTAATTTATTGTCAACAATGTTTCCATTGAACATGACATTGTCATCCTGCTGATTATAACAGAACGCACTGCTCATTAAAATCAACGGTGGGGATGCTGTACACTCACATGGACGTCATTGAAACCAGCTGCCATCGGGTGGTTCTGTGTACGTGGCACTGTCACATGGTCTGGCTGAAGTGAGCACAGGAATAAATGATTAATGACAGTAAAAAAAGAATGATGTTTCTGCATAAAAGCAAAATCAACACCTAACAAACTCACTCTGCGTTAAATTGTAACTTTTGATTGATTGATGCTTCTTTTGGGTGTTTTCAAACGTGTGATCATTGCATTCACTCACTTCTGGTTCATAGAAGTCGTTACTGAAACCAGTGGCACCAGCTGAGGGGGATGATGTTTCTCTCACAGCCTCGGCTCTGTTCTTAGTTCTCAGGTAGTAGATCAACAAGGCGATCAATGTGGCGATCAGCAGCAGGACTACAATGACAGATGCTGCAATCCCTCCCGCGTTGTCGCCTTTCGATGGACCTACAGAGAAAATGGGAAACACACAAATTCTAAAACGAGGTGGACCACAGTGGATAACAATGTGGTAAACCTCTACAACTTCTGCAATGTGGACAAACTACGGACAAGTGAAAACATTTCTCACTGAATTTCTTTAAATGACACCTTAAATCATACTTTCTGTGGAGCCTTTTTACCTTTGGGGTTAAAATGCTTGCTAATCCACAGATGACCTTAATGTACCCAATGTTAAAGACGCATTTACTAATAATAGTATCATAATTCCAGCTCCTACAGCTGCATTTTCTTTTACTGAAATAAAATTAACTGTTATTGTTGAAAATGCTGGGAGAAAAATTGCGCCTGTACCAATAGGTAGTGTAAACTTTGGAGGTCTCGGCAAGCTAACTGTTTTTAGCTGTTTACCTCCAAGCTGTATCTCACGCTAGGCCAGCTAGCTAGTTGTAGCTTTAAAAATGTAAAAACTGTTTTTTAATTACATATAATAAGAATGCTGTTTGCCCTTAACGGACATATCTTACTTGTCAGTGGATCTGTGACTTTTTTATTGCAGTCGATTCCAATGGTGTACTCAATGTCATCCAGAGCAATAACGCCTGATGTTCCTTTAATTCCCTCAATCACAATCTGTAACCAGAAAAAAAGGTGAGACGTTAAAAAAAATTGAAAGAAGAACTTAGTATATCTTTGTCTGGAAATGCTTTCCTTGATTAAAATGAACTTGTAGGCAAAATATGAACACTATTGGTAAAGATATAGGACTCTAAACGCTGTCCACCATGTTCATGGCTTCAAATAGATTTTGAGTGATTATTGACATTGCAGTTTGCAGCCTGGAAGTGGTTATTTTACCACAGTAGTGAACCAAAAGTCACTGAATTTAATCAATATTGGTTTTTGTTTTCGTTAACATGAGCAAAGAATATACAGTCTCTTCTGGAAAGCAACCGTGTAACCTGGTATTCATCAGAGGACGTGATGTTGACATCAAAGCGTCTCCATGGTTCCAGCCCCAGTTCATCCACCTCCAGCAGCTGATGGGGTTGACCCAGAGACAGCCTCCACACCTTCAGCTTGCTCCCAGCTGCACACATGGAAAAACCAAAGGATGACAAAATAACTAACAGAATATGCAACAAACAAATACAGATCAAGTCGTCAAAGTATCAATAAAAATATCTATATATATCTATCTATATATCATACATGTGGACAGTTTCACTTACAAGAAAAACGATTGTAGACCCAGAATTTGAGGCAGGTGCCTTTTGTCGGGGGTAAGTGGGGGCTCAACAGCCAAGCGTTTTGATTGGCTGGTGTCCTGTCGTTACTTGGAAGGAACAGGAAGTGACCTGACAGGAGTTAAAGAAATAATAATGTCATTTGTCAGTTTTCTCCCAACATCCATGGCCATCCCTGTTTTGTCTCCCACAGTGTTTGTTTACCTCTCTCTGTGCCCAAAGTGTGGTCTTCAGTTGGCACAGTGTAGTGTCCCTCTGCCTCATGACTCGTCAGCTCCCAGTCGAGTTTGTCCACTTTGACGTTCTGAGTGTTGCTCCAGCTGCACATCCCTTTCTCCAAACTGCACTTAGAGCCTGAGATGAACAAAATGATAAAAATCCCACTAAATAAAAAAATACATAAAAATAATGCTTTATACTTCTCTTCTAAAAAAAAAAAAAATCTCTAATTAATAAAAAACAAACGGAATGGGTACCAAATTAGGTGCTAAGTCTGTCCTTGGTAACAAGTACTGATTTACGTAAAACAAAATGGTACCACATTAACATACCACTCAATACGCTGACTGACAGATTTAGGAAACTGTACAACATATAATTATGTTGTGGTTTAAAAATTCTGACAAACTCAGCATGAACATGAAGAATTGTTACTTAGTGTTCATATTTAAAACAAAGGAAATCACAATACCCTTTCTTTAAGGGTCAAGTTTCACTGGTCTTCTGATTGAAAACTGAAGTTATTTAGGATTTCTGAGCCTTACACCAACCTTGGTCCTGACATGAGTGAGCAGAGACGAAGATGTCATCAACAGCGATGTAGGTTTTCTTGCCTCCAGCTCCCACCACCTCAAACTCAAGCTTCAGGGGATAATACGCAAAGGACATCATAAGCTTGGTTATGATAACTTAAAACTGTACAAGGGTTAAATGGATGTAATCAAAACTAATCTGAATGAATTAGGTATCTTTTAAACCAAGAATGTACAGAAGAGAAGGATTAAAACTGACATACAAAAAATGAGCTCCAGGACAGCAACTGTTATAACCATCTGTAAGACAGGTTTTAAAAAACCATGAAAAATATTTATTAAATTGCATCTATAGATTTGTTCGCCAGTATTAAAGCCCCAGTGTGGAACTTTTAAATTGTGTCAGATTTGGTGCCCCCTGTAGGCAAAGTGCCTTGCTGTCTTTGTCATGTACATGTGAGAGTAGTCGCTAAGATCTCATCCAGAAAAAGATACATTTACTACTCACTGAGACTCTTTGCCCCAAGAACACAAAAAAAGCTTTTGCAGCTCCTGACATTTAATACTGACTGTAAGTAAATGTTCAAAGGAATTATTAGGGTCCGAGGCCTGAGCCTGGGCACCTTCTAGCAAGAGCTCGTTATTATTATTATTATTATTATTATTATTATTATCATTATTATTATTATTATTATTATTGTTGTCAAAAAGTCAGGCAGGTAACCCAGAGAAAAGTCTTTTTCATGATGACCTGAAACTCCTCATAGAAGATTCAACAAATACTTATTTAAACATTTTAAATCTCCCAAAAGATTAACTGATCACATGAGAAACCTAAACTCATTCAGAAGTCTAAAGCCCACTCACTGTACCTGCCAGTCCACTAGGTTGCTTGTGATTTCGCCGTTACCATGGCGCCACACATCTCCCTGGTTCACACCGTCAGAGAATATCATCACCCTTTCTCCCTCCACTGGCTTCATGTATAATGTCAGGGAACCTGCACAGTACGGATGGTTAAGATTCTTGTTTGGTTCATTTTTTCATGTGTGTATAAGTGTGTGTGAGCATCTTACCAGGATTCTCTCCTCCCATGTGATACCAGAAATGGACGCACTCAGTCTTGGTGGTTCCTTGGCGAACAGGGGATGTGAGGACTGTGGTACCACCGGAGGGCAGAATATCAGCCTCTGTGTTAGCCATCATGTAGAAACCTGAGCACACAAAGCACATCAGCTGCCTCTTAGAGTTCTGCAGGTACATTAAGAAGTGACTTCTATTTGATAGTATTCTCTCTGACCATGCTCGGTTTCCAGAGTGTGGTCTGTTTTGGGTCCAGCCATGGAGGTGGTATATCCACTACGGTGAAGCCACTGAACATCACCAGAGCTGCTGTACCCACATCCCTGACCCTCAAAGGAACACATCCTTGGCACGGTGCAAGGTCCGCTCACTAACACCACGTCGTCAATGGCTACACGCCCGTCAAACCCAGAACGAACTGCTTCAAACATCAGCTGGTGGTGAACCAACGGTATGTATGGAAAGAAAAGAGTATTGTGTTAAAATGCCACATTTTCCATCACCGCCTATCTGTCAGTTAAACCCTGTCTTTGTGTCATATTTATTTCTAATTCAGATCTTCTATCTCTGTACCCGAAAATTTGTGAGCTGGTGTGGTACAGGGCAGTGAGCTTCATGCCATGTGTTTCCATGAGCTCCACTGCGGGTCCAGAGGATCTCCTCGAAACCGTTGTTATCTAACACCTTCACATTCAGAGCACCTAGACAAAAATGATTAAATATTAATTGTTTTCCAGTTTCTGTTTGTAAAGAAGCTCTACTTTACTTTAAAACAACAACAAAGCTTGTCCCATTTAGAGACAATGACTCAAAAGAGTGATATAACAAGCCGCTTTCTGTTCACTCACCTGTATTTGGACCATAGAGTTTGTAGAAGAAAGATAGGCAGTAGCCTGTTGGACCTGCTAACTGTGTGGTTGAAACCAGGCGTCCCAATGCACCACGAAGAGAAGGATCCCACATGTCCACAGTGAAGCTTTTGCCTGGATGTGAAGAGGACAGGTGAATGTGATGTGGGTTTTGAGGAATCCTATATAAAGCCTCGCACTTCATCCTCTGTTGTTAATCGTCTCATAAAGCAGGATCCAAAGCAGATCCTCTGGCTCGGCGTTAATGAAGCTGTTTAGGTCTAACACTTGCTTTTTTTGTTCCATAGCCCTCAGGATCTTTTAAGAAATTTAAAGTGATTGTCTCACTGTGTCCAACCTCAGCAGCGATGGCACGTTGTGAGAGGCCTTGCTTATGTAGCTGAACAATTCGAACACGTTCAAAGAGAGAAAGCATTTAGTCTCTGCCATCAGGAGGTCGTGACCATAGACTGTACAAAATAATGGACGCCATCTTGCTTGGCTCTAAGTGAGGTTGTCACAAAAACTGCGCCCCCCGGTGGCTGGCTGCAGTATAGGTCAAAAAATCCAGCTCTCCAGCCATTCCAGATGGCAGCCAAATAATATCTTCCAGATTTGAAGATATTATTTGGCTGCCTTGTATTCAAGTCCTCTTTTTTTCTGAAAAGCTTTATTTTCATTAGTTATAAGAGGTTAAAAACAAGGTTTTGCATTATGTTTAACAATGATTGACAGCTGCCGTTCTTGTGCATTATTTCGGGGACTGTAAAATATGTGAGGAGGGAAAGCCAAGAAGTGATAAGACTCTTGAAAAAAAAAAAAAAGATGTTTTTGTCACCCGGCTCCACTCAGATTTTCCCAGAATCCCTCACAGAAAATGACACTGGTCAACATTTTGTGAAAATGTTGTCATTGTTTTTAAACCTTTGTTTTGCTATCTCACTTTGATTGTTGTTTGCAAAAAAAAAATTCTTAATTTTTTTGTCTCACTCCTATTTGTTTTTTCTGCATTTTGAAACTCTACTTTAAACATTCTTCAGATCCAACACTGCATAATGTAAATTTGTGATTTTTTTTAACTGGTCTTGAAATCAATTGTGACCAGATACACAAAACTAAATCAGGGATAGTGATGAGGGAATATGCTAAGTGAGGGAGACTAACTGGACAATAAGAAAAGGACTGTGGAGGTGTTGGAATTCAGAAATACTCTTAGACTCATAAGTTTTTTTGAATCAATTTTTTTTCTCTTGAACTTTCATTTAAAGCTAAGAGATCAGAGAAAAATCCTCAGTCAACAAGTCTCAAAAAGGCCTACATTTTTAATGCTATCAGTCTTGAGGGTAACACAACTTTTAACAAAATAAACTATCCTTACAATGTGGGAGGGAAATAGATTTAATTTTAAGTGACAACCTATAACAACCTGTTGTCTTAGTACCGTATAAGCTTACCGATCCCAATGGTGTGGTCCATCCCATCAAGCAGCGTCCAGTCAAAGTTGTCGCTGTTGTCCTGGAACCAGCCACACAGTCCATCTTCAAAGTTACATGAAAGCGCTGGCCAAAGAGAAAAATAAATAAACATTTAAAAAGAAGTATTAAAATATTTCTTGTTTAATTAGTTTTTGAAAAAGTAATGTGTGTATGCAGAAAACAGTATATATTTTTTTACCAGTAGGGGAGGACGGGACATAGTCAGCATGACAGCTGACAAAGTGAATGTTTTTCACATTGATCTCTAAATCCGGAGACAGCTTCAGAGCCCGAGCTTCAAATGCCAGCTGGTGAACATAAAAAAAGGATAACGTAAAGCAAAGAAGCTTTTTATCACTGCTCTAAGATGTAGCTGATTCACATAAATTAATTTCCTCTGCTTGTTTTGTTAGCATGGATAGAGGTGGTTCACCACTCTGACTTTAAGCAGAATGAAGTTGCTTGTATCTGTGACTCCACTCTCATCATCAAATCAAACACTGAAAACTGTAATCATAACTAAGTATCTGTCCGCTGTAGAAGACAAGCTGACCTGGAAGCGATGTTTTCTGGCTCCAACAGACACTTCAGCATGCTTCCATGCCTCCTCTCCAGTCCCTGTTTTCCCACTGAACTCCCACAGCTTAGGCCGAACGCCCAATAAACTGTCAATCACTCTGACGGACAGCTCACCTGCAGCAGCGATAACAGAGTCACATTGAAAGACCTGAGCCAAGCAGAGAAGGTAAAATAACATGCTGGGTGAAAAGTTCAGTTACCGATGTGATCTGGATTCCCTGTTAGAGCAAAATCAAAGCTCAATGTGCAGGCTGGGCCGGAAGGTCCCAAGAGGGGGGTTCTTGTCTGGGCTTCGGTCAGCTGCTGGCCAGTGGCCTCAGCAACATAAAGATACTCTTCTGGTAAAGATTAATTTTTATTAGACTCTATGTAGTCATGTATCATTAACTTGGTGTTATGATGACAAAGAGCTTTGATACCTTTGGATGTTGAGTTTTTGTACAGCTCCCAACCCTGATTCCCAATGCTGGAGTCAGTCCAGCCTGAGCTGCCCTCAGTGTAGCAGAAATCCCCTGAAAGGATGATTCATCCAGAATACAGCTCAAAAAATAGACATTACTCTTATTCAGAATCACTTTTCATCAAAGACTGACAGTCTTATCACAGACTGAGCCTGTTGGTGTTTCTGCTTAAATGCAGTGCCCCCTAGTGGTCCCTGAAGCCTGAGGCAGCATCAGGATGCTGAAACTCACCACATTTGGCTTCATCCTTGTCTCCCTCACAGTCTGGATGAAAATCACACATCATGTCCGGCTCAGCACACGGGTCTCCAGGAGATTTAGGGAATTCCTCAACCCAGGTGTTGTTCTCTAATCATGGGGAAAGGAGGGGATCATTAATCACATCACAGAAGATGTTTATGTCTTTAGGTATGTAAAGAAAAGATGGAGAAGCAGATTACCAGCTGACAGGCGACATTCAGGAGACAACACAATGCTGTCAACAGCGATGCCTCCATATGGGAAGTCCCTGATTGCTGCCATTATAAGAATCTACACAGACGGATATTTGACGAAGGAAGAGAATAAAAAAATAGGTCAAAATGATTACGACACAAAGAACTGACCATTACATTTGGGAGGAAGATTTATTTGCAGTTAATTGCTTTCTCTACATTTTCAAGGATTTTTAGAGTAGTGCTGTTTCAGTGGTCCTTCACAGTATGTTTTTTAAGTAAATGTATATTTTTTCTTTTTAGATTTTTGTATATTTTTTCCTTTATTATTGTAAGCATCTCAAAGAATAAACATTTATATAGATACTTGTATTTTCTTCTCATATAAATAATCAGATATAAAGTATAAAATATAGGAATAGTCTGTAAAATCCACAGTCAAACAGCCATGAAATTATTGGTGAGAAGCATTTTTCTAATCACATGTGTTTAAATTCCTGTATTAACTTTCATTTTTGAATTTCATAATCAATGACGGAGTTAAAGATGTCACGGCCAAATTCTCATATGAAGTCATCACCTGGAAAGTAGAGTTGGTCACGATCTCCACCTCCGCCTTCACCCAAACATCTCCAAGAGCTCCGCCCCTTTTCCATACGGGGTAAATTTTTTTATCTGCCACCAGCACAGTCAGACCTCCAGACCTCTGCCCGAACTGGTGAGTGTACATCACCATCTACAGGAGAGAGACACAGGGAGTACATGGGAGTACTTAAACTTTTACACATCAGGCTTTTAGGAAGCATTTCAGTCTCCAATCTGAAGAGTGAAATCAAAGGCTGACTGTCTAGTTTCAAAACAAATCAGTTTAAGACTCACCTTACATGGATGTGAACTAGTAGTAGGTTCAAGGCGTGGACTTTGGAAAGCAGCCCAGTCTGTTTTGAGACCACCATCAGGGACAGTGACGTACAGAAAGTGACCTACAATGATAATATTTACACTGATCTGTTTATTTTTCATAAAATCAATTTCATGTTGTTTTATTTTGCTAAAAAGTTATTTTAATAACACAGAACAAACAGAATGTACCTGTTGCACTGTTTTTGGAATGATCCCTGCCCGGTCCCTCAAGAGGATTCGCCACAGAAAAGCTTTTCTGATTTGTCCTTGTCCATTTTAGTGGAGACAGTGAAGACAGGTCCCAATCACAGAGGCCGTCCTCAAAATCACAGCGTCGGTATCCTCCTAGAGACCCAGTGACCACATAACTGAAATTAATACTATTGCTTCCAAAAGTACATCTTTTAATTGGACAAAATGGGTCCAAACATTTCCCACAGGAAAAATACATGAAGATTGAAATGTTTGACTTTAGTCTTTAAGAGAGATGCTGTCTGCTGTAATTCTGATGCTTCCTCACCACACTTCGTCTCATCTTCATCACTTCCATCACCGCAGTCGTCACTTCCATCACAGACCTGCCTCTGCTCCACACAGCCCTCGTTGCGGCACCTCATCATCCCTTGTGGGCACCCTGCTCCAGCATGTGGTGCTTATGATGCAGAAGAAAAAGAAAATAAATTAAAGTAAAGATTATGACAAGGTCTTCATTGATTAAAAACTAAACCTTGGCTCTGTAAACAGGTAGGCTTTTTACATGATAGTGACACTTTGAGAGACTCACAGGGAAGAGCACAGTCCAGGAACTCCAGCTGGTCAACAGCCACATCTCCTCTCCGTCCCACAGAGCGCTGCGAGTTCAGCTGGATTTGGAAGCTTGTAGGGATGCGTCCTAAGAAGATGGTAGCTTCCCTCCAGCCACGGACACTGGAAGCCTCAGGCCGCCACACAATGGCCTCCTGAGAGTCCTGGCGAAGGATGGATGCCCACAGTGGTGTGGGGCCTAGACCTGTATGACCTTCAAGTTGAATTAAAAAATACTTTATCAGCAAGCACATAGACTTTGAAAAAGTCTATGATCATCCCACTCAAAACAAAAAAAAATAGATGATAATCATTCTGACTGAAAGCGCTGATAGAATCAGATCACTTAACGTATAGAAAAAGAAACAAGAAAACAAACCTCCCTCCACAAATACACAGGGGGGCTATAAAGTCTCTTTACAAAAAAGGCAGTTGATGAGACATCAAATAGTTATTTACCACATAGATAGTTTCCAAAGTTTTTAATCACCTTATTTTGTAACATTTCCCAAATGCTTGTCTGTTTTTTCCTTTTGAGATAATTCTTTTTAAACTGTGAAGAGACTTTATGTTCACCCTGTATGTTCAATACAAATAACTACTGACTCGTGAAAAAATTTGTATCATTTTTGACTAAATAAACAATATAAATAGTTGATAAGCTGTGCAGTCACTTCTGCCTGTTACCTGAATCCCAGAGGAAATATCTGAGCCGAAGACGACAGGTTGGTGACGACTGTTTCATATTTGGAGAGGTTAAAACGGCAGTACTAAAGGAATCTGCCAACGCTTCAGTCACTCCCATAAACCAGCCTGTGAGAGAAAAAGTTATTATCAATATTATTTTGTCACATACAGTTGTTCAGTGAAATGCTCTTCAAAGAAATGTGACATGTTTTATGTCCGGTTACAGTGGCATGCACAGACTTTTTGAGGAGCAGGGGCAAAAAAAAAAAGAAGTTGCTTACAGAATGTTCTGACGGCATTTAGCGTGTATTTTGTCTCCCAAGAGGGCACTTCATTGTTTTTTTTTAAATTGGGCCTAGAGGAACCGTGCACACCACTGACTTGTTAACACTTGACTTATAATAGGATTATTTTGATCATTCTGATTATTTCAACTGTGTGCTGTACTCTACCTAAAGCAGTCCCGGTGGTGTAGTCTGATGACGGTCCGCTGTCAGGTAGAGTGTCACCTCTCTGACGACGCTCCCAGCTGTATGCTTCATTGGTGGACTGGTCAGTCCATCCACACATCCCTGCATCCTCGAAGTCACACTCAAACCCTCTGCCTCTATAACCTTCAGGGATGAAGAAGGAAAAATACCTAACTGTCTCTATCTTTTAAGTACTACAGTGGACAGATGAAGGACTTCATGCAGATTAGCTTACAAAAAATGTAACAAATGGAAGATGACAGTCAGTAGTGTCAGGCTTTTCAAACCCACACACTAACATCAGCATAAAAAAAACAATCTCAGACTTACCACAGTCCAGCTCATCTGTGCAGTCAGAACAATCACACACAAAGTCACACTTCCCCTCAGGAGTCAGACATCGAGTCAGAGAACCAGCAGCTGGAATAACAAGAGAAGAACCAGAGTTAAGACAACATTTTAAAGATACAGTCAGCTGAAACTCATCTTCATTTCATTTGAATCTAACACTTGGATATGTTCTATCTTAATATAATCTAGGTTTTTTTTCATATAAGCAAAACATTATTATAATATCCTGCTGGAAAAAATGACATGTAACAAATATAACCCTTATTTGTAATCATTAATCTATTTTACAAAAGGCAGGAGCTTAAAGTTACATATCTTATCTTAATTGACATCACATCACAGGAAGTTCACTGAGGTTAGCTCCAGACAAGTCATCCACAAACAAAAACATTACATGCATGAAATCTAATAATAAATTGACAAGTTAAAGTTAAAAGCTCAAGTGTCAAGTTAACTTTTAAAAGTCTCTACCTTAACCATTAATTGAGTTTTTAACCTTAGTTTAACAAAAGTTGTTGAGAAAAATCTCTTCCATGACAGTGTCTGGCCAAGAGGTCAGCAGTGCAGATGGTAATAATAAATGATAAATAATGTATAATAAATAGCAAATAATATATGATACAAAAGTATTTACGCAGAACTACTTATTCTAACAACCACTGAGCAGAGTTTAAAACTCCAAAACAAAAACAGGAGATGGACTTTGAGTTTATGGTGGTTTCAGTAACAGGCAATAGAAATATTGTCCTTATAAAATGGAAAAGTGTTTTCATTGGTCATTTGTAAGTAGTTGTGTTTTAACATTTCAGTCACTGTTAATGTATGTAGGCTGATCAATTTCTAACAGATGACTTAGCCCAAAACCCTCCAATCAGGACTTGTTACTGTCAAAGTTTTATGGTACAGCTGATGCCAACAGGCTCAAAGGCCAGACAGAAGAAATCGGGTTAAAGCCAACAGAGTGCCATCCATCCATCTGTCTGTCCAACTAAAGGTCTCTGAGACTCAAAACTCTGAGCTCCACTGAGCTGATATTCGGGAATGAGATGTGACGTACGGCAGGAATGTGCATCTTTCCATGCTTTGTTGAGAGGAAGTGCTCTGCTGGAGCATACTGAGTGCTCTGTGGTAACAGTGACATGACAGTCACAGTTATAAGTTTAGCAGTATGGGATCTCTTTCAACAGAAATCTGGTGACGGAAAAGTGGTTGCGATAACTTTTAAAAGCAGTGTTTTAAGATGTATTTCTATTATCAAATAAAAGTACATTTAAAACCAGAATCATAAAAGACATAAGGACTGAAACAGATTCTTTCTGAGTCAAAGGATAAACATTGTCATAAATTTCCAACAAATTATTTTCTTTTCTTTGATTTGGACATCTATCTTAACCATTAAGGAATGCAACATGTTTACTCTTGAAAAACACTTTGAAAAAATGAGTGAATAAGTGAACACTGTTTACCTGTAATCTCATGTTAATCTGTGTTGAAAGAGCACATTATGTCACCAGTGACCTAAGCAGTGCACCTAGTTACCTAAAACTTCCCATCTGCAATTTATTAACACTTTGTTATTACTAATACTGACCAAATATTTGTCAGAACTGGAATAATATCATCATTAATTAAAAAAAAATCCCAGCATATTATACAGTCAAGTGTCTCATCACTCTTTAACAGTATAAATGGCTCCCCCCAAATAAGGCTGCTTCACCTATGTTTTCATGAAACACAAAATGTTTCACATCACAGAAACAAATGGAATAAACTTGGAATAGACTTTACTTTAAAAAGTAAAAGTAGCTTGGTAAAGTTTTGCGGTAAAAGCTGGTTGATAAGATGAATTTATCAGGGCTTCTCAACACCTTCTACAGCACTGTTGTCAACTTTGTCACACTTTGGAAACTCAGTTTCGCCACCTCACCAGCAGAATTGTTCCCATGTAGTTTATATGCATAAGAGCTCTCAGTCTTGATTGAATAGAGTCTAGTTTGATGTGGTCTTACCAAACTGCAGAGACAACAGCAGAATGAGTCCCGGACTCCTCAAGTGTACCATTGTCTTCTTTCCTCCTCTACCTGACCAGTCCAAGGGTTTGAACACAACCTGGTTGCTGCTTCGCTTTGACCTCTCCTTTATTTCTAAGAGATAAAACCTGGACTTTAAGTTTTCCCATGCGTGGACCTCCGGCAGAGCATCATAAAACAATTTCCTCCACAGGAACACTTCCTGGGCTGTGTACATCCGTCAAATTGCACAACAGCTATACGCGATTTGACAGAAGACACGTGAAGTGTCCACATTACTCCTCCGTAACACTGAGCTCCCAGCACGCAGGTCTGCTCCTTGTACCTAAAGTGGTATGACAGGTAAAGCCTTCGGTTATCAGGCTCCTCTCTTTTAGAGTCATCTACCAGTCAGGGTCCAGGGGGCAGACACTCTCTTTAATTTTGAGAGTAGGCTTAAAATTTTCCCATATTTTGATAAAACTTATTGTTAGAGCTCTTAGTGGTGCTGCTATAGGCTTATACTGCTGGTTCTGTTTGAGGTTTCTGCCTGTTAAAAAGAAGTTTTTCCCTTCCATTGTAACCTGATAAATGCTGCAGTGTTCGAATCATCAATTTTATCCATCCTTATTCTTTTTGAACAAGTTTTAGATAACTACCACTTCCTAAGTTAAAGGAAACTGCTTCTAATATCTTTAAAAATCAAATCAAACTGAAAGATTACACACATTTTCTTTTAGTCCCACATAGTTAGCAAGATCAGTGTTTCCAATGTAATATTTTGCAGTGAATAAGAGGAGAAAAGAAAAAGCTGAGTTGCAGAACCAGATCAAATAATATGAACTACTAAAATACAAGGCCTAAAAAACTAGTAATATTTGAGCACTGTAGACATTCACATTTTTTCATGTTCATTGTTTTTTTTAACTTTGCTTGGTTGGATAAAAGTGTATATTTGATTTGCTTTAATTCATGTTAAGTTCCTTAACTTAATTGGGCCATGTGTTACAGTGTGCAGCTGGTGTTAGCAAACAATTTCACAAATCTCTGCAGCATGCTACCTGTCCTGCAGTAACTGGCAGACTGAAAGTTGAAGATGAGCTTAAGTACCATTGCAACCTGTCTCTGATTTCTTGTTTCACTGTTTCATGTCTTGTTGCCTCGCTGTCTGTTTTATATATTAGTTATCTTTACATCTGTTATGTATTCTTTATTATTCATCAATTTCTTGTGTTGTATCCAATGCTTGTTTGTGTATTTTTACTCACGTTTCTTGGTCAATTTTGTCCCTTTTTTCAGATCTCAGAGAGTTCTTGATCCCTGTGTGTCAGGTTTAGTTTTACTTCCTTCATTTGTGTGTTTCTTTTCACTTGGAACACACTCATTAGTCTCACCTGTGTCCAAACCTGTTGCTTCTTACTGTATATATTCACTGTGTGGGCATTAATTGCTCAATTACATTTTGACTTAATTTTAAATTAAAGATACCTGCTTTATTTCACATCAAATCTAGTAACACCTCCAACATTATCAGTAAACAATGAATTTTAGACTTGTCAGCACAAACTTCTTCTTTCATCAGACAATAAGGTGAGTGACAATAAAGGCGTCATTAGCAAAGAGTAAAATTAGCAGAGTGCTCTTTCATTTTGCTACGGTGAAACTTTAGTAAAACAATATGCAAACATTTACACAGCAGTATCCAGGAATAAAACAATAAAATACACATCAGGAAATTTAATTAAAGGCTCAATAAAAAAAAGGTCAGATTTGTGGTTTCACGTGTGTCTAAGCAAGTCAATGATTGACTGTGTCAAACACATTCACCAAAAAGGCTCTACTTATCAATGTTAGCCAGTCTGAGTCTTCCAATAAATGAGCCAAAATAAGAAATTAAGAAGTTTTGTATCAAAGCGTCTGTGGTTTTAATGAACCTGATTTGTGAAATCATGAGGAGGTTACGGATAAGTGCCATGTTAGTCCAGGAAAAAGGGTGTCCAACATAGTCAGTTCAGTATCCTTCATTGTCCCAGGTCACCTCATACTCCGGATAGCGAGCCTCCAGTTTCTCTTTTGTAACTGCATGATTTGCTCTCCCGAATCCCTGTAATAAAACGTACCATGTCATCACTCCATCAGATCTGGAAACACAACTACATTTAAGCTGCACTGATAAACATGATATGATAGTGAGACATTATTTTTATATAAACGTGTCTTTAATCAGCAGTAAACTCAGCAGCATTGAGCTTTCTAACTTCTTTAAGACTTTTAAAAACGTTACTGCCACATGACTGTCGTGAATGTCTGCAGTGCTCATTCAGGATGGTGTTTTCTCACCATGGAGTATCCATAGACGTGGATCTTCTTGGCCTGGGCATCATGTTTGATCCTTCCTCCTCCAACACACTCACAATCCAGGAGACCATCCTTTTCCAGCTCCTCAGCAACCTTCTCGAAGATATCAGCTGCAAGACAACATGTAGTAATCACGGTTAAAGGAAAGAAGTATTTATTTATCAATAAACATTGAGTAGTTTTACTTCTCACAGGCTTTTGCATTTTGGAAGATTTGAAAACTCTTTGATTGGTTATACTTGCACATTTGCATTTATATGTCATATAAAAATAGCTGCACAACAATTATGAAGTCGTTGGGACATGTTGTGGATAAGTGCATGGCTTCTTACATGTGTTTCCAAACCTTATAAACTAAAAGCAGAAATTATTTGATCTCTTAACTGTTTATAGTCTTTCATATGTCTCTGCAGTTGAACATCATAGTTAGTCATCAGGTCTGAGATGTCCAGATGGACACTCACCGTGGAACTCAGCCCAGCGGTATCCTCGGACTATATCCACCTCTGAGTCGTCTCCCTCCTCTTTGCTGTGAACTCTGATCAGGACGTATTTAAACACACCTGACGGGTCGATGTCAGCCTGTTGTATGTTAGCCATCAGGGCTGCAGCTCTTGTCTGTGTGCACATGTCTGAACTTTTCCACAGCCACACTAACAAACACACACACAGCAATAGTGCTCGTAACTTCTCCACAGACTCCGTCTCTGTCAAAACAGACTGAAGTCTATTAAACCAGTCGGTGGTTATTTTTGATCAGATATGATGAAGAAGCTGCAATTCAAAGAGACCGTTTCGCTCAGGTTCCACCATGCAGGTTCAACAACTCACTTCCGCTTTCAAAATAAAAGACAGGATACAAAAGAAATCCCAATCCTCAAAGGTTTTATGCAGTCTATGGTTTTGGAAGGACGGAATTATATCATTACACTTAAGTTGTCTCTAAGAGAGATTTGCCGACTTAATCTATTTCTTCTAAATTGGCCATCGTATTCTGTCTTTTTTTACTTGTACATTGAGATTCTAAAAACTTTAACAATCTAATTTAATTGAATTTTAATTTAAGAAAATTACTTGTAACATCAAGTTGAATCCTGATTATATGTTTTATTTCAGTTGTGTCGTTACAGGGTACACTCAACAAAATATGCTTTAGCTCAGGACCATTACTCCCTTTCATTTTAACATTTGGCCTAAATCCCTGTTATTAATTAATTAATTAATTGATTAAATAATTAATTAAGTTTTATCATATCCTATTTTTTTTATCTGCATTTTATTTTGATTTAACCCTTTTTTTTTTTTTTTTTTTTTACATTTTTTCTCTGTTAAGTACTCTGAATTGCCTTGCTGAAATGTGCTACATAAATAAACTTGCTTCACCTTGCCTAACCTAATAAAAAAGTTGACCAAATAACGAGGAAAATAAATAAATAAATGGATATGTCTCTTTGGCTCCTGTTATTGATCAGTGCGCATTAAAATTTAAGGAAAACACATACCTGTCCTACTTCACTGAACCAAGTTTAAAAAGGAAGTATTTTATTCTGAAGGCATTTTGGTTTTACCGGATATTATAGGCACTGATACAACTTCCGCAAAGCAAAGCATCATGGTTTGTGTAGTGCAAATCCAGAATAAAGTCTCACAACCTAAATGAGGTAACAAACATGTTTGTTTTAAATTCATATCCATCACATAGAGCGCCTGCAGGCTTTCTATGTGAGGGATACAAAATTGTAAAATTGAGAGTGATAATAGTTTGATGATAGGTTTTGTAAACTTAAATTGATTTAAATCAACCCAGATTGAAACACTTTTTTTTAAATAAAATTAGAAATTTTAAAGATGCTCCACAACAAAAATAAATAAATAAACAGAAATTAATTAATTAATTAATTAATCAATTAATTAAATAATACAAATATTTGTGAAGTGAAGAACCATTTGCAATTTGAGTCATTTTGGGTAAAACATTAAAAGTGACCCCAACATTTTTTAGTTTCACATATATCCATATTTTTAGCTCTTTTTTTTTTACTGCTTTAAGAATATCATAACTCACATTCTCAAATTTTCTGCCCCTAGCCTCAGCATTAAAATAGATTTGCTGCAAGAAAATGCAATTTCTCTAGTCGTGGTTTCTGTAAACCATAATTTAAAACTTTTTCCAAAGAGAAATCATTTCAAGAAGTGGTTTATTAGAAAACACACAGGCACAATATACAGAAAAACAACAACATGGCTTGTTACAATGAAAACAAATTATTATTATAAAAAATGGATCACTTCAAGTTCATTTTCAGTTATTTGAAGAAAGAGACATAAATATTGCAGAAAGAGTTCACTAAAACAAAATGTGCATTGTGTAGAAAACAGGAAACACTATTGTGGAAAAACATTAAGACATTCAGACCTCACATGTAGTGTCAAACCAGTCGAGGAGTTTTATATTCTTACACCTGCAACTTTTTCTAATCAGGGTGGCTCTGTACACCACAGATTTAAAATATGAGAGAAACAAAGGGATCGGGTTTTAAATTTGTTTTCATTCCCATCTGAAAAACGGTAGTTTTTTCACATGGTCCGAATATGAACAAAGTACTTACAGAAGAAGTTACAAATGAAGTCGCTGTGATAAAACAACTATGATAAACTGGGATGAACAAACAGTGAGGTGTTAGGATAGTTGTCTGGCTTCATTAATCTCTATCTTGGGTTGAAACTGTCTAAACCATGAAACCATTAATAAGTAAAAATCCATTAAAAAGAAGATTTTTTTGTCCTGTCCTTCAGTAGTTAAATCACTGATTCAGTGTGTTGCAAAGTGCAAAGTCTGAAGAAGTACAAAAGCACATAACTGTGTGTCAGTCTTCTGGTTGCACTGGATCGTGTTGAAATGTTTATATTGGGCTTTCGCTGCCTCCTTTCTTCTTCCCATCACGTGCTTGGAATATGATGAAGGCTACGACTGCAGCGAGAAGGAGGACGAAAAGACAGATGAGTGCGCCCCACGCTGCCGGGGTCAGAGCCTTCCTCAGCCCCACTGACTCTGCAGGCAGCAGGTTGCTCAAACTGAGCATGTAGCCCAGAGCCCAACCCACCGATGTATCCCCTGCCTGAGGATCGATGATAAATGATAAATGCAAGTCCTGATTCAATAATAAATTAATATGCATTGGGGGTACACTGTAGTGATGTAAAGATAAAGCCCTCACCTTCTTCTGGAAGGAGATTCTTGGGAATGATGTCTCGTCAAAGCCGTATCCTCTCAGCATGAGGACATTAACAAACACAGAGGAAGCACAGTAGTCCTGCAAACGAGACTTCTGCTCCGGAGCAAGAAGCAGCATCTAAAACACATGCAAACAGTAAGAGTTCAGGACCCTTCTCCCTGACATGTAAGATACAGGATCATACCACTTATATATTCATAACTGGTTTTAGGCGCTTACTTTTGTCATTTCATGTGAATGAGAGTATACAATCAGTATACAGATGCTGATGTGTTAAGGGCTTGTGGCTTGATAATGAGCTCAGCCTGCATTATGTCAATATTGTTCACCATTTTAGTTCTTTGATGTAAACTAAAGTAAGTCACTCTCTCAGGAAAAACTCTGGCACTATACATTTGATATTTGGGGAATGTGTCAGTCTGAACCAAGGTTACTAGACTGTAGATGTAGAGCTGGAAAAATCCTTCAAGTAAGATAGATGAATACAAAATCTGAACAGACAGAAACTCTTGATATTTGCACAAAAATAAATAAATAAATAAAATGTATTATTAGTTTTATTATTATTATTATTATTATTATATTATTATTATTATTATTATTATTATTATTATTATTACTATAATATCAATGGTAATAATAATGAATGTACCAGCTCTTTATGAGACTCATTTGTAAGTTGTATATTAATTTTAGTTTACAACAATGTTTTGTTTTATTTTTAATTGTCACTAATTCCTATCCATACACAATGCTTCACCCATTGAGATTACAAGATAAAAGCTCTTCAATAAACTTTATTAGCCAGAGCTAATACTCATCAGCATATACAACATGTATGTATACAAATGGTATACCAAGACACAAAGAGATATTACATATCAATAAGACATGAGTCAAAGATCATTTTACCTGATCGTATGTCATGCTGCACACTCTTCTGGCTGCCTCCTCCAGCTGTGGAGGAGTGTTCACAGTGAGGCCAGTGATGCTCTGCAGAAAGGAGTGAGTGTAGAAGAATGCAGAGAATGCCTGGGGACACAAAAAGAACAATAATTTTCCAAACTTTGTTTTTTTATTTCAGATTTTTTTTTAATCTTCAGCATCTTGCAGAAACTAAAAGTACTGTTCCATTTAACCCAAGTTGCATCAGCTGACCAGAAAACTGAACTTTATGATCTGACACTCTCTTACCATGAAGCCTCCTGTGAGATTTGGCTGGAAGACTTTATCAAACGAGCACCGGGAGAAGGGGCAGGTGCCGAAGGAGAAGATTTCAGACACGTTGCCCAGACAGTGTTCATAATGACCGCTGCCTTGTACTGTCACTGAGGCTTTAGAATCGTAGGAGCTGGGTTTGAACTCTGCTGTACAAGGAGAGTTCAATATGCTGTCCAACTTCACTGTTCGACTGTGGTCTGCAGGATAGCAGGGGTGAGTGACTGAGCCAGAGTAACCCTGAGACTGAGAGAAACAGAGAAACAGAGACAGAGTTATATGACTTCATTCCTCAACATTGAAATCCCTATTACCTAGTTTCATAATAAATGTGTTCAATCCTTCTTTTTCCACTATCACCCATTTTATTACACATAACTCAAATTATAAACATCGAAGGTAAGTAAGAGCTAAAGTTAAATGTTTAAGTATCCTTGGTGTGCAGCACGTTGCTTTAACAGTCATGTTTGTCCACAGTGAACATAAGCTCATGTGAGATGAATTGTTGAACTGGTTTTACTGAAACATGCATTGTTGTTTGAGGTATTTCCTCACAGTGAGGATATTAAACAGGTCTAATATGATTTTCTTCAGCAAGCTATCACTCAAAGTGCCAGGAGCATGAAAGATGAAGAGACACAGTAACCAGGGCAAAGCAGCACAAAAAGTAGGACAAGTGATGCAACAACTGAGGTAGAATATGTTGCATTTTTCAGGAAAACTGTTGTGAAAGCAACAGAGACAAAACAACATTAATATAAAAGAATTTATCTCATTAAAGTTGCTTTCTCTGTCAAAATATAAATAAATCATTTTACTAAAAGTTAGTCTCAAAGAGGGGGGGGCTGTGTTGTGTTTAGGTCGTCTTTTATTTGGGTCAATACAGTGTGTGTGATGTAGTTTGTTCATTTATTTCAGTGAATGTCGCCTGTGACCGTACCTTTAAAATGTGGGCCAGCAGTCTCTTGAGGACCTGGTCCCGTCCATAGCACAGGAAACTGTGTGTGTACAGAGAGTACTCCTGGCCATAGAGCTGCAGCTTCATCATGTCCTGTTTGTCCTCCACCTCCTCCTGAGTCGCAAACGTTATCTGGGTCGACGCCCCGCCAAAATCAAGAGCTCCCACTGTGGGCCTGCCGGGACTCAACCAGCGCCCCACAAAACCATACTGCAGAGATGGAAGAGGGGAGGAGGAAAACAATGCGATGTTAAAAATCACTATCTGTCCAACATGACCATGAATTTACTCAGGACAATAAACATGTTAAATGACATAAGCTGAATACAAGAGCTCACCTCTGACAACAGAAGGAATGGTTATTTAGAACTACAATTATGGCAGGGACCACTAGGTGTCATCAGTCGCTCTCTAAATAAGCTTTCAAGGGTCATCCTGGCCCCAGTAACTCTTAAAGAAATACAAAACAGAAAAGACAGATATTTGAAATGAAGGCTATCATACCTTTATGAAGTTTTCTAAGAGATAGTTGACAGTGACCCAGCCGTATGCCCCCTCCTCTTGACCACTCAGTATGGCGGCTCCACGATAGTTGAAAGGATATGACTGGATTTTGTGACCCACATCTTGAAGAATCTGATCGGACTGCTCTGGGCTGGACATACTGGTCAGAAAAAAGGGACAACAGTCATGTTAACAGAAAAAAATCAAACCGTCCGGTCTTAGAAAAACTGTGGAAGAAGAAACTTATCCATTAACCTGAGACTCTGTTTCAAATCTGTGCAAAGCACACAGGGTCTGTTTTTCTGTTTTTATGGGATTATTTGTGTTTTAATATGCTGGTTGGGCCAAAATTTTGCTTCTTGTACAATCTATTACCTTATTTTTGTCTGTTTAAATGCCAAGTTGTAAAATAAAATTACTACTTGGGAGTTACAACCCCCATGTTAATCTACCACTGGTGAAGAAAAGCAGTTTAATGTGTATGGCCTATGTTTATGTTTGATTCAACCTCAGCCCTTTGCTGGGCATCCACACTCTTCCTCTCTTCAGCTGTCCTATCCATTTCAGGCATAAAAAAAACAACTTTTAAGGCTTAATCAACAGTTCATCAACATATTTGTTAGAGCCAGAGATTTCAGAAAGCATCCATAAAGGAAAAACAAAGAACTGGAGAAAGACAGTGTCATCAACAGATAACTGAGTTTATATTTGTGATTTTACAATGGTATCAAACTACAAAGGGAGGTTTTGTCTGGCTGTTGTCTTCAATTCAAATTGCAGAGCACATTCGCCCTGAGTGAAAGATTTCCATATTCACCCCCGACGGTGCGATTTGGCAGCTGTCTGCAGCAGATTTGCATGAAGTCAAATCTTGAAGTCATGATGCTGACAGTCTGTCACAACAATATATGTTTCTGAAGAATCACAAAGAGTCACACAATATTACTCAATAAACAACCATCTACATAATAGGTCCATGGGCAGAAACTGACAGTTAATAAATCTAAATAAAATAAATCTGCCAAGACAGCAGCCATCAAACGTCAGTGCTTCATCATGTCAGAGGAATGATAAATGCACCCTTAACACAGGTGTAAACCCTCTGCAGCAAGCAACTCAACTATCAGTCCAGTCCTGCGTTCTGATATTTCACTTTTTCCACCTTTTCAGCTATTATACTTTTTCATTATCTATGCAACTTGTACCACTATGTTTTATATCACAGAGATGCCTCTAAACCATTTTCTTCTCAATTTACATAACAGCAATGTGACAGTTTCCCCTTGTGTTTAGTCACCTAACTTGATGGTCTGGGGCAGCAGCGTTTTTAACAACGGTCAATATACAATAAAATGTAACACTCTTGCGGCCTTATCCACAGAGATTGGCCCACCTTTCTTGCAGCACATCATGTGTGTTTGTATTTTATGTTTATATAGGTGTCGGTGTGTTTCATCGTAGTTGCACTGAGTATCAGATGACTAAGCAATGTGAATATATGTGGGGATGTGTCTCCTAAACGGCTTATGTGGTGATGTGTTTCATCAAATTTTTATTGGAGCAGCGGACTTATCTGCTTTTATCTTTTTCACTGCAGACTATATTCTGTGTGCTTGAGTTCGCTCATTTAAATAACTGATGAGGACTGACAGGGCACATATCTGAACAGACACAAGCCGCAGGCAGCTCTACATGCAAAACATTAAAATATGAAATTCGAGATAAGAAATTCAAGGTCATTTAAGCTGAAAGCATTTTTTTTCTGACAATGGAATAGACTGAAAGTAGAGCAAATGTACGAGTATGGCTGAAAACAAAAACAAGTTTGTCAAGAACAGGATTAGTAATTATGATAATTATTTTTTTATCCTGCCACAACCGAAGCTGAAGTCACACTAGAGGTGCTTTTGTTAATAGTTTTCATGGAAAAGTTTTACTTAATTTAAAATAAGTAAAAGGAAAACTGTTGAACAACACTGTTTAAAAATATGCAAGACAAGATCACCAAAAGATGTTTTCATATCAGTATCTTATACACTTGTTTATACACTTGATGTAATTTAATTTCAAAGCTAAATCTAAATTGTTGAATAAATGTGAAAGAGGATGAAAAAAGGTGCGCCAATTATAAAACAGCTTTTCTGTTATAATTTGGTGGGTTTTGATTGTCTTTCTACAAGAAAAGGTCAATAAATATCAAACCCAGTGCATAAAAATAGCACATTTCTAACAGGAAAGGGGAATTAGAATCAAAAGATTCTACACTAAACTAACCCCCAACTGTTTTCCATACCTAAGCACAATCCACAGTATAGGTCATAAAGTTTATGATGTGGTATGTCCTAAGATTTCTCAGAATAATCTGGTGAAAACAGACCAATACTCCCAAACAAACACAAAATGACAAAGCACACATTCTGACTTACTGCAGCAGCCTCATGCCAGCTGTGGCCCCCAGGTACACAGGTGTGACCTTGTGTCTTTCTTTTGGGATGTCCTTCACAGCCTGGTCCAGACAAACCTCCAAGCTCTGGCCTGCTGCTCCCTGTTGGCCTGCATAGCTGGAGATTCCTCCGCCTGATTCAGTTAAAAAAAGGGTAAAAAGGAGAAACCAAAAAGGTTAAACTACAGCACCAACATGTAGATTCTTGTTTTATTGTCAGTTTGAGAAACACATGTGTTATTATGCAAAGTAAGCACACCCTTAAGGCCGGAGTTGCTCCAGTAACCTGAAAAGATAATTATATGATCATCTGCACACAGCTGTGGGAAAACTCAAGCAAATAGATCTGTTTTTGCTGACTTGAGGTTAAATGTTTCTTTAAGTGATTTTATAGTCTGATTTTGATTATTTGATTGAATCCAACCAAGACTTAAAGTTCACTTCTGAAACTGTGATTTGTATGATTTAAGACAGCATAAACACCATGTTCATGTGTAACTCACAAGTGTTTGTTCATCTAAGTGAAAACTCTGTGACACTGTGACAGGAGAGGAGCGGCAGCGTCAACTCTGACTCACACCGGATTCATGACCTCCTTGGACAAAGATTTGTTTAACTGGCTGTGACATTCGATGTTTTCTCAGGACACGGCAATTCATGTCAAACTCAGTGATTGTATAACAAGAAAAATAACTTTACTTAAAACAGTGAACTCTTAAGATCTTAAAGTTTGCCATGTTTTCCCGGAGTTTGTCATGTCAGGGTTAAAAATGCTGTGCTTTGTCACAAAAGCCTCAAACTGACTTCACTTGATCACCCTGAATGAAAGCGTTAATCAGTCATGATTATGACTTCAGTGGTGGACCTTGGCTTGGACATTAACAAGCTGTGACAAATTCCACATGACACAAAGGTTGCATCACGCTATCAAAACAGCTGGTATCCAGTGGGTGGCATCCCGCAGTTTTACAACATCCATAAAAACTATTCAAAGTTCAACCACAGTGCATTTCACACACCCTTCAACTTTTACAAACAGAGTATATTTCATAGAGAGCTGTCTCTTTAAAACATCACTTTTAATCCAGAAAACATGCGGTGGTGTGAATCTGCACCGAGCAATCTGTCTGTGTTTTCTGTTTACTTTTATTGTAATGTAATCCTCTTACGGGATCCAATCAGATGGTGGTGTGATTTTTGTGACACTGGGACTGGTTGTCTCTCTCTTCTTCTACAGTCTGTCTCACACAGGCACAAATGCAACAGAACAGTAGTATGTGCCATCTTGAAAATGAGGAGAGTTAGCGGTGTTGTGGCTGTGATTGAGGGTGGGGCAGAGACACTCACCAGGCAGGAAGAAGGCGCAACATTGGTAGCACTATCAAAGTACATTAGTAGATTATAATGTTTGCTTTTTGATTTTGTCAAACATTAAAAGAGGAATAAAGTAACACTAACACCTTAACAGGCAGCAGCCTGCCTATTTTGCCTTTGATTTGAATACGGAGCCTTGAAGATTCTGCGGGGTGTTTCAAATCTCAACACTACAGTCTCAACCATAGACTGTATATGGAGTGGACAGCGTGGCTCCACCATTTACCATTGGTTTGAAGCCAAAATACCCCCATCACAGGCGCTGCCATTGAAGCAGTTGTGCAGCAAGAGTCTGCGCAGTAAAGACTGTGAGGGATTCTGGGAGGGATTCTGAGTGGAGCCAGGTGAAAAAAATAACAATTATTTTTTTTCTTTTGAGAGTCTTATCACTTTTTGACTCTACCTCCCGACATATTTTACAGTCCCCCCAAAAAATACACAAGAATGGCAGCTGTCAATCATCATTAAATGTGATGTAAAACCTTGTTTTTAACCTCTCATGACCAATGAAAACGAAACTCTTCAGGAAAAAGAGGACTTAAATAAAAGGCAGCCAAATGTTATCTTCAAATCACCACAGCAATCAGATGTGAGAAACATATCTACGAGGTAAATTCATTTGTCAAAGTTTGACCACAGCCCATCTGGAACGACTGGAGAGGCAGAATTTTTGACCTACATTGCAGCCAGTCACCAGGGGGAGCAGTTTCGTGGCGACATCACTTAAAACTGAGCAAGATGATGTCCATTTTTTTTTACAGTTTATGGTCCCAACATTGTAGTCCTTTTGATTGAAATCTAAATTGACCAACTGGGTCAATCTATGGTCTCCCCAGAGCACTTAATATCCCAGAGTGTGACATAGTGAAAAGAGACACCAGGGTACTCTTATTTAAGTTGCGATTTCATACTTTCATGTTAAGTTTCTCTATAAATTTGAGATTCTGAGGTTAAAATTTCAAAGTGTCACCCTTACATAGAGGCCAAGCTTTTGTATGTACTCCAGAGAGTTTAGGAGCAGCATCTGATTTAATTTGGATATGCCTTTTATGTTCGTTTTTGGAATCCTGGGGGTGGTTAAGGGGTTAATAGTACTGTTTAACAGCACATGGTTTTGAAAATGATTTTTAAACATTTTAGTTTCACTTTATTTTTTCTTGCTTCCCTGACAGCTGAAAATCTGCAGCGAGGGGCCAAGTGAAGAATGTAAGAAGTCATAACAAGAAAATGTACAGGTGTGCGCGTATCTCAAGGTCTTATGCTCATTCATTAAAATTATGGTGTGTCAAAGAGGATTCTGGTCACTCTGTATGAGGATGATCATTCAGCAGCAGTGGTGAATGTTGTTCAAATACAAGTATGGATTCCCAACCCTGACCCCACATATCCAAACAGGGCCGTGCAAGTGTTGAATGTATCAAGACTGAAAACATGAAATTCTCTGCTTCTGTATTTTGTAATGGAATATTTTGCCCTTTGGAAATGTAGCTGGCTGGAATTTAAGTTCAAAATGATGTTTTTGTTTTACTCCACTAATGGGTTCATGAAAGCACCAAACTCTCACGACCATCAGACTCTGCAGTCCAATCTTGATTACTCTAGAGTGTCCGTTTGATTAGTTTAGGATTCAATGTTTTCTGCAGAGTCATGTCTCAGGCTACTAAGAAGGGTGGTTTGCCCTGGAGTGTTTGAAATGTAAAACAGGGATTACAGTAGAGAGCTTAAACTCACCTTTAACATGACATTCAGTGTGCTGGGTAACCACACCTGTGCCATTCTGTTTGTCTGCTGGCCACTTGTAGATATACAAAGATGTGTGTGAAGATCCAGCATCCAGGACAATCCCATACTGCAGAAACAGACACAGAAAGCAAAATCAGGGCAGAGGTTGAAGATAAATGGTTATTGAAACAGGTGTGGAACAGTCCATTACTCTTCTTACCCATAAATTCACCTGAGAAAGTGTTCAGTTCATTAACTGTTGTAGGAAATAACTCAAGTAATGTAAAATCACCCTCTTTGGTTTATTGGTCATGAAACAGATCCAAAGTAACCTGGCAGAGAAGAGGATTCATTTTTTGACGCCAATAATTTCAGAATGACTGCTTAGTTGGGTTTTTAGAGTGGATACTGTTAATACATGATGCAATTGTATCTCTTTTGAAAATAATAGCAATTTCTTTTTTTTTTTTTGACTGAAACGGTTAACAAAATTGGTCCATTTGTAAGCCACATGTCTGCTCATGCCATCATCTTAAACTGGAAGCCCCAGGCCGACTCTAATGACGTCTTTAATGACAACCAAGAGATCAAATTACCCCCCACTTAAAGGCTTATCCACATTGACAGAGTGCCAAGTTTCACTTTTACAGCACTCCATGTTCTGGTGTACATTGATAAGTTTGTATCTCCAAATGTTACCACTTGTTTTCAGATCATAAAGAAAACACTGTGATCAACTCATGCAGGGTTCTTTAAGCTAAAGGGAGCAGTGGTTGGCCAAAAAAAAAGTTTCCTGTTGGAGCATATCTCCTTCTCTCAGTGACTTCCCTTTTAAGAAACCCGTTAGTTTAACTTTCATGACTCTATGAGTCTATTTTTTGAAATCTCTTCTTATAATCTCCTTAAATTAATGTTCCAAAAAGTTTTTGGTTTTTTGTTTGGAAGTTTTGACCGGTGTATGATTAGTGGAAGAATTTCATCTTTTATGACTGGCATTGTTAAAACTCTTAACAGAGTGTCATCAGACCAAGTTAACCCTCAGTTAAAGATTATTCTCTGTTTTAAACGTCTTAATCCAAACATGACATTTATAACACATACATGTTCTACCTAAAACCCAGTCTTTATTTTAACCCTGCATAATTTTTATGTTAGCAGCACTGTTAACAGATTTCATTTTGAGTTCATTCTCTCATTGGACAAAAATATTGAGGGGTTTTAAGGGATAAGGACTGCATTTCCCATGAGCATCATCCTCATCACTGTCTTAAAGACGTGTTTCTTGTCAAAGCCTGCACTTGCTGTGGAAGCAGAAAAATACATCACAGATCTTATTTTGATGCTACTTTTCATATGTCAAGACATGAAATTATGTAACGTGTTGGATTGTGGCAGAGAAAAATTATTGACTGATGTAAGAGCATCAAAATATCAACATTAGTGGTTTTTTATAGACTAACCGGTCTAAAATTACCCCTCATAACTCTAGGGAC
Source organism: Halichoeres trimaculatus (assembly GCF_033239565.1). Taxonomy (NCBI): domain Eukaryota; kingdom Metazoa; phylum Chordata; class Actinopteri; order Labriformes; family Labridae; genus Halichoeres; species Halichoeres trimaculatus. The sequence continues at coordinate 11,389,090 of NW_027437194.1, read as the reverse complement.
ACCTCTGGCAAAATCTGACCCCAAGCATGGCAAAGTGAAACAGGGCAGTGAAACTCTCTATGAAGATATTTTTTTAATATAGGTCATAAGGAGACATCCGTTAGGAATGTATACTATTCCGAATACGAGTTAAAAAGTCTCCACAGTGTATTCAAGTATTCAAAGTGATTAACATTGAGAACCTGAGGAAGTCTGAGCACGTATTCCCAGATTTGTTGAATGTTTTAGCCAAATTGTCTTCTCTGAGTAGAAAGAAACGCCTCTGTGACTCTCTGGGACATTGTAGAAACTGAATCAAAGAAACTCTTCTGCTCAAATGAAAGGAAACACTAAGAATGTGTAGTAACCCAGCCATGCAAGAGGGAATGCGACAGACGATCCAAGGGAAAGGGACTGCTCACACACACACACACACACACACACACACACACACACACACACACACACACACACACACACACACACACACACACACACACAGACGTACATAAATTATCCTGTTGAAATAGATACACATGCTCATCTTTCTACAGCCCAGACATATCTGAGCATACAGCCTCTAAAGCCTGAGGAACAGGTGAACAGCAGCAGTGAACGTGGCTCTGTGCCTTGTTGTTTCTCATAACACTTCCTCATTAGTGCTGTGCAGTCAGATGAAAGGACTCACTCTAAGACTTGCCAAAATCTCAGAGGAGCAATGATGACCTGTTTTATCTTTTCAGCTAAAAAACTATGGGAAGTGTTGTAGCTGTCCAATGCAAAGTGTAAAAAAGCCTTTTTGTGAGCTTTTATGTGACTGCTAGACCATATTGTTTGGGGGTGAAAGGCAGGCTGCAGGCATGACAAAGGCACCATGGGATATTTGGCCTGTGACACAAAAGGAGTGAGGGGAGCGAACAGGAGCTGGAGTTAAAGTGTGCAGTAAAACACAACTGCACCACATTCCTTGAAGGTTTAACAGTGGAGTACACCTTTAAATGTCTTGTTCCTTAGTTTTTACCCTTATAACCGAGCTGTCTCTGATATCTCCAGGTCTGTGATAGTTTTTCCTTACCTGAAATGAGACAGCTATACAGGTTATCATTACATGTCTCTCAGGTGAGCTCTTTCAGCTATGAACTCATCTTCACTTTCATGTTTTGATGATGTAAACTACTGCTGGAAGTACGTTCTTAGAAAGAGGGTGATGAGTATAATAAATCAGTAGTGTCACAGTTGAAGGTTTTTCCAGGTAATTTATTTGGTTTGACCAAAAGTTGGACAGTATGGGATTTATGATCTGAAATTTTTACTTAACAGAAATTTAAATGCGTTCAATATCAAACACTGCTTTGATTCTACAAGGTTGTACCTTAGCAACATTAGCAACAGAAAAATGTGCTTCAACTTCCTTTTCTCTTTGATTTAATATCAGTTATTATTTCTGGCCTGGTTTCAACCATAGAGTTTTGTAATCAGAAAACATGTGGTATCATCTAAGTTTCCTGACCAAACATTCAGTATCCAGGTAAAATATTTCATGCTGTCCTCAATACATTAAAAAACTGAGTGTTGCTTGGATCTCTATAAATTTTGATTTCATCCAAGACAGTCAAGGTAAGATGTTTGTACCAAGTTACAGCTGTTATACTTAAAAAAATAATAATAATAATATAAATTATTTTTTCATACAAAGTTCACATGATTTTTTTGTTTTGTTCAGTTTTGTTTGAATAACATTTGGCTCTGTAAATATTCAGGTTCAAAAAGTTGACAAACTGTTTTTTCATTTTGTCACTCTAGGGCTTCCATACCTTCAAGTGTCAGGCAGGTTTTATGACTTTTAGACACACATCCTTACCTGATTTTTTATTCATAGTCCATTGACACATTGACTTAATTTGGTCTCCCCTGAACATCCATACATTTATGCATTGGGCAGGCTCATTTTTCCCATTTCTATATCTGCTAATATTAAACTAATTCTAAAACTGAACAACTGATAACTGTGAGGATTGTAGTCGATAAAATGTGAAGTTGTAGAGAACGTCTCTAGTCCTCTGGTGCCAGCGTTACACCTTTTCACCCCCGGTCTGCGCCCTGACGTGTGGAGCTTTGGTTACTCCGAGCAGAAAACTTCAACTCTGATCCAAAAATACCCAGACCTTACCATGAACCCGGGAGCCTCCTGGATGTCTTGAGTAGGGATCGTGAGAAGCAGGAGAGCTACAAGTCCAAACAGCAGCAGCACGATGGGGACAGCAGGGTGAGCGGCGCGCTGAGCCATGAAGTGAAAGTGATCAGCTCTCCTCTTCTCTGCGCCTGCTGGAAACTTGAGCGTCGACTTAATCGCGGCCAAGAGGGAGAAGTGGCTGATGGCTTCCCGCTGGTCGGGCGTTAACACTGCCCGCCTGTGGTTCACGCTTCACCTGCTGTCTCTGCCTACTGTTTTACATTTCACTTGAGTTAGCAAAGCCAAGTGTGACCTGAATTTATGTCCCGATTTCCGCGCACAGCCAAGTCGTCATCCGTGTGCCTGAAACCCACTCCTCGGTCAATGACTCACTGAAAACAACTCCAAGGCTACAGGAGCCATGGAGGAAAAATGTTTTTATCACGGGAGGGACTGTTGGGTGGTATGCTGCTCACAGTTAACTTGGAGCAACATTGATGTTCATTTCCATGTTGAAAAGTCAGAGAATCACATGTTTCATAATTATTCATGCAGTGGACAAACAGGGGCTGGCCCAAGCTGGCACAGGGCCACATTGTAGGGTGTTTGGACCGAGGCGCTGCAGAACCGGTTGATGTTTTCTTCCAGTATTTGCATGTGAATAGGGCAGCTTAAAAACCCGACTTGCAAATAGTGCCTCATTTGAATTTCTAGTTTACGCATAGAAATAAAGTTTTAACTTGAGGCCCATGATGCATTTGTACCTTTTAAAATTCACTTTTTGCAGAAACTGCTCTGTGTCTAAATTTAGGGGGATATTTAATGAGTAAATGCCACCAGTGATTAAAATTTCTCCAGCCCCCTAATACTTTAAGTCTTTCCATTGTTTGCCTTCCAAATGCTGTTCACTGATGCAGTAAATGAGCTATTCCCTAAAAAAGTAGACCTCACTTTGTTTTTCACTTTATGTACAAAGCCATCTCACATGATATGTTTGTTTCCAAACAGCAGAAGGAGAAATATTCTTTCTTTAAATGTAAAATCTTTAAACATGACCCTTTCTCCCAAATTTCCCTGATCCGGGTTGTGACACGGGCTTTCCAATAAAATATACAGTCTTCAAGTCTGTGCCAAAGCAATAACAGAAGTAAAAGAACATGTAAGATTTGACAGGGCATCTGTGACACCAGCCATCAGCTTGCATTGGATCTGCTCAAAACCCACAGCTGCTTCTTTGTGCTCGGAGCAATCTTTTCTCTCAGACTTTCTGCATACAAAGTATGGGCTGTTTTAAAACCCCGAGCAGTTTTCTGGAGTTCACATTGGAGGGCATGGATATGGTGTTTTCTACACCCACCAGCCACTTTAGGTGTTCAACTTCTTCACGTAAAAATCTGATCAGCTTTGCGCATTGCATTGTCTTACCGGCTTGAGTGGGCCAAGGAAGCAAAAAGCAACTATTTGACAACAGACAACAGCTCATGTTGTCCGCTAACCACAGCTTCATCCAGATGCATTTTGTCTTTTTTTACTTTTCTTGCTGCAAATAATGTCTACAACCATCGCAGCACTAGCCTCCATTTTTTGTGCTTTTTTTGTGCCTGCTCGCCGGGCTCAAAGTGCAACTGAAAGGCTCCAGGTCAGCTGACTGCGCGCTCCACTGGCCCACTCAAGCCACTTAAATAATGCCTTTAAAGATAAGACACAATCACATCATTTTCATACAGTAGTAAACTGTTGTTTTGTAAGTGATCAGTGTGAGATCACGCCGTTATTGATTGATTCAAAGACAGTTTCACGTCTGTCCCTATGCAAAATGGATTTTGGCAGATGAGCTAAGCAGGAAAAGACAACACGAGCGATTTTAAGGTTGTAATGAATGTCTCTTGTATTTATCCAGTTTCACGGTGCCGATAAATAAAGGAAATTGCACCTGTAGAATTTGTCTGCTTTGTTCGAGTGGCCGGGGGCCAGCTACAGTGGGTGCCACTCCTGTCAAGATTTTTCCTCCTGTCAAAATTCTTGCTTGTGTTGTAAGTCACTTTGGACAAAAGTGTCTGATAAATAAAACTGAACTGTAGAGGTGAGAACTGAGGCTTCAATTAACAAGGGCTCACCAAAGCTGGAAAACTGGGTACTGAAAAATGTTATCTGGTACAATGAGTCTAGATTTCTGCAGCCATATTCAGATTTTAGACTCAGGATTTGGAGTAAAAAACATGAAATCATGGATCCATCATGCCTTGTATCAACTTCAGGCTGCTGCTGCTGGTATAATGGCGTGGGGAGTTTGTCATGGCACACTTTGGGCCCCTTAGCACCAACTGAACATGTATCAAAGTCCCTATCTGAGTATTGTTGTTGACCATGTCAATCCCTTTTTGAGCACAGTGTACCCTTCTTCTGATGGCTAATTCAAGCAGGATAACGCTCCATGTCATAAAGCTGGAATCACCTCAGACTGGTTTCTTAACAGGACAATGAGTTTCCTGTACTCAAATGGCCTGTACAGTCCCCAGATCTCAATCCAGTAGAGCACCTTTGGGATGTGGTGGAACAGGAGATTCTTATCATAAATGTTCAGCCCACAAATCTGCTGTCGCTGTTCGTAACCGTGTATCATGTCAATATGGAGAAAATATCTGAGAAGTGTTTCTAGCTTCTAGTTAAGGCAGCTCTGGGTGCATTCGAGAGCAGTTACACTGAGTGCAAACACAATGGGCTGCGTCATCTGAAACTCTGCAATGACAGAGTAACATTTAAATGATCCTAATGAACAGAAATTTACATATTAGCACATATTTAAGTCCCAGATTTCACATTTCTAAACCAGGTTCTTTATGTCTCTAAAGTTGACTCTTGGACAATGGTCCAGCCACTGAGTCAGGCAAAACTATTTTTATGCTATTCTGGTACAATGAAACGACTATACTTTCACAACACATGGAATATGGAAGAGAGTAACAGACATTTGCACTGATTTACATTATGTTGCTAGTACATGGTCAATAGGCTAAATATATGAAGTGGCATACTGCTGAGGTGAGTAGAATTGGTTTAATGTTGGGTGATGTGCTGCAAAACTACTGAGATGTCATGGCCTTCTGTGGCTTACTCTTTACCACTTTTGATCAAAATACAGCTAAAGGGAAATTCCCCTCAAATTGTTTGTTGTCTACAGAGACTGTATCGCAGTGAGACAATAGCTGATGGGTACTTAACCAAGACTCTCATTTAGGAGCAGTTGTAGGAAAGATATTAAGCAGTCATCCCAGCATGTTCACAATAACATCAAAAAAGAGTAGTTGAGTCGAATCATGTTGCCGGTTCATTGAGGTAGCATGCTTATATCTGTGAATTTGATGCTTAAAATGCTTTTGGCCTTTATTACCTCCACCAAGGATGTTTTGAGGAGAGTTTGTCTGTTTGTTTGTAAACAACATAACTCAAAAATTAAACAGATCTTGATGAAATTTTCAGGAAATGTTCAAAATGGGATAAGGAAGAATTGATTAAATCTTGGAGCTGAACTGGATCACCGTCTGGATCTTTTAAAGGATTCCTTATCAATGTGAGATAGGGCCGTTTTCACCATATTTGTATATAACTCCACGGTAAATGGTCAGAAAACAATACAAGACAAGGTCACCATAATTTCTGACAAACGTATAAGATCCTGACAATATTCTGGATGCTAAGATCTGGAATATGAAATATGTACTGGGTCATCATAATTTTCAGCACTGTCATACACAGTCTGCCAAAAGGGAGTATAACATTAAAGTAGGACTAAAGCATTGCGTGACAATCACCATATGCTTGGCGGATGTCTGAGTGCTTTTCTAGTTAGAGAGATTATTTTATTCATGTGGAATCTTATGTTTTCATAATCATTGTATGAATTAGCGTCAGTCTCATAAATAAAATTATTTTTATCCTTAATAAGTTGGTAATCAATAATCAGTAGTATTAAGCATGGTAAACAAGACTTGGCACTTCTTAGGGACAGTCATACTAAAAATGTTGGTGAAGTTGTGCTGAACTCAGGAATATGTTTCAAAACTGTGGGACTCCAAACAGTTAATGATTAATGAGTTGCAAATGGAAGAAATTTCTCTTTATGAATTTAACAGCAGCTATAAATCATCCTTTTGTCTTCCCAGCATAAGACCGATTGACACTCAGGGTCACATTCATCTTTCTGACAGAATGTGACAGAGGGTCTGCTGTGATCAGAGCAGAAAGTCAATGGACAAGAACAAATGTCTCACCTGACAAAATACTGCCGCCCACCACAGCGTCTACAAGGTATGCCATTAATTTACACTGACAGCCATTAATCAAAGAATGACGGCACTCATAATTTAATTAAAGACTATGGTGAGTGTGGCCATTACTTTGGCTGCCTTGTTCAACGGGGGGATCCGGGTTTGCATTTGAGACATATCAGCCAACAAAAATCTTTGAATGTACAACATGCTACAAATTTTACAGAACAGGAGCACAATTTTTTTTTTTTTATCACAAGTTTTATGTGTTTTATGTACTAACTTCTTAGCACAGTGTGTTCAGAATTACCAATACAAAGCAGGTTGACGTGAGGTCAGTGCTACATAAAGCCACTTGGTAGCTCCTGAGACCATAGTAGTGATATAAATCTGATGATGCTCTGTAAGAAATGTGACCCTATGTTCTCTTAATCCAGCATTAATGTCTGATTATAATGTAACAAGCAACCGATATGTTACTGTTGCCTATTAAATGACGTGTGCTTAAAGAAAATTATGGACATGGATGCATATTAGTATCTTAAAGATGCTATGAGGAGGATCTGTTTTAGTTGGACTGCCTCGCCACCTTCTGGCCTGGAGTGTCACGCACACTGTCATAAATTACTTTTAGCGAGTGTGTGTTTGTTTTGGAATTAAATGGAGATCCGATCAAAACAAATTTCTTTGTTCAAAACAACTTTTTACTGGATACAACATGTCGAGGTAAGGTATTTATCAGTACAGTTATATAGCCGTGTTGTGCAAAACATGACATCAAGTAAATGTTGTAGTAGCTGGTTATATGTAGCGCTATCAGCAGCCTGGTGCTCTGACTAATCTGCATGCTAATGTGACAACAAGTAAACACTGTCAGTTTAAAGGAAGTTTGGAAGCTGTGTATATTGAGCGCTATCGGCAGCCCAGTGCACTAAGACATGTCCGTAATGTGTAACATTAATGAATCCTGGTTATGTCCAGCTACCACGTAGAGCTAACATAACCTCACTCCTCATTTTATTGATAGACTCTCAAGTTTGAACAGACCACTGCAGAATAACTGCTGACTGTGGGTTGGAATGAACATTATCACTAACAGCTTAGCCCGCGTTTTAGTCTTTAGCTTGTGTTAGCTCTCCTGTTTAGCTTTCATCTGCTCTTCTGTCCTTTTTCTATCTGACAGTTAGGCCCCTGTGTCTACCATCACAACAAAACTAATCATAGAAATCAGGCATTTATCCAGAATGGGAGACTTTAGCAAGATCACTTAAAAACTCCTCACAGCCCCTTTACTCTGCACCTTGTCTATCAACTCAACAGTGTTGCAGAGTTTTTTCTTTGGCACTGCTGCATCCTGCTGGGCAATTCACATAACACCAAGGACTCTGATTCAGCTGCTGAAGATTTTTCTAAGAATGTTTTTTGGAGCAGTTCAGGGTCAACAGAACCACAAATATGACTGTGTTTGATTTGGGTCTTATTTCTTATTCTGCATTTTGCATCGTTCTTCTTGTTGGTTGTTTAAACTCATAGTCATACCACTCTGTTTATGCTGCAAAGCCTTATTTAATCCTCTGAGGCTTTTACATGCTCCTTCACACCCTGATTGATTCTGAGCTTTTCTATCATATGCATCTTCTTTCTTCTCACATAACAAAGCAGATTACATTTTATGATCTTGTTCATTTATATGTCCTTTGAAAAAACAAACAAACACACACTTTTTGGACTGTATAAAGAATTACAGCTATAGTTAATAATAGTTGCAGGCTTAAAGTTATAAAAACCACATGATAGGTTAGATTTGGCAATGTAATTATATTTATTTACAGTTTTATAAACAAGATGATTCAATGCAATATCTCCTTGGAAAAAGGTCAGAAAAACAAGTGACTCTTCAATAAAGGGGTTTGTGTATCTGCATGTGTGTGTGTGTGTGTGTGTGCTTATGCATGCCTGTGTATCACAACTGTTTTGGATGTGTGTGTAACTATAATTTAAGACATTCTCAGTTGCAGTTCAAGCACAGTACAATCTCCTCAAAGCAATCCACTCATAATCAGACTGTATTTACAATATTCATTCAATGTAAGTATTCCACACAGCTCAGCTGACTGTACGTGGCAACAACAGGCATCCAAAACAAACCGAAGCACTGAGAGTAACAAGTAAGCATGCATACGGCAGAATGAGAATATGATCAGAAGCAAACTTTCAGTTAAAGTTTAGAAACTAAATGCTGTTGTGTTTTTGTAGCAAGTGTTAAAATATCTCCGGTAGAGACTGTAGATTCTATTTTTCTTAGAAAAAAAAAAAGAAAGAGGCTGGTGAAATTTAAATAACGTAAAGAGAAGAAGTCAAAACATCAGACTGATATCGATTCTATTCTAGTTTCTGTTGATTAGATCTGTTTTAAAGATTTGGAGACCCCTCAGCATAAAGTGCTCTGTGCCAACACTTGACAGGACGTGAGTGATAGTCTTTTCGTCAAACAGCAGTGGTTTCTCAGATCCAGAAAATGGGAAACGGCCTGTTTTTGCATCTAACCACGACCTGCATACAAGCTTGCAAGCAAAGCAATGCTCTCAATTTCACTCGGCTTCCTTCGTGTAAAAGTTCCCCGGTGCTGCATGCACGAAGAGGAAGTTTTGCATGAAAGACCAAGTGCTGGTTGGGTGAAAAACCTGGCCCTTTGATGCAACCCCTTGGAGACTGGAAATGAGAAAGACTGCTGCAGCAGGAGAGAGGAAGAGAGAGGGTGTCCCCAAGCGCAACATGGCTTATGGCAGGATGTCTCTAACAAGTTTGGAGGTAAAAACTGAAACCTTACTGAACTATTTCATCAGAATGTGAATTAATCAGTGATTTGTCTGTTTATAAATAGCTGTTAAGCTAGAGAGTTTTTTTCAAAGGCCATTAAAAACAGTGTTTTGCTGATTAGGACAAAAGAAAAGGGGAAAATATACAATTTAAACATTTACAGTATATAAGCTTCATAATATTTTCATCATTCAGATACATAAAGCTCCATTTCATATACTGACACACACATGCTTGCATCATCTTCATTGGTAAACAATGTTAGTCATATCCTTAACATTAGTGCCATTTTTAGTGCTTCCAAATGAAAGAAAAATGATCTACAAATTTTAAAAGTTGAGATAAAAATATTAGGAGCTCCTATTAAAAATAAAAGATGTCCAATGAAGCTTACAGTACGTCTTGTATTGCAGTAAATGTTGTTAAAAAATGTCGCTTATAGCTAAGCTCTAATTGGAAGTGATATGTTGAGTACTCTCACCTAAACTGATTTAGCCTTTAACTTAACTAAACTATAACCTATAGCTTGCTAAAGTTATACAGCTGGTCAGGAAATTTTTAAGGACTTTACACCAAACATTAAGTAACAGAAACAATGATAAATAAGTAAGCTAATAAGATACAGAAGGAAAAGATTGTATATGTGAGTTAGATGGGTTCTTCAGTGCATGCTCAGGGAACCTACAAATACAAACAACTATGGCCAGGTAATCCTGGCTTTAAAAAAGGTGCAAGTTCAGTGTTTTCAGCCACTTCTCCAGCAAGCAGCTTCCTCAGAAAGCTCCGTTGGCAGGCGGTGAAATGAAAGCTTCAGGCTTCGACAGTGAAGGAAACAGGGAGATGGGTTCACTCGTCCTCTTCCCCCTCTGATCCCTCCTCGTCTCGTTTCCTCTCTCCTCAGGGAGCGGACCTCGGTGTCGCTCTCACTCTCTACACCACGGTGCTGACAGACGGGTCAGACAAGTTGAGTTGGCCCGTGATGTCAGTGGGTGGGTACTGCTGCAGAGGCGAAGAAAAATGGGGGGGAAAGAGGGAGGGAGACACATAAAAGGGAGTCATTTCTAGACTAGGGCAGAAGATTGAGGCTCGTTTGTCTTGCAAATTTTTGTTTTTCTTTTGAAAACACCTTTGCTTCTTTTCTTGCAGAAATGTAGAAGCAGAAGGTTGTTTTTTTTTTTACCCATCTCAAGCAGACCTTTGTCCAGTTGTTTTTGTTGAATTGCTTCAGTTCACATTTTTGTCAAACTGTTTGGTTTTGCCTGAGGTGGGCTTGAGGGGAGTAGACGTAAGGTCTGAATCTAGACAACAGCATTTTTGATTCAGGAATAATTTGTTTTTCAGCCTTGAAACATGGATAATAATATCCTTCCAGTTCATTTGTAGTCCAATGCATGCAGACCGCTGGGTTTTCTGATTTCAACAGCTGAGAGGGAAAAGGACTTTGAGGCTGATTCAAAGTGCTGTTGTGTTGGACTCTTGCATCCAGCCCCGGCTTCACTGTGCCTCTTTGAAAGCACAGTGTGTTGAATTGTAGGCGTATACAGTGCTGAGAGGGTAAACTAGATCTGGATTCCATGCATGTGTGTAGTTTCTATGGTAACTGGGGTATAGATTTTTGAGTCTCTTGAATTTCTCTGAGCTCTCTGACAGCATTTTGCTACAATTTCACAAATCTGTGGCTTCTTTTCTGTCAGTTGCAAAATTATAGAAACCTGATGAAACAGTAATTTGTTAGACATTGTTGTTATTGATCACATCACAAAGCTTTCATTTTTGTCATGTTAAGACAGTGAGACTGGGTCAATAAATCTGTATTTCCAACATGCCAATCTTAATCCTCACTCACAGCACTATACTTGACAAACCTGTAATATTACATCCAATGTGCAACAAAATACATTGAATGCAGCTGATATTAACATGAATTGCAGGATCAAAACGTGGCAGAGTCTTGCCTCTGCGTACCCATCTCACATGTACTTTTTCTGTTTTTCAGTTCAGTATGATTCAACAGGAATTGACGCTCCTCTCGTTTCAAGCTGATAGAGCCGATACATTCAAGCATGTGAGCTGCAGGAGTTTTTATGATGCAACTAACATGCAAATAGATGAAGACACAGCCACTCTGAGAGGTGAAGTGTTCAATTTTCCGAATAAAGAGGAACCAGAGTGGATGTTCTTCATGCCCTTGACCCTAACGTTGCATCATCATATGGCTTACAGCCCTCATTTGGTTTGTCCCCATGTCTTGTACCTTGAGGAGCTGCTAACAGCACACCCTACTGGGGTCAAGTAGACCAGCAAAAGAGACACTTCACTGACATCACGGTTACAGTTAATGGTTACAGAGCTACTTATACCATACAGCTAAGGTGATTCTTATTACTATAAGCCTACCGCCTCTACTTTGACTACAGCTATGACAGTTACAGTCATGTGCATGCTTGCAGAGGGAAAGAGGAGCAGTGTGGCATGTGGGTGAGGGACACTGACACTTAAGTCCATTGATATCCATTAATATAAAATAATAACATTGATATAAAATCAAAATAATGGTCAAAGACTGAGGATGGTGCATCTTTCAACCGGAGCATCTGACTCCTGTTTTAATTTTCCGCTTGGTTTCCGACCAGTATTGAGGCCTCTGCCATATTAACATTGGCGATCCCCCTCTTCTTCTCTTCGATCCAGAGCAAATCTGGAAACTCTCCAGAGGGAGGTAAAAATAGATTTTGCTTATTGCAGAAACATCAATAAAAAAAGATCCACAGATAAAACAAGAGAGAAAGAGAGAAATTCAAAAAATATTTTTTACTCTGACCCATTAGCTTCCACAGGCTACATCTTCCCTGAGAAACACACTCAAAACACAACGTTAGAACAACAGGCTTATTCAATGGTGTCTGCACTATCTCCAGAAAACGTTGCCTTGTGTAGTTCAACTCTTGTGACCAGCTTTGTCTGGCAGGGTAACTGTGCATAAATGACTCTGGGTCGTTGAATTGTCAGAAGACTTTAAACTTGTGATGTACAATCTCCCAACAAGGTAGACTTTGTTACTGGACTGTGAAGAAACTGAAAGAAAAACCCAACACTCTCATTGTGACGCAACCAGCCTGGTTTCATTTCCAACTCCCCAAATACAGCAGCTCAGTCAGTGGCTCAACACATCAAAGCCTAACACTGTGAGTGCCCACCTAATATAGTTCATTAAATGCTGCTAATGTGTGCCATAAATCTTGTGATGGCCTTTCAGTGTTCAAAGGTTGAGGAAATAGATGAGTATGAAAAAAATACATTTTAAAGAGAAGACCAATTTTCATGAATAATAATTTAAAAAACAAGTTTTTTCAAAGTTACAGAATGTATATAGGCAACATAACCTACATATTTTATAATGTGTGAGATGGTATCATTTGATGATTGAAACCCTCCATATGATTAAAATATTGAAAATACTGCAGACAACATACAAAATGTGGTATCTGAATAATGTGATTGTTTGAGAAGAAAATAAAGCTTAATTTCTGTTTGATACCAGTAAAAAGATACTGAAAGGGCTGTTCAATAGTGAAAAAAAGAAAAAACACCTGGAGAAAAGGGGACTAGAGCCTATCCCAAATGTCATTGGGGGAAATCCTAAATGAATTTGGGAAATTTGAAGAGAATTTAGAGATTTCAACCTCTGCAGAACATAGTATGATTAAAAGAATCTAGAGGACCAAAAAGAAAAAGAAAAAAAAGAAAAAGAACAAGGCTGAAGACTAATGGCAATCAACTCTGGGCCTTTAAGTGACACTACATTAAATCCTACCTGGCTCTGTAGTAGAAATTACGGCATGGGCTTAAAACCAGAAGCAAAACCAGTTTTGGTCTCTGAAACCACAAATGTTGGTTAAAATTGGGCCAAAATAACTAAAATTTGACACTCTTTTTGGAAACCATGGATGCCACATCCACCTTCTATATCAGCACACAGTTCAAAAGCCAACCTCCATGGTAATAAGGTGTACTATAAGTGCCCATGGCATGGGTAGCTTACACATTTGGAAACACACCATTAATGCTAAACAATGTAAACAGGTTTAGGAGCGACACATTGTCATTCAGACAGTACCTTTCTCTAAGAGGATCTTCCATATTGCAGCAAGTCTATGCCTAACCTCATTCTGCACACAGTACAACACTGTGTAGTTGGCCCTGATGGGTGAGTAAAACCAAAATCCTACATCTGGCAAAAGTGGGACAGCCCTGGAAACTAGTCTGTTGGATGAAACAAAATTGTGAACATGCACGTTGTTGGCATTGAATTTAAAATGCGGGACTTTTTTTCATAAAACAATATTTTCAAGTGAAACATCTGATACGTTCCAGTAAAATTATTTTTAATTATCAATAAATCTTGCCAGTGGTCTCGGAACCATAACCTCACAAAGTGCTTTTTGTACCAAACCCTTTGCAAGTTGTATCTGTTTGGCATTATCAAACTCCTGTTTGAAACTTTTGAAAGTCCTGAAATAATAAAATGGGAATTCTTTTGGAGTGTTCATTTAAAGACAGAACATAATGTTTATTAGTCACCATTTATGTGCTACCTTTAAGTTACATAAACAGGCATCACTCGTTAAAATTTCATTGATATGCAGATGACACTTAACTTATTGGCTGCTCCGACCATAGTCTATCTCCAGTGAGAACCTGTGTGTAGTACTGGTGGAGGATTGCATCCCTTCTCTGCAAACCCAACAATGGCGTGTTGAAAACATTCTCCATTTTGTTCCGAACCACAGTATCCTCTTCCTAACTTCAGAGAACTTCTCGTAACACTTTTACACATAATGTGACCCGGTGTATGCTTTCATAAAAGACACACAAGGTATCCCAAGCATAGGGAAAGATGTCCTGCCTTATTCCTGTTCCCAAGAGACCTGAGGAACCACAGACCTGTGTCACTCTATGAAGATCCAAGAAAGACCTGTCGTGGAGCACCTCCTACACTTTGATGTGTTTAGGACGCCATTGTTTTTCCACTGTGGTCTATGCTCACCATAGACCACAACCAAAATACAGCGGATGCGTCTCCAGTCCAGCTCCACTGCGTCACTGCAGCAGATCAGATAAGTATCTATTGCAGTCAATGTGTCAACTTACACTGGATCCACTCCATTGCAGTTCAGTTGCGTCACTGCTCTGGCACAACTGACCTATTTTTTCCAGAGCTGTGATGCGTCAATTTAGCAAAAAGATGATAGAGCAGGACAGGTAATTGTGCATGGAAACCAACTGACTTTTAAAATGAAACAAACCTTGCAAAACCAGATCGTACTTCAGTTGGCTATAACAACAAAGTGACATAATTAGTAGGCCAGGAGTCAACAGGTTTGAGGTTTTACAGCCCAAAGGAGCTGTAGGAGGAGAGGCTTATTGTGTTCTCGTGACTCCAGCTCTCAGGTGTCCTGCAAGGGTCCAGACTGAACACCCAGCCACTGTGAGTTGACATACGCAGTGAAAGCCCAATGGAGTGGAGCCAGATCAGACGCATCTGGTGTATTCCTTGTGTTAGCGCGCTGTGAGGATCATGTTTTCTGAGTTTTCTGGGCCTGATTTAGTAGGTGAGAACATGAAAGCAATGCAGATGGAGGCTCCTGTTGTGTCCTGGATTGCTGAGTACCTGGCTTGCAGGCCACATTATGTGCATAAGCTTACATCCCTGTCGTGGGCAGCTTCGTCGCACAGTGCTGGCAGAACTCTCTTAAGAAAAACACATTATTTATTCCGGATTTGTTGGATAGTGCAGCCAAATACAGGCAGGAAATTTAGGTAGTGTAGAGTAGGGGAACACATACAGAGATTGTTAGAGGCCTGAAGTCGAGCCAGCAACCAGTGACTATTTCTTCTGTGCATTGGCACTTTAAACACTAAGCCTTTAGTACCCCCACTGTTGTTTTTGTATTGCTATTGTTGCCAAAGACTTGTTCATGGTGGTTCAACGTATACCTGCTCCAAATGCTGGATGAAATGAGATCAGTGTTGGTGTCGAATGGCTCTCTTTAAAATACCCCTGCATGTGCAACATTAACAATACCCTGCTATCTATGGAGCCATTTTTGAAGCGTCAAACTGCTGATCCAGCTGCTGTATTTGACAAGTAGGTAGTGAAATTGTGCAGCCAGCATCAAGAAGGCAGTAGAAAGAAAAACTTGTATTGGAAACACAGTGAGAGTCTCAGGCTTTACATAATCTGTGATGTGTAGAAACAGCAATCCATACAATGAAGAAGACAGTCTTCACCACCTGAAAATACATCCTGGAAGAAGCATGCACAGTTAAGACCACAAGGACACTGAAAAAAAAGTGAAATTATGACAAACAAAATAAAATGACAAATCAAAAAGAATTGATTAATAGAATCCATGAGTGTTATCCTGAAACAGACATTTTGGAAAAAAAAAATACACATTAGTTTTCTTCTCTGCAGCGCTGGTCGTCACGACTACCTTGAGAATGGTTGGAAAAATGACTGGACACCAGCGCATGCTTTTCAAACCAAAAGCAAAACAACAGCGGCTGTAACCCAAACAGAGGAGTGCGGGCGGGATTGATGCAAAGAAACAATGGATATACAAAGGTTCAAGCAATCAAAAAGACAGGACACCAAGACAAATATATAAACACTCTTACAATGGTACACACGCACCACAATGCCACCATTTAAGGACACAATCACCATAATCCACGTCCAAACCAGAGGCAGGGAAAAAGAGCAGCCCAAGACAAAACAACCACTAGCAGACTGCTTGCTTTTGTCGCCCCCCCTCCTCAAGAGGAACACGCCACTAATCCCATCGAGACCTGCCAAGTTTATGGACATTTTTCACACCCTGAATTCAGAGCCCAGCTACTGGCCTGGCCTGACCTGAGTTCCTGCACTGATTCCCTCGGGCCTGTAGAGGAGCTACAGATGCTAAATGTTGATGGCTGATCGATGGTGACCGGACAGACACTTGGCAGAGGCCGCGGAGCCGTGTGGAAATGGGTGAGTGGAACATGGCACTGTCTCGCGGTCGGATATGGAGATGTAGAAGAGAGAGGACAGACAAAGAGAAAGGAGAGGGTAAAGACAGACGAGAAGGAGGAGAAGGAGAGGAAAGAGAGGGAAGAGAATACAAGCGAAGATGTTTCTTCTTCGTCTTCTTACCGTGTCTTTGGAGGACCTACGTCTCTTGATGCTGGAGGCCAGGGAGGTACTGATGGACCTAAAAGAGGCTTTCTTTTTGGGGTCGGGCTCTGCTCTACCACTTTTCCTATCCTAAAATGAATATATGTAGAATCATTATTCATGTTCTCTGGCTGGGGTGAAAACCGGGGTTCCAGTCTCACCCGTTCTCTCTTCCCGCCACCATCACCACCACCCGTCTCCCAACCCAGTAAATTACCTTACTCAACATGTCTAAATAAAGGGAGGGTCCTTATGAGAAAGACTACAGCATTTGAAAATGAAAATCAAGAGGGAGAAAGAAGGGATACAGCCTGTTAGATGTCAGAGTGGAAATAGACTGTCAGTCTGATATGAGGGCATTCATCTACATTTTATGCAACATTATCACAGCGGGCCGGCACAAGATGGCACAGTAGTCCTCTAAAAATGTGCTGACACATTGATTTGGCCCCTCGAAATGCATTGGGATGAGAGATGACTAGTAAGATGTCAGTGGGTGTGATATCTACTTAACACTACTGGAACCAACTTAAATATTCAGCTTGCTATTTCCTGAACACACTCGTTCTCATTTCTGCTCGCAAGCAATCTTATATAAGAGATGGATCCTCAAAGCACTTTGCCAAATAAAACCTCAAAAAACCCTCAGAGTTCATTCTGTACTTGGTTCTAATGGAGGTCAGAGCACATTTTCCAAAGCAGTCTTTCCAATAATAGATAAGAGAAAGCAGTTTTACCTACGGCAGGCCAATTTGGAGCCCTCCCTCCCTCATACCATCAGAGTGCCCCACAGCTACTCTCAGCACAATATCTGGGTGTTAGTATGTAAAAAAGTTGACAAAACTCATATTAAGGTATTCTTACATCCTGAGTCTCTAGAGAGGAAGAGGGCTGCATTGGGGAAGAAAAGAAAAGTAAAATAAATTTCCATCCATTTGATTGTTATTACTCTAAAGAAGGTCCTTATGCAGAAGCCAAGGGAACCAAAAAGGGCAAATACTTAAAAACAAATAAAACCTACAAATAAAAAGAAACTAGCAAAGCAAACATTCACATTCAAAGCCAGGCAGGTATAAAAAGTAGAGTAGCAAGATATCAGAGGCCATTAAGTGCATATCAAATTGGGAAAACAGCGACAAAAGTCAGTAATTGAAGCCCATTTAGTCATTATACCTTAAAATGGTATAATGGAAATTCACCCCACACACAAGGGAATGAGATGGAGTATGAGATGGATTGCAAAAGAAAAGTTTTTCAAAGGAATGGTTATCTACTGCAGCTGCAAAACATAATCTACTCTAAGTGCAAGAAAGAAAAGGTGATGCAGTCCTGTGTACGTGGTTTCATAACCTGAGCAGATGGAGGCTAAAATAGTCTGAAAACAGAAAGTGCTTTAAGATGGATGTTAGTAAAGAATGAGTACGTAGTTGCAAGTAGGGAGGCCCAGGTGGGGCGGGGCAGTGTGGTGTGAATTTCAACATGCCAAAACGTTTTATGGATGGAGAGAGGGATCATTTGGGGAAAACAAAGTAGAAGTAGAAAACATAAAAGAAATAGCACGGCAAATCAATCCTGGCCAGCACTGGCCCCGCAGTACATCCTTTTCATCAGGTCACATGACTAGGCACTTTTGGGGCACAGTCTTATCACCCATCAACTCCCCACTAACCAGCGTTTTCCACTCAACACCCTACTGACATGAAATCAGGTGGCGAGCAGGCATTTGCTGGCGTTGAGGATAGATGAGAGCTGGTGCACAACATCGCTTGATTTTAGCGCAGTTGATAGTAAAAAATATTTTTCCTGTTGGAAGATGATATCTCATGTTAGTAAATGGAGAAAATAAGGCTGCATATTAAATCGTTCAAACTGTTCTTGGTTCATGAAAAGAAAAAAATTAATGCCCAACTGACAGCAGTTGTCTTTTTTTAATCTTTTGTTTACCACCATTTCTTTCACTTCTGAGACTGCAGGAAAGCAGTCTGGCTGCTCTGAGCCCTGATGAGGTGCTGCGTGTGCACAGTCCCGGCCATGCAGGGCATGCTGGACCATCAGATGAAGCGTGGCATGGGACTTGCAGAGAACAGCAGCCGCCTGTTTCTTGTCAGAAACAGTTGCGTGCCGCTGCAGTGCATCATCATTATACACCATTATTATACACCATCATTATCATCACGCAGCAGAGTTTCTGACACTTTGTTTTTATCCAAGGCTGACACCAGTCTCAGCCCTGTTCAGACTGTGCACTTCTGAGGAACATCTGTTTTCAAAGGAGAACCAAAGCCAGACCTATAGCCTCTCAGGGATGTAGTGGTTTGAAAAGAAATGTTCTACCTCTACCTGGAACAGTGAGAAATCTGAAATATTTGTAGTTCTTCATATTAGGTATAGATCTGTATGATGTAAATTTAAAAACATTGAACTTAACAGCATTAAGACCAACTTTTTTAAAAAAATGTCTAAAAAATAGAAAACATTTGATTATAAATGAATAATTCACAAATGAAAAGCTGCCTATGCCAAATACAAAGAAAATGTGCTGAATCCATAGCCATGTGATTGTTGAATACTCCTGACTTTCTGTAAGAAGTGAAGTTGTGGCGATGTAGAGGAGAAAGAAACAACTCTTCAAGCAAATGTAGGGTTACATTAACGTCCATCTTTTCCACCCAGCTACAAATGCAGCTCCAATACAAAGTGACTTTTTGCTCTGCTGCCAGTTCAAAACATAAAACTAGGCTTGGAAAGGGGAATTTCTCTGTAAATTTTCAGAAAATGTCGATGGTAAACTAAGCTTTGGAAATTGAAAATATTCTTAATTAATTTATCAAACTTACTTGACTACATGTTGTCTTCACGTGGTGTCTTTAATGATCTTGTGCTGTGGGCATCATGCACAGTGCATGTAGGGAGTGTGGCCTCAGTAGCCCTGTAGTTAGCAAAGAGCTGCTACATGGTCAAGGAAGAGTATAGAGTATTAAAGCTCATTGTTAAAGCCAAAATTGTGTTTCAATATATTTACCCTAGCTTTATTTAAGTACCTTATAAATTCATACTCCTATGCATTCTTGTTTATTCCCATAAATTTTCCAACTTCAAAAATTCTGAGAATTTTGCAACCCAAAGTAGAAATACTATTGTAGTCTGCACCAACATGTTTACTTGCTAGGACGTAATATAGTTGCACAGAAGTGAACCTGGCAACAATGAAGCCAGCCATTGTTTTGTTGACTGCTGCTGCAAAATTTTAAGATGACGTGATGGTCACCACCATATGCATGTCAAGCTAGAGCTGAAGAGAATCAGGGATTTGGTGATTACGTTTTTAATTATCTAATTTGTTAGCTAGCTTAATGCAAAGCTAATAGCCTTTTTTCCAACAGAACAATATTCTTTTTGTGATGGTAATCACCAGACTAAAAGCTTTCAACAATTCAGCCGAGGATCAACAAATGAGTCACTTAGAAGAAATGCTGTTCTTGTTACACAAGGTCAAGTTGTCTTCTCTGTGGGGAAAGTGGGACTCACATAAAAATACCCATCATACAAATAAATCAGTTTATGGGGAACACTTATACAGCTAACAAGTACACTGAGATGAGCACAGACAAAAACAAACGCAACCTAGTGCTAACAAAAATATAAAATCAAGCTTCAGAAAAAAGCGGAAGGACAGATTTCTTTGAATCTTTTTTAGAGGCTCGGTACAGTGAGCCTTTCATGTGATTTTAGCATAAAGAAAACAATTAACCAACCGAGATATCGAGTGACTTGTAGCATGGCTGTGTTAAGCAGCTAGCAAGGGGTGCCAACTTGTTTGAAAAGAAAAAAAAGCAGTTTTATGACTACTAACATACACCATTAATTATATACCATACTTTCTTTACAGTCACAAATATAGCTCATTTTTGCACAGATGCAAATGTATTGACTTACTTCTGCATACAGCTTCTGGTGGCCATTTACAGAACTACAGCTTAATTTTGTAAATTTACTTCATACAGATTTGAATCAACTTGCAGGACGATTGTTTAACTGAAATTTCAATTTTGAGAATTTTTTACATTTTAAAATAGTTATACAGCCACTACATCTCTGCAGCCAGAGCTCTTAAAAGCTGGAACGTGCAGTTCTACAAAGCATGCACTTTATTTCTTTTATAAGTGGTTTGAAAAATATGGTGGACGGATTGTTCCAGAAATTATATTTCAGGGGCTTTTGGGCATAAACAGCAGGGATAGAGCCTGCAGTGGATGCGGGATGTTCTACATAAACAGATTTGAGTTAGTCAGAAGTGCACATTCTCTCAGGTTACATCTTTGTGTTAAGATGTGTGTGGGTGCATAGTACTGCACAGTGCTGCACCAACCTGAGGCAGTACATAAGCACATAATTACATTACAGACACCAAACAAGCAGTCAAAATGATGCCAACAATGGAACTCCAGGTTTCAGTGCTTGCTTTCCTAAGAAAGGAGGAGGCCACATAAACTGTGATGTTAAGTTTTCATTATCACATGACCGTGTCCTACATAACCGAGCAGTCATTTCAAATTTGTGCAAATCAGATCATGGACAGTAAATTAAATCAGTGCACCCAAACAGTATGAGTAATATCTCAAACAATATTCACGCAGAGCAGAACAGATTGTGTGAGCTTGACTTGACTTTCTGGGATTCTTGTGTACAACACATTGCTGTGGTTATATTTAGGACAGAGGAGATTGTGAGTCCATTATTTTAGCTCCAGGGCCCACAATGACGGTCGATGAGCAAGATAAGCATGCATGAGCCGTCTTTGTTCAGCAGAGCAAAGAAATCATCCTGATTGTTGCTGACATGGATATGAAATACGCTGGTCTACGGGCAGTTTACTGTGTCCCTCTCCTTTCTCAGTTCTGCCTGCCCTGCATGCATTCGCCTGCTGTCTGCGCCTTGAGGACACACATCCATATGAGGACACTCACGACAGTGACAAACAGTTGTCAGGTCGATGGCAGACACTCTTAAAATGACTTTGCTGACAGGCACTTGTGATTTTATACTGTACCTTCCTCTGGCCCTGCTGGCTCAAATCAGCAGGGCCAAATTCTGAGCTTTGGTCAAGGTTTACAACGAGTCAGAAGACAGGTTTCCAAAGCCACATCACAGATTCAGTGTGTGACTGGCCATCAGCTGTGGAAACCATGTCACCCCCCAGCAATTTAATCAGGGAGTGAAACCATCAAGAGAAAAAGGAGGGGGTGTGGATGAAGGTGGGCTGCTCCAATGCCTCACAGCCAAATTTGATTGTGCAGAAGTACAAAAAGCAACTCAGCGAAGGACCTAACTGCCCGTTTGAAGCTCAAGAGTTTTTTCATTGACGTCAGCAACGGATGGCTTTGGTTTACCAAATTGACTGTCACCTGGTTTCCTGAATAGATATATTTAGAAACCAAGCATTTATTCAACGCTTCTACCTGCATTTCTCTGTGTAAAGCCTTTGGCGTGCAGAGATAATTTTAAACCACATTTGGTTTGTAAATTATGGATTCTGTAGGGGATTAGGAGAAAAACTATTTACTCTAGCACGGCACTTGACACATCAGTGATGCTAGCGACACTGTGAGAGTCACTGAGGTGTGATTGAGCCAGAGAATTGATTTTTATCATCATGCTCTATTTGTATTGCTAGCTCCTGGCTGCTGTTAGTATGACTGAGTGGTGGAGAGTGGTGAAAATCAATGATGTGATCACTGTTATTCAACCGACTGTAATGACTGTTATTTTTGATTTTATGGCAGAGCAGTAGCTGCTTTTTCTTGGCATCATCTGACCTTATGAAGCTTATAAGCACCACAGCAGCAGCTTAGAAATACCAGTTCATGCCATGAATTGAAGGTAAAGTTTTAAATCTGATGTCCATCATGTCAGAGTTACAAATTAATCTATCTTATTTTACTCTTACAGTGAGAGGTAAGTTACATACTAATGAAGGAGTTCCAGCCACAGCTTGACTTCCAGAGGCCTCTTTATTCTCCTGCAGGCACACACAAGAGACACGAAGGCTGTTGTCCTCTGGAAAACGTTAAGACCTACAGGGTGGCCTGAGGATGGCACTGAGCAAATACAGGCTTCAGAGGTCACACTTTGCATACCCGAGAGAGGCTAGGGGACAGAAATCGACCCCTAAGATGTGGAGGGCGTTTTTGGCTCTCTTGCACCAAAGCTTGAGAACCTTCCACCCTGCAAGTGAGCAGGCAGAGGGGATCAGTCCTACCTGCAGGTTCTTCCTCCAGACATTGACGGCCGCAAAGGCCAGCTGCATCTGCTTCCTGCGGGCGTCTTTATGGCGTTTATAGGCGATTTCAATAAAGATGAGGAAGATCCCAGCTGCTATGCCTCCAGCCACCAGCATGAAGACACCTGTAAGGAGGGGAACAAGGAGAAAAAGAAAGCACAGGTGGAGACATGTGAGCAGGAAAGCGTCAACCCCGCCGCTTCCACTGAGAATGAATGTTTGGTCATGCTCAGCGGTCGCCTCTTCTTTATCAATCGAATCCCACTGAAGACAGCGGCTGAAAACCACACAATGTTATTAAAATCCACAACGGCACAAAGCCACAGCACAAAATACTCAACGGCACACTTCCACAGAGCAACTATCTCGACACTCACACAACGATTTAGTAAAGGAATTGGACAAAAAAGCGCTACAGTACCTTACCACTGCAGTTTTTGTCCAATCACTTTTAACGCTCTCTGTACGCGATATGGACCATACCTGCCATGTTTTCAAAGGTGAGTGTGGCTGGGGCATTGCTCCTTGAGTCACACTCCTGGTATCTCACCCAGGTTTTATCTAGGTCTTCCATGAAGCCGTTCTCATGAGAACTGCAGGGGTTGGGAAGGTAGGGAGAAAGGCGACAAAGTTAATGCAAGTACAAGAAGATGGTTTATTCGAGCCGCTCACTCCCAGATAGCAAACACAAATGGAACCACACAGCAGGACACTTGACAAACAGACGGACATTTGACAAAGACAAACAGACAGCAGGAGGTAGGAGAGGGGAGATACAGAGAGAGTAGATGTGACATAAGGCAATGTATTTGATGGCTATAAAAAGGTCAAAACATGACCAAGAAATCATATGAATAAGAAAAAAAAGTAGTCATACGAGTAATGCAGCTTCGGCTGGGACAGACCTGAGAATGGCCAGGGACACATTCTGTTTCCAGGGGCTGTCCTTGCGCATGCCTATGCCAAAGCCCGAACGGAAAAACAGCTCTCCCGTGGTCACCAGGTCGCACTTCTGCGAGGCTTCAAACTCCAGCACCGCAGAGTCCCAGATGAAAGCATGCAGCTTGCTGTGGGGGAGGGGAGGGAGGAGGAGGAAGGAGGGAGGAGGAGGAGGAGGGGAAGGAGGGGGTTACGGTGCGACAGTACAATGATTTACATACACATTTACGGCTCCCACCCTTCTCTCTCTCGCACACCAGATCTTGTGTGTCATTCAGCGTTTACCAGCAATCTCTACCGATGCTTATGGGCCAAAAGAAATCCAATGCCAGATGGGTGAGGGCGCGTCCCCCATTGGATTCCCCCCATCTCAAAGATGTTCCTCTGGGTACAACCTGAAAAAGGGTGCTCCTCCACTCAATGTTAGCTTAACCTCACACTGGTGCCAGTGCTGTTGACACGTCCACACTTGTTCCTGTCCCTGATCGTCTACCTTGTCTTGGCAATGGGCCTGGATCAGGAGGATAACAGCAGTAAGTCCTGTCGCTCCCCTCTGGTCCAAAAGGTCCATGACCTCCTACCCAAACTGACTGCACTGGCCCTGCACTGTGTGCCTGATAGGTCGAGCAGCCGGCCGACACGTGCCCTGGTCGGCCCGGCCTGGCCGAGACTCACTTGTCACGCACAGCCTGGATGGCCTCGGCGGCACTCTCATAGTTGTGCTTCTCCATGTGGCGGTACATGGTGCTAAGCTCCACTTGCCGCCGGAAGTAGATGTCCACGGAGCTCTGCTTCACCGTGGCATAGATGAACTTGTCCGATGGGTTTCTCAGCTGTAGGGGGAGGCAGGAATGACACACCAGTCAAACAGTAATTACTAATTACTATGAATCAAATGGTTATGTTTTACGAAAGTTTTTGTTTGCACAGTGAAGAAATAATCTTATGACATGACTCCTGATGGATCAATGCAGAATTTGACTTGATTCCAACCCATGATCCTTTGCCCTGTTCTGTCAACAAAGGAATAAAATTTCAAATTGATTGCTAATCAAATCATTACTAATTGTGAAATTATTGTGTGAAGTCAAAGTGACTTGTTCCTTTGTTTATATTTGTCAACAAAAAATCAAAAACTAAAAAAGCACCCAGAGAGCACAGACCTCCGCCAAGCGTATTGTGATTGTCACGCCACACTTTAGTCCTACTTTAATGTTATACTCCCTTTCAGCACACTGTCTGCTACAATTTGGTGTTGGTTGCAGGTTTATGAGATTATTTGTTACCTGACAGTTTCAAAAATTATGATGACCCAGTGCATATTTCATATTCTGGATCTTGGTATCCCAAAAATATAACCTCCTTGGTGGAGGTAAAAAAAACAACCTCTTTATCTCGCTATTACAAGCAATCCAATTGATTAGTTTGACTAATGTGGTTGGTGCCCTTATTGTAAAGTACAGTCATGGTTTTTAGATGTATAAAATATGTTGCATTACAGCACAGTTGTAGTTTCCCCCATACCCACCCTTGGGTCATTGATGCCGGTGATGCGCTCCTCAGGCCGGTCCAACACCAGGAAGGCAGCCAGATTGGCAGTGTATGAAGCCACAATGATCATGGCAAAGCCAGCCCACACCATGCCTAAGATTCTCGCTGAGAAGCTGCGCGGGGCGCCTGTGTGGTGAGTTCAGGTTACACCTTTTAGATCAGTTACTACTGGACTATTCATTGAAGAAATAGCTGAGACTTCTCTTTCTGTCGAGGAATGTTTGATAAGCCAACGTTTAACTATCACTGTTTTCTATCATCTGTAACTCAACTCTCTTTGTTACAAATACATTTTTTAATTTGTTAAAATAAGTGCACTATGGGACAAAAGGATTTAGCAACGAATGCTGAAGGAAAAAATGAGACAAGCCAAAGTAACAGGTTGAAACTACTAAAAGACAAGCTGTAGGAAAAACACTGTCTTAGCAAAATATGATTTCAAAGGACTTAATTTGTCATCCTCAGAGAAAAAAACATGACAGTGAAGCAACACCTCAAGCCCAAAACGCCTTCACTGGTCTTTTTACACATGCAAAACTGTGTGAAGACTAAAGTACTCGGCAGCACTACGATGTTCTGGGAATAGGGAGCAATACGGATAAATAAATGATGGTTGGACATTTTTCAGCTTTTCTTTTTTGTTTTGTTTCTGTCTCAGCCCACCTTCTCCAATTCCAGAGTTCAGCAACACTCCCCAGGAGAACCACATAGCAGATGATAAGGTGAGGGCATCTTCTTCTTCTTCTTCACTGTTTACTTTAAATCTTCCAAACGGGCTGAAGGAAAGAAATTGGGAGGGTTGCAGGAGAGAAACGTGAGACATTCCCAAGAACCTGCATTGGAGGAAAACCCTGGCAACCCCAGGCAGGGAAGGAAACTGAAAGGTGAGCGGGCGGAAGCGAGAGGGAGAGTAACTCAGAAAGGAAATGGATAAAGACAGCTGCACAGGAACACAGCGGTGGGATGGTTGCCAATCTTCACCTGTGTTGTCTTTGAGTCCACACCAAGGGAAGATCTACAGCGCGTGGGAGAGTATGTTCACTTTCACTCACACTCACGCAAACAGGTTCGCTCACTCAGGTGTGAAATACTGACACGGACACAAATGGGCACAGCCACACATACACAGTTCCCCCGTGTACCTGAACCGGTCTAGTAGGTAAAGCATCACCGCCACCACATGCACCGATAGACCCACCAGCAGCCACAGCGTGCTTTGGAACGGCTGCATGAACGAGTCCAGTGTACTGCGAGGGATTTCCTGAAAGCACACACCGTCGTTAGTAGATGGAAAACATCAACTTTATTGGCCTGAGGTTTGAATATGATATAAAAATAGAGTAGACCCTTTGAATTTGTTGTTATGAAGCAAATCCCAGTAATAATGATAGCAGTCTCACTAAATTGTCTTGAAAATGCAGATTTGCTGTATTTCACAAATTGTACTATGAGACAAACTAAAACCGATGGATACCTCGATCAACGCAAGTATGTACAGCTTCTTAGAAACTGTTGCATTATCTGCTTTATGGTTGTCTGTGAGCCCCACTCAAATACATCCATCCAGCTCCAATTTATAAATCTAATGCGACTGCAACACCCGTTCCAAGGACAGCTTTAATTTTTTGTTGTGCTCTTTTTTCATGTTGTAGAAATCAAGGAACAAAATACCAGTAGGTGGCATTTGGAAAAGATTCACAGTGGAGGATAAAAGCAGCCTTCATAAAATGAGAACAACATGTGCACTTCCACAGTGATGGAGACATAACAGAGCATATAATGGGATGTAAATGAGCACTTACCTTTTTCACAAGGATGGTAAGGCCTTGATATTTAAAAGGTTTCGAGAACTCGATGTACTGGGCTCGTTCGTTGTTTATAGTCAGCGGGGCTACAATCATGTCAGCCAGGCCCCCCAGGAGCTCTCCCATCATGCCATTCCACTCTTTCTTGTTACTGTTGTTTACCTGGAGTCCCAAAAGGAAAGTGTTAACACAAGAATAAGCTGTCAACCTGCTGTCGTCTAGACAACAGAATGGTCTCAGGCTTTCAGGATTTGGGCTTAGCCTTGTGGGGTTTTGAGTTTTTGTCTTGCTTCACATCCTCAGCACTGGATCTGGCATGACTAACGAGAGTTTGTTGTCGCCAAGAGCTTAAATTCACACAACCAAAAACATGGAAAAGTTTCTGAAGGTTTTGACTTTGTTATTTTTGACAATAACACACTTTGTGGCGATTCTATCATGGTAGGTCATATGTTTGTTTTTATGTTCATTTCATTCTCAGTTTGCATGGATTGCAGGTGATCTCTGTTCAGTGAACATAACATGACTAACTCAGAAAAAGAAGTGGAATTGACCACTGTATAGTTGCATATAAAGTCTTGAGTTTGACATGTTGGCATTTGCCATTTAGTTCCAGGGACCAGAAGCTATTTAGACATTCGGTCAGGGGTGGCCAACCAGTCAGAGACCAAGAGCCACAAAAATGACCATCGTACTACCAAGAGCCTCATCACACGCACCATCTTACAGACGCACTTCCCTCTCACACATAAACAAAAGGACATAAAATGAAAATCAATACATTTCCATTTTTCAAAGTGAGATTTTTTTTGTGTTAGTGCGTTTAAATTTGTATTTGGAGCTGTGTCAAAGACAAATTTCTGTTTTTACCGCAGAAGAGACAAAGTTCCATCAATCCATCTATCCATCTATCTATCTATCTATCTATCTATCTATCTATCTATCTATCTAGATAGATAGATAGATAGATAGATAGATAGATAAATTTCATGTTTTTGGCATCTCAGGTTTCCTTTTGCTAAGTCTTGTGCTCCTGTTTTGTTTAACACATAGCCCGGCTCTCTTAACTGTTATATTCTGGCTGCCTGTTTCAATGTAGAATTGGAGGTTGGGTACTTTGATTGTCGGAGGCATCTCCCTGAATGTTTCACTCTCTTCTTGTCAGTTTTGACTGCTCGCCATCTCTCTGCACTGCACAGCTGAACAGACTTGACATTGCTCTTAAACAAGATCATTTGTTTTTTCAGGCTGTATTTTTTTGGAACTCCAGATGGTAAGTTACCAGAGGTGGGGCTTGTGTTAGAATGATGGGCTGTATTGTAACAGACTGCTATCCTGGCATTTCAGTGTAATTTCTTTTTCTTTTGGATTATAACTGAGTATATATTTTTTTAGTATTTTAGCTTGAACAAGCACAGCATCGAGAAACTTCCACTGTGGCTTCACTTCCAAAATTAAAGGCTTTTTCCATTTTCTTTGGAGGGTCAGTAAAATAACACTTGGAAACTGACACTTAAGCCCTGTTTCCACCAAGCAGTCCGGTTCAGATCAGTATGGTTTGGTAAGAGTTGTCTCGGTTAAGCTTGGTCTTGTTTGCGTTTTCACAGCCAACCATGGCCTCTCGTGGTAGGCAGGGTATAAGCTGGATTCCGACAGCCACATGTAGTGTGACGCCATAGTAGCGCGACGCAGTGTTACCCGCTAATAAATCGAAAGAAGAAGAAAAACGCGACACAGTAAACAAAGATCAACGATGGAAGATATCCAGCATTTTCTTCTCTGTGATTGGCACATGGCTCTTTGTTAAAAAGTGCAATCAAGCTTTGTTTTGAAGGAGGCTGTGTGCCGCCAGGGGAAATGCAGCCGCTGTCGCACAGTACGTGACGATTCTACTGACCAATCAACAGTCTGCATGTTGTAGCTCCACCTTCCGAGAGCAGATCGGTTCAGTTTGGCACCCATATGAAAAAAAGTGGCAGCTCGTCTCGGTTATTTGAGGATCTGTCCCGAGATAAGTCAGTGGAAACGCCACAAAATGTGCACCGTACCAAGGCGAACCGAACTGGACTGCTTGGTGTAAACGTTGCTTAAATGAGTAAGACTAGATGAATTTTACTTTTTGTCAATGAATTTCTTTGGGTGTTTGCTCGATGGTTACATTTCTTTGAATAGTGGACGATATAATTAGGGAAGTAAAACATGTTTGTATTGAATAATAGATATTGCATGCAGTATGACAACATTCATGACTTATTAAAACTCACGCGCTCTTGAGTTCCAAATTTCCCATCAGCCACCAGGTGCACTTCGTAGGTGAAGTTCATGGTCATAGCCAACTTGATCAGGAGATCAATACAGAATCCATAACAACACTGGGGTACAATTGGGCGTCCTGTAATCGAACCAGCAAAGGTTTCAAGTTACAATCACTCTTGAGAGAACATGTTGGATTTGTTTTGTTTTTAATCCGGAGGCGGCGCACGTAGACGGTACGGAATGCGTGGAACGGTGCACTGCAGACAACCACACACACAATCATTGCCACACGTAGCACACACACCAAGCATCTTCCGGCGACCTCTCATTCTGAATGGCACACTCAGCTACATGCATACATATATAGATACCTACTGCATATATATGTATGCATCTCCAGTGGGTGTTTGGCGGGTGCAGTA
This sequence comes from Halichoeres trimaculatus, assembly GCF_033239565.1. Lineage (NCBI taxonomy): Eukaryota > Metazoa > Chordata > Actinopteri > Labriformes > Labridae > Halichoeres > Halichoeres trimaculatus. The sequence goes on along the minus strand of NW_027437194.1, from coordinate 11,359,378 downwards.
AAAGCACAGTGATAATATAAACGTCCCTGATGTGTTACCTGGGATGGTCTCATTGGGCCCAGTGCAGATAACCTTTTTAATTAAGACTCCATTTAATGTCATTTCCTCCTTGCATGTTCCATCTGGTTGAGTGGGTTTCACATACACAAATGGCTCCTGGTGAATCGTCACTATCTACAACAGATGGGATAGAAAGCTGTTTATCATTAAGACAAAAATAGATGAGTTTGATCCCGAGGGACTTGACGGCATCACAGCAAAAGAATAGAGGAATGCTTGGAGAACCCCAGCAGATCGACAAAAACACCACAGCATACAACCCCCAGATACACATGGATGTACAGACCAATGGATGAATGCAAAACAACTGACAAGGATACAGACGTGGGCTTCTTCACAGGCCTATGGCATATTTAAAGAGATGAAAGTCATAACAAATATTTCATTGCTGCCTTTATGAGCAAAGATTAACTTCATCCCCCTCGGAGAACAAAATGTCAGGACACTGTCCAACACGAGTATATCAGCTTAGGGACCGTCCCCTATCTGTGTGGACACGAATGTCACATTGCACAAATAGCCTTACCTTTAATCGAGTGGACATCTGGAAGCCCTGTGGTTTCTCAGTCTCTCCCCCAGGCCAGATGATCTTCCGCTGATTGTTCATCACCACCTGCGGGGATGCCACATACAGTATTATAGGTGAGAGCTGGCAGAAGGTGTGCTGCTGATGAGGCTCCAACACTGTGGGTAAGCATCACTAATGAGTCAGCTTTATGCAACAACAGCTCAGCGGTTCTTTATTTACTCCCAGGACCTCTGACTCATATCACACCTGAGGCTTTCAGGAACTTACAAACCAAACACCAGTGAGCACAAGCGCTGCTCTCGGCAGTGTCAACTGTTTGTCGTGTGTCCTGGCTGGCCCATTAAACTACCCATCGGTGACTGAATGAACACGTTTTGACAGAAGAATCTCAGCGTAACTGAACAGATTTTTCAACAAGCTTTCAACCAAGTCTGGATGTTTCCTTCAGCAGTTGAAGTATTTTCATTTGTCATGGGGTGATTCCTTCATGATTTAACAGATCCAACTCATCCATTAATGAAGGATGTTTCCTTATCCAAGATTCATTAAGGCCAGCCAAGCCATCACTACACATACGGATTACAAAATACTGGAAACTAGTCATGCTGAAAACACATGACAGCACATGACAAAGTTCAAGGTCTTTGGAAGATCAGTACAATGAGTGAGAACAGAAAATCCCAGGTCATCCCCAAGAAAGCAGTTGGTTTCATTAGAAAGGGTGAAAAGGGTCAACATCAGCCAAGCTACATGACCATCGCTCATGACTGGCAGCTTGAAGCTGACCTCAGAAGACAGTACAATTTCTAGGCCAACAGCCCTTCACTCCAACCAGATATGGTCTTAAAATCAGAGTCAACCAAGCAGGTGGTTTTGTTGGAATTGGGTGTTTGGAGAGTGGCGAACAAGTGCAAGAGATCCAAATACAGAGTTTATCGCTGAATGCCACAGAAATGGCTGGAAATCCCATTATAAGCCAGTTGAAATCTGGTGTTGAGACTTTGTGGGCTACTCATTACAGCGTACACCAAAGCTCTTTGGTATAAAAGGACTACAGACCAGGAGGGCCACTGGAAACATCCTGGAGGCTGCAGAAGAGACCTTACGGTGGCTAGAAAGCAACATGCCACTTGACACAAGCCAGGGACTGTTCACCCTCGGACAGGTCGTTGGATGAGGATGTCTGATGATTAAAAACACCAAACACCCCATGTTCCCAGGTTTATCACTGACGATGTGTCCAATCATACCATACTGAGAAAGCAATCAAGAGCTCCCTGTCAGCGAAAACAAATAAGCATTGTTAAGTATAAAAAGAGGTCAAGTAATCCTTAGGGATGGACTGGTCTTCTCTTCAGATAAATGGAGCTCCTGCTTACCTTCAACAGTTTAATCTAGGTTGGTTTTTGAACTACAATTCTTCTTCAAAACAGAAAAATGTACAGTCAAAAAGATCGCCTGATTTGATCTGCAACACTTAATCCATGCAAAACCAATAGCGCATATTCATCATACAGGCTGTGCTCAGAGTCGGGACATAAGTCACTGAGGGCACTAAAGAGTTTTCAGATGAATGTGAAGAATTTCAAAGGTCTCATTCTCTCTTGCCTACTCTGCATTCAGTCCTTGTTAAACTTGTATGTACTTTTAAATTCATTATCACTATGGTATATGAAAATGTAAATATTTGAAAAAGCACTCAGATCAGCTTTGGCAGAGATAATTGCACTGACTAGAGGTTGTGGAGTTGCCCTACATTACTTCCACTCCACTAAAGAGAAAACCAGAGCTCCAGTCCAGCATGAATAAAAAAGATGCCTCTTGCAGATGTGACACACACTGAAGGAGTTGGTGTTGGGATAAAAATAATCTCAAGCTCATTTTCTTATTTTCCTGATTACCTGTGTCCCGTTGTAGATCCCAACTTGAATGAGTCGACTCTTCTGGTAGTTGAGGATACTGTAGTGAGCGTACTTCCTGTCGCCGTCGTCGTTGAACTCTACACGCCCTGTGAGGCCCTCTGGGTATTTGGATGACATCAGTACCCTATGGTGTGGAAGTAAAATTACAGTTTGCTTGAGTGAGTAGTTTAAGTACATGTATTCATGCATGGGTGAAATGAATAATACAGTGAGAGTGGGCATTTTGTTGATGAGTGATTCAAACACAGTTTTTTGTCAGAAACAAGATGATTGAAGAGCTGTGGATGTTTGTCATTTTCTGTTTGTGGCATCTAGTTAAATCAGTGAGGGTCTCTCTATCTTTGTTTGATGCTGGAAAACTTCCTGAAGTGGGTCAATTATAGCTAATTGGCTTCATGAAACCTTAACCTATCTCTGCATCTCTCTTTATCATATCAGTCAAAAAGTTAATATTTAAATGTGAAGCCAACATTTAAATATTTCTTCAGTGTTATGGAAAAGAGATGTCTCACCAAGTCTTGTGATTCTTTATTCCTTTTTCAAGTTGTTTGTCAAAAATACTGTCTCATCTGCATTTGATGTATGTGCCCAGCTGAAGTGGGCATTGCAATTTGGTTTAGTGATGTGAAATTGATGCAGTTATGCCTGAAACCAGCACTCTACTGGTGACAAAAATAAGTCATATTGCATGAAAACAGTTTATAAAACTATCTTACTTCTCTGACTAGCTACAGATCATTATCCTAATAGATTTGTTATTCTATTTACCCATTTTTTAACCCATAACAGTGGTTCATGGTTCAGGAATTCAACATGGTTAGTTTCTCCTTGATGTGGTTGCTCACAAAGTTGATATCAGAAGTCTCACCCTCCCTAATTTTGACTGATTAGCAGTAGTGACACAGGAGGGCAGAGGGACATGGTCTAATTGATGGCCCTTTTAGGGGCCAGAATCATGCACAAGGGCCTTTTTGGTAGCCACAACAAACACTTGTGTGTCTTCTTGGAAGCCAAAATGTGTACTTGAGTGCCCTCCAGGTTGGCAAAATACACCAAATTGCCCTCTTAGGTGGCCAAAACACACACACTCAAGTGCTCTCTTTTTTTTCCCCTGCCCTTTGAAAAATCTGTGCACACCACTGCTGGTTTGTGATGTTAAATTGACAGCTACGGTCAACTAAATGTCTGAGCACAGGGGCAAAAAAAAGCAGCTGATGCCAAAGCCATTTTTTTGGCAAAGGATGCTGAGCGGGTCTATCAGTGAAAATTACTGTCAGTGGACACAGACCCATAAGGTTTTCATACAATGGTCCCCAGCAATGAACAACATCTTGCTGTCTTAGACCCCTTGATACAGTCTATGAACAAGTAACCACAAATGAACATGAATTTTAGAGAATGCCAGGAACTGTCAATCATTGCAATGTTTGTAAAAGTTAAGACTAGTAGATTGAAGCAGTTGAATCTGCACATGCTTACCGTTTAAAGAGTGGCCCCGTTTTCCAGATGTTGGTGTTGCCCACGCATCCTCTAGGGGGTTCTGTGATGTTCTCCTTCTCAAAGAGCTCCTGGATGGACTGAGCCACCACGGCCACTGCATCATTGATATGTGCTGACTCATTCTTGCCGTTGATGAGCTGGAGGCCGATCAGACCTGAGACCAGGCCAACAGGGAAAAAAACATAATCACTAACCAGAGCCGGCTATTGCACCTTACAGGATCCTTTTGCAATGCACAAGTGGGATAAAAACTTATAGGGCCTCCAGTTTAGACATCCTGGATAAAGGTCAGACATCAGCGGCATGATCCATCTTCTTTGCCCGCTAATCTCAGGGAAGATAGCAAAACAAAACAAAGCAAAACAAAACAAAACAAAAAACTACAGACTTTGTGGTTTACGAGATGAGGCAACAGAACACATGGATCATCATCCTGATGCTGCCACTGATGACCTTTTCACAGCATGTATAAGGAGTCCCTTGAAGTTGGATCTATAGTCTTTCTACCCTAATCGTTAAGGTCTGGGAGACAGCACAGGCAAAGTAGTTTTTGTGTTAGGGACAAACATAAAAAATCCATCAGCCCTAAATCTAAATCAAGCAACAATCCAACTTCAGCTAAGTTTTCTGATTGCAACCAGGTCCTTCAAGTCTGGCAGACTGAGCAGTAGCTGCAGTGGAAAGTGAAGGTATTGGACAGGACAACAAATACTCTGCAGGGGTTGGTTGTGTCAGGTGCCCAGGGAAAGACGCTTGACATTTGTGAGCACAAAGTGTTAAAATTCTGTGAGAGTTTTGTGTAAAAAACCCAGAAATAGAGACGAAAAAAAAACACTGTTGTCGCTTACCATTCTATCAGCTATCTGTCCCAAAACTCTCCCTTCATAATTCATTAGAAACCAGGGTATTAATACGGCAGAATAACACAATGAATTGACCTTCGGATAATCCAGGAATCACAGTAAAACTAAAACTGTACTATGGATACACAGGGCATTTAAATCTTTAAACATGAAATGCCTAAATATTTAAACGCCAAGCACAAAACAAGCAGTCATACAGTTAATCATGTAATGCATCCATCGTTTAACGGTTAATCCCACTAATCCTGTCAGTGTTATGATCGGCCTGCGAGTAAAGCCGGGGGTTAACTTGTGTATTCCCACTGATCTCTGCCGGATGAAACGTACCGTCTGGCGCCTCACTCAGGGCTTTACCCGACATCTCCCGCTCGCCCACCAGCCACACATAGCCTGAGCCCGTCATGTTAAGGAAGCGGGCGGCCTTGTACACTGCAGCAGCGTCCTCCTCACTGGAAAACACAAGGCAAAGAAAGTTACTGCATGATATCAGGGTCTGTGGGGTAAAAATGAAGCCATTGAGGGAGTATGTGGGAGTGTGGGATTATTTTGGTCCATTATTGACATTAAATGCCTCGATTAGGGATGTACAATGCTTAATCTTTGCCTCCAATATGCCAAGCTTATTTCTGTTGATTGCCAGCACAGATGTGATTTTTATGAGTCACAGTCGGCATGTGTGTGCCTTTCCATCCAGGCATAAACTCTGTTCAGTTTTAACCTCTTTTGTCCAGAAATCCCTATCAGATTTATGATTTTGATAACGTTTGTAAGTTACCGAAGGAGGTACTGTACAGTAATACCCTTGTATTATAAATCATGACATCAAAGCTGGTTTATATGGATGTAGCCCTGTCTAAAATTATTTAGCCTACCTTTACCATTTAGCCTATAAAATCAGTATATTAATAGTTGCAACATCAAAGTTCATACTACTGACACTGGTTTAAATATGCACTAAAATATATTAATATCCCATTTATAATATAAAATGTTGAATGAATATTTAAAAGCCGTTACTTACGAGAACAGGAGTAATACGCCACACAACCTAACCTGTTATCAGTTAGCAAATCAGGTCATTTCCACAGAAAGGGGCGGAACACGTGACGCAATCAAGGTAGTGTTCGGCGTCCGCGAGCAGTCGTGCGCGCGCTGCTGAGGAAGGAAAGACGAGCCGCGTGTTTCTGAGAGTGTACTCGAGAAAGGTAAATAAGTGTGTACCTTATATTCTGTGCTGTAACTTACCGGTATAGTGATACGACGTGATGTGAGGTGTTAGCGACGTGCTAGTTGGCTTAGCAGACCACGTGGATGTGCCATTATCATACTGTTATTGTAGCATTGTAATGCTTCCAAGTTAAAATGGGCTTAACGGTAATTCCCCATTGAAATAGTGTTTGTTATTGAGGCTTATCTTAAGTTAATATGTTTAAAAGAGAGGCACATCAGAGTGGTTTTCCCAGTGTAACAGTAAGGACTGTGTGTGGCCCCACTTGTTCACATTTGAGTGGGTTTTGTTTATCTAAATGTTTCAAAAACCGTGTTTTTTTAATACTAACTGTAAAAAATAGGTTAATTCAAAGGTCAAAGGTTCAAAGGTGGTGTGACTTACAATCAAAAAAAGGAGTGTAAAGGTAAAATGAGGTTTTATTCGTGACTTTTTGAGTACAGTTTACATTTTATGTTTTAAAGAAAGCTACCAAATTTTATTATTTGATTTTTGGAAATAAATACCTGTCATAGGATTGCATTTAAAGTACAGATGTGTGGTCTCCTTATTAAGTTTTATTGAGACTGTTTAAAATCAAAATATTGATAAAACTTCAAAGAGGTGAAGTAAAGAGTGATATTTCATATTAGAGGTCAAGGAACTCAGGCCCAGTCCTATAGTACTATATACTCAAGATAAATATAGCATTGATGGGACCTGGGTTTCATGGAGGTGAATGTTCCATCAGGAAACAACCAAAAGAAAATCTAAGACACATTTAAACAGTAACTTTCTTCCTTAAAATTACAGTAAATTATAAGGATAGGTTTAGTTTTGCAGGATGTTGCTCAGCAGTGCATGTTTCACTAGGTATTGTGATTATGTGGGCTGCAGGAGAGGATAGCCTGGAGGTTTTTCTGCCAAAATAGTTTTTTACCCAGGAGACTGTTTGGATTAGAGCAGAGTTAAACCAGCAAAACCATTTCGAAACCCCATCAACTTCTCAGATGTTACTAAACCAAATGATTAATCAAACAGTCACCGCTTGAGCAGCTTCCTCCACTGTGTCTGTAAAACTAGCTTTAGCAAGTGAAAGCATCACCTAGCAAGCAAATAATCAGGTCAGTAAGATGGAGCAGACTTATTAATGGCCTGCTACTGGCACTGATACAGGATCATCCATCTATTCATTATCCAGACTGTCTAAACAAATAAAAGGAGGAGGTACCCTAAAGAGATAAACCATAAGGCTGATTTAAAAAGTCTCATGCTTTCTGTCTTAGCAGGTACTTTTGTGCTGATTTGTGTGGAGTTATCGCTCTTCTGAGGTTTGGACTTGACTGGTTGTTTGATGTTGAAAGGTTGAATGATTCATCACTCGAATGCAGGCTACTGCAGTGTTTTTCTTACAGATTAGCAGAGTAGAGGCAGAGAAGTGATAGAAAACATGATGAAATAACAGTTTGAACTTTGTATAGCTATGCGCAGCAGCTTCAAAACAACAGAGGGATCTGTTGTGTTGTGTATTCGTCTGACCTGAGGGATCTTGGACACTGTCAGGAAGTTAAATGAGTGTGGCTGCATCAAACAGATTGCTCCTGGGTTTGTGTTGTGCATCAGCATCCACATAGGTGCTAAATTGGTTTTGTCACACTGGAAGAGCTCATAGGCCCATTTTTCCAAATTAAAATATGGTCAATGAATAAAATTTCTTGTCTATTCTAATTTTATTGTCAGCTGCAGCCCTTATATTAACACCACTCTTAATATCAAATCCCCCCACCCCCAGTTGAAGAAGATAAAACCTTTGATGACTTTATAACTGGAATGAAGTAAACAGTCATGGATAGTTTTCTCACCTGGCGGACAGGATGATGACTCTGGCCTCCAGCTCTTTGGCCTCCAGCAGCAGAGCAGTTAAGTTAGTCTCCTGGCTGAACTGGAGGACTTTCTCTGCCTGTGATCAGGGCATAAGAAAGGTCAAGCCAGCTACTTTTCCCTACCTCAGACGCCATGCTGCCGCTTTACCTGCTGGGTTTGAGCTTGGCCGTTTTTTTTTTTTTTTTAAACGGGAGACAGAGGTAAAAAGGAAAGCGATCCAGGGGAACCGGCTGAACTAAAAAAAAAAAGCTTGAAGGGAAAAAAAAACTTTTGCATTTGTTTGCATGCAAACTGAGGGTTATCAAGGCTCCAAAGAAGGACGTGCATGTGTTAGGGGAAGAAGAAGGTCAATGCAACCAGTAACTAAAAACGGGTGAAGGGGGTGAGGGGAACGTTTTCCCCCAACAAAAAACTGCTGAAAATCAGGGAAGTGCTACAGAACAGGAGGAAGTAGCATCTGGGAAACGGATTTGTCCCACACTACCGGTTCTCCACAAAGGAATGGACTTGCAAACTCTTTTTGAGTGAGAGTGTGTGTGGGTTTGCGTGTGTGTGTTCAGAGTACATGCATTCCTTTATTGAAGGAGAAAATGAAAATGATAAAAGCGGGGCGCAGTTCACAGATTTATTTTTTCTTTTTTTCTGGAATGACCGAAAATTATAGATTTTTCATAACAAAAATCATTCTTTATTAAAATCATAGGGAAATGTCTCAAAGTAAAAATTAAAGAAAACACGTGCTACCAAGAGAGGGACATTTCTGGGTCGGCTGGTGACTGGTTTGGGCTGGTTCTAGTTGCTACGATTGGAAAGTTGGTGGGCGGCGTGCATTGACCATGCAAATATACCTTAGGTCCTCGCTTGTTGTCATAGGACAGTTGGTCGAGGTTTTCATAGTTCCTTTTTTTATTCTGATGAGTAATGTGCACAGAGAAAATATGCAGACACAGAAAAATATTATAAACAGTTGAAAATGGAGGGCAGTAAAGCATTCCAACAAATCTCCACTTTTCTGCTTCAAATTGGGATCCTTAACAGTGGGGCTTGCAAAAACATCAGAGATGATTGATCCAAAATGAAACTGAAGTCACTTTCAGATTTTCAAATACTAGTAAAGATCTGAGAGAAAACAACACTAGACCTTAACATTGTGACTAAACTTACTTTAGGATACACCTGAAAACCTTTCGCATACAATCCACTCCACAGCTCAAACACTAAGCACTTGGCTGTCTCCAGGGCAGCTTAAAAACCCAGATCAGTATTTAACCTTGAAAACAGATTAGTTTTCTCTTTGAGTGGCAGAATGACTTTGCTTGGAGTCAAACTTTTTGAGCCTCTTTAGCTCAGCTCTGTCACCTAAGGGTTTGGACTCCAGTCAGGTTTTATCTCCTGAACAAGCAACCAAGCAGCCATTTTTGCAGGAGCACACATCAGCTTTCTGCCTCACAGGCTTTCCTTCACAGCTGCCCTGTTTCACTGCTCACACCTCAGTGCACTCAGGGTCCATTTCTCTCCCTCAGCCAAGTTGACGTTGTCGGCACATCTTTGCTGTATTCGAGCTGACAGCTGAGTTCACAGTTAATACCGGTGTGAAACTCCTCCATTCACAACTGAGAACATGTTAAACTTCTGGCACAGGCCATGGCTTCTTGTGACCTTTGTCCTTGTTTTGCCATGTGAGTAAATTCATCTGAAAGGATGATGGGTGAAGCATGATCCTTAATTGTTTGTGGGTTTTGAGATCGTTCCAGTTTTTATCTTTTCCTTTTTAAAAATGTTATAAAATACTGTGATTTTCTAAATTATTAAATAAAAATTTTCATCCTGTAAAAAAAGGGAGAGGAGATAATCCTCCCCTCTTTTGTTGAAAATGTTTCATTCAGCACACGTATAAGTCAATCATAACACTACACTTTGTATGTCATGAGTAACATTGATAACTGTAGCCCAGACCTGGAGATTATTTGTATTCTTCTTCGTAACATCCTGCAGCACTGTGGACAAAATAACCCTGCTTTTTTTTCTTTTCCTTTTTTACCCTAGAGATTTCCCCAGCACTCTATTTATGTATCCTCGGTGAAGCATTAATATTTCATGCAGCGTAGGTCTGCTCTGCACTTTGAGTGAGGCCCTGTGTCCAGAGCCTCTGCGCTCATGGTGACAGTGTTTCCCATGTGACTGTGTGACCTCGCTAAAGACTTGCTATTCTGCTAAAAATAGCCTCTTAATGTTCCAAGTTTATGCAGCACAGTGAGTAATTAGCAGAGCCAACACCTCTGCCTTTTAATGAGAGTATAATGAGACAGAATTGAAAGCTGCCATGTATAAACTATCACCTTAAATCGCCACAGTGTCACTTTACAGTTTAAGTGTGAAGCTTTGCACCATCATAACATAGTGAAGTTAAGTGTCCGTGTTTGGTTCACTAGCTGGCTTTGTGAAGAATTACAGCTGGTAGTTTGGTGGTTAGAGGTACGTTAGCCAGCAGGAGGAGTTTAACTTCTGATTCCCCGAATTTAATTTTCCTTAAACTTACTGGTTTGTTCTCATGGCTGTGACTGGAGCAGGACTGACAAAATGATGTACATGTTCCCGTTGAAGTAATGTGTCAGATAGAAAAACTCTACATCCAGGACTTTGTACGGTGGCCAGCAGGTGTCAGAAGATTTGCAAAAGCCACAACACGACTGCAAAAAAAAACGCAACCTGAGGAAAGTACAGCTAGAACGGTACTTAAAATAAGGTTAGTTTTTCTGAATGGACACAGAAAAGTTGTAAAAGGACTTGAAATATTTTCTTTTTTACATTCAGCTATGATACACTGCAAAAACTGAAATCTGAAATCTGGACTCAATATGAGCCAAATTCACATGACCAATCCAGAAAAATGTCTTGTTTAAAGTTATTTAAGGACAAAAATGAGGTCTGAATTGCTCGTAACCAGTAAAAAAAAATCTGCCAATGGAACAAGAGAAAAGTTACTTGTATTAAGACATTATTCTAGTCTCAACAAAATTTTCAAGCCATTTTTTCTTGTTCCATTGGCAGATTTTTTTACTGGTTACAAGCGATTCAAACCTAATTTTTGTACTCGGATAACTTGAAACAAGACATTTTTCTGGATTGATAAGTTGAAAGTGGCTCATATCGAGTATAATAAGACGATTTTTACTTAAAAAAGACAAAAACAAGATTTCAGTTTTTTGCAGTGTAGATATAGCTTCTTAAGGGTCTTAACCTAGCCATGTGTCATCTTTTAGCTTTAAGATTTGGTCATGCCATAATGTTAGCATTATACTTGTATTCATTAGCAGGGCAAGCATGTTTTACTTACTTTCATAACTTATGTGTCCGTTAGGATAACCGTTTGTTACAAAACTGCTAAAGCTGACCTCTTATAACTTCCATTGTGACTATACTTTTATTGTGTTGTGGCTTTTCCATTCATTGTTGTTCCCATAGGCTGTATAATAAATGGACAAAGACTCTGTGACATCACCCATCTGTTAGTGAAACAGAGTTTTTCAAGCAATTCATTGACAGTGGCCATATTGGAAAAGGGGCAGGCTTTGAGCCTCCATATTGATAGCTATAGGGTGCCTGCCTGGCTTGATGTGTGTGTGGTTTCTGATACTTTCTGAGCCCGCCCCATCTGATACTCGGACGAGCAGCAGATTTTAGCTCTTCTGTACTGTCTTGTATTTTTAGACCTGAGGTTACTGCTTGGTTGTTGCTTTTGCTATTTGATCGTAGCTTTGCTTACTAAATAGCAGAAGAGCTATGAGCAGGATTTAGTGTTTAGCTACATGAATGTTTCACTGATCTTTGAGGACTGAAGTGAAATGTACCGAAACACTGGAGCACATATCATAAAACCAAGGCTGAAATAGGTAGACCAGTCAGCTAAGTAAGAATACCGTCGATCATAACATGTAGCTAAGAAATCAATACATTGCTTCCATATTCTGCTAAGAAGTTGATGTTGGTGATGGGTGCTCATGTGAAATGCAGTCTTTATTCTGGAAAACTTAACCCACTGTCTAGAGGTGCCACAGAGAGCAAAACATAAGCATCTTAAAGATGTAAATGTCCTAACAGCTTACAAAATTTGGATTGAAAATTGCCACGCCAAACAGGATTTTTTGAAAGTCATGCTCAAGAAGAAAATCATTTTTAGAAAATAAGTTTAATTTTTTTACTTCAAAAAGCATCAGCTCACTCACTTCATATAACAGTTGGGCTCTGTGCAGTTTTTGACAAACATCATGCAAACAGGAGAAATTTGAGCCTCTAAAGCAAACAAAAGGACTATTTTTAGCTGTGGATTAATACACATTTACTGCTTTACTGAGCTTTCCGTGCAGCAGGGCTGTGTTTGCATGAGATTAAGTCAAAATAAACTACTTTTAGCCTTATCTGGCTCTGAGATTAACATAATATCTAAGTATTTTAGGTCTTGTTTTCCTCAGACAACAATGAAAGAAAACTAATATCATCAGATAATGCATTCAGATTTTAGTGAGGGTTTAAGAGTAGTTATTGGCACACACACGTTAAGACAAATTCTCACTTAATTCCTTCTCAGAGCCTTAAAACGCTCAAGCCCTGAAGTCACATCTCAATGTATGAATAATTAAAGCCTCATAGTAAGGAGTCAGAACAACCCTCAGCATTATGGGACTGAAAGAGATGAAGAGACTGGTCAGTAATGAGATCCGATCTTGGATGATGCAAACATAAAAGGAACTTCCTGAAATCTCATCAAAAGGCTTTGAAAACACACATTTCTCCTCCTCAGAGCAGGATGTGAGCTGCTTCCCGATGGTTTTGACGGTATTTAAACTGCACAGATGTGGCTGCGCAATCCAATGTGACTAACTGATCCCGGTCATTTAATTTAAGCAGCTTTTTGCGTTGACTGCAGCTCTCGTCTGTAAATTACCTCGGGTGTGTGTCATGCTCAGCGTCTCATCTGCCTCTGATTTAATTAAATCTCAGAATCAAGACTCATTTCACTCTGCAGCACAATTACAGAAAGAGCCCCAGAGAGGGACAAGCATCACAGAGGATACAGAGGAAAAAAATATCCGTAGGTAATTGCATCGTGTCATAAAAGGATACGATAGATGGCACTTGTTTTCCTTTTTTCTCATCTTAGTCTTGGTTCCTAAAGGGCACACATCATCGCCGTCTCAAGCCTGTTTTGGCTCAAAGACGATCAGCATTTCACTGACCCATATACGCAGCTCAGAGCTACACTTAAAATGGATGCATCAGCGGTATCTGAAAAGGCACCACAAAAAAAACCTCTCCCATGTGAACATAACCTAGCAGAGTCTAACAAACACAAGGCCTGTGTGCACAATAAAGAGGCAGGCCATTCATCACCACAGAGAGGGAAAAAAAACAGCAGACTCCCTCCGAGGTCTCAATAAATCCCTTCAGTCTGTGATGGTTTGCAGAGCCCCACGTTAAAGTCCACTATTTGGCTCCCATTGTGGATAGACACTGAATTTGGACTATGGTGAAAAGCAACGTGAAGATGAGCAAATAAACATACAAACTTTTGTCAGATTAGACCACATTAGACGCTGTTGATGCCTCTAGGAATGTTAGCCAATGTTTACACAATGGTGAGAAAGAGATGTAGCCACACAACAGAAAAGAAAACAGTTACATACATACATAGAAGACTACTGAGGTTTTTAAGCCCTTACACACTCGCGCGCTCATGCTCACACACTCTGCTGGAGAGTTGGAGCATCTCACCTTTGTTTCTCGCTCCTCCAACAGGGTCTCAAGCCTCTTCTGTGCAGCCCGCCCTTCGTGGTCATCGCTCACGATCAGGATGATGTGGTTCCAGTTGAACTCGCGCATCAGGTCGAACCACACATGTGCCTGATGGGAGTACGGAGGGACTGTCCTCAGGAAGGATAAGTGAATACTCTAAGGAGCAGGAAGCACAAAGTACAGGTTAACAAGTTGTCACAACAGTTTGAGTTTTCATGTTTGACACATCCCCAACTTGTGCAAAGCAGTGGAAAAACAGCAACAAGGGTTAATTCTGGACAGGTATGCAAACACTACCATCCCTTAAAGGGGACATATCATGCTTGTTTCTCCTTTTCACTATGCCAGACTAGGATGCCTGTAAAGAATTTCTGCCCTCAGTACAAGTCATTTAGTTCCTTCATTGCCCCACAATAGCGTTCTCAATATCCTCAGTTTAGGCCATTCTGAAGATCTTGTTGAAACGCTCCGTTTCGAGAATGACCTCCAGTAACCTCGCAACGTCACAGCCCTTTGTGCTCTGATTGGTCAGTTTTATCAGAGGGGCGGAGGGGGTAGAGCCAGGGGGCGGTTTTTGCAGCATGGCATTATTTACAAAATTGCCACATTGAATGGAGCAGACCGAGCGAGTTTGCTGCTTGCCAAAACTTCACCGTAAGGCATTGATAGCACTAATAAAATGATAGAGTGTAGGATACGTCCTTTTGTATTGGACCCCGAGTCAGACCCTGCTTTATCAGATTACTCCAATAAAAAGAAAGGTACCTTGTGTCGTCATGAAGGTCGAAATCTCGAAGCCAAATGTCAATGACCTATTTTCAGAGGCATCAAATCTCGTTCTAGGATATCAGAAAAAATACAATATCTCATTTTTTGAAAATTCAGGGGGTGAAAGGTTTTGTTTTCAACTTCATTATTTTATATGTAAGTATTGAATCACGGATCAGCATTAAATGTCCCCTTTAAGTTCGTTGTTCTTGTGGTAATGCTCCTGGGCACAGAGCCAAGGAAGTACCAGCAGACATCTCAGAGATTAGTTATTTCACCACATCAGAATTTCTAACGTTGTCTGCCTTTGAGATTGTTGATGAGTCATCTTGTCACTTTAGTGAGAAGCCAGAAACACTAACACTTAAAATCTCCAACAACTTCATCTTGGCTTTTACTCAAAAGCTTCAGCAGGAACAACTCCTGGTTATAACTTAGGATGCATGGCGAGTGATGGCACATACAAGAGATAGAAAAAAGTCTTAACAGATCTTTTCAGTAACCTGAAAAAATGCTATCTCAAAGGAGAGGTGTTCAATGGCAGGGCTATATTCTGAAAACCTCTTCTTTTCTGGAAAGTTTTTTTCTTTAGTTATAAAAGGTCAAAAACTGTGTTTTATGTCACAATTAACAGTGATTGACAGCTGCCGTTCTCTGTCAGGAAGGAGAGCCAAGAAGAGATTAGACTTTCCAAGAAAAAAGGCTTTTCTTTGTCATCCATCTCCACAAAGATTTGCCACTGGGCACACCATAGACTGTGGAAAAAAAATGGACGTCATCTTGCTCAGCTCAAAATGAGTTCGCCACAAAAACTGCTCCCTATGGTGGCTGGCTGAAGTATAGGTCTCCAGCCATTCCAGATGGGCTGTGGTCAAACTTTAAAAAATTAATTCACCTCGTACAAATAACTTTCCTTTTTATTAGTTATACAAGGTTAAAAACAAGGCTTATGTCACATTTAACAATGATCGACAGCTGCCGTTCTCGTGTAGCGGAGCCACTGTCTATGGTAAACATAGCCAACGCCTCATTACATGCTTGAGTAAAAAGAAAATTAGAGGTTTTCTTCAGCGGGTTTTCTTTTCCTAAACAAAAGAAACCAGAGGTCTTCTATTCTTGTATAGTTTGGGCTAATTTAAAAATATAAATAAAGGCTCAAAAGTAAAGAAAAAGAAAATGAGAGGTGGCATATTCTATCCCCCGTCAATCAGCACTGTGCAGACAGTCAGAGGAGGACATGTTTGGTCATCCTTGTGTTGAAGAATCATGAAGCAGCAATAACCGCAGCTAACATTAGCCACATTAGAGCGATGAGTGCAGAAGAGCGTAAAGTTTAGCAGAAACAGCACAAGGACTAACTTGTTGGCTATAAACTAGTTGATGATGTGATGAACCAGCATCTTCTGAAAATAATTGCTGAGGATTTCACCAGCTCACGCCCAGCCCTGCTGCACACGTTAAAAGTCAAATCAACAGAGTCAGGAGTTTAGTTACAGACATATGGAACTTCTTAGTCAGCTCAGTCTGACAGCTCAGAGGCTGGATGAAGATATAAACAGGAAAAAGACATTACCCCATACACAGAAACCTGCAATCTGCAATCTGTGCAAATGCAAGTTTCAAATTGAAAAGAAACAAATGACAATTAAAGAATCACATCTCTTCCCTGATTTAATGCTGTGTGTTAACAATGATTTCAGCTAAAACAGGGGTGGCCAACCAGTCAGCGACCAAGAGCCACAAAAATTACTGTGGTACTACGGAAAGCCACATCATGCACGTAGTCCTACAAACACACTTCCTCTCACACATAAACGAAATTACATAAAATGAAAATCAATACATTTCCAATTTTCAAAGCGAGATTTACTGTGTTTGTGTGTTTCAATTCGTACTAGAGAAGAGAAACTGAAACTTAAGTATCAATCCCAACTGATCCCAATGTCGGCATCCTTACATATATAGTTTACATTGATCAGCACACCACTACTCATAACTATGTATATTTTTTTTATGAATGGATCGAAGAGCAACACACCAAAAGGCAAAGAGCCACATGCGGCTCGTGAGCCACAGGTTGGCCACCCCTGAGCTAGAAGCAGTAGAGAACTGACAACTATAAGATACATGTTTTTTCTCCATAAATCTAAGACTTTCTCATCCTCAGGTGAGTATAAAATATACACTTTATAACCAAAAAAAAGAGAAACAATGTAATCACATCTGTTTCAAGCATAGAAGCAGTTTATTATCTTCAGGTTACTATCCCTACCCTCCTTTAGGGTTTTGTCAATTTTGATGACTCTTGTGAAAAGGCGGGAATTTCTATCGCTCTGATCTATGTGAGGTAATATTTCTTGATAAAATATCTTTTCTGAACAGTCCAGCATATCGCTCACAGTTAATCTGTTCTGAGGAAAATGTCAGGTTGTTTTGGCAGGGTGCCGATAACCGCCTCGTCTGACACCTTCCCTGTGGCTGTGGTCACAGGCATAACGATAATGAATCTGGCTCTACCTGATGACTTGGTTTACTGTTTGTCCCTCTCTTAACTGGAGCTTCAAACAAATTACCTGGTTGTTGATGATTCTTGAACTGGCCGTCATTAAACCAGAGAGTTTGTGCAGCTACATTTATTGACAAAGGATGTATTCTTAAAAAGTGGGTGATATTAAATTTGGTTCAGGCACAAGTAAGACTTAGTTTGAATTTCTCAGAGGACACATCAGTCTTCCTGGGTGAAAAAACGGGTCCACTTTGATGTTCACATACCTTACTGAAGTGTGCACTGCTATTTCTGACTGACTAAAGCTCATGGTGGTGAAATACAGTGTTTTTAAGTAGTTCATAAAGGTGTGGACCAGAGGGTCAGTAAAAGATCTTATTCATCTATGTTTTTTCTACCTAAACCTTTACTGTTAAGTTTAAAAATAAAAACAGATTTTTATTTCCAGCTTGGTTTGGTAACCGCTCTATGACACTACATCCAGCTGACAGAAAACCTTTGATCAACTGCTTTAAAAGCATTTTCTACTGCTCTCATAACTGGATGGAGGTACTGACAGGAGGCTATTATAAGAGCAGAATGATGCTCGTAGGGTTTGAATGGCATTTTCTCTAATGATAGATGGCTATAATGTTTGAGGCACTTTAACGTAGACGTGCAGTGAACACTGACAACTGCTGAAACTGCTCTGGAAAAAGGATGTGCGTAAATATAACAAGTTCATTCCAGGTGTAGAAAAGATGTCAGCAAGACTACTGATCAAGAAAACCACTGTTAAAATTCTGAACAGATCCACTGAGCTGTCTGAATCCCTGCTTCTAATTTACTTGAGCTCGTGCAGTTTGAGGATGAATAGATTTTAAATTGAGTTATCAAAGATCCCAGCATTTTATTTATTCGACTCTTAAAAGTTTAATTTTAGTGACTTGTGCTTCATAAAAACATGAACTAAGGTCGGGGGCATTATTAATGATGCTCTTTCAGTTTTCAGCTGGAAACCCATTTAATCACAGCTGCTCTAATGGACAGTGATGGGACGTTTAATCTAGGAAGCTTTTGAAGCCATCCCTGGGGAGATCCTTACTGCCTCTGTGTTTGCTCTCCTTCTCTCCCCCCGCATCTCTCTCCGTACATCTCCAACCGTCATTTATCACTCACCTTGTCTGAGTAAATAGACATGCGGGTGGTGAGTCCCACCACAGGGATGCGGTAGAAGCCTGCAGTGTAGGAGACGGGCGTTGGAGTGAGGTGGTCATTTGACTGGGGAGGGTGACTCACCAGGATGGCGTAGACCTGCAGAGACACAGAGGGAGACGGTTTTTCATTGTGACACAGGAATACAGACAAAATGGTAAAAACAGTAATTGAACTAATGATGCTCAGTTCTTATTGCAGCTCTTTCTTTTCTTTCTATTTCCTCCCTCTTGTATTCTTTTTCACATCTAATGAAACGCTGGACACGCAGGCTGCCCCCCAGTTCTCCCACTCCGGTCCTCCCCATGATATATGTCACTGTCTCTTTATGTTTCTTGGAAGGGATGAAACTGAAATGTAATTTTCCCCTCAGGGATCAATTAAGTATTTCAGATTCCTATCTTTCCGTATCCTCGCTTTCTATGTCCCTCCTCTGAAAACTGACATCACCACTATCAGGGGGTCAGAGCAAAAGATCTTCTCAAATCTACTCCATAACCAGATATGGAAAGATGCTTAAAATTTCTGTTCATCCATCTATTACACATAGAAGTAAACATCAGAATTAAAGTATCCAATGAACATGAATAGGCTGGAGGGATGGTGGCACAGTAGTCAGCGCTGTTGCTCTTCAACAAGAAGGTTTCTGGCCTTCCTGAGTTTGCATGTTTGCTTGTGGTACTCTGACTTCCTCAAACAGCCCAAAAATAAGCTCATCAGGCCGATTAATCACTCTAAGTTACCCATAGGTGTGTGTGTATGTGAGAATGGTTGTCTGTCTTGACATTTAAGCCCAGTGTGTGCTAAGCGTGTACTTTTCCTTGTACCCAATGACAGCTGGGATATGCTTCAGCCTCCCTGCAACCCCTAACGGGAAAAGCCGTGAAGATAATAAACGGATGGAAAGGAAGAACATGAATTCTTGTAATGCTATATTAAAGCAAGCAACAGCTTCCAACCAAAAGACTAAAAATGCATATTTAAGTGTTGTTGACATGTTTTTGCTGTAGGCTGGAAAAACAACACAAATAAGAGTCGACAAGCGGTTAACATAGAAAAACACGTTTTACCACTAACATTTACAAGTGATGACTGTATGGTATTTACATCATAAAAGTTTAATTCCAGTCTGTTTAAGATAAATAACAGTTTAAGGGAAATAAAACATACTGAAAGTAAGAAAGCCCCAGGGCAAAAAGTGAAACGCAAACCCAAAACGGGCCCTCACATTCAACAACTGAAGTGGATTCTTTTTTTTTTAATGAAATCAGTGTATCAATGAAATGAAATATTTGGGGGTGGCGGGGGTCTCTTGTGAAGTATTATAACACCTTTTTTGATCATACGTCTGGGGTGCATGTGTGCACGTAAGCATCTGTGTGCAGCTTTGCTAATAATGATGCTACATTTGGTAGTATGTGTATTAACCCCTTTGTGTTTAACCCTTTAATGTCAAACGTACCATAACTGACATGAGTTTTAAAGACCTTTATTTTATTAACATGATAATTGTTGCCTTAAAAACCTGTTAGAAAAATAATAAAAACCTATTCTACTTGGGGATTGTCATACCACTACAGGCAGTTGAAGTTGTATTTTGACCCCTTTAAAATAGTCTAATAAAATCATCCACTCTCTTTTTTTTAACATCTGAATTTGTACTAATATTCAAAATAAGTAATCCTGCATATTTACTAAAAATCTGTACTTAAGAAGTTGCCAAAACTGCGTAACTTATCAAATGTGTTACAAAAAAAATATCATCAACAAAATGACACCGCAATATTTTTTTGTTTGGATTTTGTTTAAAGGGTTAAAAACATTTCAGTTTCAAAAATTAATACATGAATAAAAAAAAATGTAGATTTTTTCTTTTTTTTGATAGGTCAGGCTTCAAAGGGTTAAAGTGTGTGTATGCATTTCATGTGGTCTTGTTCACTGCATGCTGTGTAAGACCTTAGCTTGATACTAGAGCAGTAGTTCAGGTAGACCCCCTGATTGTGGCCAGGTATTTTGCACACTGAATGTAAAGCTTCTGAAATGTGAACATGTTCAGTGGACTTCTCCTTTTAAAGCTCAAATCTAGTCTTTCTGATCATTTAAAGAAGGGCAAGTCACCTGTCACCTGTCACACTACATTCACACACTGATGGCAGACTGCTATAGAAAGGGACCATTAGTATTAATGAATCTTTTCATTCCAAGACCAACAGCTGAAGCAGTTTGGGATTCAGAGTCTGGCCCAAGAAAACTTTGGCATGTAGCTGCAGGAGCTTGGACTGAACCCTTGACCATCTGATTGAGAGATGACAAACTCTACCAGAGCCACAATGACCAAGATACACGATGCACAATTTGTGCATCTCATTCTGCGTCAGGGACTTCAATTTTGGGTGAGCCTTAAATCATAAAATTTTGTAAATAACTATTTCTTTAAAGATATATTATTGTTACTATTTATGTTTAAAGCAGATTTGGTTGCTTTGATCATTTAACATTTGATAAAATTGTATAATATTTTAGAGCATCAGACAGCAATAGCTCTCAATGGTATTGGCCAAGGAGTAGTTGTCTAACGCACCAATGGGCTGCGCTGCCTCAACTTTCCATATATAAGCTGTAAGCGCTCCAACATAAACCACAGTTAAACTAAAGACAAAAATCTACAGTCACTCCCAAAATCATTCACTAGTCCTCCTGGTATAACATGAGGCTGAACGATTCACAACTATTTTACCAACCGGCTAAAAGATTGCCAAACTTGGCTCATTTTATTATGACAGGGCATTCAACAATAACAAAACAAGCGTAAAGTGACAAAGTTTTGTCATATTCCTCTGTAAAACTGTGTTTTTTTTTCTTTTGATAAAGATAGAAAGAAAAAAAAATTTTTGAAAGGAAAGTTTGAGGTGGGCCTGGGACCTTTGGGCCCACCCATGATGCAGCCCCTGTTTTGCGTGTGAAAAAATGAAAATATTAAAGATCTTGGGTCAGATCATTTCAATACTTAGGTGATCGTACACCACATTTCAACTTATTAATGAGTATATTTCATTTCTACCAAGCCTGTTTTCAAAAATGCAGCTATTTACTACGTACTGCTCCTTTAGGGGAGACAGAGCTGTCACATGTTACAGATGAAGCGCTTTGTCGTTCTCCAGGTTGGACACTTAAAGCAGCTCACTCTGAACTGTTTGGGTTTCAGAGCTGACTACCTCAGCTTACAGACATGACCTCGACTTTAGCTCTTAGTGCAGGAGTCACTTCAATCATTTAAAATTGATAAAATGATTGCAAAGTGGCTGCCAGGCTGGATCTAGGGCATTTAAGGCCACTGAGAATCTGCTCGCTCTGCCCCGTCCTCGCTCCAGCCTCAGTTGAAGCTTTTTCTATCTCAAGATAAATAACACTCGTGTATGCTTTTCATACAACACAGTCATCTTTTATTGGCTGTGACTGCTGCTCCCAAAAGTTGTATAACAGGATAAAAATAACATTTTTGTACTGTGAACATTTACATAAATTGCAGTTAAGGACAAACTCATCTATGACAAAGAAAACGAAGAGCAAAGAAATCTGTCTCTTTGTTCAGAATGTCCTCGCTGTGTGGGCTGACAGAAGAACATTAATTTGTGGCTGCTGGGTTTTGTCTTATCCCAGCTTTAAGCTGGCCAACTTCTCCAGTAGAGAAAGAATATCTGAGCTCAGCCTTGGGAAATGCCTCAGAGATGTGATGGAGGAGGAATAGAGCTGGCAGAGCTGTTTGAGCATGGATTATTGGATGTGAGCAGTCCGTATGGTTGGGTCAGAAATGGGGTCTATCTTCCAAGGACTGCTCCAGGCATCTACTCGTCCATCTGCCATACACTTTCCTTTTCACTACCCATAATTCTCTTCAAGCTAGTCTCATCTGATACCATACAGCTCTGCTCGAGCATAGGTGTGAGTCTGCTCCACTTGCAGGAGATGTTTGTGTGAAGAACTGCTGTGTTGTCTTTATCTGCACAGTTGAATGGTGGATTGCAGGAAACATCTTAGCCTCTATCAATTACACCAGTGGAGGACAAGGACATGAAAGCAGCTTAGAAACTGTGGGTGTTGTTTTTTATGTTCTCATGAAGCTTAATTACGTGTGTGGGAGAAAGAGGAGTGAGCGCGAGAGGTCTTCACGCCCCAACATGCTGTGACATAATGTTTTTAAAAGCCATGTTGAGCATCACATGAGTGGATGGTCCCTGCATTTCAATGTGCTCCAGTGTTTTAACAACTCTCAGAGGCACATATGGTCTTTATGCATTACTCATGAAATATGTTTTGTTTGCAGAGCATATAGGATGAATCTTTCAGCTTGTTAAACAGCTGGTAAACCTGCATCAAAGCGCTTTTAAAAAACAGGACGCTCATACTTCTGAAAACAGTTGTTATCTTTGCATCATGTCACACAGACTGCAGCCCAGTGACTGATCCACCCCTGCAGGACATTCATACCGAAACTCAGACAGTGTGAGGCTTTCACAGCCTCATCTCTGCCAAAACGCAGCACGCACACACACCCAGTGGATGCCAAGTTGTTAATTGCAAATGACATATCGCACATTTTCACTCCTCACTGGTTCCTGTGCAGCTCAGTAGATCTGCAGCTGTGTGTCCTGAAATGCAGCCCACAGATGCCCTCTCATCTGAGATATGCCTCAAACCAAAGCCTATTTTTGGATTTCTGTTGAGCATATGAGTCTGCAGGGGAGTCCTCTTTATTAGAAGACCACCTTAAATACATTTTGGGTTATGTGTACAATGGGAATGAAATAGTAGTGCTGTAGTTTTGAGTGGGCTGATTTCTCATGGTGTTGCAGAGCTTTTGGGGAAGTGTTTCTGCTGAATGGAGGAATATGCTGATTATCCTGGATTAAGGGTCCAACACTTGGGATGTTTAAGTCATGGAGACTAAGTTTAGGATGTTATTGATCCTTAAGTGTGAAAGCACATCTCATGCCAGATGTTTCCTGACAGCTCTAACTTCCAACTGCAAAATTCACATGTGCTTTATGATCCAAAACACCTCCAACAGCAGACCAGCTTGTCAGTGAGATGGGTGCATGCATGGAGGTTTATAGGGAATGGTGAAGAGATTGATAAGACATCTGTTTGCAGAGGTGAGCGCAAACTAACCTGACTGGAGATGAGGTCTTCACACACGGACAGAGCCATCTGGATGGCGTTAGGTTTATGCGTTACTGAGATGGCGGTCAGCTTGAATTTGTCCCTGCCGTAGACTTGGTTGGCCTGGGTCACCGCATCTTTAAAGACCTGCTCGTATCTCTTTTGGCTCAGGACGGCCCCGATGTTGACGATTTTCGGCTCGCAGCCGGCCCGCGCGCAGGAGCACAAGAAGAGCACCGCAAACAGAAACAGACGCATCGTGTGGACCACCCAACAGCACAGTGCAACCCGGTCGCTTTTCTCTCCGGTGGCGGGTCGGCTCGAGCTGCTTCTGGACAGCGGCACGGCTCAGCCCGATGAATGTGCGACTGCAGACACGATCCAGGTGGGCGGTGTGAGCAGGGGGAGGCAGGCCAAAAAAGAAATGAAGACTAAGAAAATGGGAGGATTTATGTGCAATGCGGAGGAATGTGCATGATCATATTGGTGGCAGTCAACGAGGGTCCTCCAAACTGCATTGTCAACCCTTTTTAGTGCTCTCCTTTGCAGAATAGCTTCAGCCTTCCTTCCTCCTTGAAGAACGAGTCAAATCATATTCCAAGCTTCCACGCGTTGTCTTCTCCGGGCTGTGTGTCGCTCCCTGCAGCCGCTACTCCGTGCGCTCTGTGCGGACTGATCACACCGATGCGTCGCTGGCTGGACGCTCCAAGCTGAGCGGCTGCTGTCCTTGGTGCTGACAGCTGTGCATGCGCGCAGTGGTGGTGGTAGTGCGCGCTCCCGTCGTATCTGCTCCCCACTCTGGTTTCTTTTTTTTTGCGCGTTGGCGTGCTGCTGCTGGTGGTGGTGATGATGATGAAGATGATGATGCTGGAGCAGAAGCTCATCATATGAGAAAAAAGAGGCTGTGTACAATTGGTCAATCACCGTGTAAGTGATTATGGGATATAAAGGGCGAAATGCACATTGTTTGGTATCATACCTGCAGGGACTGAATGATCCGCTAAATTAATTCAAATTACGACGTGGGCTTTGTTAATGCGTGGGATTAGCAATAAGAACCGCACGGCTGGGATGAGAGATTTCCCCTCAAACAGCCTGATTGCACCAGAGCAGATGGAGAGGGGGTGTTAGCGGGTTTCAGGGTTCAGAGTCGGGACATGGACACGCAATCTGATGTGACTGATTTCCCTCCTAACAGGGAGGAGGGTCTGAAAGGTCGTTTAGCTTCTTGGACAGCTCATTAATCACGCCGCATGTCACAGCCACACACCTCTCCAGCCGTCACACTTCACTACGAGTGGAGCCGCCTGTGCGTCTTCACGTATGTACGCGCGTGTGCGTGGGGACATGCAGGGGTATGACTGTTGTATAATCTGTGACCCCCTCGCCTTGGAGTGGTAAAATGTTTGGAGCATCAATGCAACTAGATACAGGAGCAAAATAAAACTCCTGGTTGCCTTGGAAACAGGATCTTTTTCCTCACAATACGCGCATACGCACGCGCGCTCGCACACAAAAGGTTCTTTTCAGGGATGAAATATTCTCTGGCAAGCTGACAGTGAGTTTATTCATCACAGCAGGGTAGATATCACTTTAACAAAACAGACGTGCTCATAAGAAAACGAGATAAAAAGACATTTAGTCAGAGAGACGCGCTCAGAGATGCAGTTTAACAGCCGTTTGTCTTCTTATTTTCATAATCAATGGGCAAGTTTTCCTAATATCTAGCCCCCAGGGTGTTTGTGTGTCTTGTGTTTGTGCGTAGTATGAATGTCAACATCGCCACCATTGGAATAAGGTGTTTTGAAAACGAGGCCAAGATAAAAATCACCCAACAGTGTTTGAATTATGAATCACAAACACTGTGCAGTCTCTGTGTGTTGCAGTGAGCTGATAAATTAGTCACAAGGCTGAAGAAATCAGCATTCATCAGCTGCTGCCTGTGTGCTCCGAAATGAGCCTGTCTCAAATGTGATGTGGTGGGTTGTTCTCATTGTCACAGCGGAGAGAGAAAGAAATTTATAAGCACTGATAAAAAAGGATAACAACAGTTTGATGGGTGTTTTAGAGCACTGAGGTTACCCCACACTGTCAACAAAGACAAGACAAGAAAAACATTTTATAATGAAACTTGTGAGAAAAGTAGATCTGTGAAGAAAAGGGTTGATGGTGTCGGCAAAATTAACAAAAAACTCTACAAAATATAACAGAAAGGTGCCAGAAAAAGTGCAGATTTATCCATTGCAACAAGTGTCCTCTTGCTTTCTGAGAACTGAATAAATATACAGAATAAACAAGCAAATACAAAAGTATACTAAGTTAAAGGCTCACATTGTTTGTAACAAGTATAATAGCCACAAAAGCAATGTTGCTTGAACCATTTTTCTTATATGAGAAAACAGAGTTGAATTAAGTAAATTTTGGTTGATAGAAAAAGTTTAAACATGTCGTCTGGTTTGTTCTTTTGTGTCAACTCTAAGCTGGAGCCTACCTGAAAAGTAGCTTATAGGAGGAAAGGTAAGATGCCCTCTTTCATGGTTTTTAGAATATGGTCACCGTATCAGAGACTTAGTCAAAAGTCTGCTACAAGCCACAAACTGTCTTCAGTTTAAGTCATTTACCACCAGAAATATACACTTAACTCACATTTCTAATCAGCCAATCACATGGAAGCGACTCAAGTATTTCAGAAACTGCTGATCTACAGGGATTTTCACCCACAACCATCTCCAGGTTTTACAGAGAATGGTCCCAAAAGAGGAAATATCCAGTGAGCGGCAGTTCAGTGGACGAAAAAGCTTTGTTGATGCCAGAGGAGAATGGACAGACTGGTTGGAGCTGATAGAAAGGCAACAGTAACTCAAATAACCACTGGTTACAACCGAGGTCTGCAGAAGAGCATCTCTGAACACACAACACATCCAACCTTGAGGCAGATGGGCTACAGCAGCAGAAGACCACACCGGGTGACCCTCCTGTCAGCTAAGAACAGGAAACCGAGGCTACATTTCACACAGCAACACCAAAACTGGACAATATAAGATTGGAAAAACGTTGCTTGGTCTGATGAGTCTGGATTTCTGCTCCACATTCGAATGGTAGGGTCAGAATTTGGCATCAACAACATGAAAGCATGGATCCATCCTGCCTTGTATCAACAGTTCAGGCTGGTGGTGGTGGTGTAATGGTGTGGGGGATATTTTCTTGGCTCACTTTGGGCCCTTAGTACCAATCGAGCATGGTTTAAAGTCCACAGCCTACCTGAGTATTGTTGCTGACCATGTCCATCCCTTTATGAGCACAGTGTACCCATCTTCTGATGGCTACTTCCAGCAGGATAACACTCCATGTCATGAAGCTGGAATCATCTCAGACTGGTTTCTTGAACATGACAATGAGTTTACTGTACTCAAATGTCCTCCACAGTCCCCAGATCTCAATCTAATAGAGCACCTTTGGGATGTGGTGGAACGGGAGATTCTCATCTTGGATGTTCAGCCGTGATGCTATCGTGTCAATATGGACCAAAGTCTCTGAAGAATGTATACAGAATCTTGTTGAATCTATGTCACTAAAGATTAAGGCAGTTCTGAAGGAAAAAGGGGTCCAACCCGGTACTAGCAAGGTGTACCTAATAAAGTGGCCAGTGAGTTTATATTCATGTTATGAGCTCCACACATCGGTCAGTTGGATCATTTGCAAAGCTAAATGGTTAGCCAAGGTGTGCTTTCATAATCAGTCCTTTTCCAATTCATTCCAGTCCTATCCAATTCAGTTAAATCCAATCCAATCTAATACTTAGGGAGCTGCCCTCTTGCCTAAATATGGGTGCTCATTGGTCCAGAAAAACCAATGGCATAATGCAAAAAAAATGTCTTCACAAATGCGGTCTGTTTCCAGCCAATGCAGTGTTTCCCTGTACATGTAATTATCTACCATGCAAAAATAAATGCAACCTCCAGCTCACTTTTGATAGATGTCTGTTGTTATTCCTATTCATGCCTTTTTCCTTCACTGACTGCTCACCTGTCAACCTAACACATGTTCAGCAGGTTACAACTGTTTTATCATATCAAGTCTTTGTGGCAGTTGTGTTTGCATCCCGTTTCGTTGTTTTTTTGGTTTGTTTGTTTGTTGTACATTTTTTTAGTTGTGACTACACCAAGTCTTAAAATGAAAAAAAGAAAGAGAATGCAAACAGAGGACAACAACCCTACAGGCAACACAGCAGTATTTCAAAGGAGAAAAAAAGAAAAAAATGACATTTCTAATATCCGTTACATAACAGCACTAATGCAACATGTCTGGAACAGAAAAATTTGAATACGTTTTGGAGACCCTGAGGCTCGTTGGATGCAGGATTTTAATACACAATGCCACATAAAAACACAGCATCTACAAAAATGCAAGTTGAGTTTACTAGTAGAGACATTCCCCCTGTCCCCATCAAACCAGAGGGAAGAAGTGAGATTAAAGGTGTGAAAGCGGGCACGCTGACTGCCACAGCCTGTTAGTGAACTCACAGGATGGTCCTGACGGTGTGATAGCCTTTCAATAAATGAGGTTATGAAGTCATTTTCTGCTGTTTCTTAAGCACATTCATAAAACACAGAAAGGCACACAAATAAAGCTACACCAATCTGCTCTGCATCACTTATATAATCAGCAACACAACACAGGAGCCCTATAAAGACTCACACAAGGCTGTCTCTAACACAAAGATCAACGCAGGCTTTCAAACCTCACTTAACACGTACACAAAGGGACGCACTCACAGAGACACACTTTCTGTTCACACTTTGTGGAGTCCACCCACATAGAAGTAATCCAGACTCATACATGCCACCCACACAGTCCTCTGCCAAGCTACAAGAGGGGCGTTAGCATGTGAGCATGTGTTGTATGTGGTTGGAAAATCTGTCTTTGGACAAGTCAAGATTAGTTTATTTGAAGGAGAAAAAACACATTTAATACACAGAGATAGTTTGTACACACTCACCCATCTGTGCAGATACACAAGACATGAAGAGAGAAAAAACATCAGTACTTGCACAAATACAGGGAATATGCTGTAATCATACTAATTGATAAATTTCATTAAAAACAAGTCAAGTCAAACTTTATTTATATAGCACATTTTAAAACAAACACAGTTGACCAAAGTGCTGCACAAGCTTAAAAACAAAATCAGTAAAACACAATGTATAAAAACACAATCAATAAAAAAATGTTGATAAAATAATTTAAAACAGCAGATAAGTAAAAAGACATAATAAATAGTGGAATAAAAAAGTCACGATCAATAAAAGCAAAAAATGCTGGATGTCTCACCAATATAAAAGCATCTTTTACAATTGTTTTGTATGATTCTCCCAAATATGTCTGTAGATTATCTCCTGCTCCTGCTTGAGTCTCTTTCTGGCTTCATACCAAAAGTTCTGGACAGTGCTCTTGAAACAATTTAATCAAATTAAGGCCTTATCTTAAATTTCCTGATTTTTATGTTGCTCTCTATGATGGAGTTGAATATCCCATGTCTTTTCTTCACAGCGTGAACGATGGTTTATGTTTTTTTCACAGTGCTACAAGATAATACAACCTGTGACATTTCATTTCATTTCTACCCTGAAAATCAGAGCTTCCGATGCCTAAGGCCCGCTGCTGGACTGTCTCAGGGACTTTAAGCCTGGATGGCTCTACATTTTCTTAAGCTCAATGAGAACTAAAGACTAAAGTCATTGTCATTGGACCTCATGGCAGCTGTACCAGTCCAAGTGCTGATCTGTCCATCCTGAGCTCTTTCTCAAAGACTCTGCAAAAAAACTTGGGGTTGATATAGTCAAAGATTTTAAAATGGATCAACAGATAAATGCAGTTGTAAAATCCTGTTTAAATCATCTTAGTTTCCTATTTAAGGTCAATTCCTTTTTTATCTCTTAAGGATTTTGAGAAGGTCAAACATATACTTTTATCACATCTCGTCTTGATTACTGTGATGCACTCAACTTCGGTGCAAGCCAAACCGCTCTACATTGTTTACAGCATGTCCAAAATGCTGCAGCTCGTGTTTTCATTGGTTGACAAAAATATGACCACGTTTCCTCCATTTTAGCCTCTCTTTACCGACTTCCTGCGCGTTTTAGGATTGATTTTTAAACTTTGTTCTTAACGTTTAAGTCTCTTTTGACCTTTTCAAGGTCATGTGCGACTGTCCCCCTCTCTGCCTGTGTTTAATCAAACTTAAAAAACAAATTTCACTCTCTGGACTTCAGCTCTGCTCTTAGGGGTGTTTTTTTTTATCTTTTCTTTCTGAACTGATCAATTTTTGTCCTCGAGTTTTTTACTTTTGTACGGCATCTGTTTTATTGTTTTATAGTTACCTCCACCAAGGAGGTTATGTTTTTGGGAGAGTTTGTCCGTCTGTTTGTTTTTCTGTGAACAACATAACTCAAAAAGTGAACTGATCTTGATGAAATTTTCACGGAATGTTCAAAATGGGATAAGCAAGAGGTGATTAAATTTTAGAGATGATCTGGATCACCATTTGGATCCAGGGACCTTTTCACCATATGTGTATATAACTCCACGAAAAATTGTCAGATTGCTTTGCAAAACAATACAAGACAAGGTCACCATAATTTCTGACAGATGTAAAAGTATGATCCAGATCCTGGCAGTATTCTGGATATTGAGATCCAGTATGAAATATGTACTGGGTCATCATAATTTCAACACTGTCAGGTAACATATTATTGTACAAATCTGCAACTAACACCAAACTATAGCAGACAGTCTGCTGAAAGGGAGTATAACATTAAAGTAGGACTAAAGTGTTGCATGGGAATCACAATATGCTTGACTGAGGTCTGTGCTCTCTGAGTGCTTATCTAGTTTTTATTTGTGCTTTACTGTATAGCATTTTGGTCAGCATTTTGTTGTTTTTAGATGTGCTTTATAAATACCTTTGGGTTAGACTGGATTGAAAGATGCATGTAAATGATTATTTTTTACTTATTTTTGCAGATGAAGAAAATGTCTGTTAATCATGTTATAGTACTTATTTTTTTAATAGCACACTAAATTTGTTCCAAGTTGAATGACATCTTTAACATAGATTGCATTGATTGTTTCGTTTAAACTCTATGTTTTATGGTGTCAAGCATTAAAAAGGCCTATGAGCTGATGTATTCCCTGTGTATGAAACGTAAGGCAGGAGCGATGAGCAGGAAAGAACAGACAGCTTGTCACACTTGAACTCCTACATGCTTTTAGCGCTTAGCACGACAGCAGCATATCGGTCTGAAAACCATGGCTCCTCGTGTTCTTTGTGTCAATAAAACGTTTTCCATTTGCTCTGGATATCGCACCATAGTGTAACGTGAGGGTCATTTAAAAGGAAGAGGGTAGCACTTCATATGAGGCTGATGCCGCTCTTTTGTCTGCGTCTGCCATGGAGCTCTCATTATGTGATTAAAGGATGGAGCAAAACAGATCATGCTCTCATGCTGTGACAGCAGGGCTGATAAAGTCTTGCAAATGGATTGCCTCAATGAGTCATCTGCAGATGTACGCCTGTCTCTCTGATGTGTTTCTCATGTAGTGTGAAGTTCTTAGATAAATTATGAATGTTTGAGCCCCTTCCACTCGAGTCTTGCTCGCTTGCCAGTCCCGGTGCACAGCTGAAGAATTCATGCTTTGGAGAACACAAAGTCTTTCTTTGGGATTTTAGACTCTGGCTTTGCCCCAATGTGCTGCAAAGGCTTGTGGGGGCCTGATCAATATGGATCAATCCCTGGTTACACAGAAGAGAGGGCTGTCAGCTCCGCATTTACATTTCAGTGATTGAGACAGTCGGAGGACTCCAGAGAGATTAGGAAATCAATCTCAAGAAAAAGGACATTTGCTGTTACAGATGATCCTGTTCTGTTTTATCTGATTTAATATTTTATGGAGATGTTAAGTATATGACATTGACATGCTAAGTGTGTGCAGTCAGTCACGCATCACATGCCTGAGACTTGTCTTTTGAGATCTTTCACGTAATGCTTCAATTTCTTAAAAAATAGATTTGTGCCCTTTCTTTGACATTTTAAACTCAACTTGATTAAAAACTGTATGCATGATGGTAATCTGTCCACCAGGGTAGAAATCTAACAAGATTATAATCCAGATATTCTCGTATGATGTTCCAAATATCAAAATGGCTAAGTTTCTAACTTGAGCCTTGGAAACAGGAGTTTATCAACTAGTGATGCCTCTGAGACGGTGTCAACGTCATCTTAGTTTATCCTGGTATAATCTGATGTTTGTTGAAGCTGCATGAACCTTTTGTTTATTCATTTTCGCTCTTTCATGGCAGGGGTGCAATCAGCAAACCAACTCTTATTTTCATCTATAAAGTTTTAAAGTGTCAGTGGTCAATTGAGAGAAAACAGAACGTGTTCCCATTTCACCTCCTTAAGTGTAGATAAAACAGTTACTCTAAGAAATCTTTCTGGTGCTTCAGTTTTAAGATTGGTTTTCAATCTTCATTATTTGGTTTCTTACAATTTCTTGTTCTCATTTCCTGCTGAGCGAGCTGTGTAAATGAAATGAGTCAGAGCTTTTGAAGTGAAACAGCTGTCTGTAGCTTGGAAACATTGTTAAAAGATCCAAAGTAAAAGAACAAAGCCTTGGCCTCTTTTTTGGGTCTCTGCCAAGGGGTAATGCCAATCTGGTTTAGAAAATTGAAGCCTATGGGGAAGTGCTCAAAGTTGCTGTTAATTGTGAATCCACATGAGGATGCAGAAAGACCAGAAACCATAAACACACCAAGCCAAAAAAAAAAATCAGATTTTACAGCATTTACAGGCTGGTTCAAAAAAAAAAAAAGCTTGGGTCTGAAATGCTATTGATTAAATTTTTGCTATTGGCACCAGTGGCAACTGCTGGTAAGTCAAGGAGGGCAAGCTAATTTTTTTCTGGCCTACATCATCAATTTGTTTATTTATTTAAACTTAAACTCTACTCTCGGTTCCTTTTCAAAAAAAATTATCTGTGACCCTGTTGTACCAACCAGGTGTTTTTTCCAGGGATTTTACCAGTGTTCTCTCAACGCTTGTCATTTTTAAGAAAGGTAAACTCGCTGGGGATTGTTTAAGCCTCCGGATCAGTCCAGAACAACCAAGAAGATGCTCTGGTGGAGGGCTATACTTCAAGATCCCTGACTGGCTCATTTCACTGTCAATCAAAAAGGGATTCGGCCTCAGACAGATCATCCAATCATCATGCAGAAGCCCAGCGTCCAGGCCAGCCCACTGACTCATAGACCCCCAGAGATGCTGAGCGTCCGATGGGCGGGACAAAGCTTAGCGTTTATCCAATGACCGTCCAGTTTCCCACTCTACGCTTCCTCGCTGAAGTCAGAAGACGCTCAGCGTCCGACTGTGTTAAAGCGCTGAGATGCTGTGGGGATGAATGAGAAGGAGGTCGAGCCAGTTACCTGTGATAGGTAGCTGATTCTGAACAAAAGATGAAGGAATTACAGCGCATACTTTGTCAATGAAATGTACATACAGCAGTACATATCACCACTTTTTTGGGGACATTTAAGGGGAAGCTGAGCTTCCCTTGCAGTCTCAGAGCAATTGCCACTGATTGGCACGCTCTGTTCTAGGGTGATTTTTTTTTCTAACCCGGCAGTTTAGACGATATTTGGATCATTTTATTGTCCAATCAGAGGCACAGCTCAGCTCATGTGACTTACGGGTGCCATACGCTGTCAGTAAGGAAGCTCAAAGCCTGTGTCATATCCAATGTGGCCGCGTCCACTGATTGTTTTCATTTCAGTTCGTCTCAGGAAAAGACGTGTGACGATGCAGAGACTACGTCTATGTTTTATACAGTCTATGGTCTCTGCTAGAAAAAAACATACCCAAATTGTGAAAGAGTATATTCCACATCTACAAGGTCTTGTCGAATCATTCTGGTGTCATAATAAAAAAGGGAACACTTGTGATATTCGTTTAGAGCTGTCAGTATTTGTATTTATGTCACTGGTTCAGAGAAATAATTCAATTGTTACTCAAACAGAAAGTTTGAAGTATGACTGACATTGTTTTCAGCTGAGTTTTTCTAACTATACACTTGATAAGTGCTTTGTTTATGCCTTTAGTTGTGGAGTGACCTCAAAGTCCCCCAAATGGGAACCTTAGGGTTTAATAAGTCAAAGCTCTGTAGAGTCAGGGAGTGAACGTAGAAAAAATATCTCTTCTCATAAAATGACTTTTTGTCATGAAGATGTGTGATTGAGTTAGGAGTCGTGACACCTTTGAGCTGAGGGGTGAGTGGCTCTCATCAAATTAATGTTGCATACTCTGCAAACATGTATATGTGTATGTGCATTTCTTTAATTAAAAGCCAGAGGGTACAAGGGCCTCAAAAGTAAACAAAAATGTAGAAGGAAATGTAGCTTCAGCTCCAGCTTTTATCACTGTGTCTCTTCTATTTGAAAGAATAACGTGAAGATAAAGGATTAATTTGTAGGGCCAAGTCCTTAAGTAGTCTGTGAAGGAGATCAAGCCGGATTTTTGTTACTAAGAATACTCGGCACAGCAGTAACGTCAGAGAGCATCTGAGCTGTTGAGATGAGAAGTAGGTCAATATGAGGCGAAGAAATGACATGACAAGTTTTGATCCGGAGTCAAACATCCGTTGATACGTGTCTCCAAGTCTGCAGCACACAGCAAAGGAAACTGAAGTCAGAGGATGGGTGACTGATGATGGACTGAACTCTCTCTTTGATGTGCACATCAAAATCACCATGTTTGCAAATCCCAAACTGGACTTTTTCCAGTCATAACTGCAGCAATACAACCACTTACGTTGATAATGTTGATGTTCTCCAACGTTGTTTTTAAATTATTTTTGTCTGTACCTGCTGAGTTTTTACCGTCTATCAAACAGTCAGCTCGTTTTCTACAAAATTTGTCAAAACCATTACAGCCAACCCAGTGATCTTAAAGGTTATCTGCTGCTAGGGCTGGGAAGTATTGGCAGCATTATAACAGGAGCAACATGTTGAGGAAGCAGCCCAGCAGGAGGAGGTCAGCAGGAGGAGGCGCAGAGGGAGTCCAGCCTCATCAGTCTCACTCTTCTGACATGACAGGAGAAGCAGACACGACCTACACACACGCATCTGTGTACGGGTGCTCCAGCTGCCCTCTCAGAGCAAAGAAGCATAACAGTTCTGCATGACCTGCATGGGCTTAGTTTTTTCAAAGACTTTCACTTTTAAAGTGATGCACAGATGGAAACAGGAACTGGCGAATCACAGAATCCAACTTTATGGAACAAACTTCCTGAATGTCTCCCCAAGATAACTGATTGAAAGATTATGACCTCAAGGTACTACAGGAGGGTTGAACCAGCAAATTCAGAAAACTGTACAAATAAAACTCTTATTGTCCTCGGTTCAAAACCAAAAGTAGTATCGTTTCAGATACTTGGAAAAAAAACTTTTTCCAGATCTGACAGAAAGAACTAGTTTATCCAGCTGTGTGCAAAAGACAGGGCACCCCTTTAAAAACAGCATATTTTATATATTTAAATAGAATGGAAGAGAACTTTATTGTCATTGTAACAAGTACATTGGAATTGAAGTCACAGCAGCAATCAAGAAAACAAAAGTAAGAAAGTGTATAGAAAGTGCAAAACAGTCCATAAGAAAATAGATGATGACAGCTTGTCCATCATTGTCCAGTTCAGCCAGCCTCCACCTCCACAGGGTCCAGGACTGAGCTTCTTCAGCAGTCTGTTTAGTCTCTGTCTCCTAGATCCTGTCTGCTCACAGCAGGTGAAGTTCTTCCAATGTGGTGTTGGTGTCTGATGTTAGCTCTGTTAGCCATGTCTGTGAATAGCATGATGCTACTCTGCCCTCTGGTATTCCCTCTGTTGCTGGGTTAGCACAGCTAGCTCGTCCATTTTATTGGAGATAGATCTTACGTTCCCAATAATGATGGATGGACGGACAGGTCCATGTCGTCACTTCTTAGCTCATACCTGAGAACCAGCATGTAGTCCTCACCTCCTTCTCCTCACCTTGTGGGGAGACATCAGGCCTTGCACCAGTTAGCATTGACATGCTACAGGCTGCTAACAGCTGAGTTCACTTGTAAACAATGCAGCCATGGTTACATGTAGGATCTCCCGACAAACACAGGAGAAAAAGTAGTAAATATATCGCTGAAGCCACAAAAAGTTGGTGTCCATGACCAACAAATGAGCCATACTCAGTAATGATCCACTCTAAATAGAAAGATGATGAAAAAGAGATGAAAAAATTACAAGAAACAGACAAAGAAGAGAGAGCTGCTGCAAAAGGCAGCCATAGCCAACAGGGCGATGCCTATTCATATTTATAGTCTCTCTGGTATATGAGGGGAAAAAGACGATATTATAAGGAAACATTAATGCATAGTTACATTTTATTTTATAGATTGAACAAAATTACAAAAAAACAAATAAACAAAAAAAAACAGCATCATTTTGGCATGTGGAAAAGTCCGGACACTCTGAGAGTTTAAAGAGTCAGAATCTTTTTACAAGTTAGACTTTTACCAGCTCATTAGTCGAGAAGCATGTGTCAACAATTGTCATTATGGAGCACCAGCTGGCCCCAGTTTCATGGTTTTTTAAACATGACAACTGCACAAATCTTGTGCAATCACTCAGAAACCACAGGTTCCTCTAAGAAACTGTGTAAGAAAAAAAAAGGTAAATCAAAACCCACATTTGACTTCAAAAGACCTGCAGGAAGATTTAGCACACTTAGGAGTGGTGATGCACCCTTCCACTGTGCAGCGATACTTGCACAAAAAGACCTTCATGGAAGAGTATGCAGAAGAAAAACCTTACCTGCATCCTCATGGAAAATCAGGAGGTGCCCTGACTCCCACACACAACTGTATTTCTTTCCTAACTGGCGTCTGACAGATAGAGCCTGTTCAGTACTCTCACCATGACACCGTAGCGTTATCTGTGCATGGTTGCAGAAGACGGCGGTGACACTGTGATCTCTCCGTGTGAGCAGAACGGCTCTCTGCAGCAGGGGCCCTCATGTTGACTGCTGTAACTGCACAAGCTCCTGACACTTCCACTGCAGTCGTCCTGATCCGTGCCAGCCAATTCCAGCTCTTGTGGAACAGATGTCATTCGGTCAGGCCCATCTGTCGCTGTTTGCGTGCCGGCTTTGTGAGTCCCATCATGGCTGTCCTGATGTTTGAGCTGAAGCAGAGGCTGAATGACTGAGTCTCACACGCCTCCGTGTTTCTCTCTTCCCCTGTTTGTGCAGAAAACTCCTACACATGTCTCGTCTGTATCTGGCAGGTGCACCAGTGCTGGAACATTTTCCTGTCCATCCTTCATGACAAGATGATTTTAGTTTTCCACCATTTGAAGCAAAAGCTCAGTGCTTCCTTGCTGCAGTATTTACTTCCTACACAACCTGGTGATGTCATGTGTCTTTATGGCAAACATGGCACAGTCCTCCTTTCATACTTAAAATAAGCACAAGAACAGAAAAGGCGTTATATATGAGCCTCAGAGAAGTGCCACTGGCCAAGTAGGGAACATTTCACCATTCCACTCAATTAAACATGCTTATCGTACTCAGTGCAAAGCTTCAGCCAGTTCAGGAATGCATGAGCAGACACATTACAAGCGGGCAGACACGTTTATCCTGCATCTTTAAAAAGAACATCTGTACATTAACACCTTGTGAAAATACATTTTATTATTGAACAGAAACAGAAAAGAGGAGCTGATCTAATATCCTTGAGAAGTGCTTTTGAACAATGATGGTTAATAGCTTCTGAGGGCATCTCCTCCCTTCTGTGACCATCTGATTATCACATGAAATTTAAAGTGAAGCCATGTAATCCCACACAAGCAGCCCCATCACCACAGGCAACTGAAGATTACTGCTTTTATGCTTTTGTGACATTATCAAACAGGCACATTTCCAAGCCTGAAAACATTTTAGTCATCAGGGATTAAGTCAAGTATCAACTGACAATGTGTGTCAAATAATGAATAAATATCCATGTATACGTGAATTACTCCATGTTACTGCCTGATATGAAGATCCAACGCAATATATGTAACACAAATAGTACAAATAAATGTTACATAAGCAAAACATTCATTCCATTATCACAGTTTAATTTTCCTTTATGTTTAGAGGCACTACGATGACCTCCATAGATTGTATTTAGAGTGGACAGTGTGGCTCCACCATTATCGCTCTACGGTTTTGAAGCCAAAATTCCTCCGTCACAGGCGCAGCCATTGAAGCAGTTGTGCAGCCAGAGTCTGAGCAGTAGAGACGATGAGGGATTCTGGGAGTATCTGAGTGGAGCTGGGTGACAAAAATAATATTTTTTTTTTTTCTTTCGAAAGTCTAATCCCTTCTTGAATCTACCTCCTGACATATTTTACAATCCCCGAAAAAAATACACAAGAACGGCAGCTGTCAATCATCGTTACACGTTACGTAAATCCTCATTTTTAGCCTTGTTTAACTAATGAAAACAAAATTTTTCAGAAAAAAGAGGACTTGGATACAAGACAGCCAAATGATATCTTCAAATCACCACAACAATCAGATGTGAGAAACATTGAGAAAAATTTCTACGAGGAGCAGTATGACCACAGCCCATCTGGAATGACTGGAAAGCTGGATTTTTTAACCTATACTGCAGCCAGCCAACAGGGGGAGCAGTTTTTGTGGAGATCTCACTTTGAGCCGAGCAAGCGGACGTCCATTTTTTTTACAGTCTATAGATGACCTCTTATAATAGCTGGGTTAAAGACGGCTTCTCCCATGAGCACCTCCACCAGCTGTTGTGAAGAGGTTGTTCTTGCCAAAGCATGCATTTGATGTGGTCTCAATTAGAAAGTCCTGATCTGGTTTCCAATCTTTCTGTTTCTTCATTTTAGACAATCGAAGGAGTGAAGAGGTTATGTATGCTAACTGTATTAAAACACTAACTAAACCTAATAAATTCTGATAAACATAACTGACTAAAGTTATAAGGTTTTAAGTAGAGCTTCAAAATCCAAAAGGAGGAAATGAGAGTGGGGAAAAAAGGAAAATGACTCAGCAATTTACTGAAAACAACAATTAAACTGAAACAGGCTGTTCACCAGTTGATCGAAGTTAAAGACCACAAAAAATTGAAATACAACTTTCCAGAAAAGGATTCAGTAATGAGCAGATCCACTGTTCTTGTTGATCACTTCAAAAATTTTGATTCTGCTTGCTTGATGTGAGTGTTTCCAAAATCCAACCATGCAAAATGTAAATTCTTGCAATTATTCAACTGGTTTTAAAATTTTGATCAGATGTTTGTGTGCATCTTTAAAAATTGTGAGCTGAAACACCAGTTTAGCATTGCAAAGCCTCAGTGTCGATGATATGCGCTAATGATATGAATATGCACAGTTAAACTCTTAAGTCTCCAAAGAGCGGAGAAGCAATGAGACATTTTGCTCTTTTAGCAAAGCCCTGGTTGCAGTTTCTCAATCTGAATTAAAACCTAAACAGGAAATAAATCTTTTTAAACTGTTATCAATCTCTTTAGAATACATATAGAAAAAAATCAACAAAATGACTGTAATGAAAATACTAATTTAAATATATAAATTTAATTTTATATAGATACATGTCTTTTGAGACTGATGTGATGCTTGCAAGTTCATTTCTGTATTAAACATGCAGTCTTATTTTAATCAAACACATGGGAAAGGATCACACTTTAATGATTTGTGATTGTGGTTTATGATTTGTCAAGCAACCAATTCTGTAAAGCTATTGCAGGGGACACGTCAATGTAGGGTTCAACTGCCATTCATGCTTTTCCTGGCAACAAACAAAATCTGCAGGGTAATAAGAGATACTGTTTCATCAACAGGGGGCACCAAATCTACACAGACCAAAATTTTTTACATGAGTGTTTCAGTCTTGTGTATTGACAATGTACTCTTTTTTTTTAATTAAGAGTCCTAGTTATGCATTTTACTGGGTTTTTTTTCAGGATAATTTGATAAACATTGCTTTTTGCAGTTATTGGATAAGGAAATGGTGATAACTTCAGATCAAAATATTACAGAATGTGCAAGATTGATCAATAAAATAATAATGGCGACTTAGTCCTTTCAGCTGTTATCACATATTCCTGTGATTTAAAAATTAACAACTGTTGTCTTTAATGCGACACAAAATATCAGTGTTAGAAAAAAAAAACACAACATAGCCAAGCATGATTTATCTTAAACTTGTAGTTTGGAAGATCAGAGACAGAAGCATAAAAAAGCCCAGCCTGTAGGATTGTGAGGAGAAGCCCTTTAACTGAACTCAGGCTGGAGCCAGGTGATTTATATGAACCCAAATCAAAGAGACAGAAAACTAAAGCAGCTCAGACAGGATCTCAAACTCCAGCCTTTGACTGCTTATGTAAGAACTACAGTGTATATACTGTATGTGATTATCTATTGTCATGTTGGCTGCTTGCTTTTAAGTTCAGTGCTGTTTTTTGTCTAATATTCTGAGCTGAATGAAAAAAGGCTGCAGGCACTTATTTGTATAAGTCATACTATACAAAAGACTAAGGATAAGAAAAATGAGTAAATGCTTTAAGAAAGGCCCCCAGCCCCATCTCACAACTAATCAGATGTCCACTCTTCCTTGAATTAATCATGTGTGAGAGATAAAAATCAATCCTGAGGCTGTGACTGATGTCAGCCCTGACCTGACATCTTCTCTGCTGATCTCTCCTCCTGTAGTATTTCAGTGAGGTCAGAAGTCCAAAGTGTCACGCTGGTACTGCAGCTGTGGGCTGTTCTCGCTGTAAAACTGGCTGAACCAGCGCCTGTGTTTCTGGATGGCTGCGTCCTCCTTCACCAGGAGAGGCTTGGAGATGTACTTCTTATTGTTCCAGATCATCACGTCTCGCTCAAACTAAACAAAAAAAGAGATCAGGAGATGTTAAATTATGATGACAAAAAGCTCAGACAAATACAAACATATGACAGAATGATTATCAATGAAATTATCTAACACAATGAGTCAGATTTAATTTATTTAAGATACATTTTATCAGTTTCATGATTTTTTCCAGATAAGGAACAGACAAAGAAAAAACAAACTGAAAGAACGAAAGTGCTTCCAGCTGTGTTGTATTATTTTGAGATCCATCACCTGGGATCTTTGTGTAAAGTGCTGTTGATTAAATGTCACCGCACAGTAAGTCCATCAAATGCTGAGATTTGGCATTTCAGTTCAGGCTCAACCTTCACCTTTAAATGAGTCTCCTCTGATGGCTCTTTGTGTAAATACCACATAGAGGGAGAAAGTGCCAAAATAAAAAGACGTTTCAGAGAGGCTGAAAAGGAATGAAAAGTGCTGAGAGGTCCTGCAGGATATCACTACCTTTTATTAAAGGTCCCACATTATGCAAAAATCACTTTATTAAGTCTTCCAGTGAAATTTGTGGGTCTTTGGCTTTCCTCCCAGCCCACAAAACGTGACATTTAATGACAAAACCTGTACTTAGTAGTGCTTGTGAATGTAAAATCCTGACCTAAAATGAGCTGTTTGGATTTTGGGGATTTGCCGACGTCAGCGATACCCCTGAACCCCCTCCCCCGGCAAACTTGAAGAGCCATCACTGCTTTGTTTTTGGCTGTAAACAGCCACATAGCTCCATGCACAAGCTTCTCATCATGGAAGAAGACAAGACTAAGTTCATTTATCAAGGAAATGTGCCAGCTACACTAAGTAAAACTGTGAATGTGTGTGCTAGTCACTTCATGTCCGACTGCTTTTCCAACGTTGGACAGTACAACAGAGGGCGAGTGAATAGACCGGTCCTGAATCCAGGCGCATTACCAACCATCCGCCAACAAACCTTGGACCCTGGAAATGTGAGTATTTTAAATGCTGTGTGCTGTGGAGCAGATGTAAGAGCTTTTCCTCAGTGTCCCCCCTGTCTTTGTGTTAGCTTCAGGATGCTAACTTTAGCAGCGGTTAGCCTGTTGTTTTGGCCTGTAATGTTACGATAAACGAGCTTTGCTGTTTTCTAAACATTGTGCTCTCGGAGCTCGTGGCGCCGCTCTCAGTGACACAGTAGAGCGGGACGGTATCAGCAGTGGCTCATTTACATATAAAGGTCACACCCACTAAATCAGGGCGTTCTGAACAGAGGGGCTATGAGAGCCTGGAAACAATGCTGCTGTGCTTGATTTATTGGCTTTTTGGACCAAAACATTTTACTACCATTTCATGAAGACATCAATGATCCATATTAAACTGCAGAAAAGGAGCATAACGTGGGACCTTTAACATGTCTGCACAAGAGAGGGATGACATGAGTGTTGACATCGAAACCTTAAAATAAAACAGCACATATGACTTACTTATCCCATGCCTCTCTGAAATATTTTTAAAATTAAACTTATTGGGCTCATTATATCAAATGGAGATAAGTCATGATATGGTATCAGCCTCCAAAGATTTCATGACACAAACATCTAAAAAACGTTAGAAAAACATGTCTGGTCAAAAAGTTCGCATTTAGGAAGAACATGTTATACGCTCTTTGGGCAGTCACAGTGTTTCTCATTTCAACACTCAGATAATTATCAGGTTTAATGTGGACGGTTAGCGCCTTCTCTGTGACAGTGTGGTGTGACATCTGGTGGGAATGATGCAAAAACCAAACCACAGGCAGAGTAGAAGGCAAAGACATGCAATGATTTCTTAAAGTTGGAGAGATTCTGAATTAAA
Organism: Halichoeres trimaculatus; assembly: GCF_033239565.1. Taxonomy (NCBI): domain Eukaryota; kingdom Metazoa; phylum Chordata; class Actinopteri; order Labriformes; family Labridae; genus Halichoeres; species Halichoeres trimaculatus. The sequence goes on along the minus strand of NW_027437194.1, from coordinate 11,317,169 downwards.
CCCATGCTCTTGATAAATGATTCAACCCATTCACGTCTTTGAAAGACAACAATGTCTAAAATAACCTTTACCTATCACCTGGTTTTAGAAAGTCATTTTTCTGCCCCCACTGATAAATCATTGAAAACTTTCCTTAAAAGCATTTCACATTGAAAAATACACTCTTTGATTGAGTCCAGGACAAACTGTATGACAAAACAGGGGTTGTTTTGCTGACCTAGTGTTCTGTAAACATATTCAGAGTCTCTGACTTCAAACTTCTCCAGTGTTTTTTGGAGTGCCTTCATGACTCTGCTTGTTTCTCTTTGAGGCAATTTGACAAGTACTTTTGTACTATTAGGAATTAACCTTGTCAAATACTACTGAAAGACCTGTAAATCTGACTGGAGCTAACTTTGCTGTTTGCTTTAGTCCAAACATCTGTAATAAAAGATGATAAGAAGCTCAATATGACTGCAAACTGGTCAAATTATGTGGGTTTGTCACTTCAAAGAGCCATCTTGCAGCACGTGTTATGTGACGACACTCAAATCTATATTTCCACAAAAACCGTCTAGTCTAGTCTTACAGCCTGTCGTAGTCTCACGTGACAGCTCCAGCTGCTAACAAGCTGGCACGGAGGGTAGAATTCACGTTTAAACAAATAAACAAATTTGTGATGTAGGCCGGAAAAAAATGAGCTTCCCCTCCTTAACTGACCAGCAGCCACCACTGATTTTTACAGCAAAAACATAAACTTAAGCATCCAAAGAATGGCAGCTGGTTTATCAAATAAAAAAGCATCAGAGGATCTAAGACGACTGTGGGAAGGAGTAAAAGATTAGTGTGTACTGCACCTGAGTGCACTCTGCCCTGAGGATGAACTTGGGGACTATAGGCGGGATGTTGGACTGGTAGAAGAGGATGTGAGAGACGCACTGCAGCAGAGGCTCCACTGGAGTCACACAGTGCAGGATGACACCTCGACCCAGAAATCTGTGCTCAAACTGCAAAAACACCACTCCTGGACCCACCTGGAACACACATGAACGGTTTTCTCAGACTATAGACTATAGACTATAGATTCAAATGTTTTAAAAACTGTGGTGTGCATAATTGGGTGTTTTTTCATCCACTATTGAATAATCTTACAGTCTATGAGTCAGTTCACACATGTTGGAGAAACTAAAAGACAATTTAAAACTTTAAAAGATAATTTGTATTGGTCAGACAAGAAGTCAGGTTATTCATTAAAAAAATAAAGAAACATATCAGAAAATGCCACAAAAGCGTCTTTCCCACCGTGAATTTGACTGTACCTGTCTGGCAACAACATCAACATCCAGCAGAGAGCAGTGGCGTCCAAACACAGTGATGGCATGTTTCACCAGCATCTTCGAACAATGTTTGTTGGGCTCTGGCTCTGGTTCCCACTGAGCCTTCAATGGATACAAATACATGCACATGTGAACACACAGAGAAAGCAGATACTGTGAGGTTAGACATGAAAATATGGATTCAGTATTTACCTACCTTTCCAAAATAAACACACCACTATTTAACAAATTTGAGTTTTAAAGATACACTTCAGATGACAGTTGTTTTCAAATGTAAAATCTGAATATGTTTCATACACCTGTAAAATTATATTTGAAGTTGTAACCTACAGTTGAATTTGTGCTAAACTCTTACAAAGCTGAAAAAAGTCCATACCTTCCAGTCATGCCGTATAAATTCCCAGGTTTTGCTGTTGGTGTAACGCAGATCTACTCCACTCACAATACCAGGCGTGTGCAGGTGAGACAGGTGAGCAATGTCAGCAGCATTCTCAGGAATTTCCTATTAAAAAATGAGAAACCGTGATCCTGTTAAAATCTTCTTTTTTCACTGGTTTAGGGGATGTTCCTAACTTTGATTTTCTCACCGTGTATAGAAAGAAAAACTACCTGTATGTGGGCGTTGATGAAATGTTCAGTTCTCCCCCGATAGACCCACTCCCCGCTGGTAATTTCCTGCAGCTCGGGGACAGTCCACTGAGGCTCTTCTCCATCACAGTGAAACCAGATCAGGATCTGGCCGTTGACCTCACAGCTGGGCCAGCTGCGCACTTTGGCAAACTCAGGCACTGGATGACAATTTTTTTTTAAAAATCGATGTCATGCATGTTTAAGTCATTTTTTTTTTACACTTGTATCAAAAAAATGTCTGTATATACTTTGTGTGTATGGTCTACTTAATATGAGTATATGTTTCTGATTCCTACCTTAACAACAACAGCTTACTTGTGAACTGAAATGTTGATTCATGTAGCAGTTTACTGATCTTTGTGCAAAATTAATACCCTTATCTTCAAACGGTTTCTTAAAAAATTGCAACACAATGAAATGAAATTAATAATTTCTGAAAGTGTCCCTCATCCTGTTCAGGTCAGGACAGTCCTGGAGCTTTGCTTTAGTATCTTTTTTCATACTTTTACTGAAACTACCAAATCGTCAAGAGACAGTTATAAGTATGTGTTTTCGTTGCAATATGTTTATCGTGACTCTATACCTTTTTCTGCGTAGGGGATCTTCACACACTTGCCACTGTTCCCCTCAAACTGCCATCCATGAAACGGGCACTCGATGCAGCCTCCCACCACCCGTCCTCCCACAGCCAGGTTGGCACCCAGGTGAGGGCAGTAGGCATCCAACACGTAAGCCTTCCCATCCTGGCCACGAAACACAGCCACGTGCTCACCTGGGATGACAAGTAACAGTGAGGAGGAAAAGATATTAATGTCACGAATATGCCTCCATTTAATGCATTTAACTTGTAAGATTTTAAAAAGTTGTCCTTGATTTTCCAAAGCCCATTTTTACTCATTTTTCATGAACAAAGCAAATCAACAAAAAAAAATCAGACACAGTTTTTAATCTAGGAGCAAATCCTGAATGCTCTCAGCTGCATTGAAAACATAAAGTTGAGACATATGTCGGCTTTTGTATCTACATTTGGTGTTTAAATAACTTAATATTACACTAAAGATCTTTCACCTTTACTCCAATGGAGGCCTGGAAATCTTTTTCTTCACCAACTAGCCAAATATTTCCCCCCAGACTTGTTTCACAAGAGAATTAAAAAGCTCCTTTGGTCAGGAAGATAAGTTTGGATCTTCCGTGGATCACCACACCATATTTTTCCTTATTTTCCTCTGAGGGCCTTTGCTGTGCATCATGCTGTCTTTTTTAAAATACTGCCACTAGGAGACAGGAAACATTTCATTTTCATATTCTACATCAAGTGGCTTCACTCAGAAAGGCCCTTTGGTGCCTGCTTGCTCTGCACGTCCAACTCAGACACCACTGACCTCCTACTACTGTTCATACTGTATCAAGCCTGATCTTTGGCTGACCCACTAGTTAACTTGCTCCCAGATTAGCACCGGCTGAGTGACTTTCTGAAAATAACCGCAGAGCCAGATCGAGTTGTGTCTCGTCAGGGTGCTCTGTGGCAAAATTCGGAGAAATCCAAACTAAGGCTAGACGACGAGAGGTGACACAGCACTGTGCTACTGACCCTGTCTATGGCACAGTTCGGGGCAGATCTGAACCACAGCATGATACTAGTTACAAGACACTGCAGGCAGAGGATAATACTATTTGCTGGAGGGGTAACATGCTGAAAAGAATAGGTTTGAAGATCATATCTGCTGTATGTCAAGCATCGTGAAAAGAGAGGCACTCGACTGCAAACAAAATCAGGAGTTTTGTGCCATCCAACAAACCTAAAATATCTCAGAACAGTCACGTGACTTGATTTGAAAAGACCTCATCTGGTCTGGGATTAAAACTCATTTTTACACAGTCCTGTCCAGGTCCAGGATTCTATTTTAAGACCACTCAAGACAGTTTTTACCATCATCATTGTGATTTAATGGAGGCTATTTGGTTTCAAAAGCAGTCTGCTTACGTTACAATGTTGGCCTCCAGAAAATAGAGGAGTATTCAGTCTCTCAAATCAAAATCCAACTCTCCAATACCATTTGATGAATTAATAGACACGTTTCTCATAGTGCAGACAGACACGTGGGTTTCCATGAATAGCTATGAATGATCATCACCTGTTTCCATCTATCCAGCAACTCATCCTCATTGATGGTCTATCAAAAAGCAGCTGTCTTTTGAAATATGACTGTTTCCCCTGATTCATGTTGTCATTATGTGCACTCCTCCACTTTCTCATTATAACTATCACGGCACTTATCAGCTTCATCGTTTCATCAGCCTCAGTAGAAGTCATCTGTCAATGACTCCACCACCGGTGTCATCACAGTCGACACCCTCAGATTACAATGTCTCCCTGCTGATTCCTTGCACCAATGACTTTTTGACCAATCATAATTACATCACTTTCAGCTTCCTGCTGCTCTCAGTGATCTTGCATCGCCAAATGGATTACTACAGAGCAAACTACCTCTGCAGACAGGGAGCATGGATCTGGACTGAAAGCTCCACTAAATTGAATATGTTGGGTTTAAAGCGACGATACGTTTTAAAAAACAAAATATTAAAAGAATAATTCTTCATGGGTGAAATTACATTAATTATTTGATCTCTAACTGGTAATAAAATCAAGACAGGTGAGTCTTAATACTGGTGGATATTTTTTATAACACCTTTCTTATTCTGTTTGGTTGTTTCTGGCAGGTGATGTGACAGGAGCATGAAAGCACCGCTCAGTCTTTGAAACCTTTTTGAACTCAAACTCAAAGAAACTCTGAGAAAAGATCAAACAAACTCGCAATCGAATCGACACAAGAATAACAAACTGAAAAACACGAAGCCTAGTTGAATTTCATGCCCTCGTGAAAAACATGTCAAAATAAATCACATAATGGGGAGAAACAAATTTAAACTTTGTACCAAAGCTGCTGCAAAATGAAGAGCAGAGATGCAAATGTGATGATCAAAAACTTTAAAGCTGTAAAAAATTATCATAGAGAGAAACAGATGGGCTGTCAAATCATCGTAACCTCTGAGTCAAAGAGGTTAGATCATGCTTGTGATGACAAACTGATGTAAGTGATGTTATTATTCAGTCAGGCTGGTTTGGTTTTATGCTGCTGATATCATCTCAGATGATAACGTAAATTACTTTTTTTAGACTTGACCTCCTGCATGAGCAGTTTTCTGTTTTCACTTTTCATGAAGATATCTGATCTTACTGAACTGATGTTTCTCTGCTGATAAATAAGCTTAAACTTGTACCAGTATAAAGAATAAAAACAATGATTTAGAAAACTCAGGCTCTTGAGGGTGACATATTTGAAGTTTTAGATCCCCTAAAAGATCAATTATCAATAACCATTGTCCATAAAATAATGAGCAATGACTACTGCTGTGATGTAACATCTACGTTATTATTTGTAATTCAGTGTCTGCCAACCTAACACATCAAATGAAAGAAGAAAAAACATTTTAAGCCTGATTGACATCAAACAATGAGGCTGTGTTGAAAAAGAGGTTACCAAGCATCCTGATCCTCAAACAGAAAGCTGCTGCATTTCAAACTCAACACCAAATCGAATCTTTGTAATACGACCTTGTGTCTCTTATCTTAGCAACCAAGACTGACACAACTATCAGAACAACAGAGACATACTGGACAGGAAATACCAGCTGTAGAAATAAAGACTACCATGCCTCATGTGATTATTAAAATTTCAATGCCGGAGACCTTAATGTGGGGTGCTACATTAAGTTTCAATTCTGCCTTTTTAGTGATTCATCATTTAACTGATCCATGCAACTAAAAATGACACTGATAAATGACCCAATTTAGAATGTTCTCAAGCCATCAGCAGCTGACATGAAATGCATTTCATCTCTTAATGTTGACACTAATCATTTTTCTGTTAAACTCAAGGCTGATTAACATCACCTGCAAAAATCTGGGGAATAAGCTCTGAGTTAAACTATAACAAAGTCTAACTCATAAATCAGGGAAAAGGAATCAAACACATTTGTTCAGGTTTTTAAAGAAGTTATATCTTAGTGCAGATCAGCCCTTAATACTGGACAATCAAAATGCACCTTTCACAATCATAACAGAACTAAAACACCGTAACCATGCAAGCTGTGTCCAGTAAAGCCCCCAAAAAGCAAATAATATTGAAGTTAGCGTCTGATTCGTAGCCTTTGACTTGGGCAGGGGTCTGCAACCTTAAACCCCAGCTCACCTGGACTGAAGATATTCTGGAGCAACAAAATCTACTTTACCTCCACAATAAAAACTATTCAGTGTATAAAATTATAAACACAGTAAAATCTGGTGAATACTTATCAAAACAGGAAGTTAATTTTGAATTCATGAAATTGTACATGTAATATCTTAATTGTTTTGTTTTGTTTTGTAATAAATTTGGGGGGGAAATACAATATTGGGAATTTCAAAAATTGGCAAAAACAGAAAAAAATACATTTCAGAAATTGGCAAAAATTGCACAATTTTTGAAAATTAAAAAAATTGCAAAAAAATTGAAATGTCTAGATTTTGTAGAGTTTTGAAAATAAAAAAAATGCTTTTTTAAAGAAATTTTAGAAGATTGTAAAAATTTCCAACAATTTTGAAATTTCATAAATTTGCTTTTTTTAAAGAAATCTGCAAAAAATTCAAAATTTTTGCAAGAATATTTGAATTTTAGTAAAAAAAAAAAAAAACGAATAAAAGATATTACTAAACTTATCATCTTTTGTTTTTTGCTTATGTCTTGCATATATAAGAGGCCCCTTGGCAGTTAAATGAATCCATCCACACAGAATTAAAATCCGTATTTTCTTCTAGATTTGTCTTTTGTAGATTTAGTTTTCTCCCCGGGGCTGTAAAACTTGAGGTAAGCCACAGGTGCATGGAAAGTTGGTGGGCTGTTGATGTTGTAGGAGGTGAAGTAGAGTGGTGGCAGGCTTTATTGACAGATGGGATGAAGATTTAGATTAACAAAATGTTAACACATGATCATCTACTTTCAGTGTTTTGAATCCCTCTGTAAGAAAAACAAAAGTTCTTTATTTCAGTAATATTTTTTTAAAGCTACAAGGAGCCACTGCAAAGAAGTCAAAGAGCCGCATGAGGCCGCAGGTTGAAGACCCCTGGACTTGGCTGTTAAGGGAGAGACTGAGGAAATCTGTTTCTGACCCAGTACACCCAAACTTGTCAGATCTGGACTAGGTTACTTCAGAGGCTACACGCAGTCTTTTCTTCACAGTTAAATCTGTGAGCGCCTAGCCTACAAGCTGTTGACTCTCAGGAGCTTGTCTTCTGATTCTGGTTTGGCTTTGGCTCTGTCAGACCTCTCCTTGAGTTTTCAGTCCCAGTTTCTGAGTGTCTTTTGGTGGTGAAGTAACCTGTACAATCATTGACACCTCAACTTCATTTGCATTTTCTCAGAAAGAAGGACCTGTTCCTCGAAATGTTAAGATGCTCTGTCTCTCTTTCATAATCAATTGCCTTTACTTGTCATTTTTAGGTCATTCCACAACTTTCTGCAGTACAACACTATTCAATAATGCTCACCATGAAGATCTGGTACCACACTGTGTTCAGCTCTACTTTTATACACACAGAGAAGGTTGGAAGAAAACAAGAAAACTTGGGATACCTGTAGGAATTGGTGGCATCAACTTACAAGGCTTGATCAATCTTCAATGCTGCTTTTAAGTTGTTAAAGAGCCTTTTTGTATAATTATGCAATGTTTACGATTTTTCAGTTTGCCAGTTACTTTTGTAACATTTCAAGCCATTCATTGGACGTGAACTGCTTGACTTTCACTAAAACTGGGACAATTGGGTGGTCTAAAACTTCTGACCGTGGGTATATATTTTTCACAAATTGAATTAAGGTCTCACAAACCTGAAACCGAGTTTTAAAGAGTATATTTTGTCTGTCATAATATTTAGTCTATCTGACAAGTCTCGGTGTGTTTTTTTCTGGGACAGGGCCTGGTTCAAGGTGGTCAGAAGCTGCAAATCAGTTATTAACTTAAGCATCATGTAATTATCCTGTTTGAGAGACAATCATTGCAGGATTTAAAAAAAAAAAAAACTCCTGGAAGTGGAGTAATGAGGTCATTCTCATAACATAGAAAGCAGCAGTTTGATATCTTATAAGCATTTTATATAAACTACAATGGATGAGATGCTGTGGCCAGTAAGGAGGACAAAATCTGAGTCTTCTGGTGCTTTGGCACTACCATCACCTGGCTGACACAGGTAAACAGGGATGCCGTGTCAGCATCTTCTGCTGACCTGTTCGACAATATTTACTGTCTGTGTAAGGCATCTAAACTTACCTGTTCCTAGTTTACACATGTGGTGTTTGGAGAAATGTTGTCTCCAAAAGTTTGTCAAGCTCTCCCAACAACCATAAAATAACAAAGAGCTTCATTTGTTTAATTTTTGAATGCAAATTTAAGTTTATCCAATTGATCCATACAAATTCATCATACCTACGACAGAGACGTTTTTGACCTCGCCTCTCTGCAGCATGTGTGAGTCCAGCACTCGGAACCAGCCGTTCGGGTAAACCGGAGGCAGATCCCCGACCTTCCTCCTGCGGCGAACCTCGTTCGCAGCCTGGGCTTTGGATCGACCGTCCCCGGCGATGTAACCCACGTCTTCAGGCGCTTTCAACAGTTCCAGAGGACTGCAGAGAAGTTTATAGAGCCAACCCACAACAAGTAGGCAGACTCCAGTAATGATGCAAATCAATGCACGGTCCAGAAACCCGGTTTCTCTCCAGAAGTCCCCCGGGTATTCATCGCCTTCTTGGTCAAGCGGGTCTCTGCCTCCTCGGAGGAAAAGCGATGCACCTGCTCCGAGTGCGATGACAGCAGCCGCCTTCCCAGTGCACATGTTCAGACTGTTCATCTTTCCTCCGGTGGACTCTCTGCTAACCCTGGACCGGCTCCGGGCTCACTCACACAGCCATGAGGTTTGTTCAATTTACCAGAACATCGGACACTTTATCAACAACAACTTCAGGAAGTTCCTGGAAGTCTTGGAGACGAGATGCGCCACACCCACTGCCGCAGCTCATGTTGAAACTCCATCCATCCCTACCGCTTTTTCCTTTTCGAGATGACTGGAGCCACCCTAAGGATTACAAACAAGGATTTATAAACACACACACACACACACACACACACACACACACACACACACACACACACACACACACACACACACACACACACACACACACACACACACACGCAACTTAGAGTCACTAAACAACCACTGCAGCTCTCATGATGAATTTAGGCAGGGACATCACTGAGACAGTGACAAATAAGGGTTAATATGATTTAAAAATCAGAAATAAGATTTGAACTCATTTAACATGTTAGATGTTTTTTAAATGTGTATTTTGCATTTATGTTGATGACATAGTATTTTATGACATTTCTACTATTTATAACCAATTAGTCAGAATCAGTCCCATTAAATTGTCAAATAGTGTGACCACAAAAGCATGACAAAAATTAAATGGTTCACCTTCCTAGAAGTTATGCAACCATATTCATTGTCTCGTTTTCATGAGAAACATTTCACCCCACTGCAAAAACATTATTTAACTGCTTAATCTAAAACTTTAGTGGAAAACACAATGATTTACTATTATCATGTTGAAATATTTTGTAAGTGAACTTAGGGCAACTTAAGTCCTTATTCCAAAAGTGCTCAAAGGTTATAATATTGCATGATAAAGTTAAAAGGAAGTTAGAACTGAAGTTTAAAAAAAGTACAGACTTAACTTGACTTAAACATGATTATATTTTATCTTGCAATATAAAACAGAAATCCCTTTCTATTCCGTGTTTTATACGAGTGCAAAGTAAGCTATCCAGAAAGGTAACTGCTACTTGTAACTAAGTGCTCAGCTAAGCATTTAGCAAGTCTTGCTTTTTCCTAATTAGTAAATGTTGTTGATAGTTACAACAACCGTTTCCACTTGTAGCTTTGCACCACCAAAAATCGAACACATTAAGTCTTGAGTGGACATTAATTCATGCATTTTCTCACTGTTTTCTTCAACATAGCTGTTACAGAAGGTTAAAAAAATGTTTGTTTATCATAAAAAAATCATCTCATCTCTAGATGACCGATATTTCTTGGTCAACAAAATAAATTGTTGTTTGTCTAACAACACAGCAACTGGTTTGTCTCTTTAGCAGACACCAAGCCACTGGTGCTGCTGTTGATAGTGATAGTGTGAGTGATAGTTCTGGGTTGCCAGAGGCAGAAACACCCAGACACAGGTCAGACAAAAAAGAGTCAGAGGGAAGCAGCAGTTATTACCTGAGGACAGAACAAACAGAAACTGGTTCAGTTGTTAACCTTACATTTCCAGTTAGTATGCTAACATGGACAGTCGTCATCAAAGAAGAGGATTAGTAAGAAAGCAAAAGAAAGCAAAAAAGATTTGCTCCAGGCCTTCCTTAAACAATCTGAAACTTAAACACTCACTTTTTGTGAAGTATCTTAGAAGAGAGTGAAACTAGCTCCTGACCACCTGCATAGGTGCGACACCAGCCAAGTTACATATACACAATTAAGGCAGCAGCAATGAGGGAATCTTACTATTGAAAGTACATAGAATCTGAGTCAAACATTTGGTAATAAAGAAATTAAATAGAATATGAAATTTACATTGGAGGAAAGCATCAAAATCCTGACCTTTTCAAGTCTGTGTTGCTGAACAGACTGAACACTGGTTTTGCAACATGTTTGAAGGTGCAAGACCTGCCACGATAGGAGGTACAAGTGGCCAAACATCAGGAAAAAAGTGGTGACTGATCTTCTTTTATTTTTGATAAAATCTTGGATAGGATACTTGGTCATATTTTGTTGGCCACCAAAGCAAACAGAAATATGAGTGCTGGTTTCTCAGAGCAGGGGTGGACAACCAGTCAGAGAGCCACAAAAATTACCATGCTACTACAAAGAGCCACACCACACACACACTTCCTCTGTTATGGAATGACATAAGATGAAAATCAATAGATTTCCAATTCTTAAAGTGACTTTTACTGTGTTTGTAAGCATGTTTCAATTCGTACTTGGAGCTGTGCCTAAGAGTTTAAGACAAGTTTCTGTTTTTACTGCAGAAGACACAAAGTTCCATCCATTTATCTATTTAGGTAGCTATGAGCACATGTGCGATGTAGAGAAAAGAAACTGAAACTTAAGTATCAATCCCATCACCCAAGTATTGATTAATACTGATCACAACATATGGGCTGCACGGTGGCTCAACGGTTAGCGCTGCAGCCTCACAGCAAGAAGGTCACCGGTTTAAATACCCACCTCGGCCAGTGGGTCTTCCTGTGTGGAGTTTGCATGTTCTCCCCATTGAGCAACCATTGAGCAATGGTTGCTCAAAACTCAAAATAAAGTACAAATTGTTAACTTAAATGCCGCTTTGCTCCAACAAATATGCTCCTTATTTATGATACTCTGACAAATATCTTGTCTACCTCCTTGGTTTCCATTCACCAAAATGGAAACCAAGGAGGTAGACAAGAATAGAGATTTGATTATTGTTTACTGTAACTTAAGAAAAATTCTTAAAAGCTCCAAACAGAGAATCAGTGGGAGTGAATGGTGTAGCTTAAAACCTTCACCATTAAAGTCATATGATGATTCTGTGACAACACATTTTTAGATTCTGAGAATTAATGATGAGGTAAGTGTGGGAGTGATGACGTGATAAGCCAGTGGAGGACTCAACAGTCAGGAACAAACACACTGCAACTGGGCCAGAAAGGGGAAATTTGAATAAAAAGAAGAGCAAGGATGGTGTTTTCTTTCCTTGTCAAGCTTCTCTGTTTTGAAAAGTAAAGTACTCAGGAGCAGGGGTTTCTGTGGACTACTGTTTTAAGCTATCAACAGTGCAGACAACCGCTCATAAAAGGCAATGGTTAGACACTTGTAAAGTTTTTAGCCTCAAGAGTTTTTTTTCATTCCATAACACACCACAGATAACACTAAACCTCCTTAATTTTCTCAGTATGTGTGTTTTATCTAAAGTGATATGTATCATTAAGTTTAATGCTTAGAATCATGAGAATAAATGAATTAATCATCAAAAGAAGGGATGATTTTTCTTATTGGGTTAGGTCTGTAAAGAAAATAGACTGTAATGATGAATCCCTCGTGATAAGTAAAGACGCTCATATTTATCTAGAACAACTTAGTTGATGAGTGTGCAGAGAAGGGGAAAGGTTTTCTTGCATTTTAAGAATTTAGGAGTGAGATTTTCTGAGAAAGTTGTGATAGCTAGGGAGGATCATGAGTAAGAGCATTGTAGAAAAGTCATGCAAATAAGATGTAATGGGGGAAGCAACCATAAGTTGCATGTGACGCAAATGGCGATGCAAATGAGATGGGAAGGGAAGGATTGAATGGGTCAAAGTGCAGAGAAAGACAACCAGGAGTTGTGAAGATTCCTACTGCAACAGATTCTACTGACATTAAACTAACTCAGCAGATTATTTACTCCTGTTTAAAACAAACCAAGATGCTGAGCTGTTTCTGAAGGAAATGCAAACAAAAGACAACAACAAAAATAAAACAGCAAAAACAGATTATGGTCCTCTAATCATGCAGTACAATACCTTGCACAAGGCGATGACAGACACTTCTTAAGCTTCACCAACTGGAGGTATAAGCATATGAGTGTTTTGGTATAGAATATGACCACTCGAGAAAGAAAGAAAGAAAGAAAGAAAGAAAGAAAGAAAGAAAGAAAGAAAGAAAGAAAGAAAGAAAGAAAGAAAGAAAGAAAACTGCTATCTTAGTGTTTTCATATGTCAATTTATGTTCCTTGCTTCTTTTTTTAATTCTTGAGTCAATATTATTACAATATTGTCAGATTAAAAAGTGTGATTCATAAACTCTAGTTAAATTATGCTGTCTAAAATATAATATTCAAAACAGGTTACTGTCCATTTTAGTATCCCTAATGGAGTTCAGCCATAGCTTGTCATCTCAGAGTAAAAACTTTGACTTTAAACAATGACATTATCAAACTATGAGGTGTAAACATTTCATTTTAGACATTTAACAATACATTTTCAGTGTCCGTCCGTCATAAGGGGGAGAGTTTTGATAACTGAAGAACTGATTTTTAAAGGCATCGTCCAGAAACACTGCCATAACTCTATTCCTCTGGCTTCACCATGTGCTTGTAGTTACTCGTTATAACCACTGGAGGGTGACAACATTGCATTTTCTAAAGATGTGTCACATATTTGCAGTTGGATTAAAGCCATGAAAAAAACTCCTTTAACGCATATCACCGGTTTAAAAAAAGGTCTCAGCTGCTGTATTGTGGATTTTTTTTTTAATCAGCTCAAACTTTTCGTAACAAAAACAGAACTGTGAATAAAAAGTGAATGCTCTGACCTGACACTTACAGTACAAAGGGCAGTTTACTGCGAGTGACTTTTTTAATCCTGGCAATGAGACAGCTGTCATCCAAAAAACAAAACAAAACAGAAACCCTCAAATTAAAACATCCATGAAAAGAATCAGTCACGAACACACCCCAACATTACCTGTTGCATAAATGTTTCCCTACTTAAGCTCAAGCACAGGACAATAAGAAAAGTCAGATCAAACAGCTGTTGTTTTACGACTGTAACAGACTGAAGCTTCATTACCACTAACACTTAAAAACAGCTGACAGCTATCCTCACAATACACTTAGGAACCAATGTTTTTAGACCTGTGTGACATTGTGTTAATCTCCAAAAAGATCTTTTCAAGAAGAAGAAAGAAAAATGTTACTCATGTTACTTTTATTTGTTTTCAGTTTGAAAATTAGGCCAAACCAGCCTCAACACACATCTGATAGAAGTAGCCCTGCAGCTGGAGCAGCTGAGATGGGGAGTCCATCTCTGTGATGTAGCCTCTGTCCATCACAATGACCCTGGAGAGGAAAGTAAGAGGACACAGAGCTCAGGAAGATATTAAAATAGATTTGACAGGAAAAAAAATTATCCAGTGAATAAAAACTACAAAACCACAAAAAAATGTGCTCCTGATGAGAGAGAAACTAAGTTGATCAGATGGTACCTGGTATAGTCCATGATGGTGTTGAGGCGGTGAGCGATAGTTAGGACCGTACAGTCATCAAATTGAGTACGAATGGTTGACTGGATCAGTTGGTCTGTTTTCAGGTCCACAGCTGCTGTGGCTTCATCCAAAACCAGGATCTTGGTCTTTCTCAGGAGGGCTCTGGCCAAACACAGCAGTTGCCGCTGACCGAGACTGCAAACAAACACTGAATTAATGAAACTTTATCTTAAATACATAAATGTGTTTGGCATTAATGAAGATGTCATAATTGTACTTAAAATGCATAGGTTTTACACACCTGAGGGATTGAAAGACTAAGATTCAAAGATCAAAGGTACATAAAAATTAATACTTACTTACCAAATCCAACTTTTTAATAGATTCAAAAAACAAATAAATAGATAATTCTGACTCTTCAGTTGTTTTGTTTGTGTGAGGTGAAGTCAGAGAGACCAACTCCAGGTGTGCTGTTGTGTGTGGCTGTACCTGAGGTTCTCTCCTCCTTCACAGCACTGATGGCTTAGTTTTTGTGGCAGTGCTGACACAAAGCTGCTGAGATGAGCCAGTTCCAGAGCTTTCCACAAATCCTCATCTGAACAGGAATCAAACGGGTCCAGATTCATTCTTAGAGAACCCGAAAACAGAACCGGGTCCTCAGAGAGAAGAGAAACACACCCTAAAAAAATTAACTCCAACAAAAAAATTACCTTTACCTAGCAGGAGAAAATATTAATTGGATTTCAACCTGAACTAGAGCACTTCCTGTAGTACTAAGTAGATACTAATGGGGGCTCTGCAGTACTGCATTTCACTGCACCATTTGTTGTACTGACTTGGGGAATGATGGTAATTCTGGAGCGCAGCTCATGGAGGCCGATCTGAGCGATGTTGATCCCATCTATGATGATTCGTCCTTTCGCTGCCTCCAGGATCCGGAATATACCCAAAGCCAGAGAGGACTTCCCTGCTCCTGTCCTCCCAACGATCCCAATCTGCTCATGGAGGGACAGCGGGTTATTGGTGGTAAAGCCATCATACTGATATTTTCATCAACAAATATTCAGAACATAAACATAGCACAAACTTCATATGACCAAGTTATATATCTGACTACAGTTAAAGTACTCTCCTTTGGCTTTGGCTTTGCTACGAATAACTGTGACCAATCTTTGCAGACCTTTTCTTTGTCCTGTATGTTGATAGAGATGTCATTTAAAGCCCAGTCCAATCCTTTGCGGTATTGTAGTCCGTACTCTTCAAACTGGATGTTTCCTGTGGTCGGCCAGGCTGTGGGCAGCAAACTGCCTTGAAGAGTCCACGCTGCCTGAGGGGAGACAAGTTCAGTGTCCTCCATACATCACATTAGCAGCTTTATATGCAGAAATCAGCCAGGAAAGTTAAAAACTAGTAACACTGTGACAAGGAGGACAAACACTCCTCTGCTTAATTAAAGAGGCTGCCAAAAGCTTTTCAGAGCTGCTGACACATTAATATATGACTTACTGACATCAACAGACCTCTTTGGGCGTGCTGTCATACTCTTTCACTCTTTCCACTGACACAATGTTGTTTTCCACATCAGTCCAGGATCGAACAATCCAGCTCAGAATTCCTGTCACCTGCAAAAATACAAAATATTAACAACATTTTTTCTTTGACATTTTCTTCGCTCGCCTGAGGAGACAGAGGGAAAAGCTTTTATTATCTGCGTAGAGAATATTCTATCAAAAAATTTCATCGAAACCTAAAGAAACCAGCCTGTTATCTAAACTTGAAGTATGCCTTAATGATGTGGATGTGGACCTGGAAAAGTAGACCACCTTGTGGTAGGCAGCATGTAAGCCGGATGCTGATAGCTGCGCCAGTTACATGATAGTGTGACATCAGAGATTTTCTTTTTTTTTTTACTAAAATAAAAATAATACTAGTTTTTTAACCTGGAGGGAGTGAGACACTGCCAATCCTACGATGCCAGGGCTCAGTTCATCCCGACCTTGCACCGACAGTATAGCAGCAGCCAACACCAACAGATTCCCCAAAAACTCCAGATTCACAGCCAGCCATCTGACAGAGAGAAATATTATCAACCAAACCACAGAGAAAATATGAGCACAAAAAAATTTACACAGCTGGTCAAAGTATGTGTTGAGGAGAAACTGTTTCAAAACCCTCTAAGAAAGAGTTTAATGACTGTTAGAGGGAGACAAAACAAACACTCATGCTCTATGGTTTTTTATCTTGATGTTGTTGTTGCTGTTTTCCTTTCTTTTTTTTTTCTTTTTTCCTTTTCTTTTTTATTTGGATGAACTCTGTGTGATCTGAAACATCAGAAAAGACCCACTCATCTCAGACAAGTACTGTGAAAAAGTGCAGTGGTCTGCAATTTTCACAGAGCAAAAGCTTGATTATGGTGTCCCCAAAGGGTCAAACACATGGTGGAACAAATCAACCTGTGTCATTGGAAGGGTTAGGGATATATAATGAGCTCTACAAAACACTAAAGCAAATACCTAAGAGAGGACAAAACATATAAGCACACATTCACAGAGATTTCTTCATTGAGTAGGATATATCTGACATCAAATGGTCTAAACCATCTGTCTGCTTTAAAACAAACAGGCGTGAGCCACAATGATTTGTCCTCATCATAAATGTTTCTGTCCTGGTGTGTTTAAAGCAGCCTGAGTGAACCTGGTAGCAACGAAACGCGGGAAATAAGCTTCCTGGTTGTTGTCAACTTGGCGATTAGCTTGCAGGATGAAGCGCTGCTGTTCACCAAAGGCTCGGATGACGCCGGCGCCTTGCACAGTCTCACTGAAGTGGCTGTAGATCGGGGAGCGGCTTACTGCCTCGAGCCTTCGCAGCTGACATGATGAAGCTACGTAGAAACTCTGGAGACAGGATCAAGAAAAGTTATTAAGACCATCAGCTTCAGCTGAACCTTGGCAACAACATTATTCAGAAAAAATCTTTACCTGGATAAAGATGTAGATCAAAGTAAGTGGGAGGAGCACCAGCCCTGTAAAAGGAGTGGCTATCAATAAAATGATGCAGACCTCCAGGAGCTTGAACATGTAGCCCAGCATCATCTTAAGCCCATCAGGAATCATGCAGTCAATGGCGTCAATCTCTTTGGAGAAGCGGTTCAGAAGATTTCCACTTGGCGTTGCCTCAAAAAATGACATTGGTGAGTGAAGAACGCTGTGCAGAAGATCAGCATGAAGGTGACGTGATGCTACAATTCCACCCAGGGCGATGGCGAGTGTGGTCCCAAACATGGCCATCCCTGAAACCAACAGTGAGTTGACACCGAAAGAAAGTGCTTTTTTTGTTTTACAGGGTTTGCAGATTATAAAACATGTTCACTGAGACTTTGATGGGATTTTTTATCGTTTATAGATTAAAATCAAGCTTCTGATCTGAGTCATCACAGTCTTTAAAATGTATGAGTTCAGAGTCCCTGAGCAGATAAATAGGATAACTAATATCATATATTCTGTATTTGTATGATTTCTGTATTTGTATGAATTCTGTCTCTATGATGGATGGATGGTAACCCACCCTGAGTGAAGCCCAACGCAGCAAAGACACTCAGTTTCAAATCATGGTCTCTCTGCGTGCCATTTACAGGTGGCTCGTCAGCCCACAGGCTCAACCAATAGCTGTAAGCCAGTGAAGCAGCCTGCTGGAAGGCACAGAGGAAGATGATGGTCATAATGAAGGTAAGACCGACGGTCCTGAAGTACTCTCTGTAGACCTGCAGCCTCACCTGTTCACAGAGAAATACGGAAAAATTGATAAAGCAACCCACTGTCAGTTATTTTTTTTTCTTTTAAAACTTATCTATATTTTTTGTAAAAGTATGTACATTAAATCTATTTACACATATTTATGTTCTGCCTTTGTTTCTCATACTCTTAATTTTACTTTTATTCATCGTTAGGGTGGACTTCAAGGGGAGGCAGCACTTCAGTTTTTCCTTTTCAAGAATTAACTTTTTATTTTCCACACTTAAGTCAACACATAAGGTTTTATATGAGTTTTCATTTATACATATATTTGTAAGTGTGTGTGTGTGTGTGTGTGTGTGTGTGTGTGTGTGTGTGTGTGTGTGTGTGTGTGTGTGTGTGTGTGTGTGTCAATACTGCTTGTAGATAAAAATTGATTGACTAATTTACCCTTCCTGTGTGAGCTTTGTCAGCTTCTGTCAGTTTCCCAGCCTCCTCAGCATCCAGATCAACATCATCCATCAACTGAACACTGCCCATATCACAGCTGCAACACATACACGTACAAATAAACACATACACTTCAGTATCAGAATATATAACAGTCATTTTGTCCAAAGCAGTAAAAACATTCATCACAAAATCAAATTCATGGAACTCATAAAATGCATCCCACAAACTACAAATAAAGATAAACACACCTCAAGATAAAAGTCAATATATTGCCACGGACATACATCATCATATAATCTCTAAAACAGACGAGACTCTGAAGTGGAGATCACTGCATTAATAAAAACAGACATAACTCTGGTGAAGATCACTGCGTGTCTGTAAACACAAGTAATTGCTATATCAACAAGGTCAGGTTCAAACTATACTATGTGTAGCAGAGGATAAAGTGCAGGCTATGAATTTCACAAAAAAAAAAAAAAAAAAAAATATATATATATATATATATATATATATATATATATATATATATATATATATATATATATATATAAGGCTCCCATATATTTCTGGTATTTTTGGGTTTAAACTTTTTTTTGTTCTCTCTTGCCTGCAGCGTCAGTGTGTTGAAGTGTGATGACGTCAGTCAAAGCGCGCGATACATGCGCGCGCGCATGCACGTTCTAATCAAAGCTATTCCCAGCTTGATCAGAGGCAAGTAATATGTAGCAACGCTCCGCCGATAAATGTCTCTTAAAAGATATTATTTGCACTCTAAATGCCTTACAACTGCTGCATTAAGTTTTGTACAACGTTTATTTTATTCTGTGCTAGTTTCATCATTTTGTGAAGTTTCTAATTAAAGTTTTGTCGAATTTTCTCCAGAAAGAGAAGCTAATGCTAAGCGGGGTGCAGCAGCTTTCATGCTAGGTGGGAGACTCGTTTTTTTCAGGGAGATGTGTGCTGCAGAGGGGAACACACTGAAGCTCATGGATTTATGTTTTTTATCTGTGAATGCAGGTATGGAGACATTTTTGTCTGTTCTAGTCATAATATTAGGCTGTGAAGATAAAAAAAATACTTTTTGTCAAGGCAGATGTTTCTTATAATGTTTGTATTTAGTGCTGCTAAACCAGGTTTAAATACCTGACTATTCATGTGCTATTTCATTGTTTAAAAAGCTAAAAAAAAAAAAAAAAAAAAAGAAAGAAAAAAAGAAAAGTATATTGGGTTTTGGCTTTAAATTATGAATAATTTGGCATTATAATTTTTTATTTCATATGTATTTTTGTTAAGCAAGAAATACTGAGAAAAAACTATTTCCACTACTGTTGCCTGAGTGTGTAAACAACCCAGAACATGCACACACGGAAAGCGGAAAGGGGAAACTAGATATAAACCTGACCCAAGACCAGCAGGCACATCTCTAGACCTGGGCCCATTTATGATTGACTGAGGGAGGTGGTAAACTGGCCTGATGTCTGGTGAATTGAAATCTGGCTTTATTGTTGTGTGGTTGTTGTGTGTAGTTGATATTCCTACCTTATCAGTTGCTCCTGAGAGAGATCAATGGAGAAATCTGTCATACTCAGTCGAGACACTGACTTCTTTCTGCCTGAAAACAAAACAGTTGAGCCAAAAACAACTATCTACGTAAACAATAGAAACACAAATGAAAACAAACGATAAACAAACACAAACAAAAAACACAAGCACAAAAAACACAAACTCAAAAAAACACAAGAAAACATACAAAAAAACGCAACAAACACAGATTAACAAAAATAAACACAAATTAACAGAAAAACAAACAAAAACACAAACAAAAATTAAAAATACAAATAAAAGTAAACACAAGCAGATTAACACAAGTAATAATTAACACAATGTTGTGGACACAATATTAAGAAAAGCTTATATTTAACAGCACCAACACAGTGAAAAAGAAATCAAAATGTGGTCGGCTGTGGCTCAGTGGTAGTGTTGCCTCTCTATATGAAGGCTGGGGGGTTTGCTACCAGCTCCTGCAGTTACATGCTGAAATGTGCTTGACACTGAACCCCAAATTGCTTCTGCTTTTCGTCAGCAGTGTGTGTGGCTGGGTATGAATGTGTTAACTAAAAATTTCGTTCCCCTAGCAGCCTCTGCCATCAGTGTGTGAATGTGGTTGGAGAGACCATAAAGGCAAAAAATAAGCCCCTCCCACTAAAGTCAAAACAAACTTGCAAGACAACTGGCGTCTCTGTCTCCGTTAAAACAAAACCAAATCACATGAGCTATCATCTCCAGATGCCTAAAGGCAGCAGGTCTCTTCCTGGTTGGTTACTTACTCTTGTCTTTGGATATGGGACTCTCTCTGCGCTGGCTTCCGCTAAAGGTCTGGATGAATTTGGCGAAAGCTCCCTTCCTCTCCATCAACTCCATGTAAGAGCCCATCTCAGAGATTTGACCCTGATCCATTACCAGGACCAGGTCCACCTTGGATAGGAAGCTGAGTCCATGAGTTACCAGCACCCGGGTCTGCAGACACAGGGTGTAAATAATGTCAATAAATGATCATGGCACAGTTTAAAGATTACTCCTCAACATAAAGATCAGCAGTTACTGAGACAGTTATCACTTTCTCAGTAAAGCCCAGGGCTCATTTAAACCCCACCCCATCACAAATTTTTTTTAAAAAGAGTTCAAAGGCATTTATTTGAGTGAGAGAACTGAAAATAATTTCAGTATAAAATACTTTCTTTGATGTAATGATAACTGGGTTAGAATATCATCAAGAAGCACGTCAGTTAAGCTATTTACTTCGTGTTTATTTATGCTTAACATGCTTCTGAGTCAGATTGATGGCGAAGAAGATGCTCACTTTATTAAACTACCTGCTCTAAATTTCATTCTCAAGTACTGTGAAATATTTCACACGAGTAGATTCACAAAGTAGTCCTTAACGTCTTCTGAATAAAGTGTCATTAAGGTAAATCTACTTTTAGGCCACATAAGTACAATATGTTACTCTTTCCACCTTTAGTGGGTAGGACTCAGGAGAGAACAGGTAAATCTGTTGTTGAATCCCTTCTCAGACGGCAACGAGGGGAAAAACAGAGTTTGTTTCTGCAGAGACCAGAAGGGGCTCACCTTGTCTTTAAGGAGTCCCCTGGGTCCAATGACACGGTCAAAGATGTGTTGACCCACATGAGCATCGACAGCTGACAGAGGGTCATCCAGCAGGTAAACATCTGACTTCCTGTAGACTGCCCGAGCCAGACTCACCCGTTGCTTCTGCCCTCCAGAAAGGTTCAGACCCTGGAGTCAGAAAATATCTCATCATTGATCAAGACACAAATCCTATCCAGTCAAACTGGAGGCATCACTCAGAGGCTGTTGAATGGTCAGTCAAAGGCCCTCCAGTAGATCACATAGACCCTGATAGAAGGGAACACAGCACTGATACCTTCTCCCCAATTTCTGTGCTGTCTGCAGCAGGCAGGAGGTCCAGGTCTGGCAGCAGGGCGCAGGCCTCCAATACTCTGTAGTACCAGCTCTCCTTCCTCTCCCCTCCAAATAAGATGTTGTCCTTTAGGGAGGCATTCTGTACCCAGGCCTGCTGTGGGACATAAGCCACTGAACCCTGCCATGTTCAAAACAAACTTTGTTAGAACAGAGAGGAAAGCCATCAAAGTACTGAGCAGATTCAGTTGTATTCACTGTCACTGTAGCCCAAAGCCTCTGCGGTGATTTTGTCCCCAGAAGAAACAAGGCGAGCTGAGGAGCTCTGGGTGTGACAGTCTGAAACTGAACAAGAGGAATAAAGGAACTCGGACACCATGGAGGAACTGCTAGCTGGGAGTTAACTAAATCATGATTGTGTTTAAGCAGTTGTTCTTCTTAGAGCTAGCTCCATTAGCATAACTTAAGCACACTTCAACCCTAAAGCCCAGATTGTAGACCAGTGTGACCGAGAGTGTGCCGTGCTTGAGCATGGTTCACTTCTCTGTTTTGGGATGCTTCAGAGAGTTGGGCTTCAGCACGGTTCACTTCATGTACGCAGACATGAGGTATGATCCATGACCGTGATCGCTGCGTCCACTCCTCACGACAGTCATTTCAAACAATAGCAGGGGTGTTGGGGGGCTGTGTCGGGCTAAAACAATCTAACATAAGACAAAAAGTCACTAAAGTTGTAGCACTGCTCTCTGTGTTTCATTGCGCTGACTCTAATGAGATTGCGCTTCATGTAAAGGGAAGCTTTACAAAGACTATGGGTAGGCTATGTATGTGTGTGATACCTGCTAAAGTCTGGTTCATATTGGAGTAGTGTACTGCTGGCAGTACTCCTGCAGGGGAACAGCGCTGCAGGGAGAGCAATTGTGCTTGAGTACAGCACGGTCAGAATGACCAGTTTTAGATACATTAGATACATTAAACCCCACACAACTCTCCCTGATATTGCGTGTGGTTGTGTGCAGGTACGTACGGGTGTTCATATTCTTACCTTTACTGAAACGAAGCCACTCTTCTTCTCCATCTCGCCCAACATGGCCGACAGAAGAGATGATTTCCCTGAGCCAACATGGCCGACCACAGCAACCAAAGAGCCTGTTTTTACATTCACATTGATCCTCTGCAGACATGGTGGCCCATCGTTGGTCCAGGAGAAGAATCCGTCCTCCACCACCACACCGTCTACATCTGGAGACAGAACATAGCATCACTGCACGGCTCCATGTTTCATATGGGCTTGTAAATGGTTCCTTATGTTTCCTCATTACTCTTCAAGCTTCGTCATAGTTTTTAAAGTCCCTAAAAATTCTTTTTGAGTGAGCTTGAAAAATTTGAATGTCTAGACGTTTGCCTGATTGTAATCCACAATTTAAAATAAGATTATCAGTACCAAAATAATCTAACTCCAAGAGCTATTTCTCAGTTTCTCTGACCTGGTCAGACATGGCCAGATTGATTTACAGCACACAGAAGTGGCCATGACAACACCTCGCAGCCTAACGGTCTGCTGAAAAGGATTTCTGTGATTGATTTTGTAGCCATGGTGGGCACCAGAGCTGGAATGTCTTACCCCACTTCAGTCTTTGTGCTAAGGTTGCACTTTTCATTTAACACACACATGCTCTGAAGTGTGTGTTTTGGTGTATGTTTGATATCACACCTGTGCCCAGAGGAAGTCTCTCCACATTGTCCAGCTTCAGTTCCTCTTGGCAGAGAAAGTTTCCCAGACGTCTGAGTGAGATGACAGCCTGGTGACAAACAGGATGAGGAGATGTGTGACGAACAGAAACAAGGACTGATGCTTTCTGGGAGGTTTTTGATGCTCTGCAATTAGCTACTAGAAATTTCGTTTGTTTCACATGAGGTTTAAAGCAATTTTTTAAAGGCTAACATTCGAACCACATTTCCCCCCATGTTAAGGCTCATGAATTACAGAGAAGGGCTGTAAAGAGTTGCAGGGTTACTTGCCTGCATGGTGGTGCTCATGGCGAAAGGAAGCTGACTTAGAGGAGTTTTTAAAATATTGATGAGAGCCACAGAGACAAAGATTTTCTGAGCATCCAAAACATTTCCTTCATCCATCAACACGTAAAGCCCAAACACAGACAAGGCGATCTGAAAGGAAAGATAGATTTGTAAAACATAATAATGGAAGTTATTTATCAATCTATCAAAACCTTTTGTTTAAAACTGTTCCAAGTGTATTTGATTTTCCAATATGACCCCAGACCCATCTGTTTACATAGAGGAGACGGGGCCAAAGACCTACTCTGCAGCCAGTTAGCAGGGAGCAGCATAACATTTGCTTCAAAATACATTGCTTTAGTTTACATCTTACAAGATGTTACGTCACCATGTACAATCTTGGCCAAAGTTGGTCCGAGTTCAGCAGACCAGGAGTTACAAGCAATAGGTCTGAAGCAGCCCACCAAATGATTCATCAGGGATCAGACTCACCAGAAAGGATGAGGAGTTAAACGAGGCCAAAGAGACAGAGTAGAGGATCTGAGATTTCTTAAGAGCATTAAGTTCTCCATCTCTCAGGACAGAAACGCGTCTCAGGAACGCTTCCTCCCAGGCATAAAACTTAAGGATCTTCACACCACTCAGGATCTCATTCATCAGTTTAATCCGACCATCCATGAACTTCATCTGAACCTCCTGACAAATCAAAACATTGATTAGAAGCATGTTTCTCTATTCTTGAATCATTTTGTTTGTTGAAGAGGAAATTTCACCTGCAGTTTACTTCTTAGTTTAGCGATAAATCCATTCAGAGGAAAGATCAGGACAACGGCAAGAACACCAGCCAGAGCTGAGGGACCAAGGAGCTGCAAATAAATCAATCAATTAATCAGTTATTAAATTAAGCAATCAAGTCATAAAAAAATTAAATCAGTCAAAATGTCCATCAAAAATGATTTGGATCAATCATAAAATTGCATTCATCCAACCATCCATCAGTTTACCTGCCACAGGAAGTAGAAGCACAGACAGATCTCAATGGGTGCAATCCAAAGACTGTTAAAATAAACTACAAAGTCCATCAGCTTCTGGGTATCAGCAGAAACCAGGTTAACGATTTCTCCAACTGTGAAGCCACGCCGCGCTGCGCTGCTAACCACCAGACACTGGGGATTCAAACACACAACTTTATAAATCAAGGATTTAAAAAAATACTTTATTAATCAGGGATAAAACACAACAACGTTATAAATCAAGGATTTAAACAAAAACCAAATCGTCAATTCAGTATTTAAACACACACGACTTCACTGACCAAGGAGTCAATCACATTGGTTTTTTAACCAAGTATTCATCCATCCATCCATTTATCCATTTTCTATCCCACTTATCTTGCTTAGGGTCACGGTTAGCTGGAGCCTATCCCAGCTTTTTAGAGCAAGATATTCAAGGTTTCTAACACAAACCTTATTAGTGATGGATTTAGACACATAGGGTTATTAATCCAGTATTCAAGCACACAAAACGCCCAAGACTTGATTAGTTATTATTTTGGCTTCTCTTGCTTTCCTTCGAAGGGGACAGGGCAGTGGATAGTTCAAGAAACACGGTGTGAGCTGGGATGGGCATGCAGGAAAGGTGGTGAGCTTGGACGTGAACCTTGGCCATCCGCTCGAGGGTAGATGGATGGCCGTAGGCTATACAGGTGCCTCTTGAAAAATAATTTAACAAAAACTAAACTCTTCACCAGTTTTGAATGGAATATATCCTTATATACTTCTGGTCATGACTTTATGAAGTTGAAGTGCAATTACCTTTCTGTAGATGAGGCCCATGACTGCCGTCTTCAGTCTCATACCCACAGTGAAGCAGTGAAACATGTACTGATGGTGCAGCAGAGACTGCAGACATGACAGCACAAAGAGCAGAGCAGCAAACAGGAGGCCTTTCCAAACCTCAGCATCTCTGTCCCGCATAAAGCCCAGCAGCAAGCTGACAAAAACAACAACAGTAGTAAACAATAAATAGAATCAGTAAATGCTTAAACAACAAGGAGGGCAAGAAAAAGAAGACCATTGATTGCGTTCAGTAAAACCAAACAAAACCAGGCAGCAGTGGCTGAAAGCCTGAAACTTTTAACAACATCGCAAAGGAAACATCTCAACATTAACAAAACAAACAAGAAGCCCCTTCCCACCTGTCCACTCTACCTGCCTGCAGTCACAACAGATCAGCAGAGCACAGTCAGTCATCCCTGACCTGCGACTCACCTGAGGACCTGTGGCACAGCAAACATGAAGGCATCATGCAGGATGAGACAGACGGTCCCACGCAGGAAGTACACTCCAAAGCTCCGCCCCAGAGCACATATGAGAAAGATGCCATAGCTCCGCCCCTTCCTGCTCTTTCTCAGCAGCTGGGTTTTTTCTGTGAGGGCAGCTGAAGGTTCAAAACATGAATGGGACAAGGACTCAGAGAATCCAGGTGATTTATCCCTACAAAACAAAAAATAAAGATGTTAAACCCAGATTAGGAGGTCCCCTCTGATGAATGAGCAGGTAAGGTAGCACCAAGACTTTCACGACTATACAAGGTAAATCAGAGTCCCTCTGAGCTGTATTCAATTCAGTCCTGTGTTGTACCGGAGCTGTTTGCAGCTCTGAGTCCAGAACCTCTCCAGGTCTGTCATGATCCAGAATGATGAGTCCTGTTCCCGTAGAGACCACAAATCAGCAGCCTGAAGGGGGCTACGGTATCCCCGAACCACTAAACTAACAGGATAGTAAAACAAAATGAATACAAACATAACAAAGTCAATAAAGACAATAATATAGTTAACATTTATGATAACAGTAATAAAAATGAAAAATTATTTTTGATTCCATCTGTGATATTTCTACCTGCTGAACCAGAAGAAGAAAAATCTGGAGAGAAACGAAGCATCCTCTTCTGGACACTGATTCTAAGAGAATAGAAAGTAATGGATTACCTGGACGTAGTTGTGTTACCTGAACATAGGTGTGATACCGGGACATAGGTGTGTTACCTGGACATAAGTCTGTTTATGTGGGAGTGGTCTAGAGTCAGAGATGCAGCTGAGGATAAGCTCGATGAGATGGAGAGAAAAACAGATGAAGATGGCCACAGAACGTATAGTGTCTGATGAAAATCCCTGAAACAGCAGAGGTCAGAGGGGAAACAGTAAGCACAGCTTGGACCCTTTCCCTTCTTAACATTGAACAGCTCTTCAGCGATACCCAGTGATAGCAGTTGTGTGCCAAAGAAAAATTGCAGAGCGCCATAGTCGACCAATTAGAGTGCAGTATTCAATACAGCCATGAAACAGATCCACAGCATTGTTTGGATCATTCCTGTTTGTTTTTCATGTTTGTGTCTATAGGAACAATCATCAGGAAGTGAAATAACTCAGCGACTACTCACCGTCGGTTTTTAACACTCTCCACCAAGTTCATGGAAACTTTGATTCATTAGCAGCTCTGTGTGATCTATTTCTGTACATACACAGTGCCTATACCACATGTTTAAAATCACCGCTGGGTGCTGGCAGACACACTTTTGACTTCATGTGAAATTTTGCGACTGAGCGAGAAGAACTGTGAGAGGGGGAACAGACTGAGCTGATCTGAAGTCTTCAGGGGGCCAGAGTCTGCTTTGATCAACCATCACACCCCAAACCACAACAATCCAGACCAGTACTGTCTGCCTGGCTCCTCCACCTGTTCAAGTTTCTCTACCTACTCAGGTCTCTCTACCTGCTCAGGTGGACACCCTAAACAGCCTTTACGCCCATATTTAGTGATCACCTGTACCTGATCAATAATCTGCTGGATATCGACCCTGAGGGGAACCAGGGAGCAGAGAACTAGAAGGGTCCAGAAGAGGAAGAGGAGCACAGATGAGCGACAGCCCTTCATCCGCTCCACTTGGATGACAACAACAGCCAGAACCTAAAAAAGAGGAAGAAGAGGTGTATTCAGAAAACCTGTTGTTTTTTTTTTTGTCCAGGTGACTGCTGAAAGATACAGTGACATACCAGAGTGAGACTCCGGATCATTGGACCCATCAGGATCAAAATGGGCTTCTGGATCTCATCATTCTTCCTCACTAGGATGTAAAAGATCTCCAGAAGACCAAAAGAAGCCAGACTTAGACCCAGGAGCTGAAAGGAGAGACCAGTTCCTGTGGTCAGAAAGGTGCCTGAGAGTCCTCTCAGAGAACTCCCCTTTTAGTGTCAACATGTCTATGAGTCCAAATCGATGACAGGTTTAGAAACAGCAGAGACAACACACACCTGCTGTTTCAGTGATACCAGGGATAAAAAGAGTAAAACAGGTCTGTCATTAAATGTGGTCAGGTAACATGTAATGACATGATCCATGTGATAGTGTTGCTTAAATATCCTGTAAAAAATGGTTTGAAAGGTCTATTTCAGTGTTTCTTCAGGTCTGCTAGTATGAGTTCTCTCAAAAGTCTATTAGCAAAGGTGGGTGTTGGTCAGCTCTGCCTTTCAATGAGAAAGTGCTCTCAGAAATATGAAACAAGCTACACCACGGTTCTCTTCAGATGTGCCGAGTTTGATACTGGATTTAACTAATTTAGAGATTCTGACCCACTAATCAGCTGATCAGGTCTACAGACTTCAAAGAAAAAGAAGAAAAGAAAATCCAACTAATTATGAGAGATTCTGTCAGAGGCTTTTAAACACTGTTACCTCAGAAACTCACGGACACCTTCATGAGCCAAAGACCAATTTGAACAAATAAACCAGATTTAGACCAGTTTGATCAAATAAACCAGGTATAGACTATAAACATCTGTTTCAGATCAGGTTTAGACCTGAGCTAACCTGCCCCGGAGCAGGTTAAGTTCTGGTTAAGAGATCAAAAAGTATAAAACCACCACCTCCTAACTAATCAGTTCTCGTGGGAAATGATCTGCCCAATCTTGGCAGATGCTGTTAACGTTGATGCTGAGCCTCAAAAGAACTCAATGGAAAATACTGAACAAGACTGAGAACCCTGGGTTCACTTACTGAGTTGACATTCAGTATCGTAGAGCTGCTCTTTAGGATTGCTAATGTCTCGTTAAATTAACCCAAGCAACGGAAATAACCCAGGTTTGCTTATCCTGCTTGTACAGTAGTAGTAAAGGTCGCAGGTCAAGGCAACATGGGTCCACTTTAAAACAGCTTGAACCAGAGCCCAGGTTTACACTAAACAGACCAGGTTAAGACCAAGTTTAGACTAAAAGATGCGTTTAGTCCAGGTTTGGATTACACATACCCGGTTAAGTCCAGGTTTAGACTAAATAGACCTTGTTTAGTCCAGTGTTACTCTAAATGGACTATGTTTTGTCCAGGTTGAGACTAAATAGATCTTGATAAATCTATGTTTAGACTAAATAGATGTGGTCTAGTCCAGATTTAGAGTGGTCATACAAACTTCTGTTGTCTTTTCTCACCGTCTTGCTGCAGCAGAGTTTAGACAGGGGGATCACACCTTGGTGAGGACGGAGATGCAGGTACAGCAGGTAGAGAGGGGAACAGGTCCACAGATAAACACAGGGGAACCAAACCAGTACAGTGTGCTGGAAACACTGGGTCAGGTCTGGTTTAGAGGTGTACCAAGTCAGGTTCCAGTCCTGACGGACAAGTGAGAGATTTCAAACACCTCATTATTTGTTATCTAATAGCTTACCTGGTTCAGGTAATCAACAAAAAATATGTATTAAACAGTTTCTCTATTTCCTAATCAGAAATATAAAGAAAGTCGACATACAAATAAAATCAGCCTTTCTTATATACATAAAAAAATAATTTAAACTTCTCCTCTTATAAAATCAACACTTTAAACTTTTTCTCCTCTTATCAAATCTATTACCCTGTTGAGTTAGATTGAAAAAATGAAACTTACCCAAAGAGGATCCAAACCGCTTAGACTGCACAGATCCTCCATTTACAATACTCCTTTACTACTGTTCTCTCAATCCGTCTGTCTTTCTGTCTGTCTCTACCAGTTTGTCTGTCTGTCTTCTTCTTCTTCTTCTGATCTGTTGTGATAACTCTCTTGCTCTCTCTCACCCTCTCTCCTCTTTACCCCACCCCCTCCAGTGGGCAGGCTGATAAGTGGTCATCAAATAGACAGAGAAACGTTTAGGACAGGGATGTCAAACTCGTGCCATGGAGGGCCAAGAGGCTGCAGGTTTTCTTTCCAACCAAGAACTCCACCAGCTGATTCCACTGATTACCTCAGAGCAGGGACCAATCAGTGGAATCAGCTGGTGGAGTTCTTGGTTGGAAAAGAAAACCTGCAGCCTCTTGGCCCTCCATGGCACGAGTTTGACATCCCTGGTTTAGGACCACTGTGTCTTTTGGAATAAAAACACATTTTTGTGTACAGTGTGAATCTCATTTTATTGTGTAGTTCATCAAAATATGAATTAGAGCTTTAATATATAATCAAATGGGATTTTTGGTCACATATTGATTTTACATACAATTGCTTATTACAATACATTTTATTTCAGTTTTAACAAAGATACATTTTTATTTTATATTAAAATGAAAATGAACTCAAATGGAGCATGATTTTTCTCTCTTAAGTTAATTCTCCAGAGTCTAATTTCATATCAAAAACACTTCATGAAAACTGACTTAAAACATTTAAATCAGGAGGGAAAAAAAAACAAATTTCGATGAAAATAAAAATATCTTCAAAACAAAAGAAAAAAATTTCTGAGCACATAAAAAATCAGACTAATCAAATATACCAAAGTAATTTTTCCTTCACAATAAAGCAGACAATGTAGAAACTCTCACAGTGATAATATTTTTCACAGTTAAATTAAAAAATCTGAGGAATTTAAATATTGTTTTATAATAATTTAAATAAATTAATTTATGATTATGATCACGGTCGAAACAACCGATTACAGGAGAAGACTCTACTGTGACAGATTACTCATGCTCCGAGTGGTGGAAAGAAAATTACCCACGAAGCTCGGCACCTGCAGGCCTGTTGTAATGGAGATGCCACCGCACCACACCTGAAACAAAAAATGCTACAGTCAGTCCTACAGGTACTGTAACAGGTACAGTGATACGATAGGAACTGCAATACCCCATCACTAAAGGTACTGTGTTACTACTACAGGTACTGTGATACTTCTACAGGAACTGCAACAGTAGAGGTACTGCAGTTATAGTTTGTAGTAATTAAAGGTTCAGTGTGTTGTATTTTAAGGTAAAGTGTGTGGTATTTGTATTAGAACAGTACTCACAGTAAAAGCTGGGACAAGAGGCTGGGTGAACTTTGTTTTGAAGGTGTGAAGAAGCTGAAGTCTGTCGACATCAATGAATGCTAACTCACCTATGAGAAAAAAATTGGGTGTTAAAGATGGTCACCTGATTTACAAGGACAGTCACATGAGCCCTGAAGTAAATTCAGGGAAAAAAAAAAAATTGCACCAACATTTAGAGTTTGTGAGAATCATTTTAACATGGCATTAAATCATCATCGATGCCATTGAATCATCAACATCATGCACATTATCACATGAATGTTCAGACAAACCATTGTCATAATCACAGTAGATTCCAATTCGCTGAGGCAGGGCCCAATCCAGCGCCTTGGCTCTATTGTTGTGCTTTGCAGCGAGGGAACTTTGCAGCCACTGGCTTGCATGGAGACACCAAGAGCCAGCACTCTTTCCTAATTGGTCATAGCGACCAAGACTTGCCCTGTAAGCAACACCCACACTGAAAGACTTCCAGTCAGCCAGGGGGCAGAGCTCCCAGTAGTGACTGTCACCAGACATCTCCTGGTCACCTAGGAGGCAAAGAAACCTTGAACAATAAACATGTTTTTTGGGGCCAGGGGCAAAGTATGACTGCAGTACTCAGTATGAAATAAAACTGCAGTTCTCAGCATAAAGTATGACTGTATATTATTTTGTAAAGTACCAAGTACTGTGTACGACTCTCCAGTGAAACGCTCACGTCCTGCACGGGTTCCAGGAGTCTTACTGGGTGACGGCGTGGCGCTTCTGCTGAATTTATAAAAAAATAATAATGATAGAAGACGAGGCCAAACCCTTTCAGAATAAAAGTGTAACACAGGCAACAGCCAATGAACTGGTGCTTTAAAGGGATGAAGTACCTGAGAAAATTAAAAGTATGATGACAGAATAGTAAATAAAATGAGTTATCTGTTTTTTTTTCTGATGTTTGACTATAAAAGTCTGATAGAGAAAAAGGACAATAAAAGTTTTGTTACTGAAATAACATGAACGACAAAAAAACATCAAGAAGATCATTCTCAGGTTTGACAGAAATATCTTATTAAACATGTACAAGACATTCACAAACAAATTAAATGTGAAGCCCAGTTTGACTTTTCAACCTGGAAAAAACAAACAAGCAAACATTTGAAATAAACACTGATGATGTCAGCAGTGATGTCAGCAGTGAGATAATTGGCTGCATGAAGCGACAGACGGTGAGCAAAGAAAGTGGTTGGAGACAGAGTTGTTGCTATGCAACCAATAAACAATGGCTACCTGAGCAGGTTGTAGAGGATGCAGTACGGAGACTTCAGAAGGACAAAAAGGTCAAAACAGACACACAGCAGCAAAGAAACAGTGGAATACATTAGATTTAATATCTATAGGATAATATATCTGAATAAAAGACCCCAAATAGTATTTTTTTATTTGTCGATTAAGTGATTGATTAATAGTGTTAATTTATTTAATGTTTAGAAAAGTGTTCCTGAAATCTGCTTTTGGCTTAGATACTTGTGTGATGATGTCTGCTTCCTTTCAACCCCTACAACTACTGTACCTTCTTCAACTTTAATGACATGCTCTACTAAAGTATCGGTTTCTTGTCCCTTACCTGCTTTTATTTTCTTTTCCTTTTATGCGAGGGTCATGACCTTTGATCCCTTGTGGTTCCCAAGTTACAATGTCCCCGGCAACTTTCAGCTCAGCGTGAGCAGTTGCTGCATCGAAGCCAAAATTGAACCCTTGAAGAAAAACAGCACTGCTTTAATGATAAAAATAACAACAAAAACTAACAGATTGTGTGTGTGTATGTGCATGTGTGTGTGTGTGACTATTTATTTGTTTGAACTTTCAGTCTCACACTTTTTAGTAAAACTGGATAAAGATTAGATAAATTTAGGTCAGTGCTTATTATCATAACAACTACACTAACTTCAAACATGAAACAAAGTGAGATGACAGCTCTTGAGCCATAAATGCATTGATAAATAACTAGTTGAATCACAGATAGATCATATACAGACCTATTTTAAGCATTTAATTACTTGTTAAGGTAAGCCTTTAGAATAGATTTTCCAATGCTGGCTAAGTTTATTATGCTCACATGCATGTGTATATGTGATCGCGTAGCTGTACTGGAGGGGAGCACGAGTATCCTATTTGGTTGAAGAAGAGAGATGTTTGTGCATGGCCACACATTCAAAATTGTCCTCTGCCCTTTCTGCAGCAATGCGTTTACAGACACACCAACACATCTGTGCACACACAGAGATCAGCACAGTTCGTATATTGGACAGTCGGGAAAAATAATGTCCCAACCACAGCACCGCACTTTCTGTGCTTACTGCTGAGTTCAAACAATTTTTCTTTGTGTGCTTTAGTATGCTTTGTCTTTATGCTCTTTCTTGCGTTTCCCTTGGGAGTCTTTTGTTCCCCCCAGGGGAGGCACACCTCACACTTTATAAACCTCTGGTACCATCTGTTGGTTGAGTTGTTCATGTTTACCTTTAGTTTCCAACACAACAGGCTCAGAGAAGTCGCCTGAAGCTGTTTTGTTTTTTGCCCGAACTCGAACAACGATGAATCGAGAGTCAAACTTCAGCCCTGTACAGACACAAGTGATCATTAACAAATCAATAATAAATCAAAATGCTTACAGCCAACTGCTAACTACACCTCAAGGCTACATGCTTAAATGTTGAAATAAAAACAGCATGGAGCACTGACCTGAGATGGTCAAGTATTTCTCTCTGATGTCATAGATTTTCTCCCAGCCTGCCTCTCCCGTAGCTCTCAGCTGTGAATCTCGATTTGTTTTTCGAAACTCAACATCGTAACACTCAACCCGTTCGCTGTCACCTTCCCCATCGCTGGCTGGTTGCCATGCAATGGTAATGTTGTTGTCACGGACTACACAACTGGAGACATCAATCTCTGGAGCTCTGGGAACTGAAAAAGAAGCCATCAGCACACCTGCAGACACATCTACAGACCCACTCACAGACAAAACTACAGACACACCTTCAGACAAACCTACAGACACACCATGTCTCCGTGTCACCAGGTCACTACATCACCCTGTCTCCACGTGTCACCATGCCACATTCTTCCACGTACACACTGGCACTGAGGTTCGACTCACCTGGCAGAAAGTTAAGTCTTTGAAGCCACGCCCTCTCTGTGCTGAAGTCGACACTGAATTGTGACATATTTTCTGACACCACAGGTCGCGTCGTCAACCTAAATGCCGGGGCCATGGTAACCCTGGCAACACGAGGAACCGTTCCAGCAGGTTCAGGGTAGAAGGGGGCGGGGTTAATCATGTTATTGGTGGGGGTTTATTGTCTTTCTGGGTGCTGTTATTTTTGGTGTAGGCAAGGGGAATTTGATTGGAAGAGTAACATGCAGGCAGCCAATCAGAGTAGTGTGTTAAAATGAAAGATTTAGTTTTAAGTTTGGAGAAACAAACAATAAGAACATCTGAGCAAACATCAACGAACGAACAGGATAAATACTATGATAGTCATCAGATTAGAAAATCAAACCCACCTTTCTTTGATTTGTTTAGCAGCCTGAAACAAAGAAAACATGTTTCACTGATAATTCTTTTTTATGCTTCTGTCAAAGTCAGATGGTGATGTTTCACATATCAAAATAAAATTTTCTTGTTAACCTTCAGAAACTCGTCTTCATCACTGATTGTCAGAGTTTGATTTGCAAACTGGAGCAGCTCTTCACATGACAGCAGAGCAGACTTTCCTTCCGACAGCTGTTTCTGAATGATCACAGAGGAAGAGTTTTAATTTTGAGAATTTAAAGAAAGTTTAAAGAATAGAAGAGCTCAGGAATTTTAATACTTAAAACAAAAAGAGATCAAAGTAATTGGGGAAAACAATCAAAAAACAAAAACAATCCATCTATGAAAAACCCTCAAGGTGCTTAGTGATGCTTCTTCACCTGAAGCTGCGCCTCTTTTCTTTGATGCTCCTGCTTTATGATGCTGCGAAGCTCCACCCCCTTTTCATCCAGGGCAGAGCTTAGCTGCTCAAGCTCCCGCTCCAGCTCAGATAGCACCTTACAAGACTCCTCCTAATTACAGGTGAACAAGTTAATTACTCCTTTGAACTCTATCCCTTCTCTCACTTGGCCAATCAGCTCCTTACCTGCAGTCCTGTCAGAGAATTATCAACTGTCCCCAGGAAGTTCTGCAGCTCCTCGTTCTTATTGGATAAAGTGCTGATGATCCTACACAGAGCTTCCTGTGTAATACACAGAGAGAAAAACACACACTCCAGACTTAAGTTGAAGAGACAGCAGCAGCTATGAATTTTTATTGTTTTATAGTTTTACAGTGCAGTAGTTTTCAGCTATAACTCTGTGAGGTTGAAGCAGTTTTACAGTGTAGTGACCTGAATCTCCACTGAAGCAGAATAAAGAGAGCAGCCCTGTAGGGGAGGGGGGAGTGGACTTTGGCTAGCAGCTAACAGCTTGCTAATCCTCCCGCTTGCTCTCAATCTGTCTCTCTTTCTCTTGCTATCTCTCCCTTTTCTTTTCCATGTATTCAGATATAACTGGTCCTCAGCAAACTGATCAACCGTTCTAATTTTCAATCAAAAGATTAGAGTCTTACCTTCTGAGAGTCCATCACCTGAGAGGAGTGAGGGAGAAAGGAAAGGAGATAGAGATATAGACAGAAAGGAAGTCATATAAAACAAATTTCAGCCTTTCTTCCTGTTTGGAGTGTCAAAATAAGACACAAGGAATTGGACAGAATTCTCTTGTCTCAGACAACACATTAAATTTGACACTGAAAAGGGATTTGCTTGTTTTATTGTCAACAAAAATAATGTCAGATTTGGATTCATCAGACCACAGGACAGTTTTTTACTCCCCCTCAGTACTTCATAAACTGCTTAAGGTCCAGTTCTCTCTCTGGTGGACCTGAATCAGGTTTATATCTGGTTTCCTATTTGCATGGAACAGCTAAACCTGACTTCTGTGAATAAAGAGAGGAACTGTGTTCACAGACAGGCAATGATCTCCACTGCAGTCGTCTCTGTTATAAATTTAGTGCTGCCTGAAGATATAATCTACACAGTCCAGGTTTTGGTCCCACTCTGTTGTTCAGTGATTATTCCAGACTCTGAATCTTTGTTGTCAAGTGCTGTCAATGATGGAAACCACTTATTCTTTCTGATTTTACTCCAAGGGACATAATTCATAGATTTATGAATAATTTGCTCACACCGTCTCTAATAGAGTGGAAGGTGATGTGTATAAAGAAGGGGCATTGATGATATCAGATGTCTCAGAGATGCAGCTATAACTAATTTAAAGATGATCTGTTTGTTCGCTGCAGGTCAGATCCTGAGTGTGATCTAACCTGAAGCAGTCTCTCGTTCAGTTGTTGTTTTGTAGGTTCTAAATATCATCTCAGAATCTGGGAGAAAAGCCAAAATTCTGAAGCAAAGTGGGGTATAAAAAGAAATTGAGTTCACTTCTTCCCTCTTTATACCTAATTTTTTATATCTTCATATGATTAATTCAGAGTTATCTTTACTTGAAATGAACACTGTGTCATAAGTCAGGGCAATAGGTAGCGACTATTTAAACATGTTTGACAAATATTTATTTGACCTGTCTACGTTGCCCACTTGCCTCTCTAAACTGTGTGAATCTGTGAAGTTTAGCTGGGACCAGAAATTGACCATCAACGTTTACTCCAAAACCTTGAACTGCCCCATCAACAGAACCAGAGAGCTTCATGTTTTTATTCAGAGAACAAAAAAAGAC
This sequence comes from Halichoeres trimaculatus, assembly GCF_033239565.1. Lineage (NCBI taxonomy): Eukaryota > Metazoa > Chordata > Actinopteri > Labriformes > Labridae > Halichoeres > Halichoeres trimaculatus. The sequence goes on along the minus strand of NW_027437194.1, from coordinate 11,280,330 downwards.
TTAAACATTTTCAGTCCCCCCCAAACCAAAGTTCACTCAAACACAAAAGAAAACAGAGATGTTCTGCTTTAAAATGTTTGACCTTTATTTTTCATGTTAAACGTTTCCTTCTCCACATAAAAACACAACGTTTCAGCCATGAGTAACACTGTCAAAAATCATTTTCTTTTAAATAATGTGCTTCAATGTTAAAAGGTTTTAACGTTATACAGCAATAACTTAGGTTTACAGTGTTTCTTGTTGCCAAGGCGATACAGAGCGGGAGGTTTTGTCCACAGACCAAAAAACACTAAAATTTACCAGAAACTTCCTGAAAGTGCTCAAAGAGCTCCTCAGAGATTAACGGCCAAAAATTTCCCCCTTTAAAAAAACAACAGTGAAGTTGTGGAAAAACTGATTTAACTTCAATTGTTAAAAAAAAAAAAACTTAAAGTGAAGAGAAGAAAAAACTGAAGATAAAAACAGACTGAAGATGAAAGTAAAGATAGGAACAGACTAAAGATGGAAGTGAAGATAGACACTGAAGATAAAAACAGACTGAAGATGAAAGTAAAGATAGAAACTGACTGATGATGAAAGTAAATGTGGAAACAGAATCTAAAGTCCTTGAATCAAAGCGCTGAACGTTTACAGTTTTCATTTCTTTATTTCCTATCAGACAACAAACCTTGGTCTCAGAGCCAAACCTGATACTACAGAAGAAGAAACACTGTTACTCTCATCATCGTTAGGTCACCATGGTAACTGTCATTATTAAGAGGGGTAGGACCATGCAGGGGCACAGGCAGAGGGGGCGGAGCTAAGCGCTACACATCATTTTAGTGGTATAAAAACATAAAAAGTTAATTTTTAAAGTTTTCTCTCAGCAATTAAAGAAGCTTAACGGTCATGTGAGAGGAGTAAGGGAAGAGAATGGGCAGGACTATCATTTCAGTACAGAATCAATTCCTGAAAAGTTCGATTCACAAACATTTTCTGACCGCAATATTTACATGTCCTCCACTGTGTGGCTGTGGTGGGTGCTTTGTGTTCAATAATTCCACTTCCTGTCTTTATACGGACGTCACAATATACGAGCCGCGCTCGCTGCTGCCCCCACCGCCGCCGCTGCTTCCACTGCTGCTGCCACCACCTTCCCCTCCCTTTGGCTCCCGTTTCTTGGTGATTGGTGTCGGGATGAGTGATGGACGGGTGGGTGTGGTCGATGAGGAAGTGGTGGTGGTGGTAGTTGTGGCTGGGGCGGTGACATCAGCGCTGCTCTTCCTCGGACTCGGTGTGTAGTTAAAGGGGCTGACTCGAGCTGCCACTGCACCGCTACGCTGTTGACTGCGTTGCTGCTGCTGCTGGGTGATGGGTTGGGGTGGTTGTTGCTGATGTTGTTGTTGACTCTGTTGCTGTTGGCGCTCAGGCGGTTGCTTGTCCTCTAGACTTTCGCAGCTCCGGCGCAGGTTAAGGTTGGAGGAGGAAGAGGAGGAGGAGGAAGGGATCTTGGAGGGGACAGGGTTGTCAATTACAGGCGGGGCATTAGCCGTGCTGGGGGAGCGGGCTGAACAGGAAGAGGATGAGCGTGGATTATTGACAGGACAATCCTCCAGACGGACCCAAACATCCTCTGATTTGTCGGTGAAACTCCTCCCCCCTAAAGCATCGCTGCTCCCACTCTTTGTCTTGCGCCAGGTTCCCTTGGACCTTGTGGCGCTATCCTCCTCGCTTCGCCCCTTCTCACTTGACTCCGAGGAAGCTGACAGCACTGAGGACGAGCTTCCTGTCCTCTTCCATGTCCCCACACGTGGCAGAGATGTTGAATGTTTGCCACCGCTCCCCCCTCCACCACTGCTTCCATTTTCTCGTTTCCAGGTGCCTGTGCGGCTAAACCGCGATGATGTTGCTTCCTGAGGGCGTGATGGACTCTCAGAGTGTGAGCGGTTGATGTCATGTCTCCTGGGTGTTGGTGGTAGCAGTGACTCTGGGCTGGATGGCGATTCTAATGGAGGTGCCACCACGGCAGATGCCCCCGACTCCTCAAGCTTCCTTTTCAGCGTCGGGCTCGGGGCTTCTTTGATGAAAGTTGACTGGCGGACAAGAGTGGGCTTCTCTGGCTCAGCCTTCTGCTTTTTGGCGGCCGTAGAGCTGCTGACCCGTGATGCGGACTCGCTTCGTGGGATGCCAGCACTCCTCACCACTCCACTCTGTTTGGCTGTTCTGGAGGCAGACGAAGAAGATGACGCGCTGCCAGGAGATGCGGTGCGAGGCAGCTGTGACAGCTTACTGCCTTTCTGATTGGCTGCTGTGGAAGAGCGAGAAGGGGTGGAGTCTCTAGAGGACCCACCTCCTCTGTCGCAACCATCACTACTACCAGGAGCTTTGGCCAAAGCAGCTGTTCTAGGTTTGCTCCGGCCCCTTGCTGCTGACTCAGTCCTTGGTTTACCTGTGATCAGACTCCTGTACACCTTCTTTCCACCTCTCAGAGCCTTTGCAGCCTCCTCCTCTTCCTCCTCCTCCTCCTTCTTCTTCCTTGCCTCGAGCGTGGTGCGTTCTCCACCCTTTAAGATCCTCCCTCCACGCTTCACCTCCTTCACTTCCCCTTCCTCCTCTTCTGCATTCTTGGTGACAGCTGGCAGGTGGAATGGCGAGCCTACAGACTTTAGAGACAACACAGAGTCTGAATCTGATGATGGCTGCCGAGAAAGTGAGGAAGCAGCAGCAGCGGCGGCATTCAGGCTGCTGACAATTGAATTGGCACCTTCCTGGATTGCTTTCCAATCAAAAGACTCAGAGTCTGGGGAGGCTGGGCTTCTGGGAGCCTCTGATGGCTCCTCCTCTGCCAGAATGCTCTCCTCTGGTTTGGGTTCAGGAGGGGGAGCAGAGGCTGCAACAGGAACAGCAGCTGAAACCTTCTTCTTCTTCTTAGGCATGGCAGAGCTGATGCATTCCTGCAGGAGGTCATCTTCCGAGTCGATGCTCAGTGAGCTGAGAGATGAGTTTCGTGAGAAGCAGACAGGTGTGTCCTCCACGTGAAATGCTTTGGGTGTGTAGCCGCTGGCGGCTGCGGGGCGGGGCTTCAGCTCTGCCTGTGAGGGAGGGGATGTGGTTGTAGCTTTGCCTCCTTCTTGACTTTCAGGAGGCAGTGCAGGGGCAGGAGCGAACTCCTTGTTGTTGTTCTCCTGGTCAATGTCGCTCAGGGAGCTCAGGGATGAGTTCCTGGAGAAGCACACCGGCGTGTCCTCGATGGCAAATTTCTGCTTCTCGTCGGATGCTGTCCCATTGGCTGCAGGTTTTGTCCGAGGAAAAACAGCTGCTGTTTGCTGCTTTCTTTTCCGGCCTTCTTCTTCTTTAGTTTTCTTTTCCTCTTCTTCCTTCTCCCCAACATCGTCTTCATCAAAGTCAAGAGAACTGAGAGAGTCGTTGCGAGAGAAGCAGCATGGTGTGCCCTCAATGGGTGTGTAGTGTCGTGGCGAATCGAAGGCGAACCCTGGCTTTGCTTTTGCAACTGCAGCTGTAGCAACATTGTAGGCCGCCCTCTGAGGCATCGGCTTTACCGGGGATGTTGGTTTCTTTTTCTGCTGAGCAGGAGGCGGTGCCAAAGGGGGAAGAGGTGGAGGAAGGGGTGGGGCTTGGAGTGTCTCAGAGTTGGAAACTGTTCTGATTGGTTTTCTTGGTTTGGCTTTAGGCATGGCAGCACTGATGCACTCTGCGAGTATGTCATCTCCATTCTCCCCCTCAGGGAGTCCTACCTGCCTTCTCTGGGCAGAGGTTGCAGGAGCTACAGGTACGCTGGCTGCTGTTGCCATCTCATTAGGCGGGGAGTCAATGGTGAGGTCACTGAGCGAAGTGGCGGTGGAAAAGTTGAGTGGAGTTCCTTCAACACAGTAAACTCTAGGCACCTCCTCTGGCGCTGGTGGAGGCAGTTCCTTCCTCTGCTGTGGCTGGGCACGGCTTTGAGGTGGGAGGAGTTTGTAAACAGGAAGCTGACTGGGTTTTCTTGGTGCAGCTTGTTGCTGTTTCTTTGGTTTCCGTGACGATTTAGGCATGGCCATGTTGATGCACGCCTCAAGGATCTCATTGTCGTCATCGTCATCAGATTCGTCTAGGATGGGTTGTGCTGCCTCATCTTTTCTCTCATCTTTGCCTACTTCCTGCTCCTCTTGCTTCTTCATTTCTGCTGTGATGTATGGCTCGTCCAAACTGAGCGCACTCAGACTGGAGGCTCGGGAAAAGCCGTGTGGCGTGCTCTCTGTTGCAAAGTGCAGCAGCACATCTGGGCTGCTCTCCTCCTCCTGCTTCTTCTTCACATTATCTTCCTCCTTGATTTTCTGTATTGCTGGTGGTAACGGTGGTGTCTTGGCACGGCTGGGTGGCATGGTCTGCCCTGGACTGTCAGGTAAATCGCTAGGGCTGACCACGCCACTTGGCACACCACTGCATGGCTCACTGGAGCGCACCGAGCTGGCAATGGAGGAGGTGGAAAAGCTGTCAAGGGAGCTGACAGACGTGCAGCGGCTGAACATCAGAGGAGTCTCCTGGGCGTACGGCAGCTCTGGAGGACTCTTAGGAGTCCTGGCACCCGATGATGTTGCATGGTGATGGTGATGGTGGTGGTGTCCATGATGATGATGGTGACCCCGTCTTCCACGTGTGGAGGGAGCAGCAGCAGCTGTTTGGCTCTCTGCTTCTTTCTGCTGCCTCTGCTGTTGCTCATGAGCGTCTTTCTCACTGACAGGAAGTGTTGGATAATCATTGCTTCCACCACCACCACTGATGACACTCCCGCCTCTCCTCTTCCTCCCAATGACATCAGCATCTTCCTCCTCCTCCTCTGAGGACAGTGAGGACAATGAGCTGCCTCTGGAGAAGCAAATGGGCGTGTCCTCTACACAGTACGTCTGTGTGGACTCCTGGTTGCTTTTGGATGCTGAACGATTGGCTGGGGGAGGGGGGCGGAGTTTGTTGGAAGAGGGTTGCTGTGGGGAGGGCACTGAAGGGGCGGCCGCATTTTCAGGCTTGAATAGCGGTTTTCGTGGAGCATCTGCTCCATACTTTAGGCTGTAGTCAATAGGCTGTTCACCTGTTGAGTCGGTGCCGTAGTTCACTGTTGCCGTGGATGCAACAAAGCACGGCGGGACAGACACCATGTGGCCACTGGTCGCAGAGTCACCGCCATCATTCCTCCTCCTCAGCCGGGCGTCTTGTTGGTCGTCCTCGTCACTCTCAATAGCACTGCGGTGGCTGGGACTCTGTCTTCCAGAGTTCAGCTGTTCATCAGAGTACTTAAGGCTGTAGTTAATGGGCGTGTCCAGCTCTGCCCCGTCATCATCCGCCATGTGGTTGGCACTGCGTATCTTGTGGGCCAGGTCTGCAGGATACTTCCTGTAGACACAGCACTTGTTGGCTCCATTCTCATCAGACAAGAATGGATCTGAAGACGGTTTTGTCTTGCCCCGGTTTCCGTACCCATCAGCGCTCGTCACACTGTTGAGGCTGTCACTGGATGCACGCACGCTGGGCGGAAACACAGGCCGACCGTATGCTGCATCTTCACTTGTCCTTTTTGATCCATCTCCATTCTTGGGGCTAGACAGCACCGGCGTGTTAGCATATGAGCGCGTAGTGCTTCCTGCTCCTCCAGTGCTGTTACAGCCCCGCCCCTTCCTGTGTGCGGCCTTGGGGCTCAAATTGTCAATGTTGTCAAAAGTTTCTGACAGCTGCTGGGCATCCAGCTCCTCAAACAAAGCCTTCTGCTTGCGAGCATGCAGCGAGGGGGCACCAGCGCCAGGGGACAACACGCTGGCATCCTTGTAGCGAGCAGGCCGGTTGGCCATCAGGTTGCGGAGGGCGGCTGCACTACCCATTGCAATCATCTTGTGCCGAGAGTGAATAAGGTTACGCAGCATGCCCACAGCGCCCAGTTCCCATAAAGCCTCTTGGTCTTTGGCATCCCTGGCAGACAGATTCCACAACGTTCCACAGGCATTGGACACGATGGTCAAACTGTGAGACTTTAGGTGCTGCAGCAGAGTTGGCAGGCAGCCATGTTCACGCAGGATTTGCCTGCAAGACAATCCACAAGGAGATGTTAGAGCAGTGTATGTTTCTGTACAGGGGTTCACATGTAAGTAGGGGTGGGAACCTTTCACATTTGAAACGATAGGGTACCGATGCCCGGTACTCAAAGGTACCAATTTTCAGTACTTATGTGTGTGTTTATGTGGTAATAAATATTAATTTGTTTAATAATAAAATATCAAAGTTTTTGAATTCATACATATTCATACAGTCAAACATATTCATTTCTCAAAATATAAACTTGCAATGCTGTGTTCATGTCCAGCATAGAAAATCGCCTACTCCCCCACTCACTTACAGTCACAAGGATGGGTTCAGGTACCGAAACAGGGTACCTTTGATTTTACGTAAATCAGTACTCCGTGCTACTGTTGGAATTCAGTAGGTAACTACAAAAGTACCTAATTCGGTACCCATCCCTAACTGCAAGGTGTTTATTCTTGTGCAGTTCTTAGTGTGTGTCCCTGCAGATGTTTATGAACAGGTGTTTACCTGTGTGCCTCGTTGGTGGCAATAAGGCTGGAAACATTACGCAGGATTCCTCCTCCGCTCTCGATAATTGCGAGAGTGTTGGTGTGGCTGCGGTGGGTCAGTGTTCCCACCAAGAAGGCAAGTGCTCCGTCCACAGCGCAGATGTCTGCCTTGTTTTCAGTGCAATGAGCTGAGAGGTTCCAGAGCGCACTCAGTACAGACTTCAGGGTGGACTCCTGGAGGAGAAGATTGAACAGGTCATGTAACCAGAAAGAACAAAATCTGACTAGCATTAAAGGGTCATGTGTTTACCTTCTGAACCTCGAGGGCGCAGCCCATCAAGGCTCGCACGCTGCCCACTTCACGCAGCGTCTTTTTACTGTTCACATCTGCACGCCACGACAAGTTCCTGAGTACACTTGCTATCACCTGAGGGCAGAGAGTGAGAAAGATAGACAGAAATTCAAACCAGGAAACACATTGGTTAACGGGTAATAGTTACTGAGTATTGGTTACCAGCTCCTTCTCTACATCTCTCTGAATCAAGGTGACCGACCTCAGGAAGCATATAAAATCAGTATAGTAGGTAGATTCATGTGACCATACCTGTTGCAGGTCTTCGCTGTCAGATTTCAGCTGGGCAACCATCGCTCTCATGCAGCCCTTCATGGAGCACAGTGTGGCCTGATAATAAAACACAGCACTGTGATCAAGTTTGTTTCCCAAAAACGAATGACTTAAAAAAACATGTACGTGTTCTCTCACCTTATTGGCCACATCTCCAAAGGTAAGGTTGGTAAGTGCCATGCCAGCATAACGTCTCAGCGTCACGCTGTAATGATCGCTACTCAGACCAAACATCTCACAGTCAACCTGGAGTAGCTCTGCGACCGCCTGCAGACCACCTGCAGGAAAAAAAAATACTCTGGCTTAAACAAGTTGGTCAGTGTGATTAACTGTCAGTCAGAGTGATTAACAGTCAGAGTGACAAAGAGAAGGATGAACAGTTGCTAAATGGCTCACCTAGTTCGTTCATTGCATGGCGATGTTCTTCATCGAACGACAGCTTCATCAGGACGCAGACCGCGGGGCAGATCTGATGCTCTACTGGAGACGGCACTGAACACAAAGAAGTTTCAGTTTTAACCGAGGAACAAATAGTCTGAGATTCTGATTGGCTGATTCAGGTGATATCACTCACTGGGGTTGTCCTCCTGGTCTACGCCTCTCTCATGGTTCTCCTGCCAGCTCCAGCATGCCTCACAGTAATGACGCACCTGTTCCAGCAGGTGGAGCACCCTGATCTCTCTGCGCCCTCGCTTATCATCTGGCTGGCTGTGAACAATGTTGTGCAGTGCTGCAGATGCTCGAGCACGTGCCTCTTTACTGCCCCGAGAGTTACCTTGGCAACAGAACAGTGACAAATTGAGAACACTGTTCAATGGGCTACGCATAGCCGTATTACATTAGTTCACACAAATAATGATAATTATATGATACAGGTAGAGGTGGTCACCTAGCAACAGAGAGTCCTTATCATTGCCATGGAGCAGCTGGATGAGCAGAGGCAGACAGCCGGACTGACGCATTGCAATGCACGAATCTTGAGAGCTCGACATGGCTAGCAGTGTCCGTGACATGTCATCTTTATCATGAGTCCCTAACATAGACAGAAGACTATACACCATCTCCACCTGCAGGGGGCGACAAACAGATTCGTTTTTTCACAGTGTACACCATCTCCATCTGCATGGGAGAGTTTGAAATCTATGAACAGGTAAGAATTTTAAATTTATTTACAGGTGTGTGTGAGTGTGTGTGTGGGGGGGGGTTCTTCAAAAGCACTTAAGGTTGCAGGTATCTGTAAAGTGTACCTTGGTTCCGAGGTGGCTGGTGATTCGTCGAGGCACAGAGTAGCTTGCCTCATTGGCTGGCTCCTGGTCCAATCTGCTGGTGGAGCTCTGAAAGGACAACAGCACCAGGGAATTTAACAAGCAACGTTTTAGAGGTAAACAAAACAGAGAGGAACGAGTATGGTGAAAAATCTCACTTGAGCTGCAGCCAATCCAGAGCCAGGACTTTCACTCACTGCTGGAATGTCCTCCACCTGAGACAGAGAGAAAAAGAGAGACAGAGACCATGACACAGTTCTTCACTGTTGCAATACTTCCTGCATTCTGCTGGAGACATATAAAGGTGTCCTCCTACAGGCCCTGAAAGCTGCTGTCATCAATCTATAGTTAAAAAAAGAACCAGAGCCTGATGGGTTTCAGCCATAGTGCTGCTGGATCTCGCTGCTGCTTTGGACACACTCCAACATGGCAAACTGGGAGAACTGTGAGAGACTGTTTGGTGCAGTACTGTGGAGTCCTTCAAGGCTCCATCCTAGGGCCTCCACTGTTTACCATCTCTAAGCTTATTAGTCACCATCATCATGCAAACAAAATGCCAGTCTGCATCACAAGGTCTGTTTCCTGTCCCCAGAGCTGGAACAATGCACCTCTTTCAACAACTCACAGCTCCTTTAAACCCAGGCAAAATACCACAACATAAACCTGCCCAGCCTCATCATTATGTATCTGACTTACAGTGAAAAAGCACAACTATTCATCTTATTCATTTAAAACACAGGCATAACAAGAATTAAACCGACACACTGTGAATTAAAGTAACTAACACTGAGGTTGGCTTACCTGCAGACGAGCTCCAAGCCTTAGGATGTCCTTCTCTATCTGCTGAATACGAGACACACGAGCCTACACACACAAACACACATCTTGGTGTCAGCATACAGTCCAGGGTGCCTAGTGTAGAGCATGTGCTGCATGCCCCCTGGTGTGTGTGAGTGGTCACTGACAGAAAAAGAATGTTCTCTGCACATCTAATGTAAGCTTCGTGTTATGGTTTCAACTGAGCTCTCCCTCTCTTCCCGTCTCAGGCAAGTCTTACCTGGGCCCTCCTCTCCATCTCCTGACAGGAGCCCAGTTGCTCCTCCATTGCTGAGCGGATCTGACGAGCTTCAAACTCAAGCTGACGACGACTCATGTCTGTCTGTAGAGTGAACTACAAACAACACAGTGTCAGCCCAACAGCAGCACAGCATGATTAATATGTAAAGAGGAAACCTGCTGACACCTCAGAGTGAAACATTTGACAGTATGAAAACTGCGTCTGACTCTTAAGAGCATTACATTTTCAGTGAGCGGCAGGCTGTCGATCCTCTTGGTAAGATTCTGCAGCTGAGCATAGTACCAGTCCTTCTCCTTCTCCTCCTTCTCCAGCTCAGCCAATAGGAGAGACCTGTCACACAGCAGCAGCCAATCACAGAGAAGGTCACACACAGGGTCTGGGACCATTACAAAAGTGACAAAACTATATAGCTGGACAAAAGCAGATTTGGTACAAAAGGTAGTCAAGGCAACAGCATTAGCCTTAGTTGAAGAATTAGCAGTATCAGGAGTAGTAGTTATAATATTAGTAGTTACAGCAGTCACTAGTAAAAGTAGTTGTTAGAGTATCAGTAGAGGTTGTTGTGGAAGTAGCAATAAAAGTTTAGTAAATGATAATAGTTGTAGTACTCTCTGCAGTACCTTTCCTTCTCAAGTTCCTCCAGGCAGCGGTCATGGCTGTCTCTGCCTGCAGATGGCAGCCCTCTCCTGGGAAAGGCAGCAGGGTTCAGTGGGCCTCCAGCTGCTCCTCCTGGAGCTCCAGATCCAGAGGAGGCTGAGCTGGAAGAGGAGGACGGGGGCTGAGGAGGCCTCAATCTGGGTTTAAAACCGGCAGATTCCAGGCTCATCTCTGGAGTTCAGGAGACACCAGGTTAAATGTTAGATGTACTCATACAAACACACTTTGTTCTGTGTGTTAGTGTGTGTGTGTGCGTTTGCTCTACCTTTTAGTCTCTCGATGAGCTCCAGTTGAGATCCAGACGCCTCTCCAGACTCCTCCTCAATGGTGCCTTGAAGCTGCTTCAGCACTTCCTGTTTGATCAGTAAACAAACAGCTTGAGTGACATCACACAGTGTGTAGGAAATCACAGCAACACAGTCAAAACACAGCCGTGACCAAAAGTTTTGGGAATGGCACAAATTTTGTTTTCATAAAAGTCATTTTTCACAGCAGGGAAATACTTTGCAGTTAATTTCAATTCATCTTCACAATCTAGAGGTGAAACCAACCGCCACCTTAAAAACAGAGGCAGCAAACCTCATGAAAAACAAAATTTGTGCCATTCTCAAAACCTGTGGTCATGACTGTACTAGTGTCAAAAAATACCCCAGGGCCACAAACAACCAAAAACAAATATGACACCTCCCTCTACCTCTTTCTTTCTGTCCATCTCTCCCTCAGTTTCTCCTCACACTCTGTCCTGCCCACTCCTTTAACTCTGTCTCTGCCGCCTCCCCTGTCCCTTTGTCTCTTGCCCTATCTCTCTATCTTTCGTCTATGTCTTCACTCACCGTGATGAGCCGACAGCGCTCAAACAGCGACATGATGCAGACTAACACTCCTACTGTCACTGAAACTCAGCTCAACCACAAAAAAACAGGAAACAGGAAACGGGAAATGGGAAGCAAGTGTATCACGGAAGAGTGACCGTTTAAAACAATAAAAGCATGACTGAACGACAATAACACAAAGACACATGAGTGAGTCACTATTTTTGTTTTTAGTCCAACTGTTGGCCATAACAATTCTTTCAAGCAGTCAGATGGACCCAGAACCCTGCAGTTTCTGTTTTAATGTCGATAAAGTTTATTCAAAGCTGACCTTCATGTTGGAGGCCTCAGTCTCCAGTTTGGTCAGGTGGTTGGAGTTGTCCTGCAGCTCCTGTCGTAGGTTAGAGTTCTCCATCTTTAATACCTCCACCTGCCTTAGCAGCTGGTCATATGACGCTGCTGCCATGATGGACAACCCTCTGCTGACCTGCAAGACACAAACCACAAACATCAGCACTTGGATACAAGAGAAACTAACTCTTAATCAGTCTGACTGATTCAGAAAAAGGTCAGGCAATCAATGAAAAAATCATCAAAACCAACATTTAAGGCCTCAAACCAACTGTGTTAGAAGTTTTTGCCTAAAACTGCCATATCAATTATTTAACACACCCCCTTCCCCTTGTTATTCTGTCTCTAATAATACAAGATCCCCTCAAAATACACGACTGGCTGCACAGTTACACAACAGGCAGCCAGGTCTCACAAAGCTTGAAGGCTGCCAGAAAACTAGCAGAAAAAGAAGTAGCCACATGACACTGTCCCATCCAGTCCACTACACTGAGTATGTTTACTATGAGCTTAGTGAGCATGCGATCACATGAAGCATAGCTGGATCAACAGATGTAGATAAAGTGATTGCTTGGACTGGGGTTGGATTTCACAAGACTCGGGAGGTCTCTGAAGATAAGTATCATGAAAAAAAACTCAAACACCAAGCCGACAGTACAAAGCAATATAAAGTGAAAGTCATTTTCTACAGTAGCACTGCCGAATTAAAGAATATTTATTTTGCGTGCCAGAAATACAAGTTTTATTATTTTTTTCCCCTTTTTTCTTCAGATTTTTTTTTAAACAAATGTTTCCATTCTTGCTGACGTGGGTTTTCAGTTCCATTGTTTTAATAAATAATACTTAATTGTTTACCTATCCATGTTAATTTAAAATACTTGTTTCAAAATTGTACAAATATTTATAGAATAAACTGAGCAGAGAATGGGATAGTCATGCATTAACCCAAATCAAAGGAGAAGGTTCAATTAATCATGGTTTTGATTTTTGCCATAACCACCCAGCTCTACATAGGGATGTCTGTCTATCTCAAACTGAGTCTGACACATACCTCTTAATCCGTCTGACAGGTCTCTGAATGATTTCTCTGAATAATGATATCTCTAAATCAAAATGATATCTTGAAGACAATCATCTTAATAAATCTCTAAAAACATCTCTTAATATTTCTTAAGATATCTAAAAGATAATGATATCTTGAAGGGTAATTTTGTCTCAATAATATCTCTTACTTAAGTATCTTGATTATCTCTAAATAAAAATATCTTCCATATCTGTCAATGAAAATAATATTTCTAAGAGTTCATGTCTCTCAATGTTAATATTACTAATAAATGACATTAAGATCTTTCAATCAGACTGGTGTATTTATATAATTATATCTAGAAAGATGTCTCTTAATGATATATAACTTTAAACAGGGCTCTACAGTATTTTTTTTTTTTTGCTTACCAGTCACTGTGGCTAGTTATTTTTTTTAGAGTGACTAGCCAATCAGCATTTTCACTAGCCACACTTTTGATGTTGGATAATTATATTTAATATGACTGAAGCTGACTACGACATGCTAACATTTACTTGATGACCCCTGTGTACACTTAAAAATAAGACTACAAAAACGTGTAATGCTACAGATCATTATCAGGTATTTAGCTCTGGTAAAGTTGTGCTCCTTTGAAAAATGCAATTTATTAAGACAAAGTAACAAAATGAGTAGTATATAATTGTATACAATAAAAATGGTGAAAAAGCACAGGAGATGAATTGAAAAGATAAAAAATAAACTGAAAACGCCTAGCAAGAAATACTGTAGGTTCAAATATTTTCTCATGACATTTTTCATGAATTGAGTACTGTATTCCCCAGATTATAAATTGCTCTGATGTGAAAGTCCCATCAGTCAAAATATACGTCATGAAGAGTAAAAAAAAACATACATAAGTTGCACTGGACTATAAATCACATGTATTTAGATTGGTTTGGTATGTTTACAGTATTTCCAGAGAGAACTATTTATGATTGTAGGAGGTTTAAATATTCTCCCTACAGCACCTCAAAGCTGTGACCATAGTTAAGTTTCAGTTTCTCTTCCCTATGTACGCTTTTCTCACACCTGAACCGAAACAAAAATATATTTAACTATATTGATCTCTCTAAATGATATCTCATAATGATAAGGAATTCTATCAATATCTCTGAATAATTGTATCTTAAATGATATCTCTTGATTATATAGCTGAAGGATAATTAAATATTGACATAATGATATTTCTAGATGATAGTGATAGTGATATCTCAATAAAAGTGATATAGCTGAAAAATTATGATACTTCTTATAATATCTCTTAATGATAATACTATCTCTCAATGTTAACCATACCTGTAAACTATTGCTGTATCTCTGCGATGTGTCTGAACAATATTAATAGCTCGAAATGATCGTGATAAAGCTCATCTCATGGATTCTCAAAATGAAAATGATATCTCTTAATTTCAGTGATTCCTCTGAAGAACATCTTTAAGGATATCTCTAAATGATATAGATATAACTACATGATTATTATGTCTCTAAATATCCTTGACTTCTCTAATCAATAAAATCTTTCAATGACAGTAATTTCAAAACGACTTCTCTGAATGATATCTCTCAGTCTGACAGGTGTTTAAATGCCATCTTGGAAAAATACCTCTTAAAAATGATATTTTCTAAACGATAAGATCTTTAAATGATAATACCTTTAAGTTTTATTTCTAAATGACTTCTCTAAATAATAGTGATATAACCTAGTTATATTAAGTTATATTTCTAAATGTTAATGCTAAATGACAGTGACGCCTCTGTATATTTTGTAATGATAACTCATATCGAAGACTCTTGATACCTCTAAATAATGTCTCTAAATGACATCACTTAATGATGTCTCTTAGTGACATCTCATGTGCTGTCCTCTCAGTGTGCCTCGGAGCAGAGAGTGAATGTGGTCAGTGGTTTTAGAACAGTGCTGCAGTTCTTCCTCACAGGACTGCAGTAGCAGCAAACAGTCTCATTCCTTTCACACTGATTTAGGTCTTTATGGGTTATACTTAACATGATTACAACAGCATCTATTATTGATCATCCATTTCCCATCTTCTTTTTCTTTGCATCCCCCTCCTCTGTCTCCTCCCTTCATCCCATGTCGGCCATTTTCTTTCCCTCCTCACTCTTCACTCCATCACATCCACCACCCTCCTTCTCCCTCTCCTCCTCCTCCACCTCCTCCCTCCATCACAGGACACAAATGACAGTAAAAACCATCTCAGAGGAGGGGAAAACACAACAAAAAACAAACAATGGAAGACATTTAACACCACCCCCCCTCCTTCCCCTGCATCACCACCAACATCCCCTGTCCTTTCTCCATCCTCACCCCTCTCTTTCATCGCTCCTCTACCACCCCTTCTCCCCTTTTTACTCCTGCCAGCCTCACTGGCTCATCTGCCCGAATGAAAGCAGAGACACAAAGAACTGGGAATAGAAGAAAAACAGTTTCAGGATAAAGAAAGAGAAAATGGCAGCTCACCCCATCGCTGAAGCCTCCATCACCCTCCCTCTCTCTCTCCCTCTGTCTGACAGAAGGCAGTCAGCTGGGCGAACAAGCAGCCAATCAGGAGCAAGAGCCACAGAGAGAGACAGAGAGGGAGCAGGGGGAGGAGGAGGGATGGGTTGCGTCTCCCTCCTCCTCCTGCTCCCAGCATGCTTTGCAGTGGCTGCTGCAGGCAGACTGACCGGGTTACTGATCCACATACACACACACACACACACCCACACAAGCACACACACTCGGAAACACATAAATACACATAGAAACAAATAAACAAACAGAAATGCATAAATAAACAGATACAGACACCAACAATGCACACACACACACACACACATGCACACACACACACATGCACACACACACTACAACAGCCGTGAAGACATTTAATCCACACTCTCTTGAGTTGTCAGTGAATTCTCTGCTCTTCATTATTTTGAACAGGAATGAGGAGTTTCAAACTGAATTTGTGTTTTATTACAAATTCCATCCAGCATACGGGAATTCACCAAATAGTCAGAAATTAACCAAGAATAACAACAACTAAAACACATTTATCTGTTCAGGAATAAAAGTTTATAACTGCAATCTGACAATCAAATATAAAATGCTCACCTTTTTTTCTACTTCTTTGTAAAACAGTACATTTTTTAAATTTATGATAACAACAATAATTATATTTCAACATTGAAGATATCATTAAGATTGATGCACCTACTGAAGAATTAACCTTTAAGAGACATAGAATTGATAAAAAGTAAAATCCTGTTGATTTAGGACAAAAACACAACTCATCAAACTTATCAGGGATGAAAAAGGTGACAAATATCTGTGAATTGACAGATGGTTGTAAGTATTCAAACCTGCTAAAGAAGCAGTGCAAACATTAACCCTTGAGCCCAAGAGTCCCCGATTTACGAGGCTCGGCAAACACAACGTGCAAAGGTTGCACGAATTACAAAAGAATATCTTGATCTTGCATATAAATTAAAAAGCAGAACCCAGGATCCACGACTAATCCTTTTTTACATGCCACAAACACAATCAAAATAAATAAACGAATCATGACATTTTAAACATTTAACCCTGATATGTCTTTTTCTGAATAGGGCAAAAATACTCTTTTATTGCTGGGTGCTGTCTTCATTTACTCTTTACCAGTATCACATATTCTCGTTAACAAATCTCACAAGTTTTACCTGTACTATTACACCAACATTATTCAAATAGACCTTGTGGTTGCAGAGGTATTTTTTAAAGGGTATGCAATTTTCGAGCCGAGACTCGAGAAATCAGATCAGGGTTCAAAGGGTTAAGGAAACCGCAGTTGCATCTATTATACAACATTAACAAAGCATTTTTTATTGCTGTTCCATTTTCAGTTTTTGTACACTCCATACCCCTAACGTCTTCTTCACCACAGCTTTCATCCATCTCTTCTTCACTGATGATTTCTAAAAGCAACAACAGGAAAATTTCATAGCAATTCACAGCTGAGTACTGCAGTAACTGGCACTCATTTCAGCCAACAACCAACCAGATAGTATGTTTAACAGAAAGGCTGGCTTGCTAGCCGGACTTCTAATCCTTCTGCAATGTTTTCACTGAAAAAATACGTATAATAGCTACGTGCTTCGTATTGCGACAAAAAATAGCCAAGTGCTGCTGTTCCCTTTGTGATTATGTAAAATGTGACTATGATGTCTCCATCAAACACCAAACTGCTTTGCTAGCTTACAGAGACTGTGAGGAGGATCTGTTTAAGTCGGACTGCAGCAACACCTTTTAGCCCTGAGTAACATACACAGTGTAGTGAAGACGTGACTATAACAAGTAAGAAAGGTGATTTAAGTGACTTTGAACGTGGCATGATTGTTGGTGCCAGACAGGCTGGTCTGAGTATTTCAGAAACTGCTGATCTACTGGGACTTTCACGCACAACCATCTCTCGGGCTTACAGAGAATGGTCCCAAAAAGAGGAAATACCCAGTGAGCCGCAGTTCAGTGGCAGAAAAATGCCTTGTTGATGCCAGAGGTCAGAGGAGAATGGACAGACTGGTTGGAGCTGATAGAAAGACAACAGTAACTCAAATAACCACTGGTTACAACCGAGGTCTGCAGAAGAGCATCTCTGAACGCACAACACGTCTAACCTTGAGGCAGATGGGCTACAGCAGCAGAAGACCACACCGTGTGACCCTCCTGTCAGCTAAGAACAGGAAACTGAGGCTACAATTCACACAGCAACACCAAAACTGGACAATAGAAGATTGGAAAACGTTGCCTGGTCTGATGAGTCTGGATTTCTGCTACGTATTCAGATGGTAGGGTCAGAATTTGGCAACAGCAACATGAAAGCATGGATCCATCCTGCCTTGTATCAACAGTTCAGGCTGCTGGTGGTGTAATGGTGTGGGGGATATTTTTTTGACACGCTTTGGGCCCCTTAGTACCCACTGAGCATGGTTTAAACGCCACAGCCTTTCTGAGTATTGTTGCCATCCCTTTATGAGCACAGTGTACCCATCTTCTGATGGCTACTTCCAGCAGGTTAACGCTCCGTGTCATAAAGCTGGAATCATCTCAGACTGGTTTCTTGAACATGACAATGAGTTCCCTGTACTCAAATGGCCTCCACAGTCCCCAGATCTCAGTCCAATAGAGCACCTTTGGGATGTGTTGGAACGGGATATTCACATCACGTATGTGCAGCTGACAAATCTGCAGCAACTGTGTGATGCTATCATGCCAATATGGACCAAAGGTACATTACAGAAGGCAAAAGAGTTAAGTAGCGCCGGTGTTTGAAATGTGACAAAAAGAAAACTTTGAGCTTTTGTGCCGTAGTTAAGTAGCTGTCTTTATTTAGCGCTACTGACAGAGTGTTTTTCTGAGACATGACCGTAATGTGTAACACTAGTAAATCCTGGTAATGTCCTGCCAGTGCTCATCTACCAAGCAGAGCTAATGTAACCTCACTCAAATTCAAATTCAAGATAAGCTTTATTGGCATTGAAGTTTTTTAAAACATGTTGCCAACGCCAATGTTCAATTAAAGGATTAAAAAACAGATCAACAATCAAACATGTATTAAGGACAAAAAAAGGTGATAACATTAATCAAAAACAAAAAACTAACAATGATGTTTTCTGCTCAGTCTTCATTTTATTGATACACAGGCCACTGCAGTAGAACTGCAGCATGTGAGTTGATATGAACATTAGAACACACAATTTAGACCCTGTTTAAGCCAGGAGCTTGTATTTTAGCTTGTGCTGTATCACTCTATTATCTAGCTTTCTTCTGTCCTTTCTCTGTTTGACAGTTAGGCTCCAGTGTCCACCATCACTACAAAATTAATCACAGAAATTGTTTTGGGGAGGTGAAAAAAAAAGTCTCTCTTCTCAATACTAAACTTTGTCAGCCAGCGTGGTGTTGTCATAGAGACTTTGGTGTGCCGTAAATCAATCCAGTCCTGCCCGGCCCTATGAGGAATCTAGTCGCATTTAGGAATATCCTATACTGGAGCTGATTATCACCTTTTAGAGTGTGGATTACAATCATCTTTTTAACTAGATGGGAGAGTTTTTCAAGATCACTTGGAAAGTCTGTACAGTCCCTTTAATCTTTAGCAAAAACTAAAATATGGGTCCAACAGGAAGGTTTACTTTAGTTAATACCTTGATGCTTGTGTATTTCACATTGCCTGGACATGCCGAGAGTAACTTCATGAGGTAAGATGTGCAGTCTTCCTTTTATGTTTTACTGGAGGCAAGACCTCTTCTCTAGAGAGCATGCATGACACAGTCATGCAACAGCAGCATGACCAGATGACCAGGGCAATTTAACCAACAGAGAAGCACACATCATAAAAAAGACCACAAAAGGAAAAAGGCTTGTATGTCTGCTAAACAAGAGTAGATAACTTATTGACACTAAGGTTAGCAGATTTATGACAACTGAGCTTGCATGGTAAATTAACCTTCACCCCCACCCAAAACAATGCATTGCAAATCCACATGAATCACAGCAATAATCCATTTTAGAACCAAACCAGCTAATTTCACTTAACCTTGATGAGTTTGCACCATGAGAATTGTCAGTTACTACTACTACTTTAGTTAGTATTGTTGATAGAGCAGAAAGTTATGCTAAAGTATCATAGTCAGAAGTACTGCAGTATTAAAGTCTGTTATGCTGCAGTATTATAGTAGGTTATACTGCTGTATTATAGTCAGTTATGCAACAATATTATGGTCAGTTATACTGCTGTATAATAGTAAGTAGTGCTACAGTATTGTGTTCATTAATTCTGCAATATTATATCACTGTAAGTAATACTGCTGTATTATATTATGGTCTGTATACTAAAGTATTATGGGCAGTAATGCTGTAGGTCAATGCTCAGTAATGCTGCAGTAATACGGTCATGAATACTGCATTATTATGGTCAGTAATGCTGCAGCAGTACACTGCAGTATTTTGTTCAGTGATACTTAAGTAGTAGTAGTAGTAGCAGGAGTAGTGTTCTGAGGTGTACTGCAGTAATTTTGCTGTACTGTACACAGCTGGACTGTTATGTAGCAGTAGCTCTGTTAGCTAGCTCAACACAAATATCTCATGCCGGCCAAAACTAGCCCGCTTCTTAACTTTCCTTAACCCACAACAGACCCGTCTGCTATGTCGGCCTGGATGTCAGCAGCAGGCTCTGATGGGAGCTGGATTTCCAGTGTATCCGGTAGCCGTCACAGGACACCGACATATCACCATAACAAACAGTTAGCGAGGAGCTAGGTTGGCTCGGCCGTTCTTACCTGCCCGTTTTAGAAACGACCAAAGTTTGGCTTCAGACAGCGGCGGCTTCACGGGACATCTCC
This sequence comes from Halichoeres trimaculatus, assembly GCF_033239565.1. Lineage (NCBI taxonomy): Eukaryota > Metazoa > Chordata > Actinopteri > Labriformes > Labridae > Halichoeres > Halichoeres trimaculatus. The sequence continues at coordinate 11,260,545 of NW_027437194.1, read as the reverse complement.
GGGGAAACACCTCACCGACAACCGGACCGTCAGAGGCGGCGGAGGCCGCTCATGTCTCCGGTCAGAGCAGGAAAAGTTAAACAAAGTCCACGAGAAGTTTTCGCTCGGCCTAAAGGCTGATGCTGTCCGCCATCTTGTGTGTGTGTGTGTGTGTGTGTGTGTGTGTGTGTGTGTGTGTGTGTGAGAGAGAGAGAGAGAGAGAGAGAGAGAGTGTGTGTGTGTGTGTGTGTGTGTGTGTGTGTGTGTGTGTGTGTGTGTGTGTGTGTGTGTGTGTGTGTGTAAGCGTGTTTAATTTAGAATTTGAAAAATCAAGTGTTATTTTTTTTAATAAACAAATATAATTTAAAAAATCTTCATAAAGAGCAAAAAGTTATACAGAAGCACTGAGCAGATGTTTAATTTACTCTGTTTTGTTTTGCTAACCGATGGTTTAAGAATTTGGCAAAGTTCTCATGTTTCTCATTTGATAAAAGAAAATGTTCAGTGTATCTAGAAATAAAAGGCTGATTGTAATATAGGTCATGCTGCTGTAGTATCAAGTATCTAAAGAATAAAAGGAATTTGACTCTGGTTTGTACTCTCCCTGTACCATTATTTGTGAATACACACTGAATATTACAAAAATGGAAAGAAAAAAAAAAAAGACAAAGTCCAAGTGGCAAAACCGATGAGTTATCAAACGAGAGCAAAAAAAAAAAAAAACAAGATTGTGAGTTGATTAAAAACTACATGTTTCTGTCTCTTATTGTGAAGGTTCTCAAGAAAAGTGGCGTAGTCTCAATTTTGTTTTCCTTCTGCAGCAATGCTTTTATTTTGAAGGTATGTAAAGGACCCCTTTCCGTTTCCTCGTTGTAGTTGTTTACAAGATGGCGGTGCATCTTCACGGTACCCAGTGTTCGGTGTTTTTTCCGTGGTATTTGGTGTCTCCAGCCATGAATTGGAAACACGAGCTTTGGTTTTGACGTCATGAAAACAGGTGTAAGTGCAGGGTAACCGGATGCCTCGCGTGAACCGGACAGCCGTGTTGTTTCTGCTGATTGTGAGCAGCTCCGTGTTTCTGCTGTTTCAATTGTATTACTACCGGAAATACGTCAGCAAGGTGAGAGCGGAAAAACCATACCTGTATGTCGCTTTTTGTATGTAACAGTTTATAAATTGAGTGTGATCTGGGGAGCACTTTTAGATACATTAAAATTTGTAATAAAAGAGAATTTAACCTGTAAATTCTCTTGATATTTACAAAAAAATAAAAAATATTTTTTAAATTGCCTGCAATTCAACACAGGCTGTCTGTGATGTGTATAAAAAAAGAGTTTTACTGGTACTCATTAAACAGATTCAGCAGATGAAACAAAGTGTTATTACAATTGTTTGTCTGTGCTGGACTGTGGAGGATGATTCTCTGTATCTGAGGGGAATAAAAACACTCAGAGGGTGCGACCAAGGGGTTTAGAAAAATGAAACCTATGCAAAAGTGCTATATGTTGCTGTTTATCGAGAATCCACCTGGGGCAGGCTGGTGTAACCGGCACTATGTACAGACCAAGCCAAAAAAATAAATACAATGATTTTGGCCATTTATTTTAATCTTTTATTTTTGGGCTTTGTCTACATACTTTTACTTTCATTTTTAATATACGTTTTAGATATAATGAATTTTAATGAGAACTGATCATAAAACTGAAATTTAAACAGGGAAAAAGCACAGCAAAGGGGGCATGTTGGCATGATACTAGCATGCTGCCTTAATGTCATCAAAAACCAATTAACAATGAATTTCTTGGATTTTAAATTTCTAATCACTTTTTCTTCTTCAGCCTGGCCCTCACATCCTGAGCCAAACAGGTCACTTGACCGCCAGTGATGTCCAATGGGTGAGTATAATTTCAACAGTAGCACTGCCGTTAGCCTCACTCTTCATCAGTAGCATCGCTGCCAAAATCACTGTTAGCACAAGAGCATGAGTGTTCATATCATTACCATGAAAGAAAGCATCATTCACTATACCGAAGTATTTACAGCACACCACTGCCTCCTTCATCTTTGCTCTGAAGATGTTGTTTGGCAATAGGGCTGGTGACAAACTCACCTTTACTTCGTTGCTAAAGCATGTACTGAGCTTCAGGTGCGTCTCTGAGATGTTTTTCCCTCAGGTGTGTCCCCCTTAGGTGTGTCCTTCAGGTTTGTTAGGTCACGGATGGTTTTATTATCCCTATAGGGACATTAGGACTCTGATTGATTGGTTTTGACCAATCCCTGCTCATCACTCCTGTCTTCAGTTTAGCTATTCTTGTTGTGATAGCCATCTTTATGGTAACCATCCTGCTCTCTCTGGTTTCAGCAAACACTGAAGAAGTTTTTAGCCCTAGCCCAGCGCTTCCGGCTGCCATTGTTCCTGGCTGACACTGCTGCCTTGACGCTGCTCTCCCAGGATGCTTTGCGGCAGCGAGACCGGCTGGTGCGTGAGCCACACTGCACTTTCCTGTGCACTGGTCGTCCAATCACATCGTTTGCTCTTCATGCAAACCTTTGGAAGTTCGAAGTGAGTGTTTTTACAGAGCCACAGAGAAAAACTTTGTGTTTAAACACACCTGTTCTGTTTATCTGAAGTGTTTCTGTTTTATCAGTGTACATCCCAACTGACACTACAGGTGTTTTATCTCTACCTCAGCCCAGCTTCCTCCTGGCTGCAGAACAGAAAGGCTTTCAGGTGCTGCGGGTGCAAGGACACGACCCACGACTAGCAAGTCTCGACACCCTCTCAGGACAGGACATCCCCCTGCACTTCCTGTTCCGCCTTCATGATCACTTTATCCAGGTAATTATGGAAACATCACCTGTGATGGTTGTCTTCGCCCAGGTATTCAGTGATGTCATAAGTGTGTTTGTCCAGGTGGTGTTCTTGTACGAGCGAAGTGGGAATTACCTGTGGTTTGGAGCGTTACGGCTCCGAGCAGACATGGATCGAAGCTTTGCGCCGTTTACACAGCTCGACTTCGGCCGCGATGCAGGTGCTCTGGACAGGTGAGGTCCATCTGGTGATGTAATCTGATTGACAGAAAAAATAAACTCTGTCTGGAATAGTTTATTGATACACAGATAATTATTTAGCTGTTTGTGCTCTCTCTCTTTCCAGACAGGAGCTGGTCCTGACAGTCCTGGATGGCCTTGACGTTCGAATTCCTCGTAACATTTCCCGCTTTCTGTATGAGCAGCAACATTCCCGTTTCCTGGAGTGCCGTTACCATGAAGCCCGCAACTTTCTTCAGGTAGGACTGAGCAGATATTTTGTTGATTTTATATTTCTATTTTAAACATAAACCCTATATGACTGCACACGTGCTTAGGAGACTTTCACGTTTCATCTCTCTCCATCTCTGTCATTCTCTGCATCTTTTCTCTGCGTGTGAATGTAGCTCTACCCTGAAGACTCATCTCCTGAGGCTGTGGACTTCAGGAGGAAAGTAAAGTCTTTACTCCATCTTGCTGCTCGAACCCTGGCTCAGCTGGACATCCCATTTTGGCTCAGCAGCGGCACCTGTCTTGGTAACATGCTAATGACATATTAGCCAGCTATAGTTGTGGTGTGAGACCTGCTGCATGCTAACATCTCAGTGTACAGACCCTGACTTCGGGTGTGTGTCACTCCTCAGGATGGTTCAGGCAGTGCAGTGTCATCTCGTACAGTCGGGATGTGGATATTGGGGTTTTCATCGTGGACTTCAGGCCTGACATCATCACAGCATTTAGGAACGCAGGCCTGTCCCTCAAACACAAGTTTGGAAAAGTACAATCTTAACTTCAAATATTAACCTTTAATGATGAAAACTAGTTGGTTACAACAGTATTTGACCATTTAATCACTTCATTTTATATGTCCTTTGTTTTTTATTTTGATTTACAGGTAGAGGACAGCCTTGAACTTTCTTTTCTGAGTGACGACGTCAAACTGGACATTTTTTTTTTCTACAAGGACGGAGACATCATGTGGAATGGAGGAACACAAGCAAAAAGTGGCAGGAAGTTCAAGTAAATACTTTGGGCTGTGACATCACATGTGTGAGGTGGGTTGTGACATGTTTGTTGTTGAGTAAAGTGTTTTTTTTTGTTTGTTTTTAGGTACATCTTCCCTAGTTTCTCACTCTGCTGGGCGGAGCTTCTGGAGCTTAAAGTTCGTGTTCCGTGTGAAACTCTTGACTATGTAACAGCGAACTATGGCCCCACCTGGAGTGTACCTGTAAGGAGCTGGGACTGGAAGTCTTCCCCAAGCAATGTGCAGGAGAATGGAGTGTGGCCTCTATCAGAGTGGGAGGAGCTTATCCAAGTGTACTGATATAAAAGCCAAGTAGAGACAGGACAACAAATTTACAAAGTCTACAAATATGGGAGTCAAAGACCTGTGACACTGTTCATTGCAGTGAGCCTGACTGACAGGTCGTAGCTGAGTGTTCTCCATGGTAATAATGCCACAAGTGTGAGATCTCAGTGAATCCCATGTGATTGGATGTGACTTCAGAAGATAAACAAACATGGAGGGTGATGAACATAATAAGGCTGCCATCCTGGCGTGTGTTCTATCAGAAGAAGAAAATATAAAAAAAGGCTGAATAAAGCAAGAAATGATTTTCTTCCTCGATATTCCACTAAGCTCTGAGTACATTCATGTTTACAATTGCTGCCACGTTCACCACTTGCAGTTACAGATGTTTAATATTTGAAATTCTGATCAGAGAGGCTCTGAGGCACAAAAAAGTATTATTGACTCCACACACCTCAGGAATATTTTAACAAAAACAAGTTAAAACAGTGATTCAGGTCAGGCATCACTTGGTGAAGAAAATCACCTTTGAAACTTTACCAAAAGCCACCTCTGTGTGGTTAGACTCCAAATTAGTCTCTTTTTAATCTAAATCTGAACCATTTTACACCACGTTTCCATTGAAACTCAAAACAGACAAAATAGTGACGCATGTGTTTATGTAATAGAGGCGATCTGTGTATTCAGTAAAAAGAAAGTGTTTGTTGAGTGTTCAAGAATCTGTACTAATGTTTTCAATACAAACTGATCCTCAACAAGTAAAGGGTCATGGTAATCCTAAATCCCAAGAACTGTTTGTCCGGCACTGACTCAGTCCCCAAAGATCTCTATGTTTAAATAAACTGCAGCTCCCAGAGTGTCCACTAGAGTCTGTCTTCAGCATTGAGTCAGTCCCTATAGAGCGCCAAGTTAAAACAATTTCTGTAACTGTCCTCTAGAGTCTGTCTCCGCCAGTTATTCCCATGTTAAAATATTGAGGACAGATGAATTCAGTGATCAGCAGCTTTATTGGGGTGTGTAGAAAGGTTTGGTTGTTCTTACAGTTTTTGATTCATCAGGTCACATTCAAAAATAGAAACAATTTTATAACATGCTTCAATGTTTGCATACAGAGTAGACTTTAAGGTTATGGAGCCTGATGGTCTTGACTTGTGTCAGATCTGACATCAAACTGGGATGAGGATAAGCACTCCTCTTAGGAACTAATCACTGGTCTGTGATTGTCAGAGGAGATGTTTATCTCTGATGGGACTGAAAGTTGCTGCTGTTGGAGAATTTTTTTGTTTGTTGTTACCTCCTGAGATTCACTCCGAGGTCTGAGTTTAAGTGACTTTATTAAAGGCTTACTGTCTCTGCAGCGTCTCCCTTCTTGCTCTCACACTCTCACACACAGGTCTGTGTTCAAGTTTAACAGGTTCATCTCTCACAGGGAACGAAAGAGCCCTGCGTGCTTTAACAGGTTTACTCTGAAACTTTGACACTTTTGGATCCTTGCAGTTTTTTGAGACACTCTAATCACCCGAAAGATGATGTCACTCCGCTGCCTCGCGTTGACCCTCCTTGTGGACCACGAGCCCCTTACTGATCAGGTCCGGGATTTCCACTGCGAGCCACGGTCCGAGTCCCAGAGCCATCAGATGCGCGAGGCCAAAGCGCGGCGCGTTCCGTGCCCAGAGTGGTGCGAAGTGCTCCGTCAGGCAGATCTTCCCTCCTCGGTACATCTTTGCGGTCTTCCCGTCCAGCTCAGGGACGGCCACCTCGGGTGCAGTACCCGGGTAAGTCACCGGGATGTCAAACTCGAGCCGGAACTCGTAGCGTAGGAGCTCGTGGATGAACCAGCACGTGCCGGTCCAGCGCGTGCCGTCCGCGTTGGACTCCAGGCGGAACCAGTCGTTGTCGGCCTCCTTGTTCTGCTCCACGAACCGGATCAGAGCCTGGTACTCCTCCTTCAGCCGCTGAGGCCACAGCGCACGGTCCCGCGGTCCGGCGTGAGTCTTCAGGAGTGGAATCTGCGACACGGCCTTACGGGTAGCCTCGTCTGCCATTTTGTGTCTGAAAAGACAGAAAAGTTAGACACTAAAGTGGACTAAATTCAGCCGGTACTGATCCGTTTGGCTCTGTCTCTGTGGGTTTTACACTGACGTGGACTTCCGGAATTACTGAACTTACCTCGAGTCGACAACGACCACTTCCTGTCCGTGTTTTCAAACTAAAATCACCTTTATGGGGTTTTTTTATGTCACAATGATAAAAGATAAATAAAACTGCTCCTGTGCTGATAAATAACAATCAAGGAAGTGAAAAAAAAAAACTGCAGCCCCTCAAACGCCTACCCGGAGATCCTCAAAAATCGCATCAACACCTGACCTAACTAACATTAATTATACAGGCCATAATCATCACCTAACACCTTTTTTACAGTCCATTATCAACACCTGGCTAACATTTGATATACATTCTATTAACAACACCTGGCACCTAACCAACATACATTATACAAATCTGAGAAAGATCTACCTTTACACGTTTACATCCTATCAAGCGATCAAAATGGGATCCTGGCTCAAATTTTAACCACCAGCAACAGAGTAAGGACAACTACAAGTTACCAGTCTAATCACAGACAGTCCATCATCAGAAGCCATCTAAGTTATCAGAATAACATGGTAATTAAAGGTAAGATGATGGTAATTAAAGGCTGGATTTTGGTAACAAATGAGTGAAATGGTTATTAAAAATATAGTAATTGATGGTTCACAATAGAATGGTTATTTATGAAAAATGCTGTGGTGTTTATTTATTTATTAACATAGATAATTGTGGTCTGGAGTTAATGACAACCCAAACTTTAGTTAGTACAGGATTTTTGTCATGAGTAGTAACGATGATCAAGGTAAACATGTTTTATAAAGCCTATGGTAAACACATAGAGGAGGAACTTTGCAGGGCCCCGCAGCTCTTGGACGATGCTGGTGTTCCGTCCTCCAACAGGTGGCGGTAGTGTACCTGGATGTGAGACTGTAGCAGAGAGAAAGAAGAACAATAACAGTCCTCCATCTTCTCCCTCTTTGAGTCTGTTCTTCTTACTCTTTCAGTCTGGGGTCTCTTCGCTTCTAGTTAAAACCCCACACACACAGATTTTGAACTGTAGACTCAGCCCAGTGCGATCCGGGATCGACCCGGGACCAGGTACCAGCGGCTGGGATGGCAGCTGAGCGGCGTGAGGACAAAGGTGAGGCAGCTAGCTGTTAGCTTTAGCATGTGAGCTATCTTTGTTCTCAGGTGTGGAGGTTGGTTCAGCTGCAGCTTTGAAAAAACCTTCACTTTTTATTGATAAGTCCAACAAGTTGGTGGCTGACTGTAGAGCAATAAGAAGATGAGTTAACTACCAGCAGGAGATGACTGTGTGAAGCTCCGTTGACGTGAAGAAGCTAACGACAAATATAACGTGCTACCACCCCCCGGTCAACACGTTCCTGCCCCTCACTACTTATAGACTAAAGTCATTGCATATATATTCATATTCCGATGAAACATGTCATCTCGAACTTTAATGATAAAACTTAAAGCTTCGTCAAGTCTGTCCTTAAGAGGAAAATAAAACACTGTAATGATGTTTGTTGAACAGAAAGAGATTCACCGTTTCTGATGGATTCACGAAGGCAGAAAATTCAATCGATGATTTTCTGTAGTGACTCGGCATCAAACAGATTTGTGTCACAGTGTGAATGTTTGATCTGTAAGAGATTGTGAGCTTTTCTTCCTGCAGATACATCTGTTTACAGACAGAAAGAAATACTCCTCGCATTCACACCCATGGGAGCTGGGATGTCATCACACGAGGAAACCTGCAAACACCAGCATGCTAGGATTAGCATTTAGCTCAGATAGTCTGAAACTGATTAGTCACTGTTTATGATATTGGTCTGTATTGGTCCTGTGGGTCTGAAGTTTCCTGGTCCTGTGTGTGTTTCAGATGGAGAACTGAATGTTTTAGAAGATATTCTGACAGAAGCTCCAGATCAGGACGACGAGCTGTACAACCCTGAGACTGAGCGAGACATCAGCGATAAGAAAGGTACAACACAAACAAGTACTACTTAAGATCTTTTAACATGTACTCTGATAACTTAAACTGGTACCAAAGGTTCTTGAACAGTTACTAGAGGAGTTTGAGTTTGTGTAAACAACTGATCCAGTCATAGTGTGTACCTCTAAGCTTGATTCCTGGGTTTTGTCTGTCAGGGACAAAGCGAAAGAGTGAACGCTCTGATAGCCAAGATCTGAAGAGGCTCCGCTCCTCATCAGGCCACACACCCTCAAGATCATCCTCCACTAATAAGAGAGCTCCTGGTCCTCCTCTATCCTCTTCCTCCAAGAAGGTAGCAAGCAGTCCCCGTGGACGGCATACTTCTGCAGCTACTGGTTACCGCCATGAATACTACGATGAGCGTAAGGGGCGGCGAGCACCTCGTGAGGTTACCAGGAGCCGTGGAGGAGAGGACACACGCCGGCGAGAGCCCCCAAGGGGCCTGGAGGGTCTGAGCCAGGTACTCATACAACCACTAATACTTAAAATGCAACCATTAACTCATTAACAATAAATCTAGCCATAATCGTTGCTGATTGTACAGGTTCTGAGAGGAGTGTGCTCCAGTCTTTTAGTTTTTATTTAATCTACTCTCTGTTAAAAAAAACCACTTCCTGGCAGCCAATCAGTTGTCAGTTTGAAGCCAATTGAGAGCATTTGCTGTCTGTTTTCAGAAGATGAGGCGTGACGAGCGTCGAGTAAGCCCCTCCCTCCACGAGGAAGAAAACCAATCAGAGGAGGAGGAGACAGCAGGGGAGTATGGCTCAGAGGGAGGATCAGGAAGCTCCTCCCCTGCTGCCTCTCATGTAGAGGAGGAGGAAGAAGAGGACCCTGATGAAGAGGAGGAGGAGGAGGAAGAGGAGGGCATGGAGGAAGAGGAGGAAGAAGAAGAAGAAGAGGAGGGAGAAAAAGAGGAGGAGGAAGAAGAGGAAGAGTATGAACGTCGTGGTGGCGGTGAGGGAAACGACTACGATACTCGAAGTGAAGCTGGGGACTCTCGCTCTGCCTCCTCCGTTAGTTTCTCTGATGATGGCGAGTCGGTGCACTCAGGCTCGGCCTCTGAGGCCTCAGGTAACTATGACAACAAAAGAGAGAGCGTTAATGAAAATCCTGGTCATAGTTTTTAATCTGTTAACAGTAGTTGGTTAGTATTCGTTGAATAGTTTTAATCTTCCATTTGTAAACCTTTCATTGCTTCCTAGACTTAATTACCTTTACAGTGAAATTTCAAACAATTAAAAAAAGTTAAGATATTAGGAAACAACTCCTGACTCTGCTTTTACTTTGAAAGGTTCAGTGAAGAAGCGGGAGAAGCTGTCATCATCGGTCAGAGCAGTTCGTAAAGGAATGGAGAGTAAGGCAGCCATTCTGTTTTGTTTTGTTTTGTTTGTTTTTCTCCTTTTCTTTCACAAAGCTCAGCTCAGAGATTAAGGTAATCTGACATAACCCAAGGGCCAAACCACAGTTATACACTAAATTATAATAAAACAGTTAACTACAGTTGAACAGTGAAAAATAAAGTTATACACTGAATTGCCATTATTAAATCAGTAATACAGTGAATCACAGTTAAACTATAGTTATATAGTAATCCACAGTGATACCATGAGCTAATTTTATAGGGTATACAGTATATACAGCAAGCTACAGTAATACAGTGAACCATAGTTATAAAGTAAACCACAGTTATACAGTGAGCTACAATTGATCAACGTCTTTTAGGGTAAACTGCTGTTAACTTATGTTTAAAATAAAATACTGTGTTGTTTCAGCTCCAACCAGCAGACTGCGCTATATTCTGCGTGATGCTCGCTTCTTCCTCATCAAGAGCAACAACCATGAGAATGTTTCTTTGGCCAAGGCTAAGGTGTGTCAATGTTCACCTGTAGGTAATGTAGTACATAAAATGATGCAGATGTTAACCTGCAGGTGTTTTTTGTTGTTTCCCAGGGGGTGTGGTCGACTCTACCAGTTAACGAGAAGAAGCTGAATGCAGCATTTCGTGCAGCTCGCAGTGTAGTCCTCGTCTTCTCCGTGAGAGAGAGTGGAAAGTTCCAAGGTACTTCATCTCTTCCTCCTCCTCTTTGGCATCCCTCTAATCCTCCTTCTCTTTCCTCCTCTTCCTCATCATCCACTTTCTCCTCCTCCTCTCAACAGTGCCACTGATCCTTGTCCTCTCTGACTCAATCTGATCTTCCTCTGCGTGTTTCTCAGGTTTTGCACGTCTGGCATCAGAGTCTCATCATGGAGGGTCTCCAATTCACTGGGTGCTTCCTGCTGGCATGAACGCCAAAATGCTGGGAGGAGTGTTTAAAATCGACTGGCTCTGCAGGTAAGCAGACCCAAGAGTTCACTTCAGGTTACCAACTAGCTGTACTCTGCATACACTGGTCTGTACTCCACACACACAAGTCTGTACACTGTACCCTCAACACACTGGTTTTCTATGAGTACAGTCTTCTGACTGGTCTTTGTCTGGTTGGTGACCTTGAGGGGACGCAGGTTTTGGTGACAGTTGTTGGTGTTTTGGTTGCAGCTTACAGAAAAAAAAGAATCACAAATCATGCTCTGTGTCTTTCAAGGAGGGATCTACCTTTTACGAAGACTGCTCACCTGTGCAACCCCTGGAATGAACACAAGCCTGTGAAGATAGGACGTGATGGACAGGTGAGTAACTCCTGCTGCTCCTCTTTAAATGTATTTTTCTGGACCCTAAGGTTGAATGTTATTTCATTTGTGTGATGTTCAGGAGATCCAGCCGGATATCGGAGCCCAGCTGTGTGCCCTGTTCCCACTGGACGAGAATGTGGACGTCCACCAGGTCGCTCGTCGAGTTCGTCACAAGCGTCGGACGCCATCAGAGCCACGGCCTCGAGGCCGACCACCTCAGCGCGAACCGGGAAGGTTAGCCATTCAACAAGCTCCTCCTCCTGCTTCCTGTTCTTCTTCTTCTGCTGCTGCGACCACAGCATCACCTGCTGCCGGACGACGGAGATGGCCACTACCTTTGGCTGGCGGCTAGCTATCCTGTGGCTAGCGTTGCTGGTTCTGTGGTTGTTGTCGGTTTCCCAGTTTGGATTTTTCTGCAGGAGTGACGCCTCGCTCTGAGTCCGTAGAAGTTTTTCTCACCCAGACAGGAGGTAGAAATACCTAGCAGGGCGTCTTAGTCAGCTCACGGCACTTACTAAATCAGTTCTCAAGTTTTACCCTAAATTCTTTCATCAAAGCTAAGGATTCTGAGCTTAGTCATAACTAGCCTCTTGAATCCAAAGTTTGAGAGTATTTAAGCTTATTTTATTTCATAAGCTGAAGGTTAACATCATGTTTTCGAAAAGTTAAAGTGTGTTGCTAAATTTCTCCTCTTTTAGCTCTCTTCCTGCAGGAGGTTCGTACTTTGGAAATTTAAAATCAGAAGGTTTGGCTTTCAGCTGGACTGTGGCTGTCCCTTTCAAAATAAGAGCAGGGAGGACTTGCTGGACTGATGGAGGAGGAGATGGTGAGGGAGGGGCGGGAAAGGTAGACGTGAGACAGAGAGAGGACCACAGAGCGGACTATTCTGGTTTTTGAGGAGGAGGTCAGTTTGGTTAAGAAGAGGCAGGGCCTCTGGACTGAATCCAGTAAAAGTAAGGTGAGGTGGAGGGGGCGGAGCTTCCTCACTGGTTAAATGAAGGTAAATCCTGTAAGCAAAGGACTCTAAAGGACCTGCATTACCCCCTTCTCCCCCTGTCGGCACACACACACACACAAAAACACACACAGAATCAGGACTAAAACCTGGTTGTTGCAACAAACTGTTGGTATTTGTCAGTCTGTGTGTGTCACCCCCCAAAGAACTGAATATGAAGTGTGTGTGACAAGGAGGCAGGAAACAGATTTCAGAATGAAAAAAAACGAGGACGGAGCAACAGGCGGTCTGATTTAAAGACTTTTGCTGGTCTGGAGGGGGCGGGGCTGGGCTGAGAGGGGGGCAGGCTTGTGTTGATTGACAGGACTACATCCATATCATCACCATCACTTCCCTCCACCCTTTCAAAATAAGAGGGTCTATAAAAATATCATGGACTGATGTGGAGAAAAACTGTTTTATGATGAGAGTTTTGTTGACAGAATCAAACAGCCCCTCCCACATATGCAGCAGAAGCGGTATGTTGTCCCTTTAAAAGGCTTTCTCTTGTTTTTTGGTTTCTATTTTGTTTTGTTTTTTCTGTTGTGTGTGTAAAGCAAGAGTTACAAACTTCTGATTTTATGAAACCCAGGTTTGTTAAAAAAATTATAGCATGACATATATTTGTATAAGACAGTTAAACAGGAAAAAATGTTTGCAAACACTAGTTCACCAATGAGTAGGAAAATTTGCAGTTTAAGAATTAAAAAAAAAAAACTTTACATTGAAAGATTTGACAGAAACAGGCTTTACAGTGCATGACTTTACAAAGACAAACTTTAAAGTGTAAGCCTTTCCTAGGACAAACGGTTACATATAAGACGTGTAAAAGACAAGCTTCACTTTGTAACACATTTTAAAGACAAACTTTACAGTGTAAAACTTTTCAAAGACAAATTTGTCATTAGATTTCAAGATGAATTCTAAAGTGTAAAATTTGTCAGACTTACTTTACAGTGTAAAACATTACAGAGTAAGACATTAAAAAGAAACTTTGCAGTATAAGAGTTTTCAAAGACAAACTACAGTGTAAACTTTACAAAGAAAAACATTACAGTGTAAGGCTTTTTAAAGACAAACGGTTCAGTGTAAGACTTGTAAAAGACAATTGTAACTGTTAAAGGCAATTTTGAGATGAACATTACATTGTAGGACCTCACAATGTAAGCATATTCAGACAAATTTTACAGTGTAAGACTGTGCTACAGAGGCAAATGTAACCGTTTGATGAATAAACCATAAGCATAAACTTGGACTTTTAAAGCACTTAAGACTTATAGACACTGGACATGGTGTGCAACATAGAATTTAGGTAGGACAGATGGTGATCAGGGAGGAAGTAAAGGTTGTGTTATAGACAACAGACTTTATTGTAGAAGTATTATTTATAGTAAGGAAAAAATGTCACTATGTTGCAGAAATGAAAAAGCTCCAGACCTTACACATGTCCAGCTGAATTTTGGGATAAAGCTTTGAAAAAGTCCTGATATTAGGAGTTATCTAAGGTGTGCAGGGAAATCGTATTAATTGTATTAAACTATTAGCTTTCCAATTCAATTATTAGCATAACATAAAAAGCAGTGGATGTCTTCAAGGCAGGCTGATTGACCTGCTTTAAACTTCAAAAAAAGGTATGTGTCAAGTGTTTAGGGGTCAAAGAGAATGGTTCTTCCTGTGTTTAAAGGTTGTTTATAGACAGCAGACTGCAAGTGTTAAATGTTGAATGACACTCTCCGTTTAAATTATCAGCTAAATCAGGTTTACAAAGGGTGCATTAATGTGTGCGTAGGCATGTAAGTGGGTGTGTGTGTGTGTGTGTGTGTAAGAGTATTGCGTGCATGTGTGTCTTACCCTTCGACTTGTCTATGTAGGCGTCGTCCTGAAGAGTACGACATCCACGGCAGGAAGCGACCGAGAGCTGACGGTCCGCCTGACTTCAACCAGCGAGCGGGTGGTAAATCAGAAACTTTGAATGTGGTTTCATTTAAACTCTAAACCATTACTTTTAACCTCATTTACATGATGTCCAAGTCTAATAGTTATATCTTCAAACTGATGTTAAAGTTTACTTCCTGACCATTATTTTGAAGGTACTTTAAAGTCTGAAAAGTTTAACAGGAAAATGATATTATTTTCAGGGTTCATCCAGGATCTTCGCACCCAGCAGGTGGACAGGTAAGATTTCTTAGGTCACCTGTACAAGGTCACTTGATGTATGTGAAGCTTAAGCAGCATTTGTATATTTACTTTTGACCTTAAAACCTGTTCCATTTTGTTTGTTGCTTCAGTCTGATTTAAAACAGGCTGAAAAATCTCTTAATTTGAAACAATTTACAGCATGGCTCCTTCACTCAAAGTTCTTTGATTTACACTGTTAAAATAGACCTGAAAAACAAAATGAAAGAGCGTGTGTGTTTGTCTTTCAGGCGATTCTCTGGCGTGAGACGAGATGTTTTTCTCAACGGGGTGAGTAAGCACCAGTTAGCATGTTAGCTCCAGGTGTGCTAATGTGTGTCATCTGTTCAGTTGATGGACTACGTGAGAGTTTATCACCACAACAAACATGTTAGATTTTTTTTTAGCATGATAGCTTCAGGTGTGCCAATATGTGTTCTCTGTTTCAGTCATATGACTACATGAGAGACTATCACCACAGTGTGGGCCCTCCTGCTCCGTGGCAGACTATGGTACGAAACTAGACCATCAGTTTATTTATGGACATGGTGATCTATTGGTTGCCAGCTGATTAATTGGTCAGGTGGTTTGTCTATCAGGTGATGGTCTGATTAATCTGCAGCTGATATAAAGATGTAATTTCTGTTCCATTAGGCAGCGTATCCAGGTGTTGAGCAGCCACCCCCTCACCACCCCCCCTACTACCACCACAGCCACCCCCCTCCTCCTCCTCACCAGACCTATCATCACCACCACCATCCCCCCATGCCACCTCATGAGGCTCCACCCCCTCGCTTTAGAGACAAGCAGCGTGCACCGCAGCACCGAGCTTTCACCTCCAGCCCGGTGAGACGACTAAACTTCTCGTTTCTGTCCACCTGTGTTGCTGTTGTTGTTGTTGTCTCTTGCTACGTCTGACCTTTTGCCTTCATTGCTATTTTCCATGCAGCACGACTATGACATGCGAGTGGACGACTTCCTACGGCGGACTCAGGCTGTGGTGAGCAGCCGACGCGAGCGTGAGCGTCAGCGCGAACGGGAGAGGGGTGGACCACGCAGGGAGAGAGAGCGAGACAGAGCAAGGGAGAGAGACAGAGAGAGGGAGCGGGACAAAGAAAGGGGGCGGTACCGCAGGTGATCTGATGATGTCACATCCTATTAAACTGCAGGGCTTTTATTTTGTCCTGAGCTGGTTTCCCAATGGTTTAAAATTATGGATTAAAAAATCAAAACCACACTATGACATAAGTTTTACGTGAACACATTTAAAACTTTCAAAATAAAAGTCTATGGGTCAAACTTCATTTTGCAGAGTGAGTGTGAAAAGAAAGTGATATTACAGCTGACAGTCATGTGTATGTGCTCTGTAAATGTGATCCGTTTTATGTTCTGTAAATTAAACTTTTTTTTTTACAGTGTGCTCTGTCTTTAAACTTCTCACTATTACCCAGAATCCTCTGTCAGCCTCATTTACTGCAACAGGAAGTAGTTTTTTTATATTTCACGTTTTTCTGGGTCAAAGAGTCGTGACACTTTGTTCTGAAAAATAAAATAAGTTTTATTGTGAAAGGTTAGACAGGCTCTTGTGTAACCAGTGACGTTTTAATTTTTTTTTTTTTTTTTTACCTTTTTTAAATTTTTGTTTCAGTTCTTTTATTTTTTAATTTTATACTTTACTTCCTGCTTAGTGTAAAAACTATAAAATCACACAGCATGAAGGAGATAAAAATGTGTTTTAATGGTTTAGTTTGACCCTGCTGCTGACAACATGACCGCTTTTTGTTTATTTCATGTTAAAATAAAGTTAGACTGAAACCTTTTCTCCTCTGATTGGTTGTCGCTATGGTGAGCAGCTGATCCGTGTGTGTTTTAATCATTTGGAAAGGGGGAAGAGTCTGTTAGTGGTTGCTTTTTCTTTTTTCTTTTTTTTTTACAAAATAAAATCTGAAACCTCTTTATTCTTTGTTTTTTTTTTTATAAAGCTTATTTAGATCAAAGTTTAATTGTGTGTGAGAGCACCCCCTTTAGGTTGGCATATGTGCACGATGACTTCGGGGGGTGCTCTATACTACATAGTTGTACTGTATAGCATACTACAGGAACAAAAAGCTAACGAGTTTGATTTTTCTCTCAAATGAAAAAACTGAGGATTAATCTTCAGAACATCATGTGTTCCTCTGCCAGTTCTTGTAATATAAAGAAAAACGTTCTGCTCTGATACTTATAACCAGGCCCGTTGGGGGGGGGGGGGGTTATAAACTGTCGTAAAATTGGTTGGGAAAATGTGTCGGATTAATTTGAATCCTAAAGGCTATTAATCTTGTCAAAAACTATTATTAAGGACATTTTGTCTTTAATTTTGGTTAGTTTCAGTTAGTTCTGTGAACACAAGATACAGATTTAGTTTACTTATCGTTTTTGTTTTCTTTTCTAGTTTTTACTGATTTGGGTTAACTGCAATGTATTTTAAATTTTAGTTTTCCTTTTTAGTTTCGTTTTAGTTAACTATTATAACAGTGATAAGAAATAACTTGGTTTTAATTTGAAGGGATTTCTCGCTTAATTCTTCCACTGTGTCTCACTGGGGCTTTTATTGTGATACTTCTAGCGGAAGTTCCGTTCGCATGTTTTGTTGAGATTTGACGCCGGTCTGACGTGATAACAGAGGCTGCGATCCTCTGGAATAACCGACCAGATTCGGCATTTTCCGGTCCGTGAACCGCCTAAAATGAAACAAAGGAGGACCTAACGAAGGCTAACGGACCTGCGGGGCTGAAAAAGGTAAACCGGATGTTAAAATATCCAGTTTGTCACGGTTAAACAGCTTCACACTCACGGCAGCTAGCCACTGTTAGCTCGATCATTCTCCCTTTCTTTCCCTAAATCCCGGATCATCCCCATTCCCACCCGCACTGTTCCCGTTTCCAGGCTTTTCCTGCGTGCTACATCACAAAAACCCCACTGTGCCGGAAAATAACCTTTAAATCCTGCGCTGATCTCCCGATACTTTCAGATTTACATGAATATCAGCGGGATTTAACAACAGGACTCATGGAATCTCGCGAGAAATATTGAGAAGAGCGTTGGCTGTTTTTAATTAAAGACTCTGATGAAAACAAATTTAAATTTTATTGTTTCTTATTAGTAATTATAAAAAGTTTTTTCCTATCTTAGTTGTCAGTGTGGCTGAATGACATCAGAACTCCTTGTGAAATAAGTAGACCAAAAATTATTTCTACAGGGAGATTAATATTTTCAAAGTCTTTATCAACCTATCAAATGATAAATTACAATTGACACGAGCTGCGCTCATTTCCAAGCTTTCTCACAAATATTTCCTTCAGCAGTTTTAAAAAAAAAAAAAACCCTTTGAGTACTAAAAGTGATGTTTACATTTCGTAAAGAGTTCCTGTAAAGTTCCCAATGTGCCATTGAAGGTTAGGGTTTACCTACCTGGCCCCCAAAGACAGCTGGGATAGGCAGCAGCTGTTTACTCCTCCATCAGCCCCGCCCACAACTCTCCAGTCTAGTATTTAACAGGTCTCTGCCTCTTTTCCAGTCCTTGCCATGCTCACTCGACCGCTGACTGAGGGTGACGACAGGGGGCGGGGCCCAGTTGAAGTTACTCCAGACTCTGCTCTGTCGTTGGCTGATAAAGCTGATGTCACTACATCAAAAACAGGTGTGTTTGTTTGATATTTTGTTGTTAAAGATTTTTTTATGATCCTGTTCACATCATACAGCGGCATCAGGTGATCAGAACACAGACGACCATCTTAAGTGTTTACACCTGGTGTCCAGGGGGGCTCCACTGAGGTCGGCTACCTGAGTCTCACCTGGATTTGCCCTCTATCACTGTGGCGACTCCAGAGGGGCTCAGGTTCCTTCAGACCTTTAAAAACAGTGAACCTCCAGGTCCTGTTACCGTAGCAACTCCTACCGTGTCTCCTGTGGTCTGATCAACCAGGCTCTATGGGTGAGCCACCTGCTGCTTACATACATAGAGAGTACTGACTTCTTCTTCATCTCCTTCAGGAGGAATCGGTCCTCCTCTGACCTCCTCCCACCTCACCCCATTCCCCCCTCCTCCTTCTCTTTTGACCTCCCTCCTACCCCCATCCCCTCATCCTTCCCCTCCTCTTAGCTGCACCTCCTCTGCTTCTTCTTCTTCAATCTGCATCTCTGTTCCTGCTCCACGCTGCTTCTCCCCTGCTCCTCCTTTTTCCCACGGCACCTCCTCTGCTTCTTCCTCAATCTGTATGTCCTCTGCTCCTCCTCGAAGCTGCTTCTCCCCTGCCCCTCCTTCTTTAAGCTTCACCTCCTCTGCACCTCCTCGAAGTTGCTTCCCCCCTGCTCCTCTTTCTTCACGCTGCACCTCCTCTGCTCCTCCACCACGCCACTTCTCCCTTCCTCCTCCTCCACACTGCTTCTCCTCTGCTCCTCTTTCTCCATGCCGCACCTTCTTTGCTTCTTCTCCTCCTCCTCCATGCTGCATGTCTTCTACTCCCCCTCCTTCACATTGCACCTCCTCTGCTCCACGTCCTTCACACTTAACCTCTTCTGCTACTCCTCCTCCATGCTGCACCTCCTCTGCTCTTCGTTCCACAAGCTACACCTCCTCTAGGCCTCCTTCTCCATGCATTATTTCCTCTAGTTCTCCTTCTCATCCTCCACCACACTGCACCTCCTCTGCTGCTCCTCCTCCCACAAGTTGCACTTCCTCCTCTTCTTCTTTGACTCCTTTAACCTTCTTATCCTCTTCATCTTCCTCTGGTTCTCCTTCTTTGCCCTGCACCTCCTTTACTCCTACCCCTCGTATTTTGCCTCCTCTTCACTTCTCCTCTGGTCTTTGTTCTTTTAACCCTTCTCCTCCTCGGTGTTCCTCTTCTTCACCTTTTGCTTTGACTCCTCCTTTTTCTTCTCTGTGCATATCATCTGCTCCCCTTTCTTTCCCTCCCCCTTCTCCCAAACCATCTTCCACTCCTTGCTCTTTTAAAACTCTCCCTCTTTACACCTCCTCATCTCCTTCCCTTTACTCCAAGTCCTCCTTTCACTTCAGTCCTCCTCCATCATCGGTCCCTATTCCTCCTCCTTCAGCCTGGTCTCCTGCTTCTGCTTCCTCCACCTCTCCTTCTCCTTCTGCTCCTCCTGGGTTTTTAACTCCTCGTATTCCTCCCCCTCCTACCTCCACTTCTCTTTCACCTTTCTTCCTTTTTCAGCCACCTCCCTCTCCTGCTCCTTCTGTCTCTTTTAATCCTTTAGGTTCACCTCTTCCTCCTCCTGTAGCTTCTTCTCTCTTATGTCCTACCCCTCGTTCTCCTCCTTCCTCTTCTGCTCCTTCTCCTCCTACCCCTTCTACCTCCCCTTTGTTCACTGTTTCTCCACTTTCTCCTTCCTCTACTCCTGTTCCTCCTTCTCTCCATCCCTCACCTCCATCCTTGTCTTTAAACTTTGCCCATACCTCCTCTGTTTCTTCTCCTCCTGTCTCTTTTTCTCCCCCATCCCCTTCTTCTCCTCAAGTCTCTGCTCCTCCTCCACCTCCTTCTTCCTGCTGCTCCTGCTCTGTCCTCCTGCCTCGCCTCCTCTCGGCTCACCGGATGGAGGTGCGACGCCTCCTGCGAGGAGCTCTGGCCTCACTTGGTCGTCGTCTGGACTCGCTGGAAAAAAAGAAGGGAAGGAAGAGGAGGAGGAAGAGGAGCAGGCAGAGAGGAGAAGAGGAAGGTGAGTTTATTCAGTTTCCTTCTGCTGACACAGGAACTTCCTGTGGAGCAGATCAGCTGATCTAGTCAGACGTGACATCAACACAAAGATAGCCAAAGATAAACCACTGTGATTTTGACTTCAAAGAAAAAGTGTGAGACTCCATCTTTCCCCAAAATCTAAAATCAAAGGCAAATATAAAAAAAGAACCCAACTAAAACCAGCCCGTTTTTCAAGTTCAAGTTTTGGATGTGTAGCATTAAATAATCCATCCCGAATAAAATTATTTAAAAAAAAAAACTCTTCTTCTTATTTCCAGGCTCTGCTGCCTTTCTGCACACCTCCACCTGCCATCCACCTGTGACTACACCTTCAACATCATCATCTTCATCTTCATCATCAGACAGCGAGGACCAGCTCACACCTTTCCATTCTACTGCTTTGAGCCAATCAGAGGAGAGGAGGAAGAGCAGAGGGCAAGAAGAGGACAGGGGTAGGGAGAGGAAGAGGAGGAGGAACAGCCGCGTAGGGAGGGAGAGGCAAAGAAGCAAAGAAGAAGAAGAGGAAGAAGAGGATGCTGGGAGATTTGTGGGACGGATGGTGGTTTCCTTCAAGGAAGCAGGAGGAGGAGAAAAAGAACTGCCGCTTACTTTGCACAACTTTAACCACAAGAAACGCAGGAGGAGAGAGGAGAGAGGAGCCGACCAATCAGAGATGGCTGTCAGTGTTGTTGGGCGCAATGGTTACCGAGTGCTTCATAGGTAAGAGAAGGGCGCGAGAGGAGGGAATGTCATGTGATGTTGATCAGCCAATAATCAGCCTCAAATTTGTAAACATGTCTCTTCTTTCCTCCCTCTAGCCTCTCCAGCTCCTCCTCCCAGCATGCTTTGCACCTCCTGCAGCCAGCCCAGAGTGAGCAGCTCAGCAGTCAATTGGAAGCACTCAGCGTCTCATCGGGCCGATGGCGTTTCTCAGATGTGTCTAGGCCTCTTCCCCTGTCCTCCAATCCTAATGCCCTCCAAGTGTGTCTGAGCTCTTCCTCCTTCGCCTCTGCCTCCTTTGGCCTCTCCGCCATGTTGCACCTGTCGGCAGTTGCCGTGGACACCATGTCAGACTCAGTGAGGGGTGGAACCTATGTCAGTCCCCTGCGGTCTCTAGAGGACTGGACAGCCCCGCCCAGTCTGAGCGTCGACCACTGGTTGGTCTGCTCTTGTGTTTGTGTCAGCTTCCTAGAACTGAGCATTGTGTTATAAAACATGAATTTAACCAGTTTAAAGGAAAAACTTATGATTTCAATACTTAGACAGCCCCCACCTGAACTCTGAATTGTCTTTAACCCTTACTGTAAATCCTGAGTCCTGTAAACCCTGAGTCCTTTAATCCTAAATCCTGTATAACCCTGCTTCCTGTTCAGTCCTAAATATCTAGTCCTGCTCTTTCTTCAACCCCAAGTCCTGTTTAACCATGAGTCCTTTTAATCCTGAGTCCTGTTTACTCCTGAGCCTTATTCAATCCTAAACCCTGTTAAACCCTTGGTCCTATTTAATCCTTAACCATCTTTAGTCTTGAGCTGTGTCTGAGCCCTTTCTAAACCCGGCCCCTGTTTGATCCTGACTCCTGTTTCATCCTGAGCCCTGTTAAATTCTGAGTTCTGTTTAATCCTATGCCATCTTTAATCATAAAATGATAAATCTTAATGGTAGTTTTATGATAAACTAACGTTGTTTTGTTTTCTTGCAGTTACATGCGCAGGCCAACACCAAGGTAACCGCACAGTTGATCTATGAATGTTTATCTTGACTTGTCACTCAGATGCTTCTAGGAGGTACACAGAGGAAAGAACTCTTGGTAGAACTGTCTGTTAACTGTACCTTGCAGCCGCCTGTGTTGGCGATGAGCTCAGACTGTGGTGGCATTAACAGATGGTCACCTACACATGACAAGCTCAAGGACTGCACACACTCTATGCTAAAAGTCACACTGTGTGTATGTGTGTGTGTTGTCTAGCCCAATTTTTCCCACGCGGCGACTGCATAGGCAAAGAGCCAATCACAGCACCAGTAACATCCATGTGACACGACGACGTGCCCTGCCCCTCCCCACAAGCTCAGTCAACGGCCTGTCCCCCCCCACCCCCACCAGTCAATCAGCAGCAGACTGTGAATTCCTGTGCTCCAAAGGAGAGGTGAGGTTTAACGTTGTTCCCTCTGGTCTCACCTTGATGAGCGTTTTGTTTGGGTTCTCGCTTTGAATTTTCTGTTTCATTTCCAGCGCGGTAAACGTGTCTCACAGATACGAATCCGCCGAGCATCCCCTCGAGAGACGCCACTCACCCCGATGGGACTGCCAAAGGTCAAAAGGTGAGTGCAGTACAAATGTAACAACATATTCAAAAAGTGTTACAGTACGTAAATTCATACTTCATTCGTTTCAGGCTGAAGAAGAAAGAGTTCAGTCTGGAGGAGATTTACACCAACAAGAACTACAAGTCCCCATCCACTAACAGGTAAAAAGACTACAAACCCCGGATTTGACCAGGATGTAAACTATAAATTTAATCACTAAACATCCTGCAGGAGTTTGGAGACGATCTTTGAAGAGCCGCGAGATAAAGATGGACCCCCCTTTGTGATTGGCCAGCAGAAGAGACGCAGGCTCCTCCTCTTTCCTGACTTCACTCAGCCCAGGAAAAGAAAGAAACCACAAGGTGTTTACAGCCACTAACAAACTACAGCCACTGACAAGCAACAGACTAAACTACCAACTGCATATTGAACTTCAGACTAAATCAGCTCTAAGGCCCTTGTAGTTTGACATGGGGTGGAGACTGAACTGTATCAACCTGTAATTCATCTTCTTGATGTGTGTAATATTTACTCTTCTTCTCCCTGGAGTTTAAGACAGATCATGTGATGAGTGAAGCATTGATTTTATGTCTGTCCAACCATGGCTCTCTCTGACCTCCGCTAACCTGTCTTTGTTAGGGCTGGGACTTCCTGTTGCCACTATGCCCAGGAAACGTGCCGCTGCACGACGCCATTGCCATGGCGGCCCTGCTGATGACGAGTCTGACCTGGATGTGATGCTGGTGGAGCGACTGAGTGCGCTTGAGGACTTCCTAACAAGGCAGGGCCTAGATGTATAAACTGTGACCTCACTTCCTGTCAGCTGACCCAAGGCCAAATAATTAGAGCTGCTATCAGCCTGCTGCTGCAGCCCTCAGCACTTCATGTAGCAGGTTCTTCCACTTCTTCAGCTTTTTTTGCCGTGTTTCCAAACGTGTTCTTAGAGTTTTTACAGTGTACACTGTCCAAAATGTGATTTCAGAAATATTTAATATTATAATCTTTTTTACAGTGAGGGGATGTGTGAGATCAGGTGACCTGTCAAAGCCGCGCGCACTGCAGAGCTCAGGTGGCTTGACTCTTCTTTGTTTGTAATGTGAGGCACAGCAAAGAACTGTCTGAGCCACCTGGGCTCAGAACCACTTGGGCTCTGGACTACCAGAGCTCAGGTAGTTCAGTGTGAGTTCTGCAGAGTTGTGTAGAGTGGGCAGGCGTTGAGGTGTTTGGAGGTTAAAGTGTAATATATATTTCTGCTGATAATGTGTCTATTTTTGGAACAAATAAAGTTTGTTTCTCTTCATTCAGGTGTGACGCCTTTGTATTGATCATATTGATTGACAGCTAACACAAATGTATAAGGAGGCAACTTTCTGTCAGTATGTGTGTCGGAGCTCAGCTGTGATGTTCAGCTTTACATTGACCATGGATGAAGATCTGAAAACAGTAAGAAACAGTAAGAATGTTTACAGGCAAACCCGGGAGGAATGCTGATCAGTGGTTGCACTCTGATCAATTCCTTACATGAAATCTGATCTCAGAGGTAACTGAGACGCACCAATAAAATAATACAAAACAGAAGCCATGCCCCTAATTCTACCTCAGTACAACCCTCAATCTGCTGTAAACAGATGAGCTAATCTCTAATTCAGATGCATAATGGTAGTGAAGACAGAAAAACAGTTTCTGTACTAGAATGTAAACGTACTTTTCAGAGGTTTCTGCTGCTAACTAGCTTACCCTGCTGTAAACATGTTTGTCCTGTAAACAAGAGCAGTCTCTAGTGGACACTCAGGGAATTGCAGCCCTTAGTGTCGCTTGTTTATTGTTCATTGTTTATTAGATTTTGCACTATAAAAAAAACATAAGATCAAACTGTAAATATTGAGAAAAAACAAAGAAATGTGCCAGGAGAGGTCAAGAAGCCATTAGGCTTATGCAAAGGACCTCACCTTTCTTTAAGGAAAGAAATAACAGAGAACAGTCAAGATTTCAGTAAAAACACAAAGTAATACATGCAAACATGTGTTCAACCAATATGTGAAGAAACAAAAGAAATAGTAATACTCAACAGTAAAACAAACAAACAGATTTAACAAAAAACAAAAAAGAAATATAAAGACCATAAAAGAGTTGACAAAATTACAATAACATTTCAAAACAAAAGAAAAAACAAACAAAAAAACAAAAACAAAGTAAAACTAAGCTTTGTGAATTAAATGTGAAGACAGTTTCCTTTTAAAAATCTGTAATGAATCTTGCTGCTTGATTTCAATGTCACTCAGCCCTCGGTTTATCCTTGCAGGCTGTAAGGTCTCTGTCTGCCGGGCCAATCAGATTTCAGACATGGCGTGGTTTAGCCAATCACAGCGAAGAAAGAATCCTGACAGACCAGCTCAGGGTGAACGGGACCAGTCTGCGTAGTTCGTCGATACGCAGAGGGTGGATACGTCACAAACAGTGAACCAACATGGCGGCGGCCTTTCGGAGGGTGTGTGGCGGAGTCAGCTGGAGGTATCGAGACTTTTATTTGTCATTTCTTATCTTTAAATGAAACCAAAGAGACCGGCAAGATGTCACCGAGTGACGTTCTACCTCGGCGATTATATCTTTGAAACGTGGTGACATCATGCTGTGTGGGAGGAACCATACCGTGTTTACTGTCTGTCATAAACTGTCTGTAATCCTGTTTGAGTCAAGACATGGTGCTGAACGTGACGTCAGATGGGTGACAGGTAATGGGTGTGTGAGTGAGAGTGTTGACAGTTAGGGCTCAGATGTATTCATCTGGGTGTTACATATTTGCCTGAAGCCGTGAACAGGTGAATCTGACGTCTACCTGTGAGCAAGACAAGATGTTCTGCGTGTTTATCAAGATTCTTTACAGCAGGAAGACTACAGGCTAAAGGGAGCTGACTATTTAACACAACAACAAAGTTAGACATAAGTGTACACAACAATAGCAACAACATCACCCACAAACGTAAACAAGTAATCAATATATGTATAGTATTTAAATTAAAGACTGGTTGTTTGTCTGTTTCTTTGTGTTGTAAATGTAAAATAAGGATGTGTAGGGTCTTTATGGTCTGCTGGCAGAAGCTACCGTCTTCTGTGTTGTCTGCGATTTGGATGGCAAAGCTCCAGCTTTTAAATCTGAATCGTCTTCTTTCAGTTTGACCTGACAAGGAGCAACAGCTCAAAATCTGTTTCTTTTCTTCTTGCAGAGTTTTCAACACCAGCTACAGCCGACAGAGACTCCTCCATACAGGTCAGCCTGCTCCCTAGTCTCCTCTTTCTTACCTCTTTCTCTCCCTCACTTTTCTCTCCTACTCCTCACCTCCTTCCCCTTCTCTGTTACTGTTAAAGCCAAAGAGGAACTCTGTCAGCTCTTTTTACCAATCAGATGCCCCTCCTCCCTCTGCAGGTCGTATTTTCCTGCCCCGGCCCAGGCCCCTGCCCATCCTGTTAGTGACAGGCGGTGGTTACCTTGGATACCAGCACTACAGATGGAATATCCCACTTGAGGATGGAGCTCCTCCCCCTGTGGCCACACCCACACAGGTAAGAGAACAGACATCTGACAGAACAGAGGAGATGCCTTTCAGCTTTCTGAGGGAGTGTTTCCCTCATGACCATGGTTGAACCTGAGGTGGTTACAGGCGCCATGTTGGGGAGTAACCTGAGTTCCTACTGCTGGAAAGAGGATCTAGACCTCTTATTCAGTGTTTGAGAAATAATCCAGCAGTCCAGCATTATTAGTTTCAGAAATATTCCCCTGAAACTTCTCTGTTAAACCTTAGGAGTCTGAAATATGCTCTTTACTTTTACACATGGTTGTACAAAGTACATGATCCAGGTGATAAGCTGATGCTAAAGAAGTCACTCCTTGTGATGCTTGCTTTCTTTCCTCATTACTTTCCTGTACCATTCCATTCCTCCTTTTCCTCCTTCTCCTCATCCTCCTCCTCCCCCTGTTTTTATTGGTCCTTCTTGTCTCATGATCAGAGCCGCTCAATTTGAAGTGTTTAGCTTGTTTCCACCTGTCTCATGTTTGACCTCTAAACCCAGATGATCTGTTAGGTGTTTGAGAGCTCAGGTAACCTTCCCACAGTGGTGTGCCTGAGCACATGCTTCAAGAGAAAAGCCATGCATGCTAACTGTTTAGTATTAGTATGCATTTTTTTTCTCATTGGCTGGGATCATGGGCCAAAGTTTGTAGAATACTAGAAATTGCTAGGTTGTGCCAAGCTCAACTCTATGACCGGGGGGGGGGAGAAAAACAGACAGTAAACAAGTCCTAGATTCATTCCTCCATCCCTCTCAGCTATATTCAGGAATATGTATATATACAGTGTGACATCCAAGATCTTTGCTCTGTTTGTGCATGTAAACATGTGATGGTATCAGAATTAGAGCCAGCTGTGAACAGACACTGAAGTTCACCATGCTGTTATCAGCTCATATTACATGGTGATGTGGAGCAACTTGTTGATAAGTGATGTGGAAGGTGAACCTTTAGACCCACTACTCAAAATATATCAAAAATGAGTACATAGAATATCCAACATATATTAAGCAGGAATGCAACCGTATATGATTAAGTACTGAATCAGAATTTAGAAATACTTTGTTGAAATTACATTTCAGTTTCATCCCTTCCAAGACACATAAAAACACACTGTGACATGGGGAGTACAGGGATGGAAGAACTGTGGAAAGTGCTAGTGTGCCCGGCGCCCTGTTATAATAGATATGAAATGAAAACTAGAGGAAAAAGAGAAAAAAAGTAAATTCCAGACTTAAGTCCACTGGGCGGCTGTGTCTCAGTGGCAGAGTCTGTGCCTCTCTATCAGAAGGTTGAGGGTTCGATCCCAGCTTCTGCAGTCACATGCCGGAGTGTCCCACTGTTGATCAGTGAATGGCTGTATGTCTGTGTTTGTTAAACTGATGGTATCTCCCATCATTATTATCATCGGTGTGTAAATGTGGTGTGGTGAATAAGACTAGCAGTGTAAAGTGCTTTGAGTAGTCAGTAAAACTAGAAAAGCATGACTACCTGCCCCCCTGGTGCGGCAGTTTAATCAGACAAGATGGAGCACAAAGAAGTAAGTGAGGCGCTCAAGGCGAAAAGAATCTCTACCTCTGTTATTTGGTGTTATTTTGGTTACTGGTTGAATGACACAGCAAAAAGATGTAATTTTCAAAACATGCAAAGCAAAAGTGGCATAAATGTGCTATTTTGAATACAAACAAAACAGTGCTGTTGTGCTGTACATTGTTGTTTTTATACAGTAGGTTTGGATATTTTGAGCATTATTACGCCATTAAAATCCTCAGTAATCCATCTCTGCTTTTTTCTTGATTTTTCTTCATGATAACCAAGCAAGTCTTTAGACTCATGACACAACCTGTTTTATTAAATCGCAAGCACAATCGCAATCGCAATATTGTCCACCTAATCGCAACTTTTCCCCAAATCGTGCAGCACTAATATATATACTGGCCCATTTATCATTGACTATGCCCCAAACCATTTGGTCTGCGCTGCAAGGGACAACCTGCCATTCTGGACTGCTGGTTTACGCTGATGCTTTACAAGCTGTGTGTGGGTGTGTGTACATACGTAAACTTCTCTTGGTAACATGTTGTGCTCTACAAAAGAAACACTAGATTCAGCAGAGTCACCCTGACATGCCCCTGACCCAAGTCACCGTGACATGCTTGTCTTACACGTCATAAAAACAGACCTGTCTACCTTTTTCTGCCAAGACAGAGAAGGCTCATTACACGTGGAGACAGTCAGAGCACTCAGGTGACAGAGAGAAAGAGAGAAAGAGATTAGTGTCAGGTGAGAGTGGGGCGGGTAGTTTCCAGTATTTATACCTCTCTCTCTCTCTCTCTCTCGCACACACACACAAACACCCTGTCAGTCTTTTCCTTCTTAGGGAGAGCTCACCACTCCCCTTCTCCCTCTCTCTCAGTCTCACCTGAGTGCTCTGACTGTTACTATGTATCGTGGGCCGTCTCTCCCTTCTGTGGCCCTTGCATCCCCTTGTTGATGGTGAGGTTCTTTCCCCGTGGTGGGGAACACCAGGAGCATGACCTGCTCCGGAAGGTGAGGCGGCATCGTGTGGCCGACATCCATAAAGAGAGCGAGAAAGATGGAGGAAGACGAGGGGCCAGGATGAGCACTCGATTCAGGTGGGAGAGGAGGGAGGGGTGTAATAGCTTTAGTATCAAAAAAATTAGACAAACTGTCAGATATATCACATCAGAGAAGGGTAACATGCTAACCTAGGAGTCCTGACATCAGTACAACCACCAGCTCTGAGCTAAATGTCAGCCTCAGCCTAGATCTAAACTGCATAAGAAAAATAATCTTCTTGCACTAAATGGCAACACCTGCAGCGAAATAACAAATAGCACTTTGTTGCACTGCAGTTTTTATTTCTGTCTCAATTCTTGCTTGTGTTGTACAATTGCTTTAGACAAAAGTGTCTGCTAAATGAAACTGTAGAATTGTAGATAAGAAGAAGGAAAAGAAGGAGAGATATGAGATTCAGAAAAAAAATATTTTAACAAAAATTAGGTCAGAGAGGAAGTGAGATTAGTGCTCTGTGTGTATGGCAATAGCTTTTTTACCGGGTCAGCTATTTTAGCTCTAGCTCATGTTAGCCTATTAACAGTTGATCCTGTGCTAACCTGCTTACCCAGTTAGCTCAACACACTTACACACTCTGTCACTCTCACACACTCCCACATCCTGTGTGTGTCAACAGTGTTTGCAGTGAAGTGTTGTTTTAGGTTAAAGTTGCTGTTTGTGCTCATATTTACCTGTTGGTTGTTGATACAAGTGTATCAATAGTAGGTGTTTGTGGGTGTGTGTGTGTGTGTGTGTGTGTGTGTGTGTGTGTGTGTGTGTGTGTGTGTGTGTGTGTGTGTGTGTGTGTCTGTGTGTGTGAGTGAGGATGTGTGTATAACTGAATGCTGAAGCTGCTTTCATCTGGTGTTTTAGCATGTTAGCCCCACCATTAGAGTGCTAGCTTCACAGTGCTGGTGCTACCTGACAGACTCCTTCTCATCCACAAACTGGCCCCTCCCCTCCTGTAGCTCCCCTTCCTCTTCCTCCGTGCTTACTCGTAGAAAAGCTTCACTCCATGCTCCTTAAATTTCACCTTCATGATCAGACTCCAGGTGCCTCGTTTGGCTCTACGGCACCGTCTGAACGCGCTCCGTGGCAGCGCATCCCACCCCACCCCTTGGCGCCGTAAGCCTGTCACCTTCCTGTACTACATCCTGTCCGTTGGTGCTCTGCGGCCTCTGGTCAAACGGGTAAGACCACTGTCACCAGCTTTGTGCAGAGACCAACTGTAGGGGGAGACACTTACCCCCAGTTGTTTATTTATTTATTTATTTTAAGCTCCTTCACCACGTCTCCACCTCAGGTTCAAACTTCAGTCCCTCAGGGTCTATAATCGGCCTCTGCTGAGGCTGGTTCAAAATCACCAAGAGGTCACTGTGAGGTCATTGTCATCACTGAGAGGTCATGGGTCTAGTTGATCTATTTGTGCTGCATTTGAGGAGCACAGCCATCCGTCTCTTGGGCTTTAAGAGTAAATGTTAGCCCAGTCACACAAACACCCGCACCAGCAAACACACACAGACTCGATGACAACAGCCTGGCTGTGGCTCTGTGGTGCGTTCAGGTGTCCATCTAAAACTCTGTGTGTTACAATGTTAATCATACACCTGATGTCAGTAAATGACCATGTTTCTTGTCCAATGCTGCAGGTGGCGCTGTACCGCTCCTTTCCTACCCGCTTGCTGTCTCGGGCATGGGGGCGTCTGAATGATGTTGAGCTTCCCACTTGGCTGAGAAAACCAGTGTACTCGCTCTACATCCAGATGTTTGGCGTCAACATGCAGGTCAGTATTCAAATTTTGTCTGTTCTCCTGCAGAGGAAGCGGAGCCTAAAAATGTACTCCACTAGGGGGCAGTGACAGGTTACCGTCATCAGGACTTGCTCCAGTGGTAACTGATGTCTACTCTTTCTTTTTTAATGTTTGGTT
Source organism: Halichoeres trimaculatus (assembly GCF_033239565.1). NCBI lineage: Eukaryota > Metazoa > Chordata > Actinopteri > Labriformes > Labridae > Halichoeres > Halichoeres trimaculatus. Next base: position 11,230,183 of record NW_027437194.1, on the reverse strand, counting down.
TTTCTGTTGGTCTCTGCCGACCAATAGGAGGCCGCCGTGGAGGATTTACATCATTACAGGAACCTGGGAGAGTTCTTCAGACGACGACTCAAACCTGCTGTCAGACCAGTCTGCGTCTCCTCGTGTCTGGTAACGCTCCTCCTCTTTTTCCCCGTACTCTTCTCCTTTCCTGATCTAGGTGGATTTATTAGTCGTCCTCTGATTCATGATTTATTGTCTCTGATCTGGGTTTAGACTTCTCCGGCTGATGGGAGGATCCTTCACTTTGGTCGAGTCCAGAATTCGGAGGTGGAGCAGGTGAAGGGGGTCACTTACAGTCTGGAGAACTTTCTGGGTCCACAGCCACGGCCGAGCGATGGTATGACTGCGCCCCCTGTGACATAACTACCCTGAAAACTTCTCACCTATAGCCTAGAGACACAGCTTGAAGGACTCGAAGCTGGTCTTCACTGGGACTTGATGATCATGACTTTGGACCTGTTAATGTTGACTTTTGATGTGGGGCTCTAGTAGATTTTGACGTCCCTTCTGGTTCTAACTCGTCCCTGATCTGTTTTTAGATCCAGCCTCATCCTTCAGGGACCTCCTGCTGTCAAGTCCTGATAACGATCTGTTCCATGTGGTGGTCTACCTGGCTCCAGGTGACTATCATTGCTTCCACTCACCGACAGACTGGAGGGTGGAGCTCCGTCGTCACTTCCCAGGTGAGTCTGTGTGCCTGTGTTTACCTGTTTGCCTCCTGCTCCACCTGCTCTTCACCTGTTCCTTGCTTCTTCTCCTCATTAGGCTCTTTGATGTCAGTGAACCCAGGCGTGGCTCGTTTGGTCAAAGAGCTCTTCTGCCTCAACGAGCGTGTGGTGCTAACTGGCCAATGGCAGCACGGCTTTTTCTCATTTACAGCGGTCGGAGCAACAAACGTCGGCTCAATCAAGGTTTACTTTGACAAGGTGGGTCCAGGTGAAGCTCTGCCCCTTTTTAAAAACAGCAGGTTCTCAAGTGACTAGGTAATGGACCAGTAGGTTTCAGGTGTTTTTAGATCATCAAGCAGGAAGCGTTAAGGGTTTGAACAAGATCAGACTTTTAGTCAGACTAGAACCTGAAAGGTTGATCCAGGTGGTCCTCAAGTGATCATCAGGTGTTCTTCAGGGCCCTGTTCTACGAAGCAAGTTCAGTCTAGCGAGATAGCCTTGGAGCTACCTCGCTGAACTGAGCGCGGTAGCCGGCAATCTCGCTACACGGTTTTACAACGCTGGTTATCAACCTCATAAGTGGATCCAGCTAGGCAATGAGCGCGTGCACAGATATAAGGCGGAGCCCGCTGCATCTGACCAATCGCGAACATGGAGCAGTCTGGAGTGTCAGAGCAGGCGGAGAGAAGGAGCGCATACTTCACTCAGGAGGAGCAGGAGGTGATCATGAGGAAGTATGACGAGGTGAAACATGTAATTAACGTTAAAAGCAGCACTGTCGCCGCTGCTAAAGCACGGAAGGAGTGCTGGCAGAAAATTGCTGACAGTCTAAATGCGTAAGTGTAGTGGTGTAGTGCAAATAAAATATTTTGTGCCATTCTCATCCTGAAATAGCACTGTTCACCATGCACTTTTACTGGAACATGCAACATATCTGATTTAGTTCTTACGTGAATTTATTCATTTTTTCATTCCTATCGTGTTTACATTTTTTGTGAGACATGTAGCCCACATGAGCCCTACATGAATTCCTGTCACAATTTTAATACGGGCGATAAAATATTGTCATGGAACAGAAGTGTTGGCATTGAAGATCTTATTAGGCAATGAGAGTTCTTCATTCCCTTTAACTACCGTTAGAAAGTGTCATGTACTACCAACCCCTCCCTGGAAAACCGGTACCTTTCATAAAGGTGGTCATCCGAAAAAGAGAGTGGGTCGGTCTCCGATGTCCATGGGATCCTCTAAGAACGGACAAGCCATTTTTTCGTGAGGGCTCATTGGTCAGTGAGCGGGGTTTTTATAATCCGCGAGTTCAATCTGGAACCTAACCTGCCCTGGAGCAGGTTAGCCGTTCAGCGTACGTTGCCACTTGTACTCGCCTCGCTGAGGAGTGATCCCGTGTCGTAGAACAGGGAATCCGGAACCTATCCTCAAAGCTACCTCGCTAGGCAGTAATCCTGCTTCGTAGAACAGGGCCCAGGTGTTCTAAGGACAATTTTTTTTCTTATTCTCAGGAGCTTCAGACCAACGCACCTCACTACAGTAAAGGCTCTTTTCAAGATCGCAGCTACGTTGCTGGTGGAATCCAAGAGTTGAAGACAGCAGGTGCAAGTGAAGGGGGCGTGGTTTCAGTTGATGGAGCGGGTGTGGCCTTACAAAAGGGGGCAGCGTTAGGAGAGTTTAACCTTGGCTCAACAATTGTTCTGCTGTTTGAAGCTCCCAAAGACTTCACTTTCAACTTGGAACCAGGACAGCGAATCAGAGTGGGCGAGGGACTTGGCGGCTCCTGATTGGCTGACCAGCGTGACCAGTCGTGAAGATGACGACTGTGAAAGATTGACTCTGAGAAACAGAAGCATCGGAAAAATGTCTTTTTTAGAAAAGAAACAGCGGAGGAATTCTCTTTGGCAAGGACTCAAACTCCCAGGATGCCTTGTGCCTCATGTTGGGGAATATGCCAAAACAATCTCTCTTTCTCTCTCTCTCTTTCTCTCTGTTAATTGTGCTGCCTTTATCTCATTGGTCCAATAACCCATTAAAGCAGCAAAGAGCATAACTTTTAACTAAAATGCAGATTTATTTTTACAAAAAGTTCAGAAAAAAAATTCAGCTGTCCTCTGAAACTCTCTGAATGTCTGACGCTTTAATCTCTGTTATTCTGTCTGCTAGCGCTCAGCTAACAGTTGATTGGTTCAAACAAGCTAGAGGCCCCTGATTGGTCAACAACAGCTGGGACAAAAAAAAAACAAGTTTATGTTGAGTTGAACTGTGATCGTCTTTTGTAAACGAATAATAAATAAATGTTTTTCTCTGTCAGCTGCAACCTGACAATGTTTTCATTTAACTTCACAAACAAACAGGTGAGACAGATAGCCAGGTGAGACCAACATACAGGTAAGGCAGACAGGTAAAATCAACAGACAGGTGACACCAACAGACATAAGTTAGACAGACAGGTTACACCAACAGACATAGGTGAGGTAGAAGGACGGTTGACATGGAAAGACAGATAGGTGAGCTCAGAAGACAGGTGTGATCAACACACAGGTAAGACCAATCGGCAGGTGAGACAGACAGTAGAGAAAGACAGCTGAAAGACAGACAGGTCAGACCAGTAGACAGGTCAGCTCAATACAGGTAGGGCCAACAAAGGTGAGACCAGCATACAGGTGACACACAGAGACAAGTATGATACTGACAGACAGGTGAGAGAAAGAAGGGAAGCTTGTGTGATTCTGTTAATCCTCTGATTAGTGCATTTAGTGTAGGAATATTAAAGCACAGGTGAGTAGGTAGCGCAGGTAGCAGAGATGATCCTCTGATGGATTTCAGATTAACATGAAACTCTTTATTGAGATTTTTTCTCTCACAAGTTAATTTTTTGTTTTAAATGATCAAACTTCACACACAGGTTAAATCAGTTTGAACACCATTTGTCAGTCTCAGTGGCCTGTCTTAGCTCCGCCCACTGCAGCACGACCAGCAGCACAGCCAATAGGATGGTGGGGGGCAGCAGTTGCCGTAGCGATGGAAACGTGGCTCAGCCAGGCCTCCGTGTGACCATCCATCATCAGTCACTTCTTTCCCCAGCCACAACTTCCCATCCCTGGCAGTATCTGCAGGCTCCGCCCCCACCCTTCGGGCGGAGCTCCAGGATGACAGGGAGCAGGAGGAGGTGCAGGTCTGCTGGGCCTTCACCCCTAGGAAGGAAGCCAGGTCCAGGTCCAGACCGGCTGCGCCTCCTCTGGGTCTTGGCGTGTTCTGTCGACACTGAGGACATGGGATCCACACCTGAGGGAAAGAGCCAACACTATTAATGTATGCCTGACTTAAAACAATGATTCAGAAGAGTCAGGAGAGCTATAGGTGACTGAGCGTACCATGGTAGGAACACACTCTGTACAAAAATCTGTACCATTTACTGATCACCTGTCCTGATACTTCCTATGATTACCTGTCCTGTTTGTCAGGTGCATGTGATGATATCATCATTAACCTGTTCATTGATCACTGTGTCCAGCCTCTTCAGGCAAGCCTGGCAGAAGGAGTGGCCACAGTGCAGTCGGCGTGGCAACCTGGTCATGAGGTCATAGCTGCCGAAACACACGATGCACACCAGGTCCTGTCTCCTCAGTGACATCATTGTCTCCATGGCAACTGTGGGTGGTGAGGGGAGGGGCTGACAGGTAACCTTCTCTTCCTCCCCATCTTCTTCTTCTTCAGTCCTGTAGTTCGACATCCTGTCCTAAAAGATAATCATTAGCATCATGTTGCTAACTTGTCAGCTCCAAACAGACCCTTACTCATACATACTCATCCTTCCCCCTCCTTTCATGTCCTCGCTCATCTGCACTTCCTTTAACTAAACTTCTTCATCCTAACGTGTCCTTCCTCATCCTGACTCGTCCAGTACTTTTTCTAGTTCACTTCTGTCTAACCAATTTTACTCACCTTGACATGTCCCAACTTTTCGTAACCTGTCCTGACTCCTCCTGACTAGTATTGACCTGGCCTAACTCATCCTGAGTCCCCCTGACTCATACTGACTTGTCCCAACTACTCTTAACTTGTCCTGACTCTTTCTTACCCATCCTGACTCCCCCTGACTTTGCCCGACTCTTCCTAACTCATTCCGACTCGCCTTGACCAGCAGGGACTTGTCCTGGTTTTTCCCATCTTGCCCTGACTTGTCCTGACTCTATACTTTATTTTAACTAGTTCTGACTTGTTCAGACTTGCCCTGTTTGTCGTGACTTGTTCGGACTCACCCTGACTAGCTCTGACTTATCCCGACTTGTTCAGACTTGACCTGACTTGCCTGATTCGTCCTAACTTGTTTCAACCTTGCCCTGACTTTTCCTAACTCACCTGTACTTGTCCTGACTAGTTCTGTCTCTTTTGAACTTATCATAACTGGCCCTGGCTTATCCAGACTTGTTTAAACTTGCCCTGACTTGTTATAACTCACCCTGACTTGTCATAACTTGTCCTGACCTTTTTCAACTGACTCTGACTTTTCCCAACTTGCCCTGACTTGTACTAACTGGTCCTGACATATCTGACTTGTTCTGACTCCACCTGACTTGTGCTGACTTATCCTGTCTTGTTTCGACTTTTCCTGACTTTTTTTTGACTCTACCCGACTTGTTACCATGTGCCCAAGCTTGGTTTGTGCTTGATGTGTCCGCAAGGTCCGTGCAGTTTTGTGCAGATAAATTAAGTCATTTTAGAAACCTCACCCCCTCATGTAGTCCTTTACATGCAGGAATTCTTTGGGTTGCGCACCTCCAAAAAATTCCGACTCTCTTTCGGACACATGCAGATGAATTGGAGCTCCTCATGAAGTACAAAATATGGCATTTATATGATTTATCATGCAGAGATCACAATGATAAATGTGTAATGAACAGTTTCTCCACTGAAATTGTGGTTAAATTTGGCAGAGAAGAGGAATTAGGGAAAATGTAGTAAACAGAGAAAACAACTTTTTACTCTAATTTAGTACTGTGATAGATGTGCATTTGGGACACACTGCCCCCTACAGTTTGGTAACAGACGCCACTTGGAGTGTTAAAAAGTATAAAAGCCAGAGACACTCTCTTGTACTGATTCTGCAGGTCTTATTTCTGTGCCTCACATTCATGCAGAAAGCATAACTAAGCCTTTACTTGACTTAACCACAAAGTTAGCCTAGCATGGCTGAGGCTAGATATGTGGCCAATGCTAAGCTAATAGTTAAGGCTAGCTGCACAGATTGGACAGATCTAAAGAAACAATAACTTACCTGAATATTATTTTTCCTGTAAGCTTACATCACATCCTGTCTTCCTCTTTTTCTCTTGTTTTTACTCTTTCTCTTGTCCTGCCGTTTGCCGTCTCTTGTTCTTCTGTTTTGTTCTCTTTCTTTTTCAGTCTCTCTTCTTTCTTCTCTTGTTTTCTTTATTTTAAATCTTTATCTTTTTTAACTCTCTATCTCTGTTCCTCCTTCTTTCTCTTCTCTCATTATTTCTCTCCTCTATAGTCCCTCTTTCTCGTTCCTTCACTCTTTCCTCTCCTCGGTGTGTTCATTTGGTCTCCTGTCAGGGAGAGAGGGAGTCAGCTCTATCAATAATTCAGCCTTGCTCACCCTCAGACACTTTCTTTCTGTCTGTTTTTATCGTTAACTGGTTTTATTGATCTTTTCAAACTGTAAAGTGATGAACACAGTGACATGAATTGTGACATTAAGGAGCTGATAATCAACACAAACATAATTAATCCAACTAATCAGAATAAAACAAAACTACACATAGATAGAGACTGTTCAAACAACTCCTCAACAACCAATCACAGCACGGCTCACTATATTTCAATACCATCCAAATAATTTTTTAGCAACAACAAAATGATCCTCTGAGAGAAACCTTATCAGCTGATCTCAGGTCAGCCTATCAGGTTACACCTCAGTGTGGACTCACAGAGGTTACCTGGCAACATGGGGGGAGGAGAAGGAGAGACCAGAGCAAACAGGAGCTGCACTTGGTCCCAAACAGGAAGTACACTGTGGCAGAATATCTGAGCACTGTGGCTGATCCACAGCCCAGGAGATTCTTGACCAGTTACAGACTCGGCGAGCACAGCCTGGCCATCATAAGAGGCCCACTGAACCCACACACACATGTGCAGACTCTGAGAACAAGCCTGATGTTCACAAACTCTCATACCTGCTTGGGGAAGTAAAGCAATGTGCAAACACAGCAACTAGATCATACACTGTTGTGGCAAGATAAGGAATGGTAGCAGACTAAAACCATCGTTTGCAGTGACTGAGAGTGTATGTCCAGGCTTTTGATTGGTACTGTATATGTATACATAAAATACTGTACACTCTGCAATCCCATTTTTAACACTTTTAAAAAGGCTGTGAGGACTATCCACTTGAAGTGGACTGTAGTGACTCCTCTTGTCCTGGTGTTCCCTGGAACATTGTTGTGATGACGTGACTCTTAACAAGGCATGTGTTTGTTTTGAAGTAAATGACTGGAAACAGGATCCTCTTCTTCACAATACTTTTTTTGTTCAAGAAAAGATTTTTTCACCGGATACAACATGATAAGGTAGTGTATTTATCAACAGTTATGTAGCGATGCCGTTTAAAAAGTGACAACAAGCAAACGTAAGTTTGTCCAATGATTAAAGCTATGGTCTAAGATCTGAAACCCAGTTTGGCTGACGAGACACATTTGAAAAACGCAGCCTCACTCACCCCTCCCCTCCATTTTCCAAGTTCCCGCCCCCCAGCTTGTATCGCCCTTCTTTGCCCTCTAACAACACGCCCCCTCCGACAGAGCAAGAAGTGGCCGGCAGAAAATGTAACAAACACGACAGTCATCTTCCTTGTAACACACAATGGTAGCTTTTACAATTGGACCGGCGCAATCAAAACCATGAATTAGCCGGCGAAGCAGGTCTGGCGTTGCCACTGCCAGCTGATCAGAGCAGAGCCGACTGTGGGCGAGGCTTTACCTTTCTCGGCGTGTCTTCACCAGCTCAGTTTACAATGCTAAAGATGTGTGGCTAACTTGTGCTAAAATCTATTGACAGAGTCGACCCGTTCCAACCAGCAGCATTCAGTCATTAGCCAGTACAGGCTTACCAGAGTTATTCAGCTGACATCTCCCACTGTAGTAAACAAAGTCATTACCTGTTCAACAGAAACTCAGCTGTCTCGGCGTCAGTCTTCAGTCCCAAATCCCTCTGCAGCTTTTTCCACCGGTCGTACATTTCTACAATATTCAGTCTCTGTTGGCACCTGTATCGCTCATAGTTCCTCCTTGATTCAGCCTTTTCCTTGAAACTTTTTTGTTTTCTTCCATTCCTTGTGGAGGGTAACAGTAACAGCTTCCTGGTTTCGGTCTTCTCTGGCTCCATGACGCTTTGGTAGCTGAGCAGCTAGCTGACGTGAGAGGGGTAGTGGGGAAGGATCATGGGCATGATGGTGCAAAGAGAGAGAGACAGGGGTTTGGATGGACTCACGGACCAATCCGAACCGTCCATGCCATGCTCGGTTCGGATTGGTTGACTAGTATGCAGCTTTGCAGCAGATATACTGAATGGATTTTTTTCGTTCTTTTTGGTCTTTATATTGTGTAGATTGGACCATAGGACTGTACCAGCCCTATAAACGGTGTTATTAAGATGTACAAAACTTCCAAATCGTACCTCATAGCTTTAAGCAGCCGGATATATTTAGTGCTGCTGACAACCAAGTGCTTTGGGGCATGTCCATAATGTATGCAGAGTGTATGCATGTACCAAGCAGTGCTAACGTAACCTCACTCTTTAGATAACTGATAGACTCTCAAGTTTGAATAGACCACTGCAGAATAACTGCTGCATGTGGATTAGCGTGAACATTATCACAAACAGTTTATTCCGTGCTTTAGCCTGTGGCTTGTGCTCTATCACTCTCCTGTTAGCTTTCTTCTGCTCGACTTCAACCTGACAGTTCAAATCAAGTGTCCACCATTGCTACAAAATAAATCCAAGAAATCTTTTTCAGCGGAGAAAAGCCCAGAACTTTCTTCTTACTTCAGGTCCTGTCAAACTTGAGATGGAAGCTGAGAAATAGCATTTAGAAAAAACCTATGATGAGGCTGATAATCTCAATTGAAGCTATGGATTATGATCAGAGGTTAGACTTTTTCAAGATTACCAAGGAAGTCCTCACAGGGACTTAAAGTCAATTGTTTTGATTTTTTTAACATCCCAAATGTTCAGAGAGAAAGCTAATTTTTTAGCTTTGTTTTTATTCTTTTTGCACAGCATGCTTGTTGCATGTCTGTAGGGTGTGTTAAACTGTGTGTACATTTGTTCTATGTCACGCTTGCTTTGGCCGGGTAAATATCTGTTTGTCATCCCATTACAGCTTTTTGAATTGACTTGAATTGAAATGAGAGGAGGGGGAGAAAGAAAAAGAGAGAAAGGAAGAGACAGACAGAGGCGGCAGAACACTCCTGAGGGGGCGTGGTAAAATGTCCTGGGTTTGAGCTGTCAGGCTGAGCACAGGCTGCCTGCAGACAGGACTGAGGGCTGACACTTGTAATACTTCTTTATTTATTTATTTATTTTTACTCTGTGTGTTAATTAGTATGTTGATTTTTTTAGGCTTTGTTCACAAACAGAGAAGGCATTATTTCAACAATCAGAACTCTGGTGGTCAATTTAAATGCTTTATAATCATAAATTACATGCATGACTCCATATCTCTTATTTTATTTTTAAAAGTTAGGAACAAACAGACAACCAATCTGATTTGTATTTGATTCCTCAATGTTCAAATGTTAATATAAAAATATGAATAATATAATAAGACAACGGATGGAAATACAGCGCCACAACAAACCAAGAAGTAAAAAAAAACCTTGTTCCATCATCATTAGTTCATATTCACAAATACAAACATGTTCACTTTTACAGCTTTGAGAACATTTATTTAAAGATAACAGGAGAACAAACTTAGCATGTTGCGTTCAGAGGTTTAAACAAACAGTTTAAAAGTAATCCACTTCTTCATTCCTCTGTCACCTAAAAGAAACATTCATTAATGCATTCCTCCATCACCTGAAGGAAACATTCACACCTTCATTCCTCAGTCACCTGAAGGAAATATTCACTCCTTCATTCCTCAGTCATCTAAAGGAAACATTCACACCTTCATTCCTCCTTCACCTGATAGTCTTTCAGTTTTTTTTCTCCGCCTCTTGGCACAGTATAAAAATAAAACAGCTTCTGGGGATTTTGTTAAGATTTGTATTAAAACTTCTGTGAAGAACTTTGAGTTGGTGAGTTTTGGCGCCCCCTGTGGGTGGTGATATGTCTGTGCTGACTGTTTTCTAAGCATACAGTCATGTTTTCTCACATAAATTAATGTTTACATTAAGTCAAACAGAAAGTGTTTGTTAATTGTTTATCTTATCGAAAATACTTAACGACTTTTCCATGTATCTTCACCTTCTCTCTTTTTTCTTTCCTACTTCACGTCCTCTGTTGCTTCCTTGTGTCCTTTGTTGTTTCCTTAGAGCAAGAAAGGAAACATACCAAGTAAATTCCTTAGCGAATCACAGTCCTCCTTCTGCTGTGACATCACTTCCTTCTCCTGCAGCGGTAGCAGCAGGCAGGGCACCTCCCGCCCTCTTCTTCTCCTCCAGCCTCCTTCACCACATATGGTGGTGGTGGGGCTGAGCTTGATACACCGTATGGATTCCCATCGTTACTGCTCATAGCCATTGGATTGGCTATTACAGTGGCGTCATCAGAGGGGCGGATCTTAGCCCGTGGAATGTGCACTTCTCCGTACGGATTCTCCAGGGAAACTTGGATGTTTGACATGACAACCTATAGAGGGGCAGAGCCAAATATGGGAAATCGACCAACCAATCAGCCAACTGTCCAATTAGAGGACACCAGGAGGTCAGGCTGAGAGAGCTCTGTGTAGGAGAAAAAGGGATAAACATGACTGAGCAGAGAGAAAGAGCAGAGGGTAAGGAAACAAGGAGAGAAGGTAACAAGTAAAGAAGTTCATAAAGAAGATTTATCTTCACGTACACAATCACGCTGCTAACTGGATGGATGCTAACATGCTAACAGTCAGGTCGATGATGAAACGTGGAGACAAAAAGAACAGGTCTGTGTGCTCTATCCACAAATCCAAAGGCTGCAGATTAAAAATAAAGTCCATAAACTGCAGTTCTTCGAGTTTCCACTAGTGTCTGTCTCCATGAGTTAGTCCCCAGAGCTCTATATTAAAAGAAACCGCAATTCCCTGGGTGTCCACTAGAGTCCTTCTTAAAAGATCTTTCATCATCAGGTCTAAATGCTGGTCTCATCTTCTTCTTCTCCAGTAAAATAACATCCCTCTCTTTGTGATATAAACACATTTATTACAGTAAAATTCAGCTGAAGATGCTCAACATAATGCTGATCACATGACATTATTAACCCCACCCACTCATGTCAGCACATCCTGACATAGAGGCTGGTAGAAAAATAGACAGGTGGAAAAGTTAACACCTGTAGCTCACCTGAAAATATAATGTGGATATATTCACCAACCCAGCCCTCCTTGTGTATCACCCCCACCCCAAACCCTGTTGAAGAAGTGATCATTACAGAACTAGTGCTCAGTGTCAGTGGAGTCAAACCTCCTGATTGTTCACATTAAGCATTTAACTCCAGTTAGAGAGAAAAACAGGTAACTTTAATTCACCTGACTCACCTGTTCACACCTCCACACTTCTGTTCTTCTTCTCCTCTTCCTCCTCTCGATGAGTCTTTTTAAAGAGGACTGTAGTTCTGTTTCTTCTTCTCTGCTCCTCCAGCGTCTGACTTTAAGGACACAAACTGGGCAAACAATGAAATCTGTTTCTCCCTCTCTCCTTTTCACTGTGTGGAGCTCACTCACCCGCCTTGCCCAAACCTGTTTTACCTGCTGACACTCCCTCTCTTTCTCTGCATTCCCTGTTGCTCCACTTCCCCACAAACACCACCTTCAACCCACCTGTAGTCTCTGTCTCTCTTTGTGTCTTTTTTCTCTGTCTCTGACATCAGCCTTTACTTATTCCTCTACCTGTCCTTTTACCTGTACCAGTCCCCTACCCTGTCCTTATAACCTGTACCTGTCCCTGTGCCTGACCTGAGTCTGTCTGAGTAACCGGTTGGACAGAAACTGATTTCATTTTTTGGGAAGGGAACTCCACCCACACTCTGCTCCTATTGGCTGAGATGAACACTTATTTCACTTACCGCGAGCACACAGTCTAATTTCTGAAGTCGTCTGTTGGCCTGTGGTCTCAAACAAAACATGAAGATGTCCAGCCCACACAGGAGCATGTTAGGGCTGTGTGTGTGTGTGTGTGTGTGTGTGTGTGTGTGTGTGTGTGTGTGTGTGTGTGTGTGTGTGTGTGTGTGTGTGTGTGTGTGTGTGTGTGTGAATTTGTGACAGTGATATCAACTGGCTAAAGACACTGAAATAACTTTTTTGTTTTATAACCACAGCATGTTTTTAAAAAAGCTAGTTTCTCTTATTTCAAATAAATAAGATGAAATATAGATTATTACTTTATACCCAAACCTTTCCAATGATTTTGTACTTATCTAATTATTTTAAATGTTTATGGCCTTAAAGGTGCAGTTTAGGATTTATTAAACTGCAATAACAGGAACATTTCGTTTTACTGAAATAAAGCTTAAAAAGTTGGAAAACCAGGAAGCACAGTTTTTATAAACACACACACGCGCGCGCGCGCACGCGCACATGCACACGCGCACATGCACACGCACACACACACACACACACACACACACACACCTTTCCCCCTTTTCCGTTTCCCGCGGAAGCCCCTCCCTGTTAGCCGATAGCTCGTTAGCTCAGTAACCGGACGGCAGGAGGAGTCTCCCGGGAAACGGAGCAGAAATCTTGGGGAAGAGGATAAAATGAGTCCGCTGGGGGACGGCAGGGGAGCGCGGTGACCGGACAGAAAATCTGCCGCCGACCATAGCGTCCCACGGAACCTCAAAACTGCTGAAAACTCCCGAAGAAGAGCCGAAAAACACCGAACCTCTCCCGACTGTCCCAGTCCACCTCCTCCTCCTCCCCAGGCTGCTTCTTCATCATTTACCTGATTCACAGGGATCCACAGACACTATCACAGGTGATACCTGTCACATCACCTGCCGCCTGTCTCTCACCAACTTCAGATACTTGCTGTCACCTGTCTTTAGCATGTTAGCTGAGATTCCCTACGAATGGAATGGGACTACCGTTATTCCGTTAGCATGCTAGCTCCAACATTCCATTAGTTTAAACGGAAGAAGGCAGCTAGCACTAGCATAGCTTGTGTTTTTATGTAGGTATGATGGAATGTGGAAAGTTCATTAATAGAGTGCTTGAAAAAATTAATAATATTTTAAAAAGTTTTTACACTTTAAATGGATAAACATCTTCATTAGAGAAATTAGGGGACAATTGTATGCTTCTAAAAGTTTAAAAGTGGGCAGGGAAGCAGGAAGAGACAAGATTTTTCCGAGAGTCAAACAAAACACGATGCACAACATTACAGTTTGATATTACACATCACACAGTTAAATTATATTACAGATTGGTATTATAAACAGTTTAATAGTGAGTATCACATACAGTTTAATATTAAACATATAATTTTTATATTACACATTGCACTCAGTTAAATGTAAAATTTCAAAGTTTGAAATTACACATTACACAAAACTAAATAACAAAATATGTTATTATTATTGTATTACATCGATACAGTATGTGTCTGTCAGAACATATTTCATAGATAGATGGAGAGGTGTGTTTTCAGATCAAATGTTCATTGGTGAGGAGAGATTTATATGGATTATATGTTTTTACAACACCATGATTGTCTGTTTGTCTCTCTCCACAGAAGACCATGACCTTTGTCCTCGCTCCTTCCTGTCTTTAGCCTGTGTGTGTGTGTCTTTTCGTACGTTTGAGGTCCAAAATGGGGTTTGGTCGGGATTTGAGGAATTCCCATGAGGGATTACTGAAATTGCAGGACTGGGAGTTAAAGGTAAGAAAAAAACTGAGCAGGTGTCCCATGTCCACCAGGTGTAGAGTATCTCTGCTGATATTTGTAAAATATAACAAATGTTGTTGTTCTTCGTGCAGAGACCACTCGTTGTTGCTTAAGTAGTACAGGAGTTTCAAAATCCTTCAGCCTGTGACCCCTAAAAACTAGAGACCAGTGACCCCCTGCTGTGAGAATACACTAAAAGGCAAATCAGTGAGGAGTTCTGAGTACTTATTTGTTATTGGCCCTCGTTATCTTTATAGACTCAGTTTAAAACTTTGAGCACAGGTGTTCACCGGGTTAGCATGCTTAACTAAGAGGGCAGCTTGTCGGGTAGTTGCTCAGTTTTCTGTTGTTCCTCCCTTTCAAAAACACCTGTTTACTCCTAACTCTGTCTGTGTGTGTGTCATCCTCTAGCTGCTGGAGACAGTGAAGCGTTTCATGACTCTGCGTGTAAAGAGTGATAAAGAGTACGCCGCTCTGCTTCTTAGTATGACCCAACAAACAGAGAAACAGGAAACAGCTGATTACATCAGCACCGTCAGCAAGGTGAGACACACCTGAAAGCCATGGTCTCTCTCCTAGACCTAGTCGTAGTTCTGGTCTTAGTGTTGGTCTCTGTCTCAGTCCTGGTCCCAGGTGGTTCGGCAGACGGAGGTGTTGGGTCGGGTCATGAGGAGCCATGCTGATGACCTGAACTCAGGTCCTCTTCATCGCCTCGCTACATTGATCAGAGACAAGCAGCAGGTGAAGAAGTGCTACCAGAGTCTTCATCAGCAGCTGGAGAGCCACAACCATAAGGTGTGTGTGTGTGTGTGTGTGTGTGTGTGTGTGTGTAGGAGCAGCTTTAAAGCTGAGCTTAAATTAGCTCTGAGCTAATTTACTCTGCAGTCCCTGAGAAGGTCTCATGACAAATGCCTACATCATCATCACTCTCTTTGATAAAACTTCAGATCTTCACAGCGTTAAAAACAGGGTGTGTGTGTAAGTGTGCCACTCCGTTGCCCACACACAGATGTTGACTTCCTGTTGTTGTTCCTAGGTTACCAGGAGTGACCTGGACAAACTGAAGGCCACATATCGTCAGCTGAGCCGTGATGCTAACAATGCCAAAGAGAAGTACAGAGAGGCTATGGCTAAAGGTAACCGCTCTGTTTATGAAACTTCCCAAAGTTCACCTTTAAATAAATCCTTTTGCTTATCTTGGTTAAAGTTTTAAAGGTCTTTAGCTGGTTTGTAAGGTCTTCATAGGGCTTGATCTCTCCCTCTCACAGGCAGGGAGGCAGAGCGTGCTCGAGATCGCTATGACAAAGCAATGGCGAAGCTTCATAACCTCCACAATCAGTACGTGTTGGCGGTGTGTGGCGCTCAGACACAGCAAGATGAACATAGACGCCGTGCTGCTCCTGCTCTGCTCGACGGCCTGCAGAGGATGCAGGAGGACATGACGCTCGCCCTGTGAGTCACATGACCACACACACTGGAACTGGCGTGTTGACATGCTCTCTGACATTTTATGTATATGCTGAATGTCTTACTAACTGACGATGGATGTGTGCACAATATTTGGCGTTTCTGTGATTACCAATAAGAAAGGTTCCAGATTGATTAAGCTGTTTCATCCAACCTTTTTTGGTTTCTTACTGTCTGGTAATCAGGCGACTTGACCGACTCTGAACTGTGAAGCTCACTGACATCAGGTGATGGAGAGATCTCTCTTGAACTGATGTGATCTGGTCATGGAAATATGGACCTCAATGAAGAGAGACTCATTTGATCTACAATTTTCTCTTAAACCTAAAACCAGCAAAGAGAAAGAGGCTCAGAAAGAGATGCTCAGAGAGGGATGTAAAGGGAGACCTCACATGAGGATATGTTAGCTCTAGCTGTTATCAAAAGATTGATGCATCTTACCTGAAGTGCTGCTGCTGTGCTCTCCTGTCAGACTGCGTCAAGGAAGCAGCTGCTGATATGTGTGTTTGTTTATGTGTGTGTGCAGTAAAAGTATCCTGGAAGAGTACTGCGAGATCAGCAGTCTGCTATCTGAAGAGATTGTTAAAATTCATCAGGAGATCTCGTCATCCATCGAGCAGATTGACCCTCTCACAGAGTACCAGCACTTCATTGAAGCCTACAGGTGAGACGGTCACTAAGGTGACAGCCTGCCTGTCCATTGATCTACTCCTGGCTACCATGATAACTGTCTATGTCCCCTTAGGTCTCCAGAAACACCAGAGGCCAGCGTGGAGTTTGACTCCTCCCTGCTGGAGGAGACAGACAATCTGCCAGCCAATGAGATCCTCTGGAACACACTGACTGCCGACAGCCTGCAGGCCATGTGAGCTCCTACAAAATAAAACTCTCAATCCACAATTTACTGACCCTGCAAAAATGAAAGTCTGCAGGTCATGTGAGCGCCTACAAAATAAAACTCACATCACACTGTTTACTGAACTTGCCAAAATAAAAACCCGTCATTCCTCTTCAAAGAGAGTTCGAGAAAAGTTGGAGGTTTTTAATACACAGCAGGAAGTCATCACGTCTTTGAATGTGTGTGGGTTTGTGTGTGTGCTTGCCTGCAGGTTGTCATCAGCATCAGAGGAGCTGTCGTTGACTCAGCAGAATCTGCAGACAAAGGAGGCATTGGCTGAAGACTTGGACTCTAAGATTCAGACGAGTCAGCAGAGCACGGAGAGGAAGAGCGAGTGAGTCAACTGACTGAATTAAAAAGTAGAAGAAGAAGAAGCTTCCTCTCTTTCTGCCTGTCAACCTCCCTCCTTCTCTCCCTCTCTGACTGGTGTATCTTGCCCACAGCTGTGTCCTGCTGCTCAGTCAGAAACTCTCTCTCCTCGAACTTCATCATGCCGTCCAATCACTGCGTAGCTCTGAGGCCCGCCTCTCCTCCCAGAAAGCCCTGCTGGACGCCAAGATGGCTACTGCAGCCACTCCTCCCCCACCACCGCCTCCCCCTGCGTTGCCATATGAGGACGATGCTCGCTCCGTCGGCTCCACTGTAAACATCCACTCACTGATCAACAGAGCTGCCCTTTCAAAATAAAAGACTTTATTGTATCTTAAGAGCTTCACTTGACCACAGTGTTTGTGTGTTTGTATGTGTGTGTTTTTAGGATAAGTCTAAGGAAAGGAGTTCTCGGTTTGATACTCTGCGTCACTCCCTGGCCGGAATGATTCGCTCTCCTAAGGCCATGTTAGGCTCCTCGTCTTCTGTGAGTGACACCTGTGGGTCTTCCAACTGTCTGACTCTACACCTGTCTGTCTGTCTCTGACCTCTTTGTCTGTTGTCTGTTTCTGACCTGCAGCAGTTCTTTGATGTGATCCCAACCTCAGAGCGCCCCCTGGCGGATCAGGAGTGGTACCATGGAGCAATTCCTCGTACTGAGGCTCAGGAGTTGCTACGACAACAAGGAGACTTCCTTGTGAGAGAGAGTCATGGGAAACCGGGGGAGTACGTCCTGTCAGTGTTCTCCGATGAGCAGAGACGCCACTTCATCATCCAGTACGCCGATGTACGTACCAACACACACACACACACACACACACACACACAAACACACACACACACACACACACACACACACACACACATACATTTAACAGTCCATCCCTCTCTGTTCCTCTCTATTCCTTGCTATGGTAGAGTCAGTACCGCTTTGAGGGGACAGGTTTCTCAACCATCCCTCAGCTCATTGAGCATCATTTCTCCACCAAACACGTCATCACCAAGAAGTCTGGGGTCGTGCTACTGAACCCCGTTATCAAGGTAACATTGTTTGTTTACGTTCATCACAGCTGATTGGTGATCCTGTACTTAATGTCACATGAACAGCTTATTACATATGTATTGTGTGTCTGTGTGTGTGAAAAGGATAAAAAGTGGATCCTGAACCATGAGGACGTCACGCTGGGCGAGCTCTTGGGAAAGGTGACCTCACTTCCTGTTTCCTTTCATCATTTTTTAGCTTTCAGTTTATTGTAAACAACGCCTTTTCTACAATTCCCATCATGCCCTGTGTCTGCTGGTTGCCAGGGTAACTTTGGTGAGGTGTTTAAAGGAACACTGCAGCGGGACAAAACGCCGGTGGCCGTTAAGACTTGTAAAGAAGATTTACCGCCAGAGCTGAAGATCCGCTTCCTGTCAGAGGCCAGGTGACATCAACACACACACTCACATATATACACAAAAAAGTCATACTTTTTATGATAGTTCTTAGCTGAGCACGACTTCTGGATGTCTCATTGGCTGATGTGTCTTGAAGCCTGTTTGTGATTGGCTGATGTGTATTGAAGCCTGTCTGTTATTGGATGCAGGATCCTGAAGCAGTATGACCATCCTAACATCGTTAAGCTAATCGGTGTCTGCACGCAGAGACAGCCAATTTACATTGTCATGGAGCTGGTTCCTGGTGGGTGGAGCTAATACACTCAGTGTCTTGTCTTGTTCTGTTGATATATTATTTCTAAGGTGTGTGTGTGTGTTTGTGTGTGTGTGTGTCAGGTGGAGACTTCCTCTCCTTTCTGAGGAAGAAGAAGGACGAGTTAAAGACGAAGCAGCTGGTTCGTTTCTCTGTGGATGCTGCGGCTGGGATGGCGTACCTGGAGAGTAAGAACTGCATCCACAGGTAACAGAGAGTCTTCAGTCTGTGCACACACGATCTGCTCAGGTGTAGCCTCCTCATGAGTATCACCTGGATCAGGCTTTGACATCAGCTAAAAAATGTGCTTCTTTAATATCCACCCATCTGTTTCCCTGCCTATCTGACCTGTTAGGGACCTGGCAGCGAGAAACTGTCTGGTGGGAGAGGGCAGTGTGTTAAAGATCAGCGATTTTGGGATGAGCCGTCAAGAGGACGACGGAATTTATTCATCATCAGGGCTCAAACAGATTCCAATTAAATGGACCGCACCTGAGGCCCTCAACTATGGTAACACCTAAAACACACACAACAGAAACACACACACACAACTGTGATTGACTGTTAATGAGAGGTCCTCTGTGATTGGCTGCAGGGCGTTACAGCTCAGAGAGTGATGTGTGGAGTTATGGGATCCTGCTTTGGGAGACGTTCAGCCTGGGGGTGTGTCCTTATCCTGGAATGACCAATCAGCAGGCTCGGGAGCAGGTGGAGAAAGGTGAAGTGATGATCTGTTATTGTTACTCACTTTCTAAAGCGTAAGAGAAAAGGTTTCTGACATAATCCTTCCTCCTCGCCTTGTTGCTAGGTTACAGGATGACATGTCCCCAGCGTTGCCCTGATGACGTGTACAAAGTAATGCAGCGCTGCTGGCAGTACAACCCTGAAGACAGACCCAAATTCTCTGAGTTGCAGAGAGACCTCGCTGCCATCAAGAAGAAGTGATGACATCCTCACTCACCTTGCCACTATCACAGAGACTTTGATGACATCACCATTCACCCAGCAGAGACAGTTTCGTTCTCAGCAGTGTCCTTTTTGTTTGTTTGGTGGGCGTGGTCAGCAGGCGCAGAAGTTAAAACACTAAAACAGCCAATCCACTTTGAAGAATGACTGCAAGATGATGATGATGTCAGAATGTCAGCACACACTGAGCATGTCTGAAAGCGAACAAACACTACACGTGGAAACGTCACGTTTAAGGTGCAAACAAGAACAACAAAACTATGCTAACCTGCCAACAGTTAGCATTTAGCATGTGCTAAAAGTACAAACAAACACTACACTCATGTTAGCATGTCAAGGCTAGTTCAGGAAGCCTCTAAAACATGTTATGCTAACAGTGAGACAGCACTGAGAAAAAGTCCAACAAGAGGACACAGACTCTCTCTCTCAAACACACACACAGGAGATAATCCTGGAGGAAATGAGGAGCCGATAGCTGAGCATGACTTCTGGATGTTTTTGAACACAGCGTGTCTTGATTGGATTAAATTCTGATAACAGGAAGTATCATAAAGAACTGTTTGCTTAGTGTTGCTGATCAAGGAGGCTTATGAGACTGATTAAACTAGAAGACAGCTGATTGGTTGGGAGGAGTTCCTGAAAAAACAAAAAAAACAAAATGAGAAATGAGGCGTTGACTCTTCAAACACTTTTTTTATTTATTCACGTGTTTGTTTTAAAGTTTTCCACTATTTGAACGTAGAAAGTGCCTAAACATTAAACTAAATAAGCTACAAGGTTAACAGACCGTCATCAGGTGTATGTGAAGCCACGCCCCCTTTTACTACTGTACCATGGCAACAGCATCAACACTAAAATGTCTCCTCTGCTGAGCACCAATCAGCTGATTGACTGAAACCAACCTTTTTATTTATTATATTTCTACTTTTCTATGTATCTCGAATTTTAATTATGATTTTTATTCTGAAAATTAGCAGTCATTCCACTCGGACCACGCCCACACAAGCCGATGTTTCTATTTTGGCCAATCAGTGATAAAGATATGGTTTGTCTCTTTGAAGTAGTTTGTTTACCAAAATGAAACCTCTTTTTTTGTTATATTTTAAACTTTATTTGATGAAAAGTTAAAAAAGGTTCAGCACTTACTGGGTTCTGTCCTTATTGTGACTGACTAACAGCCTAAAAGCATAAACTACAGAGTCCTGATTGGTCACTTCACTTCAGAGACTGTATGAGGGCAGAACCTGCTGCTGATGTCAAAGCTCCAGAGCGCTGCCTATTTTCACTGTAAATAAACTGCAGATGTTTTTACGTCACATTTTTTATATTACTTTAAACTTCATAAAAACATTGTTGCATTTATTAAAATAAAAGTTATCACACAAACATTCACAGGAGTCTGTTCTGTCTAATCTGAAATGTTTCCACAAAGCATCCTGAGCCCAGTCCATTGCACAGACACCTGTTCTTCAATTTGTGTCATAGACTCTTCTGGGGATTTTCAGTCAGTAGTTACATGTCTTTATATGAGATGAGGTTTGGTGATCAGTCTGACTTTAGTATTGATCAGCGGTCAGGTGAATCTCACAGGCAATACAGCAGATCAAGTGGACACACCAATGAAAACATCAAAGATTTATTTACTTATTACATTTTTATTTGTTGAGATTAAAACTGTAAACTTCCAAATAAGGTCGGCAGCGTGGCTGGTTTGGGGTGGGGCTTGTAACCAATCCGCTCATTAATAAGCTCTGCCCTTGAAGCTGCAGTGGAGGAGGAGGCCGAGGCAGAGGCTCCACCCCCAATAATGTCAACGCTGATCACAGAGGCCCCGCCTCCCGACTCTGCCTCCTCACGTTGACGCTTTCTGGCCTGCAAAAGAACAAAACACATCTTTAGAGAAAGGAGAAGGTGGAGGAGAATCGTGAAAATCTAAAGTGTTTTTCAAAGAGATGATCGGTATTAATATAAAAAGAGTTTTTTTAATTAATGAATTACAGCTTTCATCCACACAGAGAATACTGGGAGTAAAATGTCAACCTCAAGCTCCTTCTTGACGCTTTCAAACTCTTCTGTGTCGTCAATTTTCAGCTCCAGACGAGTCGGTTTCCTCCTCAACATCTCGAATTTAAACCAGTGGAAACCTTTATACACACACACACACACACACACACAAAACATGAAGTTGATCAATGATTTAACCAACATACTGACTAGAGCCCGACCGATCAATCGGGCTGATAATGCCTGTCACCGATTAATCGACATCAGCCGAAATGTAGCCAATTAAAAAAATCTTTGCTCCACAGAGATTTTGTGGCTCCTGCTCCTGTGTCTGTGTGTTGGGCTGCACACTGCACGAGTGCCTGCCCCCTCTGTCCACCATTATCTAATGTAAGACTATAGAATGACGTTTTAACATTGTGTAAGTTGCTTTTTTGTGAGATAAACAGAGATAAATGCTACTGTTAATTCACACGTCCACCATTATCTAATGTAAAACTACACTACGGCGTTTTATCATTGTTTATGTTGCCCATTGTGTGTTTACATTTTTTTTTTACTTACTGTGTTTAAATTTTTACTTCTTTATTTATTATTGTGTTTAGAGCTTGTTCTTGTTTATAATTGGTTTACACTACAGTTCTTATGTTGACAGTTTTATAATTTAAGTTCCTTGTTTTAATTTAATAGTGTTCTATCTTAGTTATCTCAGTCTTGAATCATATGGGTATTATAATGATTTGTGATTATACACAGTATATATCCTGTGTATATCAATGAACTTATTTTATATATCAGCCGATATATTGGAAATCAGCTTTTTTTTGCCCCCAGTATCGGTATCGGTATCGGCCCCAAAAAATCCCATATCGGTCGGGCTCTAATACTGGCAATAAGTTAAAAGCAAGATTAACAGACATTACATTTTTAATTAGAAGACAGACACAATTCAGGCTTTTTAACGGATTGACAAACAGTTTATGTTCATGTAATTTTGGAGGGAAATGTTTGTAAACAGAACATTATGGATCTTTTCTACTTTACTTAACTATTCGATTTTTTTTTACATCACCTACCTACGCGACCCTCTACTGAACCTAACTACAGAACCTTCCTACAAACCCGACTACACAGATTTTCTTATAGAACATAACTAAAAAACCTAAATCATTAATACAGTATCTGAGTGCCGTACACAACAGCGTAGACAGACGCTGGTGCTAAGCTAACGCTACCTACCTTTTGAACGTATGAAAACACAAAATATGACCTGAACTTTAAACTTCTTACTTCACTTTCGTGCGACAGTTAGAGCAGCGGGATCAAGCGGGAGAAGTTTACCCTGGAAAAGTTTCCTTTAAGATGTGTTTGGGTCAATATTTCCGCGGGTTTTCGTCTTGTTGTGACTGTTGCTCACCGGAAGAACAACCTCTGACCCGAGAGGTGTAGCTGTGTTTACATCCGGGTCCCTCGGCTCACAGACGCAGCAAGTTGGTGTTATAAACACGAGTGAGTTTAAATCAGTCTTAACAGGTGAGTCTGTGTCAGAGATAGGATGAAACTTTTTTTCTTATCTTTCCAGAGAATATGCCTCCTTTGCGTACTTTCTCGGGTTTGTCTGACGTCAGAGTGTTGCTGAATGAGGCTGTGTTTTAAGTCGTGTGTTTGAGCTAAAGCTAATTGCTAACAGACGCAGAGCTCCGCGTTTCAGATTTTTAGCCCTTACTTTGCCTTTGTTAACCTGCAATCTTTACCCGAACCTCTCTGTTATTTACTCCCTGTAAATGACCCACACAAAAGGTTTAATAATTACGAACATAAATAAACCCTTAAGCAGACAATGATACTAGACATGGTTAAAAAGTTATTCAGACTGACTACAGAATTCAGTTGTGCGTGATGACTCTGATCTGTTCCTGAAAACATTAGGTGCGTATCATAGCTCCATCCTTCCTTCCACCACTTGCGTCTTCCCTCCCACCAGAGATGCATGGGAGAGACGCGAGGAAATGAAGAGTAAAATGAACAGTAACAAAACTTTTTCTTCCTTTGACCTGTTCAACAAACACATTCATATGGAAAAAAAACTGCTGTCTGTTCATTCTGTGCACTATATGGAAGCACATTGATCAGCTTATTAGTAAAATGCGTCATTTTTGCATTATTTATTGATTACTTAGCCTTTATCTAGAGAGCATCAGATCGTGAACCTGGAAACTTATATATTAAACTAATATAACCTAGTTTATTGTGTCTCTGAAAGATATTATTCATGAAATTTAAGTTTTCAGTATTAATCCTCCACTATAATGAGTTCACGATGGTTATGTTCAGGATTTTGTGCTCTAAACTCACGACAAACACTTTTTAATCCCAGCTTTATAAGCTGTTTCTGAATGACCTTCGGCATTGTTGTCAGCTTGTTTTTTCTCTCTCATTGAACTCTGTTGTGTTTGTGAAGTTTCATGTAGAAAATTCGGAGCTGCTGCAGCGTCTAATCAGTGAGTGATATTCCACATGGGGGCGAGTCTGTCAGTGAAAAGACTTCTGCAAAGCCTGCTCTTATGTTTCCTCGATCATAGGTCCTCAGATCAGTTTCCTTCCACAGCTCTCCTCCGAGCACAATTAACACTTTGGCACAGAAAGTACTTTTGGCGCCACAGAGGAGAGAGGAGGCATGAATTATTGCTTTGAAATGCACCCATGGGAAGTAAAGCAAGAACACATGGGTATTAATGCAAAACACTGAAGAAGAAGGAAAGAGATCTGTGCAGTTTCTAAACATGACATAAGAGGTTATTTATTTTAAATTTTCATTGTTTATGTTTGGGTATTTTTCCAGGCAGCCTCAAGGGGAAGCAGCAGGTGAGGAAAACATGTCGGACGATGAGGATATGGCCCCGGCTGTGAAGAGGAGTAGAGTTTTCTATGGAAGCTTGGAGGAGAAAGAACGTGAGCGTCTGAGCTTACAAACAGGGAGCAGCACAGGAGCAGGAAGTGATGCTGTGAAGGCAGGCATTGAGGCAGGAAACATCAACATCTCCTCAGGTTAGTGTGATGTCCTAAAGCGACAGATGGACTGAACATGACAGGTATAACTCACTTTCACATAATGCCCTGCAGGAGAGACACTGGAGATAGAGGAGCGTGTCAGTGAGCGTCAGCAGGAAGCGCTTGCTGCATTTGAGCGGCGACGAAGAGCACGGCAGATCACTGTATCCACAGACGATGCTGAGGTGAAGGCCGGCCTCCGAGCACTTGGGGAGCCAATCACATTGTTTGGAGAGGGACCGGCTGACCGCAGAGAAAGGTAAACAAACAATCTTTATAAAAACAACAATCAATGAGAAATATATTTACTGACTGTGTGTGTGTGTGTTTGCGTGTGATCAGGCTGCGCAGTGTTCTCTCTGTGGTCGGGCCAGACGCTCTGAAGAAATCGAAGAGAGATGAAGACAGAGCCAAAAGATCCCATGATGAGGTCAGAGAATACACACACACACACACACACACACAAATGTACACAACAATGTTAACTAGTCTTTTGTCTAAGAAACTTGATATTTACCATCATCAACCTAAGGCTGGACCTCCTGACTCCTGTTGCCATGGTGAATCATATCATCAGCTCATGTCTGAACACTTATCAGCTGTTCCTGATGGTTTGTGTGTCTGAAGGAGAGGAAAAATCAGCAGCTGGTTCTATTTTAAAACCTGTTCCTTTTCTCTATGACTGATCACAGTGCCAGCAGACTTGGTACCATGAAGGCTCCGCCTCCCTGAAAGAAGCTCGCCTCTGGATAGCCAAATACTCTCTACCCCTGTAAGTCAAGCAAGCTAACCAATCCCACACTCTTACCTCACTTCTTGTTTTATCAGTGCTGATTACTGATGCTGAGGCTGCTAGTTAGTTGTTAGTTGCTGCTCTCTTTGCAACTCTCAACCTGTGTGTTAGCCACCCCCCACCCAACACACACACACACAAGAATGCACAAAACATTCAAATGAGGTCCAACCTTAAGCGAACAATCAGTGCTCAAACTCTGACGGGCGGCTGCTGACTGAACACACCTGGCTGGTCAGCATCTCCCACTGCCTCTGAGTCAAGGCAGAAAGGGGATCAGCTGTAACTAACTAAAACTGTCCGTGATTGTCTGCACAGTGCAGTGAAGCGTCTGGACGCTGCACGTGCTCAAAAGGAGGTTTCTGAGTCAACCAAGACGATCCGACAGCAGGAATTACACAAAAGTCTGAGAGTAAGCTGGACACACACACTCACACACTTGTATCAGTCTTTTCCTTCATGTGTGAAGAAATTTTATATATTCTTATTCTTCTTTCTCTTCTTTTTTAGAATCTCAACAACTTCTGCAGTCAGATTGGTGACGATCGACCAATCAGCTTCTGCCACTTTAGTCCAGACTCCAAAATGCTGGCCACTGCTTCTTGGTATGAGGCCCACCCACATCAGCACAAGCTCACTCAAATTGACACAAACTGTTAGCATGTACACCAACACTTGTAGAATAAGCATAACCATTAAGAGAATTAACAATGAAAGATAGAATTTTCAGTTAGCATTAGCATTTGATACAGCATTAGTGTATTGTTTCATCACTGATCTCATTCAGCTGCACATCAGTCATGATGAAGCTGATGCTAACATGCTAGCCTGCCCCTACAGGAGCGGCCTATGTAAG
This sequence comes from Halichoeres trimaculatus, assembly GCF_033239565.1. NCBI lineage: Eukaryota > Metazoa > Chordata > Actinopteri > Labriformes > Labridae > Halichoeres > Halichoeres trimaculatus. Next base: position 11,204,294 of record NW_027437194.1, on the reverse strand, counting down.
CTGTGGTCCGTCCCCGACTGTAACCTGATCAGAACGCTTAGAGGTGGGTATAATGCACATTCGTTGGATAACTCAATTTGAGTCTTATCACATCTATAACATGCTTAACTTTAGATTTATAACAACAGTGTTATTATGAGAGCGTAACTTGACATCCTGGTTGACTGAGACTCTCTCTCTGCGTGCTCTCTGATTGGCTGAAGGACATAACACCAACGTGGGCGCAGTAGTCTTCCGTCCTCAGGTTGGCATTTGCCTTGATGAATCAGATGTCAGCCTGGCATCATGTGCTGCAGATGGATCTGTGAAGCTCTGGAACCTGGAAAGGTGAGGAGGGCTTAGTAACATCATTACTGGCTGCCCCAGTACGCTCACTCATGCCTGTCTGTCTGTTACCGCAGTGACGAGCCAGTGGCAGACATCGAAGGTCACACCGAACGTGTCTCCCGAGTGTCTTGGCATCCTTCTGGAAGGTTTCTGGGAACAACCAGGTACTAAACATATTCCTGCCTCCAACCTGTCTCTTTTCCTTTTACCTGTCTTCTGCGATCTCTCTGCTTCTGACCTGTCTCTATCTGTATAACCTTTCTCTTTCTTTTTCACCTTTGTGTAGTTATGATAACTCATGGCGTCTGTGGGATCTGGAGGTTCAGGAGGAGATTCTCCATCAGGAGGGTCACAGCAAGGGAGTCCATGACCTCAGCTTTCACCCAGATGGCTCACTGGCTGCTACAGGGTACACAAATACTTCACACTACTACACAACTACTTCACACTGCTGCACAACTACCACCCTCCTCCAGTGTCTAATAACCCCCCACTCCCCTTTCTGCTCTGATCCAATCAGAGGGCTGGATGCTTTCGGCAGAGTCTGGGACCTTCGAACAGGTCGCTGTGTTGTTTTCCTGGAAGGACACCTGAAAGAGATCTACAGCCTGCACTTCTCACCCAACGGGTCAGCCAATCAGAGTTGCACAATTGTACACAAAGCCAATCAGAAACAAACAGATCACCAAAATCTTTGATCTGAATACAAGTTTTTACACAATGTGAGAAGAATTATTTCTCTGTGTGTGTGTCTGTTTGTCTGTCTGACTTCAGGTATCACCTAGCCACAGGAAGTGGAGATAACACCTGTAAGGTGTGGGATCTGAGAAACAGGAAGTGTCTGTACACAGTTCCCGCCCACCAAAACCTCTTGTCAGCTGTCCGTTTCCAGCGTAAGTCTCATAATCTGTCTGAATCTGCTGGTATTTTGGTCTACAGATACATACTTCCTGTTTGTGTCCCTGATCTTTCTTCCTGTACTTCATGCAGCTACAGACGGTCACTTCCTGTTGACGGGAGCATATGACAACACAGCAAAAGTTTGGAGTCACCCAGGCTGGATGCCACTGAAGACACTGGCTGGACACGAAGGAAAGGTAGATGCTACTCTCTGATTGGTCTGTTCTTACACTGTGCTGTGATTGGTGGAGATAAGTCAGGTTAAAGTAGTGTATTTCTTTCCAGGTGATGGGTGTTGATGTGTCACCTGATGGGAAACTGATCGCCACAAGCTCCTATGACCGAACCTTCAAACTATGGCTTTCAGAGTGAACTCATAATGAGGGCATGATGATTTCATGGCAGGATATGTTTGGCTTTAGTAGTTTTGTTTTCCACATATTAAATGTGTTTGTTTGTTTGTTCTTTTGTTTTTTTAATAAAGAAAACATTTAAATTTCCACCTGGTTTTTTTTTTCAGCCTAAAGGCTTTTATTAAAAATAATCAAATATGATAAACTGACAGACAGACTGACTAGGTGGTACTCAGTTTTTGGTGCACTGCTGCAACCTACTGGAATGAGTTAGTGGTACAACCACAACACTGAACGCTTTATCAGTAACACTTGAGTGATGAGAAAAAGTTTGGTGATTTTTTTCTTTCATTCCTGTGGGTTTAGATGGGATACCATCTAACAGGTAACTGATAATTTGCATAAAGTATCAAGGTCCACAAAAAACAACTTAATGAATTTTTCCAAAAATAGTTTAATGACACAGTTTTTCTATCTTCCTTACTCCAGCTTCTAAAAAACAAGAACCAGTGAAGCTACAGAACAGCCCACATTCAAAAGCAAACTGCAGGACCCACATCCAACAAATTAATGTAGAGAATTTCATTATATCATATCATCATACACGTAACAAAATGTAGTCTATTTATTTGATTATGAGTTTGCAAAATAAACACACAAACGCAGTCTGTATATTCATTCATTTCATTATAAACACCATATGATTTTAGTCTGCTATAGGTGGTGGGTAGTCTGAAAACAGCAATTTCTGGAGGGTTTTAAATAAAGTTTATTCAAATAGAAAAAACTCCCCCCGTGACCGAGTCACGTGACTGGGCCTGTGATCGTGACGCGTTATCAGCTGACTGCAGACCAGAAGAAGAAGGAGAAGCAGCTGAAATCCTCCATCGACCTTCATCAGTCCTGTATTTCTCCGCTCCTCATCCGACATGGCGAGTCAGTCCCAGGGCATCCAGCAGCTTCTGCAGGCTGAGAAGAGAGCGGCCGAGAAGGTGGCCGAAGCACGCAAGCGTGAGTACCACGGGCGGCCCGAGAGCCCCACAGGCCCGGGAGAGATCCGCAGGATAGCCAGGCGGAGAAACCAGCAAATAAGAGAAAAATAGAGAAACAAACCCCTGACCAGATCAGAGTAGGAGGATTTAGCTAAAAACGGGGCATCCAGAAACTTTACCTACTCTGGAATGAGCAGACACCTAAAAATGTGTTTTTGTTTTATTAATTTTCAGTTATTTTAATGATTAACAAGATCAGCGTCATATAGTTCCTGTTTTTAATTTTTTTATAAGGTCCCCTTAATCCAGACTAATACAGTTACTCATAGTTCAGACTATTACATGCCCACATAGCTCAGACTGATAACCCTCATCGTCCAAACTAATACAGGCCGATAGTTGAGACTAATATCGGTCCTCATCATTCTGTGTAGTACCAAATGAAACGTGTCAGTATAAATTCTGTTTGTTTTGTTTTTTTTTAATTTTCTTTCAACATCTTGAGAGTTTTCATTTATGGTTTTTGAATCCACATCTCCTATAAGAAGCAGAATGTTGGATGGAGTTGTAATTGGGTTCAGATTATTTAAACAAAACTTCTGATTGTAATCTAAATTAACCAGAACTATTTTATTTACACTACATGACACTAAGAATATTATTTCTGAGTTTGACATAAGCTCTAGACTTTCCAAAGAAAAGATAAAGTGATAGTTCCAATGTTCAATGTCTTTTTGTCATGGTTGATTATTTTTAACTAATTTTAAATCTATCACCAAGTTCTTACCGACTGCCTCCTTTTAGGGTTAAATAAGTTAAAAATAAAAACAGGGGTAGACACTAACAGTGAGTCAGCCTCAGAGCATCATGGGAAATGCTGTCCTGTGATACAGAGTCAGAGATCCAATCAGACTGATTCAATCATAGGAGACAAACAGCAAACACTGTGTGTGTGTGTGTGTGTGTGTGTGTGTGTGTGTGTGTGTGTGTGTGTGTGTGTGTGTGTGTGTGTGTGTGTGTGTGTGTGTGCGTGTGTGTGCGTGTGTGTGCGTGTGTGTGTGTGCATGCGTTTGTGTCCCTGCAGGTAAGAATCGTCGTCTGAAGCAGGCCAAGGAGGAAGCTCAGGCTGAGATTGAACAGTATCGTCTGCAGAGGGAGAAGGAGTTCAAGACCAAAGAGGCGGCAGTATGTACAACTTACACACAAGAAACAACATAACAAATTTTGAACATTATGTAATACTGAACAGATGATTATTATGTCTGTGTATTTTATTTAATTTTAATTTAAGCTCTTATTTTGAAAGCGCTTTTGTCCATAACCCGGTTGCATTTGATTTTGCGGTGATTTCAGGCCCTTGGTTCCCATGGTAACAGCGCAGTGGAGGTGGACCGGGACACGGCCGAGCGGATGGGACGTATCCAGAACAGTTACCGTGGTAACAGGGAGACTGTGTTAGGCGAGCTGCTACGACGGGTCTGTGACATCCAGCCAGAGTTTCACGCTAACTATCGTGTGGCTGGCTGAGGGGTCGGCACCTTGAACACAATGAAGCTGCAGAGGGGCGGGGCAAACGAGGAGACATGGACGTTAGCACGTTAGATTTGTTAGCTTCTGTCACAGCAAACACCTTTTTAAGTTAAATCCAAGTTTTTGTGACTCAAAATGTTCCTACAGATAACTTTATTTTGAAGGTGCAGAGTTCATCATTTCCTGTTTTCCTGCCCCAGACAACCTTGGTAAATGTTGTTACTGTATTGATGTTTACGAAATATTTATGAATATTATAGCTAATTTTGCTGCTTTACAGTAAGAAAAAAAAAAAAACTTCCTGAATCTATCAAAATAAAAGTCTTAGTATGGGAATAAAATGGGCCAATCAGGCATCAGTTTGGTGTGAGTAAGTCATAGTTAACAAGGTGATGTCATTTTTGTTTAACCTTATGCTTCAATCAGGAGTCTCAGCTCAGCTCTGATCTGTGATGGCTTTTATTGTGAAACTCTTGTGCTGTTAATGTTTTTTCTGTATGTGACTTCCTGTTGATGTTTGTGAAGTGACCATTTAAACAAAAATTAAAGTGGTCGATGATTGGCTGAACCTGTGTGAGTGTGCTCTGTGATCTGACCTGTGGGACTACTGAAGGCCAGCAGGGGGTGCTCATCATGACACCATCAAATCCACGTTTAATCTTCAATATTGAGCTGTAGATAATCTGTTTAAAGGTGAAAAATCTGTGCTGAGGAACATGCTGTGGAAAACTGATGTTAAGATAACATTGCCTATCAGATAAACCTGAGTGCTGCACACACCTGAGGTCACCTGATGTAATATCTTACTAACACACAGTAATAGTGAATGAGGACATGGTGTGATAAAGCATGTGTAAATGTGTTTCACTATGTGTGTGTGCACACGCGTGCACATTAGTGAATAAAACTGATGAATACCTTATTAATTAATCCAAAAAGTATCCACAGGTTAGCTCTTTATTCACATGACCTCACCTTTACCTGAGGAAGACTTCCCTCTGCCTCTGTGTACTTATCATAAACATTGACAAACCATATATTCCTAATAGAACAGCAATAATAATGATAAAAAAAAGATAATAGAGGAAAAACTTAATTTTAGGGCTTGAGCACCCCCCATGGTTTTTGTGCCTCACGCGCTGGTCACCTGACCCCCTCAACACGAACACCACATACGTGGCTCCCACAAAGTCCCGCCCCTCAGCTCTGGTCTCATCCTGTGATTGGTCCGAACTGTTAAACCTACTTGTCTCCTGTGCTCTGTTTCGTTCCTCCCCCACGCTCTGCGTAACTACGTCATGACGTACGGAAGCGGCGCAGCAGAGAGGCAGACGGGAGAAGTTAAAGATCAGAGAGTTTATTTTTCCTTTTCTGTTCCTCAGCTCTTCTTTTACCCGACTGTCTGAGGAATCCACTTTAAAACGGAGAGGAAGAGTTTCCACCAAGTTTCCAGGTGAGCTCGGTCACGGTGTGTGTTTGTGTTTTTGTGTTTGTTTGCGTGTGAGTGAGAGAGTGTTCGGAACTCAGTCACTGACCTCTGCTGATACACCGCTCTAAGGACTGCTTTCCGAAGTCTTAGGCAGAATTTGACTGTTTGAAGGATTGTTCCATAAAGATGAGAGCAAACTGGTGACACGCGTGGACCCGAGGTGCATCTGTTTTCGTCAAACTAAGATTTTTAGGTATGGTAAAAGGCCACGAGCAGCGCTTCAGTCAGCGCCGAGTTACAGGAAATCTCGCGTTTGTGGGCAGGTGTCCAGCTGAAGTCTGGCGCGTGCGTGCGCGTGCCCTCATTGTAGTCAAATTATAGTAGTCAGCTATGTCAGGCTGGTATGAAGGTGAGATCAGAGGGAGGACATAATTTTACGGATTCTTTATAGCACGAGGACATGTCAGGTCACTGCGCACGAGGCTGTTAAATCACTGTTATCTTAACACTGAGAGGAGAACACCTCTCACATGACCTGGTGCAGGTGTGGGGACTGAATCTGCAGGTTATGAGAGCAGACTGTGATGTGTGTGGTCTGTATAAAATGAGTGTGTTACATGTTAAGGTGAGTGTGTGTCATATATCATCCTCCCTGAAACTGAACTAAATAAAACAGCAAGAGCTCTTCATTAACATTGTCCTCTGCTCATAGCTCATTGCTGTCCTCACAGTTCTTCTGTTCGCCAAATCAGGCAGTATCCTCAGGTAAGCAAGTGTATCGCCTATCGTGTGCTGCACTCCACTGAAGTCTGTGTCCAGCAGACAGAAAATGTCAGTTCCCATAAAGCCTGTAAAAGGTGTAGTTCCCCGGGGGGCCACTAGATTTTTGTCTCTAGCTTGAGTTAGTCCCCATAGAGCTCAATTTTAAAATGAGCTGCAGTTCCCTGAGTGTCCACAAGAGTTTGTCTGAGCTGATTTACCCTCTGAATCAAAGGATAAAAAAAGAGTCTGAATCTTTGGTCTCAGCAGAACAAAGGAGCAACTTCTTTTTCATGCACAGGAATACACATGTGCAGACCAACATTGTTCCCAGAACACCGTTTCCCTGTTTGTGTTGGACAGGTTTGATTTTCCTGCACAATGTGTGTGTTTTTGACTGTGTAGTGTATGTGTGTTTGTGTGTGTGTGAGAAGAGGACTCTCATATTTCAGTGAAGCTGCAGCTCAGCCTGATTTATCACAAACAACCTGAGCTTGTCTGTTTGCATCCACCTGTCACCTGTGTTTTTACAGAGAGGTTAGTAGGTGCGTGTAAGAGTGCCTGAGTTCAACAGTCAGTGACTTGTAGAACATCTTCAGATAAAGGTACGACAGGCTCCCTGAGGTCAAAGTTCAGACACGTTGCTGGTTCAGGGTCGATCCTGGCGCTACCGCTCTGTGATTGGCTGAGACAGCTGCAGGTGAATGATCAGGTATTGGTGCTTCAGGTGATTCCAGTTTGTGGGAAAGACTTGATCCTTAGTGAAACGTTTAAAATCTTCCTCTGTGTGTGATGTAGAAGAAAAGGGTCTATGACTCCGCCCTCATCTTTAGGGTCAGGCATGTCGACTATAATGGTGCACAGAGTGAAAATGCTTAATCCTCCGTTATTTACCCTAATGTTGCATGTTGACCATGAAGAATGGCAAGGGTTTTCCTCAACATCAGTCTAAAAGAATGGAGCAGGCACAAACAAACTGTTGCCCGCCTCCTTGAACCATGTGTATCATGTATGGGCTCCAGGTATGATGTGCTGGTGAGAGATCATGTTTTGGGTGGAACCTCACTCTGATGAGGTCACGTTTCCCACTGGTCTGATGGTGACTGCACTCTGAGCTTGTGCTAACTTCTACTGACAATAAACAAGAAGTTTAGCGTTGCTGGCGGCAATGGCTGACCTTCCTGTTAATGTTAATGGTGCTCTAATTTAATTGGGTGATGGCATATAGATCCTCTGAGTGCTGTGATTGGTGGATTCTGGCTCCTGTACCCTTAGGGCTCGACAGCCAATCAGATTACAGAGGATGGTCTGCGAAACGTCAGGCTGTTTCCCTGGTAGCGCCAGTGTCTGATGGTCACTGGGATGTTAGTGTTTAGTTGCTTTCTGTCCCTTAAAACGCCAGGACGAGTGTGAGGAGGAAGACCAAGGTAAGAGAGAGAGCACTTCACTTTCTATTTTAAAAAAAGATGCTAAATGACTATATCACGAGCAGGTGAGAGCTGTCAGCAGCACACCTGTTGAGTCTGACTGAGACTGAGACTCTAACAAAAGGTTTCCTACAATCTGACCAATCAGGATGTTATTTATCATTATTGTGCTCCAACTGGCTGATCAGATTTTAGTCTAATCTGTAAGTGGATAAATAAGGAGAAAAATAAAAAATATAAAAAGATAAATGAATAAAATTGTACATGTATGAATGATGAGTATGATAAAAATAAATAATAAAACCAAAAGATTTTTGAATGTTTATTGAAAACCCTCAATTCATCAATTATGCTGGAAACTGTAACACTTTACATTGCTCTATCACGCTATCACTTCCTCTCTGTCACTAACTACCTAACTATATCACCCCCTCTCTATCACTCTATCATTCCTTCATTCTCTAACTTTATAACTTCATCACTTCACTCCCTCTATTTCTCACTCCATCACTCACTCACTATCACTTTTAGAACAGGAAGTGGAGCATCCCCTAACCAAAAACTCTGGTGTGTTCTCCTGCAGACATGGACCATAACCACATCAATCACAGCACCATGGGAACTGACCACGCCCACCACCATCACACGATGGCCCCACCCACCACAAATGGACATGACCATGGAGGAGGAGGAGGAAATGGAGGCCATGAGGGCCATGGAGGCATGGTGAGACAGGCTAACAATGATAGCAATGATGTTAGCATCATGTGACTGTTCCTACTCTAAGCTTTTCCTGGTAGCCATATACAGAGCTAACATGCTAACACAGCACCTGTTGTTGTCTAGGTAATGACCTTCTACTTTGGCTATGAGAACGTGGAGCTGCTATTCACAGGGCTGCTCATCAACTCACCAGGAGGTCTGCCACCCATTGAGCCCTGTTCTTTAATTAAGGATCACTAATTAGACTTGTTTTGATTGTTTTATTTCTATACTGGTAGTTTTTTCGTCTCCCTGTGAATACTGACAAGCCCATTTCCTTCTGTCGTCCAATCAGAGATGGTCGGTGCATGCATTGGTGTCTTCCTGTTGGCTGTCCTGTATGAGGGGCTGAAAATGGGTCGGGAGACACTGCTGCGCCGCAGTCAGGTCAACGTCCGCTACAACTCCATGCCACTGCCTGGGGCGGATGGGACGGTTCTGATGGAGACGCACAAGACGGTTGGGTAGGTGAAATGGGCTAACACTGACGGCACTGATTCACAACAGGAAGTGGTGACAAGACCTTACTCAAAACAGATACATTATTGTGAACATTAAAAATAACTCAAGGAAAATTTCTTCCGAATCACAAACATGTCAGTCAGGGCACGGAGAGGGCTGAGCTACCTGTTGAACTTAAGTCCCGCCTCTCAAGACGCTCTTACAGGTAACTGTAGAGTACAGATTCTGGGTCTTGGTCCTGTTCTGGTTCTGGTTCTTCAGCTGCTTTGTTGAGATGCTCTGGCAGGTTCTGATTGGAGCGTGTCGGTCCTCATTGTGTAAACGGGATAACAAGAACAATTAGAAATCTAATTAGAGGAAATTTTTGTAATTTTTTTCTTGAAGAGGTCTGTGTGGCTCTGATTTTTTTGTTTTCAAAAAGAAAGTTTAATCTTAGATCAGTTTTCTCCCCTTGTCACTGATGAAAAGATGACCAGTGTTTAGAGGTAGAACATTGCAGTTTTGCAAAGACTTTGGACTTTTTTGGGGTGAAACTGAAACAAATGAATCTGAGCAGCACAGACCTGAAGACTCTACTTCTGTTTCTGCTGTGCCGTATGAGCCCGCCAGGTGGTGCTCTGCTGCCATTCACTTTATATGGAGGGTTAACACACTGAGGCTAATAACACAACTTAACGCTAACAGCAAGGTGTTAAATCATAAAATGTGATACTAGTAATGATGCTAATGCTGATTTCATAACAACTCTACATGAGTGAAGGGCTAACAGGTGTTTAATTTCAGAGGATATCAGTGTGATGTTTCTGGTTGACATGAATGCTAACAAAGCTAACAGCAGCCAGACAGTGTTAAAAATGAAAAAAAAGAAAGATTCTTTGTCAATGTACATTAGTAGCTAAGCTATGTTTTTCTATGCTAACATTAAAATGCTTTGCAGCGTGCACATGCTAATGTGAACACTGCTAGCAAAAACATAATTATTTATTATAGTTTGTAATCCTAATGCTAATGCTACTAACACTCATAGCAGAGCAAATTCAATGATTGAGTTTGATGCTTAAAATAATGCTAACCTACCTCTTATTTCTTAGACAACGGATGTTAAGCCCTGCCCACTTCCTGCAGACCCTGCTGCACATCGTTCAGGTGGTCGTCAGCTACTTCCTGATGCTCGTCTTTATGACCTACAATGCCTACCTCTGCATCGCCGTGGCAGCCGGAGCTGGCATGGGCTACTTCCTGTTCAGCTGGCGAAAAGCAGTGGTGGTTGACATCACTGAGCACTGCCATTAGAGAGCTGCTACCTGCTGGCTGCTTGCAGCCCTTTTTGTGCTGCAGACTAGCATCAGGTTGTTTGGTTTCTGCTGAACATGATAAAATGCTAACGCCAATCCTGTCACTATGTTAGCTCGCTAGCAATCCTGGGACTGCAAATCCCAGGATGTTAGTGTTAAATTGAGTTAGCAGGTATTAGAGACACTAAATGACTAATGTTTCTCTGTAACCATGGTAACACCTTGCTTTAGGTTAGCATTCACACTAACGTAGAGAAGTTAGCGTTAATGAAAACACTGAACATTGGCATTTTTCATCAATATCACATCTTTTTATATTTTCTTTAATTTGAGCTGGTGGAGCTGGTGGTCAAGTTGGCCAATCACAGCTCATATCACCGTTGAGGTTTCTAATTGGCCAAAACCACATCATGATGTTTTTTTATTCACCTTCTGGTGCCATGACGTTAACGTCAGCTCATGTGGCTTTTATACACACCTGCTCTTTTAGTTGGCGTAGCTAGCAGCTGGCTAGTATAGGAAAACGTAAACATGAATCTGAAACACCATAAAGGGTGGAAAGAGTTTCATTTAGATTTTTCATTTCAATTAAAAATTTAAAAAAAAAAAAAAATTTCAGGTTTTTTTCATCACAAACTGTTTTTCTCAAAATCATCTCATCGGTTTTTAATAACTCTGTCCCTGAGCAGCCAATCAGAGCTCGGATAGTCAAGACAATAGATGTGTTTATTTGTTTATTGTTGGATGTAAACTTGACAATTTAAAGTCATGAATATAATTTAAACTTGTAAAAAATTTTAAACGTCCTTTTTTTCCTCGGCCACCGTCGGCCTTAAACTGACACCTGCTGCCTTAACCAGCCGACGGCGGCCGTGTGGAGTTTCTGGTCTCTTTGCTCCTTAAAGGTGTGTTGCTGAAAGAGGTCAAAGGTCAGGAACAATAGGTGGTTTGTTTGGAAAGACAAAAAAACCAAAACAGAGTGTGGCAACTTCCTGACTTCTGTGATGTATTGAATTGTGAATTATTGTGATTATTTCTTATTGGTTCACACTGGGAGGTGGGCAGGGTTAACGCACTGGACCAATCAGGTTGCAGGGACAGATTCCAGTTACTGGATTTTGGGTAACGGCGACACCATGGAGACAGTTTACATGCTGCAGGCCTCACACAGACACACCCTGACAGGAGCAGTGGTTGTATGTGTGTGTGTGTGTACGTATAAGAGAGTGTGTGTACCTGTGTGTTCAGGCTCTTAGTGTGAATCTGATAGCCTCTGTGTCTTTAAATGAAGTTGATGAAATCTGTCTGAAGGAAAAGTTCGTGTTGAAATGTCTACAATTTCGCAAATGCTGGAATCAAAAAAATGGAATAAACTTTATGAAGAAACTCTTCCTGGTCTTCTCATCTGTGTGCAGCACATTACCACTGTTTTAATACACAGATTTACATCATTAGTGCATCAGTATGACTGTAGCTGTTCACCAACACGTAGGTCTGATAATTCATCTCTACAGAGCAACTCATTAGCTCAAATCTTGATCCTGTATCAGAGTTATATGCCTATGGATATTCACAAAATCACATCAAAGCACATTTTACCTCTAATCAAAGTTCAGTCTTTAGAAACAAGAGCCTTTTAAAACACTGGCTATACTTTTCAGAATGTTACCCCACTCTTCTCAGGTTACTTCCTTCTTTTCTTCCTGTAACTTTCTGCTCTTTTTTGATCATTTATGCTGTTTGAAGTTTAACATATACATTTTTTTAAAACAACTTTGTGCATAATTGGTTTACACATGATGTCCATGTCTGCACATGAACTTTGTTTGCATCTTTCTGTGTAGAAATGTTAGCAAAAAAAATAAATAATAATAATAATACAAATAAAAAATAAATACAAAGTGAAATCGAAACAGATGAACTCGCCTGTGAGTGGCAGCACTGAGCAGTAACGCCTTTTAGTTGCCGGAAATACAGCAAAACTTCCGGGTAGCAGGTAACAGGTGTATATCTGCTGTGGGTCAAACAATCAGGGACGGATATCTCTCATTTTACGGATTTATTCCGTCATTTCACCAGTACGTGCATGTGTTCACTATAAAGACCTCTGATTTCCGTTAACCGGATCTCAGCCTCGGTCCTCTTGCTCTTGCCCCCGTACCGACCCCTCTGATGGCCTCCAGGCGGCCGGACAGCTTCGACGGACTCGGCTTCCGAGGCCGAGATGACCCGCTGTACGGAGCGAGCTACCCGGTGAGGAGCGCCGGGGGGCCTGCGGAGCTGCACCCCCATCACTGGGTCACAACGCCACCAGATATCCCAGGGAGCCGTAACCTGCACCATGGAGAGCGGACACCTCAGTACGACGAGTCCTTGGGAGAGCCCGGAGGTCCCGGGGCTGCAGCTGGGTGGGATGCTCCGCAGCCGGGTGTACCTCCTGCCGGTAAGTGGGTTTGGGGGACGGAAGGTGCCAAGATATGCTAACAGGCTACTGTGACAGCGGCTAGAGCGGACCTGGGACATGCTAATTAGCTGTGATGCTAATGACAGGCACGAACTGAACGGTAAAGGCTAACACAGCTAACAGTGACGGAGCTAACTGAAACGCAGTTCAGAGCCAACAGTGACAGAGCTAGTAGTGACAGAGCAAACTGTGAAAGAGTAAATTGACAGAGCTATTGTTACACAGCTAACTGTCACAGAGCTGATACTTACTTTTCTTGTTCTAAATAAACTATTGTTTGTCAGATAACAAAACAAGATCTTTCCAAACAGAGCCAACTCCAACAGTAGTAGTGATGTTAATTTATGACTGCAATGATGTTTATTGACCTCTCCTTCTTTCAGAGCAGCTGAATCGATTCGCAGGGTTTGGAATTGGACTCGTCAGGTTGGAGATTCCTTATTATTTTACTTATATTTCAGTCTTTATCATATTTGTGTGTTTTATTTTGAAATAAACTGACAGCATCACATTGTACAGTTAGAGTCAATCACAGCACCAGTGTGTGATGAGCCTGACACACAACACTGACAGATCACAGTGAGGAGGAAAGGCACTAAATCAACCTCTGTGTGTCTGTGTCTGCAGCCTATTCACAGAGAACGTCCTCGCTCACCCCTGTATCGTTTTCCGCAGACAGTGTCAGGTATCAGCTCATCTTCTTTTCAATATGATCTGTGATTGTCTGTCAGAGGTTTGAATTCTGTAGCTATTACCTAATAGATTCTATCATTTAACAGTTTATTATTTATAGCCTAACTGCAAATCCGTGTTGCAGATGTTGGGATGTATGTAAACAGTTAGTGATATTTTTCTGGTGGCACTTTGATTGGCTGTTTGTGTCAGGTGAACTACCACGCTCGGAGTTACCACCTGACTCCGTTCAGTGCAGTGGCTGTAATGTACTCCATCACTAAAGCTCAGGTAAGCGTCAGTAATGCAGAAATGATATCTGTCTTGACACATGGACCACACAACACCCAGTTTGCTGCTAAACACTTCAATAAGCATCTTATCCTTTGCTGAAAGAATCTTTCTGATTAGTTATCAATAACCTGTTTGGTACTCTTTACTGTTTGGTGTGTGTGTGAACTTTTTGTTGTCAAAATGTTAAAGGGTCCAAAAGCTCTGTGGAAGGGGATGGGGAGTACCTTCATCGTTCATGGAATCTCACTTGGGGCAGAGGGCATCATCAGCGAGCTAACACCTCTACCACGGTACCAACCACACTGAACTACCACTGCCTGTCTGTAGCCTGACAGTTCTCTGGATGTAGTCTGGCTGTAGTCTGATCAGTGTAACTTTGTTTTTTGGTCACAGGGAGCTGCCTCACAGGTGGACCTGGAATCAGTTGGCGGGACATTTACTACTTAAAGGGTCAGTTCACTTCTTCTTCTAATCATTCACTTTTTTATATCTTCATCTGAGTTAACAGCAGGAGGATCTCTATTTATTTTCATCTTTTCTTACCCCCCTCGCTTATAGGTTAACAGCTGTCGTGGCTCTTCCTTTTTATTGTGCCAGCCTGATTGAGACTGTGCAGGTGAAGTATGACTATTAATCATTGACCAGTGTGGAATGTTTCCTGTAGGATTGCAGTCAGGATATTTTTAGAATAAGAGCTGGTGTTGTTCTCCTCCTGTCCTGCTCTGGGGTCAGTGAAGGAGATGATTTGGATGTAGAGGAGTCCAGGTATCTGGATCTAACTGAAGGTTTTGTGGTTTCTGTCCCATTCTGTCCTTAGAGTGAGATTGTGAGAGATGAGTCGTCTTCGGGACTGCTCGATTGTCTCCGTGAAGGATTGACTCGTCTGTTGGGTGTCGGCGCTCCTCACAGCCGCCGTCTGCTTCCTCTCAGCTCACTGCTGCTTCCTACTGCCCTGCATGCCATCATGCGCTATGCAATCGCTGCCTCCATCCAGCGGGTGGCACTGTGGCTGCACCAGCGAGGCAGGAAGCAGAGGGCAGACCCCTCCAACCCCCTGGATGCTTACTTCCCAGAGCTGGCGGCTGCATGGGTGGGGTCTCTGGTGGCCGATGTTGTGTTGTTTCCTCTGGAGACAGTCCTGCACCGCCTCAGCCTGCAAGGTACACGCACTATCATTGATGCAACCGACGGCGTGGTTGCTGTGGGAAATGGTGGAAGCCCGCTGGTCCTGCCTGTCAACACGCAATATGACGGCTACTCCGACTGCCTCCACGCCATCCGTCGCAAAGAGGGCGTGACTGGCTTCTACCGTGGTTTTGGAGCCCTAATTGCTCAATATGCATTACACGGTGCACTGCTGGCCGCAGCTCGGACTTTGCTGAGGCTTCTGTTGCTAGAGGGGAAGGCCTGCTAGAGACACAGCAGCATACCATGTACAGTCCTAACATTGCAACCAACACTGTCACCATGACGAAAGAACACCTAGCCACTCTGTCAACAAGACTTTAAAATTTACCACATTCAAATCTGACTTGACGACAAATTATCTGTGATGATGTGACAATGACGACACAAAAAATGTCAGAAAACAAACAACGGACAAATAAACAACAGACGACATTTTTAAAAAACATTCATAACAACAAACTGAGCAGTGATGCAAACACACACACACACAGGTATAATCAAGATGTAATGAAACAAAACTTACAGAACAGCCCAGAAACACCTGTCACTGACCCATCACCAGGAACACCATAGCAACCAAAGAGGAGTCATTTTGTGCTCCCATGGCAACCATAAGAACAGCATCCATGACTAATTGATTTAAACCAGGTGTTAGCGTAGCATAGCATAAAGACAGGAAACAGTCATCCTTCCATTGACCCTCACAAACCAACACTGGTGGTCTGTCTAACTTCCTAATGTTACTTCCTTCTTAGTGGTCATTTATTGCCATTAAGAAATGCAGTGTCACTTCCTGTTCCAGCATGAAAGCATGACCCAATGATCCATGTAAACATCTTTTCTGGATTAAAAAGCTGAAATCTGAATAGTCCACACTCTGAGCTAGTTTGTGTAAATATTTGTGAGACACTGAACAGCAGGGGGCGCTCTGTGTTTGTAAAAAGCTGTAAAAATAAAAAGGTGTTCAAAGACTTTAGAGTGGAGCAAATGATATGTTATAAAAGAGTAAAATGTAAACTCATCACAGACCACTGGATTTGGTTTAGATGTTAAAATGTGTTGAATTAGAAAACTATAGTTTTTATTTAATAAGTAATAAGATTCATTATTGTCTTCAACCCTTTTCCATATTCTAGTGTTCTTTGTTGTAAATGTTGAAACTTTGTGCTGATAAACCGAAAAAGGTTTTATTTCCTGAAATAAAATCAGTCTACTGCTTTAATTAGATTTTAAATGTTAAAATACAAATAAACACAAATATCTATAAAAATATACACAGTGACAGAAAACAAAGACAATGTTCATGATTTTTATGTCCAAACTGAATAAATGATCAAACTCCTTCAAAACTGTGTGTTTGTTTTTAAGTGTTTAGTGTTTATCAAAGTTTTATTTTCTTAATGTGAAAGTATTTTAAACATCAATTCATATAAAAGTGAAGGTTTTGTTTTTCACATAATGTTTAGAGCCGTCCATAAAGGGTTTCAATGTGTTATATCACTTCAAACCTTTAAAAAAAGAAGAAATAATGATTGTGTAATGTTTATATCAGTTTTTCTAAAGAATATGATTAAATTCATCATTGTCGCACCTACATTTAATGTTTTGTATTAATGACTGCACGTTTATTAAGTTTCATTAGTAATGTGTTTACAGAAGGTATTTATTTATGACGGTTTTTTTTATTTTATTTTATTTTTGCTGACGAGTTTCTGCGGCCGGAACCAAAAGAGGCCAAGTTGAGGCGGAACCTTTGTGTTTGTTGTTTCCAGTAAGACCCATTTCCTATGCTCTCCTCCATGTGTTTTCTGTGGTTCGTCTCCGAGGTGTGACCGGCTCTTAATCTTGATTGAGCTGTTTTCGGGTCCTTTTCAACATTTCTCCGTGTTATCCGGACATGTCTGGAGGCGGCAGTGCCTTGTTCTCCGGGTTCCGGGTTCTGGGACTTTATTCGAACCACGTGCCGCACGCGCTCCGGTACCACCAGAAGCACCGGGAGTTCTACCTGGTGACGGCGGTCGGTAAATGCTTCCACACGTACAATGTAAGAGAGTTTACAGTTATTGCAACTACACCTGCATTAAGCATGCGCTTGATGTTTTAAAGCATTCCGTTGCTGTGTTGACATAATGTCAATACAACGTGTGTGTGTGTGTGTGTGTGTGTGTGTGTGTGTGTGTGTAAGAAACATAATGTCAAGGGATAGGGTTTATTTTAAATTGTTCCATTAAGATAAATTTTTACTTAATTTAATGTGGACTGAAATATCTGAAACTCCAGGAATCTGACAATGTTGTATGAGATTCTTCAAAGTGCAGAAATGTTCACAATTTTCTGCAGTCTTTGGGTCAGTCCTTGATCAGGTTTTCTACATCAGAGTCTCTGTGGGTTCAGGTCCAAGCACATTGGCATCATGATCGTTTAACCTAGTTTGGTTCTTTTGGTACTGTGGACGGGAGCCTAGTCCTGCTGGAAAATAAAACCAGCCTCCTCATAAAGTTTGTTGTTCCTAGTAAATGTCTGTGTTGACTCTGGACTTCAGCAAACCCAGTGGACCAACAGCAGCAGATGGCCCGGCATCACTGTCTGTGGAAACTTTACTCTGGACTTTCAAGCAGCTTCTTTGTCTCCTTTGCCCTGGCCAGACTCCTCAGACATGACCTCTGGTTCAGGAGTGACTCAAGGAATAACCCAGCTGTAGTTAAACTCTTTTTCTGTCTGTGCTTGGGGGCTCTTAATACTTTTACTCCAGTGTTACTCCAAAGGTGTTGAATTGTCATAACTACCTCTCCGGCCTGAGATTGTCCCTGTTGCTCCACTCTTCCTTGTAATCTGCTTGGATCCATCACTCTGTGAGCAGACAGCCTTTTAGCAGTAACCTTGAGGGTCTACATTCACTGTCTTTTGTATGATGGTGATCTAGCAGTCTGAACCATGATCAAAGTTAAGACGCGAATTTTTTGATTTGAAAATGAACTCTGTCTTAAATTAAAGGTTGTTATATTTCAAAATGTGTATGTTTTTGTTTACTGATCAACTGATTATTGATCACATGATCTGTGATGTGTTTCAGGTGAACCGGTTGGGGATTGTTGCCGTCAGTGAGTATTTTTGAATAAAGATTTAAATGGAGTTTTGATGGCCTGTGTGAGAGTTTGTTCTCTGATTTGTTGCTGGGTTGTAATATAGTGTAACGCTGGTGTCTAGGTAACAGCCTGTCAGATGACATCAGCTGCCTGGCGGCAGACAGGATGTTGGTGTTTGCAGCCTCTGGTCGGGACATCAGTGCCTTTGCGAGGAACAAAGAGGTAAAAACATCATTTAATTCTATGTATGAAGTGTAGAAAGTTTGTCTTTGAGGATGAATGAGACTCTGGAAATAAAGGCAGAAAAGACTTTTTTTAATATTGTTGATTCAGTCAGTGAATTTTGACCTCGTTGCTCTCCATACAGGTGGTGATGCGTTACCACGGACACAAACAGGAAGTGCGCTTGCTGCTACCTCTTGGTGATCAGCTGATCTCTGCCGACTGCGGTGGTGATGTCATTGTGTGGGATGTCCAGGGAGGCGGTGAGAGGGGCATGGCTTGACTAACTCTGCTGTACCTTTAATGTACTTGACATTTTACCCATCATGCCTTGCCTTTTTCTCCCACAGACATTTACCTGCAGCTGCAATTTGACTCCGCCTCCTTTGACGTGTCAGCTATGATGCACCCCAGCACCTACCTGAACAAGGTGCTGCTGGGAAGCTCCCAGGGTGCACTGCAGCTCTGGAACATCAAGACCAGGTTAGCATGTTAACATCCAGGCTAACAGAGTGAATGAGGAATAGTCAGCTAAACCTAAACAAAGAGATGACAAACAAAAAGAAGAATAATCATCCATCTAAAACATCTTTGAGTAAATGTAATGCAGAGAAATGCTACTCAGAGAGTGGTGGAGGTGAGGATCAGAGGTCATCTGTCTAAATTTTCTTCTTTCCTTCTCGTTGTAGTAAGCTGCTGTTCACCTTCCCTGGCTGGTCAGCAGGGGTCACTGTTCTGCAGCAGGTCAGTCTGAGCGCTCTGATGCTGCGCTTAATGTTCACTTCAAAGAGAACAGACACTAGTCACGTTTACATGCAATCACTATTTGGATTAAGGTCAATATTTTGGTTTCTGAAACATTTGAAATATTGATTGCTTGCAAACGTAGCCACTGTCACATGGAGAAGATTCAAAACCTCAAACTGTAAGAGCTTTTATTTTGAAAAAAGAATCAGGGTTACATTCTCTTTTTCCCAGAGTCCTGCTGTAGACGTGGTCGGTGTTGGCATGACAACAGGTCGCATAGTCATTCACAACATCCGATTGGATGAGACACTTATGAGCTTTACACAAGACTGGGGACCAGTCAGCTCCCTGGCTTTCAGAACAGGTACGGGTCTGTCTCTCTTTCCGTCTTTCTTGTCAGCCTGCATTATGTGATAATCATGACAGCCCAGTTGTTCAAAGAATTTACTCTTTGAAAATTTGAAAATTCTGTTTCCATCTTCTTCCTGAATTTCACCTTGAAATCCTGCCCCCTGTTGGGATCAGGATAATCCTGTTTTTTTTTTATATCTAAGTTATCCAAATCTTTCTGAAAAATTTTGAACAACACAAACTGAAGGTTTGATCCAGTTTAAAACTAAGATTGGATTACGTGATCTAATCTGATTTCAAACTCGAAACTTTTCCTCCCCTGAAGATTCAGATCAGAGTTAACCTGAAGAAAACACTAAACAGGTCATAAAGAAAATATAATACCCTGCAGTGATTTAAGAATTCATCCATTAATAAGGGTAAAAAACCTCTTTGAAAGTGATTAATCAAAAATGAAATAGCTTAAGTAATTTTAATGTCCCTCTCCCTCTCACTCAGATGGGCCTCCTGTCATGGCCTCTGGCAGCCCTCAGGGTCACATTGCATTCTGGGATCTTGAGCGCCGTCAACTTGTTACTCAACACAGTAATGCCCACAGCACGGCCATCGCTGCAGCAACCTTCCTGCATGGAGAGCCGCTGTTGGTGACAAACGGAGGAGATAACGCCATCAAGGTAAACAAATGATTAAAAAAAAGCAGTCAGGTAAATTGATTGAACTTCCTCAGTTCGGTATTAACTTCTGATGTTTGCAGGTGTGGATATTTGACCAGGAGGGGGGCGGAGCCAGGTTGTTGAGAAGTCGCCAGGGCCACAGTGCTCCGCCCACCACCATCTGTCACCATGGCAGCGATGGGAAAAACATCCTGAGTGCTGGTCAGTAAACCATAGAGGCTAGATACACTCTGTGATCTTTTAGCTGAGTGTTAGACTTTATAATCTGAGTTTCATTTATATTGTAGTCTGAGTGATTTGTTTTATAATAGGAGTATTTTTTTCTAAACTTAATTTTTCTTTTTTATAATCTGAATATTTTATCTTTTCATCAAACTATGTTTAATTTTAGAATCTGAAATTTTGTTTTGTTGTTTTTTGTTGTTCTTCCCCCTGTAGGTCAGGACGGGACACTGCAGTCTTTCTCCACAGTTCATGAGCGCTTTAATAAGAACCTGGGTCACGGTGAGCTCCAAACCTGTCAAAAACTTCAAAGGACAGTCTGTGTTTAAGTGTGGCAGTATAAGTCATTACCAAGTGTACCCACAGGGGGCGCCTCACAGGCAGCTTGGCCCCTTTGAACAACAGTGAACTGTCCCTTTAAAGTTTGGCTGCTGTGTGCAGGATCCATCAACAAGAAGAAAGAACAGAAGAAGAAGAAGGGTTTTTCGTATGAGCAGCTTCGTCTTCCCGCCATCACAGCTTTCTCCTCTGGTGAGTGCACTGACTCACACTGAGCATGCTCAGACATATGTTGTCCTAAACAGCTGATTTTTCTCTCCAGCTACAGCTCGTCAGTCTGACTGGGACAGCATTGTTGCCTGTCATCGCGGTCGCTTATCAACAACAACATGGAATTACCAGCGGTGCACCATGGGAGCTCATCATCTGAAGCCACCTGACACACCCAGGACCAGCATCGCCATGGTAAGACCATCATTCCTCCTCTTTGTGTCTGAGTCTCCCCACTCCCTCCCTGATGACTTCCTGTCTGTTTCCAGGCTGTTGGCATTACCTCCTGTGGAAACTTTGCAGTGGTTGGGGCATCCTGTGGACGTGTTGACGTCTACAACCTTCAGTCTGGGCTGCATCGTGGTTGCTACGGTGACAATGAGAAAGGTGTGTTAGTGTTTTTGTCTCTGATTGACCCGTTCTCTCTGTAAATGTCTCTGACGCTTACCTTTTTATTCCAGCTCATAGTGGGACGGTACGAGGGGTTGCCACAGACACCTTGAACCAGCTGACGCTGACAGCAGGCTCTGATTGGCTACTCAAATTCTGGCGCTTCAAGAGCAAAAAACTGGAAGAGACGGTGAAGCTAAATGCTGCACCAGCTAGCATGATGCTTCACAGAGACAGGTAAATGACAGTTAGCAGCAAATGACGCTTACACATAATGCTAACACACAAGCCCCTGGGTGGGAACAGCTGACAGAAAATCCTTTGTAGAACAGCAGTCTGTGAAAGAAACAAGGGGAAGAAACAAGGAGGGATCTTTTAAAGGATACAGTTTGAGTTGGGACACAGCTGCAGAGGGCCAACAGAACAATTATTGACCTGAACCATGCTTCTCTCTTTGTTTCCTGTTAGCGGTATGCTAGCATTAGCGCTGGATGACTTCACACTGCAGGTCGTTGACATAGAAACCAGACGGGTCGTCAGGAAGTTTGCAGGTCACCATGGCAACATCAACGACATGGTGAGCCCAGGAAAGTCAATGCAGCTAAAAACATTCAACACCCACCTGCTTATGTACAGATTCATGCTAACAGCCTCCTCATAGTCATCCATTCTACTGCATGCTTACAGTTTTTCACCTGACTTAATCAGAACAAACTGAAAAGAGTTTGATGATAATCCTTCTCAGACATTCAGCCCTGATGGACGTTGGCTGGTTACTGTGGCGATGGACTGTACCATTCGTACCTGGGACCTACCCTCTGGAAGGTGTGTGTGGAACAGTCCATGGCATGCTTGCTCTCTGCTGGTTAAGATGACTACTCTTTGATAAATCAAAACATAAGGTTAAAAACTTATTTTTCTTTTTCAGCCTAGTTGACTGTTTCCTGGTTGCCATGGCGCCAGTAGGCGTGTCCTTGTCACCAACTGGAGATTTCCTGGCTACGGCTCATGTTGACAGTCTGGGCGTGTACCTCTGGTATGAACCAATCAGTGTTTAGCATTTTGATTTAGTCAGAATCCTCCAATCCTTGCAAATTATCAATTAAAAACAGCTATCAGATGCAGTCTTGATGTTAGAGTGTCATTGAGTTTTTTTGAATTGGCCCCGCCCCTCAAAGCTTTCATTTTTATATATATAACTATTATAAACCATGAGTATGTAAAGTAAAGGGGTAGAGGTGTCAGGTTCAGGTTAAATTTCCTGGATGAAATGCTCTCATCCACAATATGTAGGAGTCTCTACCAGGTGACCTCCAGAAACCACTCACATTGCAGCTCTCTCCCCGTAGGACTAATAAGAGTCTGTGTGGTCCAGTTGGGCTCCGCCCCCTCCCAGCTGACTACCAACCAGATGTGGAGACGCTGCCAGGAGTGACAGCAGACCAGTCTGCAGAGGAAGTGACATCAGAGGAAAATGATGATGAGTACAAGTCAGCTGAGCAGCTGGGGACAGAGCTTGTGACTCTGTCCCTGCTGCCTGAGTCTCGGTGGAAGAGTCTGCTGCACCTGGACCTCATCAAGGTGAGCCACACCTGGGCCTCAGCCTCCCACCTGAAGCATGATTTTATGAAATGATTCACTCTCTGTGAGGGTGAACACGTCTAAACTCAGTATGCGCTCTGTGTCTGAACTCAGAGGAGGAACAAACCTGTAGCGCCCCCTGCTGCTCCACCTGCTGCTCCTTTCTTCCTGCCCACTCTCCCTGGTCTCACACCTCGCTTTGCATCGACTGCAGCAACAGAACAGCATGCACAGGTAAAATCCTCACCGAAAATCATTTCATTTTTTTGAAGGCTGTTTCCTGCTTAACTGAGAGCAGGGCAAGCGATAAAGATGATGATAAAGATGATTATGATTATGATAGTGTTTTTGTTGACACTAATGACGTTGTGTTGGTGGTGGTGGTGATGTCAGTCTAAGGTGTTGGACTGGGGTGTGTTGGCTCAGAGGTCAGAGTTCAGCAGTGCCCTGGAGTCATCTCTGCAGTCTGGATGTTGTGAGTCTGAATTCATTTTCCAACTTCTACTTTTGATGATTTTCAAAACTTGTCCTTTTTAAATATTTCAACAATTTTTTAAATTATAAACATACGTTAAAAATGTTTTCTTAGGAAGAAAGTATTCATTTTTATTGAATTATTTTATTTTATTCCTCTCTCACTATGTAGTTGCTCACCCACTGAAGCTCCTGAAGGATTGTGGGCCAGCAGCGCTCTCTGTTGAGCTAACCTGTCTGGCATCAGAGGGTGGTGGAGCCAGCAGTCTGCTGCTGGCTTTCATAAAAATGATTGACAGCATGTTGACAAGTGGGCAGGACTTCGATCTGGCTCATGCTTACTTGGCGCTCTTTCTGAAGGTCAGCCAATCAGAGCACAGTAGATTAAGTGTACCCCAAATTTTCAGAGATGTGTTTTATTGTGAAAATCTGTCCTCATTTTCTTGTTTGTTTTCTGTTTTTAGCTTCATCTGCGCTCCCTGTCTCAAGATCCTGTCACCATAGAAGCATTGCTGCGCCTCTCTGCACGGCTAGAGGCAGGGTGGGCGGAGCTGCAGGCCTCTTTTAACCAATCACTTTGTTTGTTGTCATATACCAAAAGTGCTCTGCTGTAACACACACACACACGCAGGTTTGTTTTGTATTAAAGCTGATCTTTCTGATTTTCTGTGTTGGAGTCAAATGTTTCTTCTTCTGCAGTTAAAAATGTGTCTTTAAATGTCAGCTCAGGCCGGTGTGTGTCAGCAGCAATAAGTGCGCTGCATCCAAGCTGTGGAGGGCACTGGCTCAGCGTCTGACTCGTTGGTGATAAATTTTGTTTGAACCTAGAAGTCAAACGTCACAGGTGTGAGGATTATAGCGGTTCACAAGCTCAGGTGTTATCACGGTAACCAGCACCTCTGGTATCCCTGAGTCTATAACATTCCTGTTAAAGACTGAAAGCCTGAAAATCTCCAACCCTCACAGCGCCCCTGAGTTCAGAAGTGTTTTCTTGGTTTTTAAGTAAGTTGTTTTTTTTAATTCACCCACACCCAGAAAGTAGGGAGGGGAGGAATTTGATACAGGGTCACATGATCTGGTGATGTTACCTTATGTCAAAGGACTCCATTGAAGAAGGCCATTGATAGTGGAGAGGTGTGTGTGAATATAAAGCTTTCTATCCGGTTAATCTTTATCTTGGAGGCAAAGATTTCTGTTTCCTTTGTTCTTAAAGTTTATTTGTTTAATCTGACACCTGACCGGACGTGCTGTTCGTGCAGAGCTGAGTCAGCAAACCAAACCGGAAGCAAAACAAACGGCAGTGCGCAGGAGCAGGCTGGGCTCGCGCTGCTCAGGGACCAACCAGTCTATGGGACCGACACACTTTTCAACTTTAATTTTTTTTTTTAAGTTTATTTAAAGTTTATTCTTTAATATCTACCGTAAATAAACGACAAAAGGGACACCACGGAGTGTGTAAGAACCAGCACGAGATAACCCGAGGCGCGGGAACCTGCAGCTGTTTGACCAACGCGGAAGTGCCCTAAGGAACCTCTGCTGTGTCCCAAGTCGCGTACTTCTGTGAGTACACTGAATTAAGTGCACTGTCAACACTCTGCTCTTACTGGAAAAGTGCAGGAAAGCATCCAGGGTAGTGTTGTCTTAAATCAAACAATGCGGTTTCTCTCTTACCGGAAACTAAGATCTCATTTCACAACATCTGGTCTTCTGCTTTTCATTAATTACATTCATCACCATCGTTTGATCCATACCCACCCTCTCTTCTACGTAGCCAATATGGCGACAATTGAGTGTGAGAAGTGTCCAGCATTCCAAACTTAACTTTTTGACCGTTTTGAGTGAGGCTGAATACTCAAAGTGCACCATACTGTCAGTGTGAAGTAACTGAAAACACTAAGAGAAAGTGCTGAAGTACTCAATTTGGGACACAACACTTGTTTATCAGTCTTTACTTGAATTTACTTGAGTTTATCAGAGTGTAAATAATTTCATCAGAGTTTACCTGAATATACCTGAGTTTATCATAGTTTACCTGAGAAGCTGAGGGACTGAATCTTTACAACTGCTGTGTGAGCTTTAGGTGCTCCTCCAAGTTTGTTTATGGGTAAACAGACATTGAAAATATTTCCCGTTTATGGATTTATTCATTAAATGGGACAGGATCACTGTTCAGGTGTAAAAATAAGAAACACGTCTTAAAGTTCAAATCAAATTATAATAAAGTTACTTGTTTCACAGTTGAAAGAAAAGAAAAAAACTCACTGTATCAAACTGTTAGATCAATGCCAAGCTAATGCTACATTCATGTTGATGAATAAGATTGATGCTAAGCTAATGATAATGCTAAACATCAGTGCAAGTTGACCTGTGAGTGTGGAGAGCTGATGGTGTTTTGACTGTGATGGAGAAAGGAGCAGAGACACACATTAGCAGGATGAAGAAGTGAGATTCAAACTGTGATCAAACTGAATCAAACTCCTTTCTGCAGGTCTGCGAGGAACTGGGGATGGGTTTGTGAGGTCAGAGCATGATCCAAACATTCAGGAAACTTCATTTTACAGTTCAGCTGCTGTGCACTCTTCCCATTATCGACCGTCTGTTTCCTCTGAAGGTAAAATAAGAGACAGAGTTTCATTTTAAAGCCTGTGGTGTTGAAAATCATTGAAGTATCTAAAGTCTACAGACACAGGATGCTTGTATGTTGTGGCCACATTTCCCATGGTGCACCTGGTCAGTGTCTGAGATGTGTTCTCTACCTTTCAGCGATGAAGAGGAGTCAGCTGCTGTATGTGGCAGTGGGCGGAGTCTTCTGCTTGGCTGTGATGTCACTGTATCGCATGCTGGAGCTGATGCAGGGGGCAGAGCATCAGCAGAGCCTGGAGAAACCTGCTGGACAGGTTGGCGAGGTTAGTGCTGTCATCGGTGGTATTTAGAAATAAAGCTTTCGTAAACTACGCAAACACTGGCGTTGAATTAAAGAAGTTTATTTTCATGTGGACAGGATTTGTCCCGTCTCCAGGAGAAGATAGACAGGTTAGAGCGTCTCCTCTATGACAACAACCAGCTAGTTGCTACGCTACGTGACTCATTGCGTGTCCGTAAAGAATCATGGGAAAAGGAAAGGAGACGAGGAGGAGTCAATGTGAGCTCAGACTCTGCCCTCAGCCAAGCTGACACACTGCCAGGATGCCAATTGGCTACAGAGAAAAAGGACGGAACAAAAGGGGTACAGGTGAGTTTAGCATGCTGCTAGTCCTGTAATTTAAAAAGTATATATTAATATTATTATTTTGTTCATATGTTTTATAGCCAGCAGAACCAGTTTTTTCTGCTGGAGGAATTTAAATTCTTTATATGATGTGTGTTGATGTCATCTGATGGATTATGGTTTCAGTGTTTGTAGATTGTTCTTGCTGTATTTTAAAGCCTCAGTGAAAGATTTTGATATATAACTAACTTTGACTTGGTAAACATGTCAGCAACTGATTTCAATGTTGGTCTAGTTGGTTTTTATTTCATTCATACTGTCAAAAAAACAGATATTCAATATAAAAATGGGAAAAAAAAATCTCAAATGAATGACAATGAGCAGAAGGAAGAAAACCTCTTATTATATTTGCCCCTTCTCTTAGCATTAGCTAAGCACATTAGCTAAATACATGATACAGTTGTGTACCAGTGTACCTTTTATCATATATCATTATTTCTGTTAAAGAAAGACGACAAAAAAAACAAACCCACAAACATAAATGTGATAACTTATTTAATTTCCATTTTGCTACAAAACAAAAGAGAAAATTATTATTTTTTGGATGGATTTAGATTATCTTGTTTCCCTGTATTTGTTTAATAAACTGTTTTTGATCATTTTTTTGAACAGTCTCTGTCCAGGTTGTTCCATAAACTGATTCCTTTAACTGTAATGCAACATCCATTCAATGGTTCTGAATCTATCTGTGTGTTGTGTGTGTCATGTTTCTCAATGCTGCATTTCAGCTGCTTGACGTGTACGACCTCCTGCCCTTTGATAACCCGGACGGCGGCGCCTGGAAACAGGGCTTTGAGATTAGTTACAATGGCAACGAGTGGGACGAACAGCCACTGGAGGTGTTTGTGGTTGCTCACTCACACAACGACCCAGGTGAGCTGCTGCCATTACCTCCTCTGGTACTGCCCATGTACCATAACTCTAAGGTGGCAGGCTAATGGGTTGTCTAAGTCTGCTCTCATCTGAACACATGTTAGAGTTCAATCTTGATGGTCACAACACACAGATACACACTCTTCTTCAGGGTTAAACATGACACTGTGATGACACGTGACTTTGTAGACTGGTTTGATTTTTATCATGTTGAAGCGACCTTGGGAAACACCTCTTACTCATGACACACTTCCAGGATCAGCTGATAGCAGCCTGTCCAAGCATCACAGGCCCGCCCCTGGTGAGGCATCAGCCAATCACTGATAAGAGTTTTGGATTGGCCCCTCAGCTAGACAATCAATTTTGATGATCATGATGAGTCCACCAAACACGTCCATACTGTGGTGTGTGATTGACCAGCCCTCCGGAGGTCTATGGTGGACCTTGGCCTGCACCTTTAACTTGTTGTAAACCAGTAAGAGATAAACTTGAACACTATATTGACACAGTCATGTGATTGAGAGAGGATGAGACAAAGGTCAGAGGTCAGCTGAGACTGTCTGAGGGGAGTAAACGTTTTTGGATGATGGACGAGGAGGAAATAAAAGAGGAGGAAAAAGCAGCTGATTTCCTCTTGCTCTCTCTCCACCGCCCATCAATCCTTGTCTTCCTCTGGACCATAATCTCCTTCAACCGATAAAGTCAGGAGGACCCTCCTGTAGTCTCCCCTTTTCAGATGATTCTGCTTTTGTTGACCCCTACCACACGTCCTCTTGCTTTAATAGCGCCTTTGCTTTTCCTCCTCTGAACCCCTTTTTGCTCCTTCCTCTGTCATCCCCTTGGTTTTGATTCTCCCTTGTATGTGTGTTTGTTTGTGTGTTTGTGTGTTTGGATGTGTGTCAGGCTGGTTGAAGACCTTTGACGGTTACTATCAGGATCAAACTCGTCACATTTTGGATAACATGCTGATCAAACTGAGCGCGGATGCCAGGTGACACCACACACTCTCAATGTTTATTTTATTTCAAATAATAAACCATTATTTAGTTTGTTTTATTTTGAGGGGGATGCTGGTCTTTAGTTTGTCTGATTATGAAGGGGATGTTTGTACTTCCTGCTCAGGAGGAAGATGATCTGGGCGGAAATCAGTTATTTCTCTAAGTGGTGGGGGGAACTCGACGAGCAGAAGAGAGAGATGGTTCGGCGGTGAGTCTCGTCTTTCCTCCGTTTGATTTTATCAACCTGTAAAGGTCAAAGAGGAAAACAGAGGTTTTAACTTCCTTCCCTTTCCGCATCCCTGTGCCAACCTGTGATTGGTCAGGCTGCTGAAGGAGGGGCAGTTGGAGCTGGTGACAGGTGGATGGGTGATGGCAGATGAAGCCAACTCTCATTACTTTGCTCTGCTGGATCAGCTGATGGAGGGACACTTGTGGATGCAAAGACACCTGGGTGTGTGACTCCGCCCACCAAACTTCTTCTGTATGACATCACAGCACACAGCACTGATAGTTTCCATGTGACATCACACTTCTCAACTTTCCATCCAGGTGTGCAGCCGAGCAGTGGCTGGGCCATTGATCCCTTTGGCCACTCCCCTTCCATGACCTACCTACTGAAGGGGGCAGGGCTTCAAAACATGGTCATCCAACGAGTTCACTACGCCGTCAAGAAACACTTTGCCCAGCAACAGACACTGGAGTTTCTTTGGCGACAGAACTGGGGTTAGCAAATATTCTAAATAAAGGAGTCAACCTACGGGTTAAT
The DNA here is from genome assembly GCF_033239565.1 of Halichoeres trimaculatus. NCBI lineage: Eukaryota > Metazoa > Chordata > Actinopteri > Labriformes > Labridae > Halichoeres > Halichoeres trimaculatus. Next base: position 11,175,239 of record NW_027437194.1, on the reverse strand, counting down.
GAGACAGGCGTATTTATTTAAAGGGGAAGTGCACATAAATGAAGAATGCTAAAAACACTTCATCTTCTTCTCATGTGTTACAGATTCCTCCTCCCGCAGTGACATCACGTGTCACATGATGCCTTTCTACAGTTATGATGTGCCGCACACGTGTGGTCCGAACCCAGCAGTCTGCTGTCAGTTTGACTTTCACCGTCTGCCAAAGAGGCGTGTTCAGTGTCCATGGAAGATACCGCCACAGCCAATCACTGAGCAGAACATCAAAGAGAGGTAAGCATGGGGCGGGACAAAGATGGATTATGTTCATCAGGATATTAAGGTCAGTCAGCGATGATGTCAGAATAAAAGGGCAGAAATTTGATCGTTGCTCTCTGACCCTTTAAAAACTCAAAGTCTGCAGGTCACACATGCTGACTTCAGGTCCTCCCTGACCGTGTCCACTCTGTCTGACTCATATGTCTGCATGCTGTGTGGTCACTTCCTGTGCGTTCTTGCAGGGCGCTCCTACTCCTTGATCAGTACCGCCAGAAGTCTCGTCTCTTCAGCTCCCATGTTCTCCTCATCCCGCTTGGTGATGACTTTCGCTTCATGGAGTCTAGTGAGTGGGATGTTCAGTTCGATAACTACCAGAAACTGTTCGACTACTTCAACCAGCATCCCGAGCTTCATGTCAAGGTAAACCACCTGACACACCTAGAATGGGGCGGGGCATAATGGCAAGCTGATGTGTGGTGACTGGATAAAACCCACTGTTCTCTGATTGTTGATCTGTCACTTTTCTTCCTCAGGCCCGTTTTGGGACGCTCTCAGATTACTTCTTGACTCTCAGTAAGCGGCTAAATGCATCAGGAAAGACTCTGCCCACGCTGCGTGGTGACTTCTTCACCTACGCTGACCGAGATGACCACTACTGGAGCGGGTACTTCACGTCCCGCCCCTTTTACAAACGCCTGGACAGGACACTGGAGGCCACACTCAGGTACGTCTCATTTACTTGTATAACACACTGCAGGAGACACTGCAAATACACACAGGTTGGTGAAAGGGTGTGTGTGAGTTAAATGTTTAGAAGAATGATTTTTCAGGGTTTCTTTTGTTGTTGATGAAGAGACTGACTCTGTCTCATCAGGAGTGTCATTGTTGATTTTTGTTATTTGATCTTGTCTCTTCCTTTGTCTCCCTTAGGGCTACAGAAATTCTCTTCAGTCTCACGCTGGCTGAAATGCGTCGTGTCCATGGCGATGGTCGTCTGGCATCAGATTTTCCAGCTCGCGATCATTTCCTGTCTCTCACATTGGGGAGACGGAACCTGGCCCTGTTCCAGCATCACGACGCCGTCACGGGCACTGCACGGGACCCTGTGGTGGTGGACTATGGCACCAGGTAGTTCCTGTTGGCCTTTTGGCCTGTTAGCATGACATAAGCTAAGAGTTTAAAACCTGCTCTGGGAAGAAGACTCATCATACTATGGAGAGTCTAGTTAGAACATTAGCATGTAGGCTGTAACCTTTTTAGCATCTCAGTATTTTGGGTGATTTAAAGCTTGCAGCAAAAGAGCTAACAGTTATTATGGACTCAAGGACATAGATTTGAATTTCCCACCAGTAGCAATGAGCAGCTTTTGGCATAACTATCTGATTTAAGGCCACTAAATGATGTGTCAAGGTTTATTTATTTGTCTGTTGCTATAAAAACATGTTTCATGAAGCTCTTTTCTTTCTCCTTATCTGTTTAATCAGTGTTAGCATTGTAGCATCTGAATCTCCTAAGTATCTTTAGCGTTAGTGTGTTTTGTCTTATTTGTCCCTCCATGCTCTCTCCGTTGAAGGACCTCGACACCCAAACGAACAGGTACAGCACTGTGTAGTGCTAGCAGTTAGCATTAGCTTTGATCATAACCATATATTTAGCATTAGTGTCTAACAGTAGTTACCTAACATTGGCACTCAAAACAAATCTAAAGTTTAAACATCACAAGAACTGAACAACAGAAAAAGAGATTTATTTGAGATTGTGACATTATTGTTTGGTTATTCTCCTTAGAGGAGCCAAATTACAGGGATCAATCAGAAACATCCTGCTCTGTTTTTTTGTCCAAATGCTCAGAGTTCAGAACAAACAGCTAGATTTTATTGTTTGTTCTTTTACACAGAAACAGGACTTTGTTAGGGTCAGGGTCCTTAATGATTCTTCAAACAGACATTACCTGAAATTCGTGTTTTAAGGACAGCGACCTGAGATCAGTACAGAGTGTTTGAGCTGAAAATGATGATTGCTACAGAGCAATCAGAGAGACCATAGAAAGACTCTGTAAAACACACTCTTTCTCTTGAAATAAGTGAAACCTAATCATGATTTGTGGTTTTCTGTCAAAGTGAAATTTAAATCTGAAATCTTTACAGATTGTTTCACTCCATCCTGAAACTGCACCAGGTGCTTCAGAGCTCCGCCCACTGGCTCCTCCTTATGGACAAGAGCCAGTACAGCCACAGCCAATCAAAGACCTTCTTGCAAATGGTAACCTCTGATATCACATAACTTACCTTTCACTTCACTGCATTTTTTACATGAAACCCTTGGGGGCTAACGAACAGTTAACGAACAGTTAATGTTTTTCAGGATGAAACATTCTCGGCGCAGGATACACTACCTCAGAAAACAAAGCTGACGCTCAGTGATGAGCCCAGGTGAGGAGGCGAGGTTTACACTGAGAGAAGATAGAGTCAGAAAGCTTTATGTTTTTTAATTAGAATGAAACATTCAGAGCTAGGAAAGCTTTTCTATGTGTCCCTATCAAAACCTCAGTAGTTTAAAAAACCTTTACTCATGTTATGGGTAACAGCTTGCTAGCTTGTATCACGTGCTAGGCTAGCATTGTTACCTTACAGTTTTGGATGAGAACATTTTAATCTTTGTTGTTATTTCTGTCTGAACTTAGAACACAGTCTACAATGTGGTTTTTGATGTTCTGAAGCTAAGACATCTTGGCAGAGACATTATGTTTTAGCTAAGTGTTTTTGTTCAGTGATTCTGAAAGTCTTCATGCTGACTGTCTTTTTGTTCTCTTTTTCTCTTGACTCTGAAGGGTAAGCTATTAGCATGTTAATGTTAGCTTGGTCTGTCAGCTTGTAGCTCAGCGATTTCTTTGGAATAAGACTGCAAAGTGAACCCCTAATGTAAGCATGAGGCTAGCTTTGGCCTGTGGAGCAGACCCTTGCATTCAAGTTGAGCTAAACTCAGCTGGTCATTAACAAAACAGCTAATGTAGCCCCACCTTCAGGTCCCACCTGCCTTAGCATTACATGGTTTACTGCTAGTTAGCTGGTATTAACATGCTAACACGCAAAACCGTAAAAAAAGGTAAGCTTTTAACATTAGCATGTTGGCACAGTCACTTGAGCACATTAGCATGTAGCCTTAAGCTATTCAAGTTGCCGCCGTCACTCTTGCGTCTGTATTAATTGTCCATGTCATCCAGGTCGTTGGTGATCTTTAACCCTACGGAGCAGCTCAGGTCATCAGTCATCAGTGTGGTTGTCGACTCTCCAGACGCCCGTGTTGTTGATGCAGAAACAGGTCAACCAATGGCAGCACAGATCTCTGCTGTGTGGGAGGGGCCAAACAGAGCATCCACAGAAGCTTTCCAGGTAATGAGGGATCACCCAATCAAAGCGGTTCTATGGTGAGGTCACAAATAAAAGCGGACAGTTTAAACTTGCATATGTTTTCTGTTCTAGCTGGACTTTGTGGCTGAGCTTCCTCCTCTGTCACTCGTCGTTTATCATGTGACAAAATCCTCTGTTGGCTCCACCCATCGGGTTCAGTACACCTTCAACAGTCATGACTCGTCAACAGTCAAGTCTGAACACTTCCAGGTGTCCCACCTGACCAGAACTGAGGCTGGCAGCCCCCTGTCCCTCAGCAACAAGCACATCCAGATCTGGAGCTCCTCAGAGACCGGCCTGCTGCAGGTCAGAGATTTAAAAGAAAAACTCTGATGACACAATAAGAATGAACAAAGCCTTTACTCGTTAAAATGGCATAAAGAGAAATTAATTAATCTGTAAAGTGGATTTCTTCTGATTTAAGATTAACATTTAATTTAAGGTAAAAACCATGATGATCATTTAGTCCTTTTATTTTGAAATACAGAAGCTACGCCTGCAGTCTGGTCTGGTCCGTCAGGTCCAGGTCCAGTTTCTGTGGTACGGAACCACATCCAAGTCAGACAAGAGTGGAGCTTACCTGTTCCTGCCAGGGCCAGAGGGGGCTCAGGTGAGACCAGTACCTAAATCAGGTTTAGACCAGATCCATCAGACAGAACTAACTGACTCACTCTGCCTTTTGTTCATTTGCTCCCCTGCAGCTTTACTCATACTCCGAGCCTCCACTGGTCCGGGTCTCCCGAGGGCCCATCTTCTCTGACATCACTTCCTGTTTTAAGCATTTTACACACAGAGTTCGACTTTACCACCTGGAAGGTAACAAGAGGATCGACGAAACACTAAAAATCATTATTTTTACTTAAAAATTTAAAATAAAAGTTTTCTATTGTCTCTACCCCAGGGCATGCTGGGAGATCTGTAGAGGTTTCCAACACCGTGGACATCAGGTCAGAGGTCAACCGTGAGCTGGTCATGCGGCTTGTCACTGATGTTTCTAGTGGCAACCTCTTCTTCTCTGACCTCAACGGGTTTCAGGTACAAACTGTCTGATTATGTCACGGATCTGATAAAGTCACAGGGTTTACTGTTGTCCCAGTTAATCAGTGAAACATTGATGGTTCTGTCACAATTTGTACATAAACTATTGATCACTGGTAGATGGTTACTGATCATTATTATTGGTTATTGACCTACAGCATCCATCCCTTTCGTCAGTATATATAAACCTTTGATTGATAAATGATCGTACAGATGAAGCAGAGGTGGGCTTAAGCAAAATCTTGACAGAGTTTTAATTGATTATAAATTTATCATTGACCTTTTGGATTGGCTGGTTATTGATTGGCTGGTAATTAATTATGTATTTACTGCTTATTTATTAGTTATTGGCTGATTGTTGTACAGATGCAGCAGCGGCGCACTCTGGAAAAGCTCCCCCTGCAGGCAAACTTTTACCCAATGAGCTCAGCAGCTTTTGTTCAGGACACTGGGTCTCGTCTGTCCCTGCTTTCAGCTCAGAGTCAAGCCGTGGCTTCACTCAGACCAGGTGAGTCTGGTCACCTGGAGGACCATGATCAGTTCAGAGTTCCGTTTTTCAGATGTTAAATGTATGCTGATGTTTACCTGTTCAGGTGAGCTGGAGGTAGTGTTGGACCGGCGGCTGCAACAAGATGATAATCGTGGTCTCGGTCAAGGTGTCACTGACAACAAGCTGACTGCCAGCCTCTTCCAGCTGCTGCTGGAGGACAGGAAGGGTGGGGCTCAGGTAAGGAGAGGGCTCAGACCCACTGAGATCTTAAGTGTTGGTTTAAACCTATCATCAGACTAACAGTGGCGTCAGTTTAACACGGTAAGCTAATTTTAGCGTTAGCCAGCCTTACACACACCTTAAAAAAAAAATCTGGTTCATCAATGAAAGATCTTTTTCAGGATCAAACAGTGAAAAGGCAAGACAGCTCACCAGCATTAACCTGACACTCCCCAATAAGCAGTGTGGCATAGAGAGACATCCTGAGACTTAAAGATTGCTTCTTGTTGTTTTAGTGACATGTAAACAGGAAGTCTCTTATTTTGAAAAGACCACTATAGTTTAAGAATGTTTGGCTGAACTATACAAAGCTGATCGGTGAGTGAAAATCAGAGGAGGCGTCGCCCTGAAGATCTATGTACTTCTTTTTTCTGTTATTCTACAGGGGGTGGGAGGGTCCTCAGTGGAGCACTTGTCTTTACTTGCCCACATGACCTCGCTTAGCCTCTGCCACCCACCAATTACCATGGTCACGCCTAGCAGGAACCAGATGCCAAAGCTTCGCCCCTTCTTGCCACTGCGCTTGTCACTGCCATGTGACGTTCACCTGCTGAACCTGAAGACACTGGAGGACCCACAGGTGAGGAAGCACCTGGAACCCCAACCCTACAACCAAAACTTTATCTGTGACATAACACACAAACAACAAATAAAAATACACAGACAGTTAAGTTCGAGGTTTTGAAACCCCTTCTGTGAAAAGTGTCAGACTAAGAAGATGTTAAAAAAAACAGGAAGCAAATGCTACAAATAATTACATCCTCATATTAACAAGGCATACTGTGATTGGCTGTCAACTTGTTTAGCCCCTCCCCTGGTCACATGACAGCTCGGAGGATGTGAGTGGTGTGGATGACAGACACATGAATTTAAAACAAACACAAAATTTCAGATAAATGTCATCGAGCTGTGAGAGCCATTCAGCTTAAAGTACTGACTGCATGTTTGTATGTGTTTAACAGGAAGCTGATACACCGTCACAGGAAGTGGCCCTGCTTCTTCACAGGAAGGGCTTCGATTGTAGCTCTGCCCCCCAGCCAGCATTGCAGTGTACATGGAGCACGCAAGAGGAGGTGCTGGTTACACAAACAAACATGTCTGTTTATTTATCATCGTTTCAGCGCACTTAGTTTATTTTTTACTGACCTGTTTTTGTTTGTTGTCTCCAGGTGAACCTGGACGACCTCTTCTCTCCTCTTCGGTTCCGGTCGGTCCATCGCTCTGGACTCACTCTGCTGAGAGAACACCACGAACAAGAATCTGCCCCGCAACAGCAGCAGACACACATCACTGTGCTGCGGCCAATGGAGATCAGCGCTTTCCGTGTGGAGATTGAATGAACAACAGATGCAAAAATATTCCAGATTGATTAAAAGAAACATCTCAGCCAATCAGAAACTACCCACAGAAAGTAAAACAAAAACGACGAGGACTAAAAAAAGTGAATACGTCCAGGTTTTAAACATTTGAACAAGATAAAATTGAGCCAACGGCTCAAACTGTCAGACTGGGAGTCTGATAGATTCATTCGTCTATAAACAACAAACAAATAAACAACAGATAACATTAAACAGGAATGAAGTTCAGAGTTTGAACAGGGGCTATCAAGGTCCAAGTTCAACAAACTATTAAAACAAAAACAAGTCACAGTAAAGGTCAAAGGTCACAGACTGTATTAGCTGTTTAAAAAACAACACTGAAACTGTGAGGTGTGGGTGAGTGTGTGTTTATGTGTGAGTGATTGAGGTTCTGTTCCTGCTGATTCAGTTCTGTTTGTATAAGGAGCCTTGCATGGATTGGTTTAAGTTATTTCTCGATTTCCTGGGGATGAGAGAAGCTGCACAGTGTCTCAGTGTGTTTGTGTATTTTCTGTGGTAAAAGGGAATCTTAAAAATCGTATGCTGTTTATTGTTTCCTCGCCCTGAGGGATCTTTGATCAGTCTGTCAGAGATTATTTTCATGTCTGTAATTGTTGAGGCTCAGATTAATGATTTTAATATAAAATAAATTATTTTTGGTTGTTGTTTTTGTTTGTTTGTGTCCTTACTGACTCTGCTCATATTGTTAATGGCAATGCTCTGACATCAGTCAACAGAGTGATGCTGCAGACTGAGCATGCTCAGTTTCAGAATAGTGAGATCATTTTCAGAGTTCAGGTAAAAATCAGAAGTCAGATCAGGTCCAGCTATGCTAATGGGTGACCATTATTATCAACCTCATAATTTCAGATACACTGGACTTCAGTGATTCGATGCAAACTTAACCTGCCCTGGAGCAGGTGAGCATAAGTTACCATAGTGATTTATCCCAATAAGATGTGAACCAGGGTCGTCTGTGGTAAGAGAACATCCAGCTTCGTAGTACAGGCCTTTGCTCACACGCTGGTAACAGGTATCAGGTGCCTTAAACTACACCCGAACATAGGGGTGGAGCTGCAGTGAGCGAGCTGGGCCTGACTTCCTGTGTCCAACAGCACGTTCATGGCCTTCATCCAGTGCTGATCATTAAATCATAATCCATCTGATAAGAAGGGGTGGGGCCCGTTTGCGGCGGTCAGGCTTATTTCTGGTCATGTGATCAACAGGCGTGGACAGGTGGCCACTCACAGAGTTTGGCACGAACAGGATCATAAACCGGGTCAAAGATTACCAACCTGATTAAATACTGTTCTCTGATCAGGTGTGTTCTCCTGTCCGGGTGTGTTCTCCTCTTTAGGAATATTCTTTTCAGGTGTGTTCACAGCTTCAGACAGGTAAGAAGATCATCTGTATGTTAACACTTAGGCTGCTCAGGCCTCATTTCTCCTCTGACTGATGAAGATGAACTTTGGGTCTTCTGGAGCGAGTCCTCGTCACATATATGTGTGTGTGTGTGTGTGTGATTGTGTGTGTGTGTGTATATGCTTGGGTAAGGGTTTGAATCGGGTTTTGGGGGTCATGGTGTGCCATATTGGAACTGATGAATTCTACCTGGCTTTGATTGAGTCAGATAAAGTGAAGTGAGGCCTTGATCCTCCTTTTTAACAGCTACAGGGTGACTTCTTGCCAGTTAAACAGCCATGCCCTAAAATGGACAAACTGGAAGGTTTAATAACGCCATAAATAACTTGTTATAATAACCCATTCCCAGTTCAGTGTGTGCTAATAGAAAAATGATTTTTTCAGACAGAAATCCTGTTTTGAACCTGGCTGTAAACATGTTTTTCTTCTGTGAAAATCTGCTTCTGAATTGCTGTGTATGTGGTTTCTGCTGTTTCTGCTGATAGCCTCTAGTGGACACTCATGGAACTGCATTTTTTGCACTCTGTATCGTCTTAATCATTTGTAGGCTGGAGGTTATTGTGCTATAACCACCTGTTTACTACACACCCACTCACTCCAGGAAACTACACTTAGCTTCCTCAGACAACTACAGACTAACATTATTATCATGCCAAAATATCTCAAAATAAAAGCATGAACTCAGTGATTAGCTTGGTCAGACTGAAAGGGGGTCCTGTGTGTGTTTGTGTCTCCTCAGAAAGTGGACCACAGTGAAACCTGCAGAAGGCGTTGCTCAGACTCTGCATTGGAGAAATTCAACTCCTTCAGTTTGCAGGAAACTTCCAGAACATGGACCCAAAACCAGAAAGGAAACGCCCCAAAAGAAGGAGGGGTAGAAGGAGCAAACCCCTGCCTCCTGACCTGTCTCTGTTACTGAGCGGTCTGATCAAACACGCAACGTCCTTCTTCCAGACTTTTGATCAGCATGAGCCCCAGATGAGACAGACAGCAGGGGAGTTTGAGAAGGTGGCTGACAGAGTGAAGACGCTGCAGGAGAGGACAAGACGCAGACTTGAACCCATAGCTGGAGGGTTTGGACTCCTTGTCTGTGCAGTCGGGCTTCTTGCCACTCAGCCAGCCCAGGGCATAAGCTTAGCTACGTTAGCTTCCATAACAGGAGCAGCAGTGTTTGGGGGTGCGGTTGGGTTCAGGGTGGCTGCAGGCCTGTTCAGATCATTCACAGAGAGGGAGAGTGAAAGTCAGGTCAGAGAGCTGGGAGAAGACCTGATGAAGACTGTGGAACCTCTGAGGAAGGATGTGGAAGAAATGAAAAGGATGTTTCAGAAGGTGGAGCTGTCAGCTGGAGCTCAGGCTGAACACACGCTGAGGAAGGTGGAGGACTTTCAGAGGACTCACACACAAGTGTGTGAACAGGGACTAAGGAGGCCAGGAGATCTGAGCAGAGCTGTGCTGGAGCTGATCTATGATCTGATCTCTGACACTGTGAGATTCTTCAGACTCACTGCCCCCAAAGAGCGGGAAAGGCAGGTCTTAGACTCCATTATGCAGACAGCTCATCAGAGTCAGAGCCTCATCGAAGAATTTCACAGGATGAAGGAAGAGCTGAAAACTTTACAGATCCACCAGATGATGGAAAACTTCCCAGTGGATCCTCAGGGGACTGGTTCTGACTGAGCCTGCAGACTCCCAGTAAGATCACTGGATCACTTGGCTTCCTTGAACAGGAATATATATATATATATGCTCATAGAGTCTGAAACAAATTGGATCATACACCTGGCTAAAGATTACCAACCTGATTAAACACTGTTCTCCAATTAGGTCTGTTCACCTGTTCAGTTGTGTTCAGAAAGGGAAATAAAACAACACACTTAAAAAATATATCATCTTAATTTCTGACTTAAATAAATATAAGAGGTATATGACATTGGTAATTTAAATACATTAATTTATTGTGTGTCTTTGATGGTACTAATTACTTGGGCAGTAAAATGATGTAACTCTGAAAGTCTGACAGTGATACACTTCAAACAGGTGGTTCCTTTTAGATTCTCATGTTTGGTGAACTGTAAAAGTCAACAGGTGGCATCAAGTCTTCATTTTTACTTATTAACATCCACCATCTGTGAGGTTCAGCTGTGTTTCATAACACGCCACCACTTAACCAACTCAAGTGCTCTGTTGCTTTAAGAGGCCCATCATATGAGGGCTGAGTTTTGAGTCTGCACTGGACTCTCCGAGAGGAGGTAAGAGCATTTTTTTATTCTTTATAAACTTTTTATAATTTCTGTATTTCTGCAAACTCTAGTTTTAAACTCAGCGAAGTTTGAGGAAGACTTTTGACCCTGCAGGAGTGCTCTTTTAACTCACTGTTAAGTCAGGTGACGTTACAAAGTTTCTTGGGTATAAATCTGTGGCTGTGAACTGCGTGTTACCGAGTAATTAATGGATCTGAGGTACACTAAGTTCTCACTAAAGGAATAAACAATGAAATATGACCAGAGAAGCTGGTTGAGCCCCAGATATTACACACGATGTTTGACTGTTTGATTAAAAAAAACACACCACACTTTCTTTCACTTTCACTCTCTCTCTTTTTTATGTAGCTATATTATCTGGCATGATAATAAAGTTTCATAAACAGCTGATCAATTACGAGTAAGGTTTAAAAAAACAGTTAAATGCCCTGAAGCTTTAAATCCAATAAATGACTAATATCCAGTGTTTTGAGACAGTATAAACGTAGTATAAGTTTCAGAGTTCACAATCAGATAAGCACCAGATACACAGGTAACAGTCACGTGACCATCTGTGCTTGTTTCACAGAAAGCTCAGGACCTGAAGCATGATCTGGATCTGAACTCCATAGGCAAGGCAAGTTTATTTACAGAGCACAATTCATACACAAGGCAACTCAAAGTGCCATCAAGTCACTTCTGACTGCAGAAGAAAAACTTGTGGATCATGGATCCAACAGCAGGAAGGAGGATGAGGAGACTGAGCATGGAAGAGCCTCCTACCATGACGGAAATGACAAGAAGTGTGTTAGCAGAGCGGGACAGCAGAGAGCAGAGGATGAAGGAGATAGTGACCGAGTTAAAGGAGATGGCTGAGTACATCAGGAAGAAACAGGAGAGGGCCGACAAAGCGCGAACACTCGGAGCTTATATTGGAAGACTAGGATTTGTACTGTTCATCCTTGCAGTCCTCTTCCCTGGGTGGAGCAGTGTGGTGACAGCAGCTGTAGCAGTGATTGTAGCCGGGTCGGGAGCAGCAGCAGTGTTCGTCTCAAATGTCACAAAAACACTGAAAGAAAATGGAAGTGTTCAAAGGGCAGAAGAGCTGGGGACTGAACTCATGATGATCGCTGAATCCCCTGAACTTGACTTGGAATCTGTGAGAAAGAGGACGGGGGAAGAATCCTCTGGAGCTGAAGCTGAAAACTTACCAGAGGAAGTGCAGGAGTTTCAGAGGACCCTCAGACGAGTGAGTGCCCAGAGAAAAAAAGGAGCAGAGTCTTTGTTTGGACAGATAACACTGGATCAGGTGATGAACACACTGACTACGCTCACACTGGGCATCCTCAGCACCACTGCAACCCCAGAGGAGGACAAGAGACTCACCAGCTCCATCAGACAGTTAGCTGATCAGGGTCACAGGGTCATCCATGGATTTCATGAGATGAGTCAGAAACTCAGAGACTGCCAGCAGCCTGAAGCTGAGGACCAGTTCAAGTGAGACAGTGGACTCTGAAAGCTGTCCTTTAAAAGATAGAATGTTAAAGTTCCTGTGAGAAATTTGTAAGTGGTCTTGAAAAAGTTTAACTTTTTATGCTAGATTATAATCCACAGCTTAAAATGAGATAATCAACGCCAGTAGGTTATTTCTAAACGCAAATTACAGCTTCTCGATCTGGGAGGACAGGACTGGACACTAGAGTTATGTAGCATGGGCTAAACCACAGGCTAAAAACTAAACACAAGCTAAAGGCTAAAACACAGGCTAAAAACTAAACACAAGCTAAAGGCTAAAACACGGGTTAAAGGCTGAAACACAAGCTGAAGGCTTAAACTCAGGTTAAAGGCTGAAACACAAGCTAAAGGCTAAAACTCAGGTTAAAGGCTGAAACACAAGCTACAGGCTAAAACTGGGTTAAAGGCTAAAACACAAGCTAAAGGCTAAAACTGGGTTAAAGGCTGAAACACAAGCTAAAGGCTAAAACTCGGGTTAAAGGCTGAAACACGAGCTAAAGGCTAAAACTCGGGTTAAAGGCTGAAACACAAGCTGAAGGCTTAAACTGGGTTAAAGGCTGAAACACAAGCTAAAGGCTAAAACTCGTGTTAAAGGCTGAAACACAAGCTAAAGGCTAAAACTCGTGTTAAAGGCTGAAACACAAGCTAAAGGCTAAAACACGGGTTAAAGGCTGAAACACAAGCTAAAGGCTAAAACTGGGTTAAAGGCTGAAACACAAGCTAAAGGCTAAAACACGTGTTAAAGGCTGAAACACAAGCTAAAGGCTAAAACACGTGTTAAAGGCTGAAACACAAGCTAAAGGCTAAAACTGGGTTAAAGGCTGAAACACAAGCTAAAGGCTTAAACTGGGTTAAAGGCTAAAACAAGCTCTTTGTGATAATATTCATTTAACCCACATGCAGCAGTTATTCTGCAGTGGTCTTTTCAAACTTGAGCGTCTAGCAATAAAATGAAGAGTGAGGTTACGTTAGCTTGGTAGATGAGCACTGGTAGTACATAACCAGGATTTTGTGAGTTACACTGAATATAGGCAGCTACTAAAATACTTAGAAAGTGTGAATGCTGTCAAGTTCCAATCGAAGGCACTACGGTACTGTTGATAAATGCATTACCCCGTGGCTTTGCATCCTGGGAAAATTTTTCTTGAACTAAGAAAAGTAGTGTTAAAAGAAGCAGATATCCATTTATTTCCTCATGGGAAGCAAAGTCTTTATCACTAGCACTAAAGCTAGCTTTTCTAGAAAGTCTTCACAACTCCTCTGAGTTGTTTTCCTTTGACTTTGGGTGGAATCAGCTGTTGGTATGCTTTTGCACTTATTTTGTTAATACAAAGGTTATTTTTATAATAAACAAATGAGATGACTTGTTTAATGAAATTTGTACTGAAATGATTTCCTTGGTCTTTTCTGTTTCTTTCCTATTCTTAATAAACCCCAGCTAATGTCCAGAAACCCCTTAAAGAGAGGAAAATCAAGTGAAGAGGGCTGTCACAACACAACTCACAAACTGATGTCGAAGCAAACCTTCATATTACAAAACATGAAGGCAAAGACCTTGAATCTGTGTCAGGAGGGGGTTCGTGTTGATGTGTGCTCACGCTGTCATGATACAGACATGACAAAAACATTACAATCTACAGGTAAACATGTCAATCAGCAGGTAAATATAAGGATCAACAGGTAAACACTACAGTCAACAGGTAAACATTCTATTAGAACAGGATGATGACATCATACACCTCGTTGTGACTGGTTTTCATCTCTTGTAGCTCTCTGCTTATCTCTGTTTTGAAATAAAGTTGGGAGTTTAGTTTTCTTATTATACCTCGAGGTTTGTCTCCAGAGGAGGGCGGTAACGAGGCACTGGCACTCACATCTGATTTTAAATTATCAGAGAAGAAGAGGAGGAAGAGGGGTGGGGGAAAATGTGACTGTCAGCAGACAGCGGCTGTGTGGGAAAACTTCAGTGTCTTCAGGTGTTCACGTCTTCTAAGCTCCTCCATGACGGCACAGGTGAGTTTGAGGAGGTGTCAAGACTCGGGGCCAGTTTCTCTGAATCTAACAGGAACATTTATAGACCGTCTATGTGAAGAGAAAACACCTTTACACTGTGTTTGAGAGTTTAAAGATCAGTGAGGGGAGCGCCGAGCCACAGCTTATCTGTCTCCGGATCTTTGATGTTCAGACCAGGTCAGGAGAGAATCTGAGGTCCGCATGGATGGAGATAAAACATTGTGCCTGTTTCCCAAACAGCCCGCTCACTACTACATAAGAATGTAGCAGGCACTGCATTCTGCCTAATTTTGAATGAAATATGTAGTCTGACTTTTCTTTTGGGTCTATTGACAGTAGTCAAGTCGGTCCCCACTTGTTCGCAATGCGTGTATTCTAGGCATTACGGTAACACGGTAAAACTGACCGGACTTCAAAATAAAAGCCTGTTGCAAGATTGGCAATTACGCAATAATTAATAAATGGATTCTCGTTTCAAGAATAAAAGCCTTTTAAACTCGTGAAAACTGAGCTAATCGGATCACTTTAAGATAAGAATTAAAGTTCTATTGTGGAATAGAATAGAATAGAATAGAATAGAATAGAATAGAATAGAAGACTTAATTGTCCATTGGTTTAAAACACAGTGGAAAATTGCCTTTGGCATCATGATCGCCAGCTACCACAACCATAAAAACACAGCAGTAAAGGTCACAACACTAAAAACACACAACAAGTCCATAAATACATCAATAAATAAATAAATAATCCACTACAATCCCACTAAGCACAAAGGTTATCTGAGACACAGCTCATAGTTCATTCAAGATTGTTTGGTTTAAAATGTTCAGGAACTCTGAGCCTCCTTCCTGATGGCAACAAAGCAAACGTAGGATTGAGAGGGTGTGTGGTGTTGCTGTAGATCAGCACAGCTTTTTTTGTTAATGAATGTTTATATATTTCATGAAGCTGCATCTGCTTGTCCCCTATTATTTTACTGGCTTGGTTAACTACCTGGGTCAGCTTGTTCCTGTGTCTAACGGAGAGGTTCCCAAATAAATAACTGGTCAATAGTTTTACTTAAGGCTGATAGTGGACCACCTTAGGATTGCACTCAGGTAACAAGAGCCATTTCTGATGCATCATTATTAGAAAAAAAAAGCCTTTTAAGATCTCATAAATGGGGTTATTTGTACTAAATTTAGATTAGAATTATATATATTATTTCAATAGTTTATGGCACAAAGTTTTCACAGCCCGTACCTCTTTCAGACATTTGACCTTCAGCAATTTCGCCCATACACTCATAAAAGCTAGAAAAAGAAATGTGTCACCTCCACCTGTCACATTTAACAAGCATAACATAGGAATAAAATCTCTTAGAGTAAACTATATCTCACAAATTGGATGTCTTTACCAGCATTTCTAGTTCACTTTTAAAAAAGAAATTCACATTTCTAGAACATGTTTAATCATTAACTTGAAAGTTTTAACATGCAAACTCACCACAGCTTTAATGAGAATGGTGTCTGACTGAATATATGTTATTATAAAAATCTTGGACAATTCAGGACAAATTTTCTTCTACAAAATGCCTCACAAATTCAGCCTCTAGCCTCTCTGCCAACCACTACAGGTCTTTATCAAAGCTCACAGTACAAACATTTGACAGCTTGAACATAAACAGCCTAACAGCTAGTTTAAACCTCACAGATAGGGCCAGCAAATGATAAATAACCAAAAAAATGCGCAAATGTTGATATAAAGTGAAAATCAGTAGGTGCTGCTAGTTTAGTAGGTGATTTGGAAAACAGCCAAGGTTTGATTTTAATGTCATGTGATTCAGACTGAAGAAGAAATTCTCCTGATTGGTCATGAAAACAGAGGGACAACAGAAGACTAACCCAGACCTTTGAGTCCGCCTGAGTTCTGCCACTGGATTTCAGTGTTTCTGCTGAAGTTAAAATAATTAGGGATGTCCCGATATTGCATTTTCACTTCCAATACGATACCGATACTGCAGCATTGAGTATTGGCCGATACCGATATTAATCCAATATGATATCAGCATTAAACATGCATACTTTTATAACTTATTATGTAGTATGTCTGTCATGTTAGAAAAGGCTTGATTAAATGATATTATTCAAACAAAGAACAGTAGTCAGCAACAGTAGGTATGAGGGAAAACTGACCCATTTATTATTAACCAATGGGTAACAGAAACTGCTTATATCTGAGATTTTAGATGCATTCCGATACGATACCGATATTTGTTTTTTTGCTGATATCGGACCGATATCCGATATCAATATCGGACTGGGACACCTCCAAAAATAATCACTCATTTGTGACAAACAGACAAAGGGATATGAACTCAAAACCTGTAATGTTCTGACTCTTTCTTCAGGTGTGTGTGTTGTACTTCGCTAAGAGTGCTGAGCTGACCGGGGTCAAGGAGGAGGCTGCTGTTGCCGTGCCAACAACAATTAGCAGCCAGGACCTCTGGGGACTGCTGTTACAGAGACACCCAAGGTACATCACTAACAATGTATTATTATTATTATTATTATTATTATTATTATTATTATTATTATTGTTATTATTATTATTATTATTATTATTATTATTATTATTATTATTATTATTATTGTTATTACTATTATTATTATTATTATCAT
The DNA here is from genome assembly GCF_033239565.1 of Halichoeres trimaculatus. Lineage (NCBI taxonomy): Eukaryota > Metazoa > Chordata > Actinopteri > Labriformes > Labridae > Halichoeres > Halichoeres trimaculatus. The sequence continues at coordinate 11,158,559 of NW_027437194.1, read as the reverse complement.
TATTGTTATTACCATATTATCACTGACATTACTGTGATGTTTTTACTATGCATGTGCGATGGCTTCACTGTGTGTTTGTGTGTTTGCTTACAGGTTGTCCCTCCTACAGGATCAGGTGGTCCTGGCAGTGCGTCAGCAGTACGTTTCCATCGGGGACGAGGCGGTGACGCTGGGGGACGGAGACGAGGTGGCTGTGGTGCCGCCGCTAAGCGGAGGATAAAGTGAAGGTGAGAGATCCCATGATCACATGGAGGACAGGTGAGGAGCTCCACTGAGAACAATAGAAACTCAACGTGAGGTCACATGATGTCCTATTGTGAGGTTTTTCTACTTAGTGGATGAGCGTATTGCACACTGCAGTCCTGGATCAGGACTTGATTATTCTCTGCGGGGTTTTTCTTTCAGAAATGACTGAAGGAGAGGAGCAGAAGGACATCTTCAAGCTGAGCCATGATTGGCTGTCTGTACAGGAAGTGGTGGATGTGGTCAGCAGCCCAGCGTGTGGTGCAGTTTCACTGTTTATAGGTTCACTGAATTTATCTCAACAGAAAGTCAAACAAATTCACACACACAGAGCTGAGATTGTGTGTTCACATCGTGTGTGTGTTTGTGTGTGTGTGTGTGAAGGAACGACCCGTCAAGACCAGGTGAATGGCAGGAAGGTGATTGGTCTGGAGTATGAGGCATATGAGCTCATGGCCCAATCAGAGTTCAGGAAGCTGTGTGGTGACATCAGAGCGCGATGGCCGAGTGTGATGCACATCTGTGTCTTCCACCGCCTAGGGTAAGTGCACCACGCTGTGAACATCTGAGTCTCATACAGAAAATGACCCCTCCCCCTCTGTGACTCCTCCCTTCTGTATGACCTTTCACAATCCTGACTCTGTCCTCTTAATGACCCATCTCCTAATTGATACTCCTCCTTCAGGTGGGTGGAGGTGGGCCAGGCCAGTGTTGTCATGGCAATTTCGTCTCCTCACCGCCACGACGGCCAACAGGCCATCCAGCACGCCATCAGCCAGCTGAAGGCGAACATCCCCATCTGGAAGAAGGTCAGATTACTGTGACTGATTTCTGATCACACTGACCAATCACTGATGACTGACCTGATCAAACCACTGATCTCTGATGGTTCAATCACACTGATGACTGAGAACACATCAGCGTAGAATGATTATGTGTCATGTTATGAATCATGTGACTGTGATTGACAGGAGGTGTATGACGACCAGGACTCAAGCTGGAAGCAGAACGTGGAGTGTTCGTGGTCGGCTCAGAATGAACGTCCTGCGTTGTCAGAGAACACCTGAAAGAGTGTGTATGATCAGAAGGTTGAAGGTTATTAATAAACACTGACTGATAAAGTTTTATGGTGTGTGTGTTTGGAGTGTCTAATGATCAGTTTGATGCTCTCAGGGGTTTGATCTCATGCTGATGACCTGAGCTTAGTTTTCTGTCAGTCTGAGGGAAATTAGGATCTGAGTCAGACTTTGTCTCTTAAAAAAATAACTCTGTTATTTCTCATTTATTACCTTTAGCCTCACAGAGTCCTGGTGTCTGTGACACACCAACTTCAGTCTGATTGCGCTCTGTAAAAAGTGATCAACATGCATATTTAAATTAGGCTGTCAGGTCCACTTAAAACAAGCTGTCTGTGATGGGATGGAAAAACTTCCTCAGATTAAACACTCCTCTACCTCTGACCCACCTGGGGGTGGGGCTTGACAGATAAATTTCCTGAATGTCCGGTTCAGCTCTGAGTTTTATTTCCTGAACCACAGGTTTTTTTTAATCCCATTAAAGGTTTCATAGAGTCCACATCAATTCTTGTTTTTTTATATTAGTGTATAGTTTCATGATAATACACAGTGGTGTGTGGGACAACACTGAATGTATACTTTGCGTGTGATCACACCAGCTCAGAACAGGCAGGAACAAAACATTGAATGAAACTCATCATAACCAGCTCGCCTGCTCTGTCACACACACACACACACACACACACACACACACACACACACACACACACACACACACACACACACACACACACACACACACACACACACACACACACATCTCCTCTTGCTGCACTCTTACACCCTCACAGCCTTCTAGATGCCTTTAGACTGACGCAAGTGAACAATGCAAGCAGAGGAAGGAATGATGAAACTCTGGAGTTTTTGAGACCCACCGGATGCTCGTGTGCTTTTCTCCTAACATGTTTCCTCCTCATGGCTGTTGGCAGACATACCTCGACAATTTCTGTACTAATATGTGGATCAACCGATGAGAAAACAGTTCAACACAAGACACACCCAGGGCCGCCCCCTCATTTGAATAACATTTCCTTCTATATTTCAAACTGACAGTGTCTGCAACATAAAATAAACTTGGGTGCAGGGTATTTACTTATTTATTAATATCATATCTAATTCCACATTTATGTATTTATTGTTACTTTATTTACAGTTTACTTCTGTGTATAATTTTTTTCCCCCCTTTTAATTACTTTTAATTTTGGCAGTTTTGGTCCTCCAAAGTTTTCTACAGTCCACGCTCAACACAGACTTTTTGATATAGAGCTCTTATTTTGAAGAAAAGCGGAAGTATCGCAGTTGTTGCTACCCATCGCTCGTGCCTGGCCTCCCCCCTGTTTGGTCAGCTGACCATTGGTCGGTCTGGTGACTGTCAAACCCCCAGAACCCGCACCGTGACCCAGACACCAGCACCAGCAGGCCGAGGCCGGTAATTGTGTTCCTGGCACCAGAGCTCCAGAACCGGCCTGGATCCTTCAGTCCCGCGCGGTCTATAGGTGGATCTCAGTCCTGAACACAAGCCGAGCTCGGTGCACCGAGAGTCGGATCATCTTCTCCGGTTGGTCGCTCTCAGAGGCCGATCTGCTGGTCTAATCTACCTCGAGCCTGTTCGACCCCCCGGCGGCCTGCAGCCCCGGCCCAGCCCCTGAGCGTGATGTCCGTGCTGGAGCTGGCCCTGCAGGGCCTGGCAGTGTTCGGCTTTCTGCTGTTTTTCGTTCTGTGGCTCATGCACTTCATGTCCATCATCTATGTGTAAGTCAGTCAACTGCTAACTGCTAACAGCTAACGGTTAGCAAAGCGACGCGTCCGTTTCTATCTTTCTCTGTGGTTTGCACACGGTTCTGATTTTAAAAGGGTTCGGAACAAACATAGGCGGCCCTGGGTTTTTGAGTGGGGTGCTGGGGGTGTGATGAGGATGAGATCTATAGGTCTGAACGGTTCCGTGTTGGGCGTTTTCCTGGTTAGCCGGTTAGCTCCGCGTGCTAGCTGCCGCTGCTCACAGTAAGGTCAGAAGAGCTGAGTTCATGAATCTTTAAAAAACCATCTGCGAAGATTTTAAATATTCCCTTTATAAAGAGACGGGTTCATGGTTCTGAGTCTGCTCTCTGATCTTCAGGCTCTAACACGTCCTGCTTCCTCTTGTTCAGGCTGAATTTAACGTGAAAACAGTGGGTTTTATGATGTTTATTTCCTCGGCTCTGACTGATCCTCGGCGTTCACACATGATAAAAACAGTAATTTGATGTTTGTTTGTTTGGGTTTTTTTTGACAGTAATCTTTTAAGACAGCAGCTCTGAATCTTTTCGGAGTCAAACTTTGGACTAAAGTTGAGGGTCCCTCTCGGCTCCTTTTACCAGTTTTTAAGATGATAAACAAAAAGGAAACCTCTTACAATGTCAGTGACCTAAAGGTTTTATGAAAGATAAATAAAGTTGTTCTCATGAAGAGCTTTAAGTATTTTCATAGATGCAACATATATTTTTCGTGCCTTTTGTCAGTATTTGAATGAGGCTTTGAAATCTCTCTTTTGGTGGACTGTAAGCGTTTACAGAGCAGCTTGAGGTTTTTTTTTTCCACTTCCTACTTTCTCCAGGTGTGACTAAAATGCTTTATTAAGCTATTTTTCATTTTCAGAGATCTTGAATCCGAACAGTCAAACATTCAAATAATCCCTGCGTTAGGGTCTGCTCGAGAACTGAGGCTCTGACCTAAACATACTCTTACAGGAATCAGGATTGAGTCGTGTCTTTCTTCCCACACCAAATATTCAGGATTATAAACCTTTATATAAGCGTCTTGGGTCTTTCAGAGATTAAAGGATTGTTTCTGAAAGATCCAGGACCTCTACAGACCCTTAGATTCAAGTTCTGTGAGTCATTCAACATGACATGTTGTGGGCTGAATCAGGGAGACCAGCAGGAGAGCCAGAGCCTCGATTCAATCAGGGATCAGATCTTCAACCATGATCATGGATTCTGTCTCAGCTCTGCTGCCAGTCTTTGCATCTCTCTGTGGGTTGAGCAAACTCATTGCCTCATCCTGTTGGTTATTCAGAGATAACCAGAGCGTTGAAGAGTCAGATGAAAGAGCTGCAGAGTTGTGAGTTTACTATATGTTAAGTCAGTGAAGGTGGGAAAACTGAAGATTTTCCAGTAGCCTTTGCTCTGTTCCTGGCACCCCTCAGGTCTGGAGGATTGACAGATCATATGATAAACAGGCATCATGTTAATGTTTGTGTCAGTATAAATACATTTCCGCAGACATCAGGAGCTGAAAGTGATCATGGCATCATGAAATTGCTCTGCACTGCTCTAGTTATAGTAACAGGACTTGAGCTTGTGTTAAGGCACACCTGGCAGGTAATGATAGTGTGGAGTTTTACCTGTGACTCCTCCTCCTGACCTCTGACACCCGTCTGTTTCAGGCGTCTTTACCTCCACAAGAAGAGGTCAGAGGTCAAGCAGCCGTTTGGACAGCTGGTTGGAGTTTCTTTGCTGAAGCCTCTGAAGGGTGTCGACCCCAACCTGATCTCCAACCTGGAGACCTTCTTCACCTTGGACTACCCCCAGGTGACCCCCATCACCTTTTCTGACTCCTCATTTCCACTGGCTGACCCCATCACCTCCACCTGTCTTACCTTCATCTGTCTGCCCCCTAACCTCCCTCTGTCTTGACTCTTGACCCCTACCTGTCTGACTGAATTTCCTACACCTCTCTTAATTCCTGACCTCAACCTGTCTGTTCCCATCACCTCTACCTGTCTAACCCTCATCTGTCTTTGTGTTGCAGTATGAGATCCTGCTCTGTGTCCAAGATCAGGATGATCCGGCAGTGGACGTTTGTAAAAAGTTGTTGGGGAAATATCCGAATGTGGACGCTCGGTTATTTATCGGTGAGATCAGTGGTTTGTTTCTCCATCAGGGAGTTGACTTGTGTGTTTTATTTTTCTTTTCTAGGTTGTAGAACAAACTGTCGGCTGCTTATTTTTGTTATCAGCTAATATAAATTTTGCTGGTTTTTGGTTCTCAGGGGGCAAGAAGGTTGGAATCAATCCAAAGATCAACAACCTGATGCCGGGCTATGAGGGAGCTAAATATGGCTTGGTGTGGATCTGCGACAGCGGTATCAGAGGTCAGAGCTGTTTCCTGTGACTTCAGCTTTGAACAACCATACCATCTACCATCATGCTCACTCTGTGTGTGTGTGTGTGTGTGTGTGTTTCAGTGAAACCTGACACCCTCACTGATATGACCAATCAGATGACAGAGAAGGTGGGATTAGTCCACGGTTTGCCATTTGTCGCAGATCGCCAAGGCTTTGCAGCAACGCTGGAACAGGTATGGCTAATGAGCTAACCTCATGCTAAGTCTGCTCAGAGGTTCATAAAGGCTAGATACCTATGCTAACATGCTTATGTCTCATTAAACCCGGTTTATTAAATGCTACTTAGCTTTAGCCTGTCTAGCTAATCTGCTCTGTTATAACTGTGAATAAATATCCTGTGCCAACAGGAGGTAGCAGATGGTAATGCTAACGTTAACATGTTTATCAATTTTACTGGTGCTAACAGATGCTAACATGTGTACAGGTGTATTTTGGGACCTCCCACCCTCGCTCCTACATCTCGGCCAACGTGACGGGAATAAAGTGTGTGACAGGGATGTCGTGTCTGATGAGGAAGGACGTGTTGGATCAGGCAGGCGGGCTGGTTGCCTTCGCTCAGTACATCGCAGAGGATTACTTCATGGCGAAAGCTATTGCTGACAGGTTAGTATGTTAGCATTTGCTCCTGCCATCTGTCAGAGTCCTTTTTGAAGGTGTGATGTAAATTTCGCTGCTGTTTTGTCTCCTCAGAGGGTGGAAGTTCTCCATGGCGACACAGGTGGCACTGCAGAACTCGGGGTCATACTCTATTGGCCAGTTTCAGTCTCGAATGATCAGGTGACTTCTCAGCTCTTTCTCTGATTGTTTTTTTTTTAATTCTTTGTATGCGTGTGTGGGTGTGTGTGATGTAATGGTTAGGTATCAAGGTTATTTCCTGTGATATTATCGTTTTTCTAGCTTAAACGTTCAGATGTTGGTGTGTGGTATGAAACCTGAAACTTGATAAGTGTGAGTGCTGTCAAGATGTTTGTGAGGTGAATGTTGGTGGCATGTCTGCTTTTAAAGTGACACCTCTCTAATCCCCAGAAAGAGCTTTGTTTTTTACACTTGTTCACTTTCAAACTTTCTCTCTGCTGTCGTCAGGTGGACAAAGTTGAGGATCAACATGTTGCCGGGTACTGTGCTGGAGCCGGTCTCTGAGTGCTTCCTGGCGAGCCTCATCATTGGCTGGGCTGCTCATTATGTGTTCAGGTAGGCAGCCAATCACAGAGCAGAAGCAGGCAGCTGGTCAGAACACTCTCCGGTACAAACTGTGTGTGTGTGTGTTTGTTTTGCAGGTGGGACATGATGGTTTTCTTCATGTGTCACTGTCTGGCCTGGTTTATATTCGACTACATCCAGCTGACAGGAGTTCAGGTACTGCACAGAGATCCTCTCAGACAACGAGCTCTTACTCTGAGGCTACGGTTGTTGTTTCTCAGTGTGACTTATTGATTTATGACCATACTGATGACCTCACTGATGCTTGATGACCTCATGTTGCAGGGCGGTCCTCTGTGCTTCTCTAAGCTGGACTTTGCCGTGGCTTGGTTCATCAGGGAGTCGATGGCAGTGCAGATCTTCCTCTCGGCTCTTTGGGACCCGACCATCAGCTGGCGGACCGGGCGCTACCGCCTGCGCTGTGGAGGAACTGCTGAGGAGATCATGGACGTTTAGTTACTTTGGTGATCTCTCAACCTCCTTTATTCCTTTTGGTGAGAGGAGGGAGAGGATGAAGAGGAAGAAGAGACTGATGTTTGTTTGTTTTTTTAATAAGGAAAAGTGTGTGTGTGTGTGTGTGTGTGTGTGTGTGTGTGTGTGTGTGTGTGTGTGTGTGTGTGTGTGTGTGTGTGTGTGTGTGTGTGTGTGTGTTTTATGTGTGTGTGTGTGTGTGTGTGTGTGTGTGTGTGTGTGTGTGTGTGTGTGTCACACTATTTATGTTCCTTTTGGTGCTAAATGCCAGAACAAGCAGGAGAATGCATTATAGAAAAAACAAAAAGAAAACAAGAGGAGTGATGCATCAAACTGAATCTGCTGATCTTCGGTCAGACTCTGAAAAAGACACAACCTATCAGCCAATCAGAAGAGAGTTGAGGTTCTCTCTCCTGATTGGCTGTTTGTCCTCTATAGTAATTGTGATGGATAATAGTTTATACAAACCCTTTTAGACAAGAACAAAGTGTTTGAACTTTGGACCATCTGAGTCGTCCGAGTGTCCAAACATTCCCTCAAAGTCTGAAGTGTTTCTGAATGAAACATCAAACTTTCCAAAGAAGGTTTTTCAGCATGTACCTGAAAACTTTCATCCTCATCCTTGAAAGGTTTCTGAAGAGGTCTAACCTCTGGATGGTTGGTTTGTAAATGTGAAACATGTTTTATGATGTGTTTGGATAGTCATTCAAAACTTCATCTGAGGAATTGTCATTTCAAGAAGAGAAAAGACTTATCGTTGTCGTTCTATTTAAAGCTTTTTACAAAAACTCAAATGAAAGTTCAACATTCATCATCCAAATGAAACACATGTTCAGTTTCTGCAGAAAAATGCCAATAATCCTCTGTTCTGATTGGCTGTTCAGTTTGCCCCTCCTCCTAAAAAAAAAAAAAAAAACCTTTGAGCACTGAATGAGTCAGTATTCTGTCCAACATTTCACAGATTCACCAATAACAACAAACAAACACAGGACCAAAAATGAACAGCAAAACACATTTCTTAATGTTTGTTTGAGGAGTCTAAACACTGTACAGAGCGTGAGTGCGTGTGTGTATGTGTGTGTTTGTGTGTGTTTTTTAAAGCTGTGTTGCTCTACTGTTTGCCTCTAGCTGTGCATAGCATAAGGGGGTTTGGTTGATGACATCTATGAGTCGGACGAACCCCTGCGGCTGTCGTCCAATGAGATCATTAGAATTTGTCTTTTTTTTTAAAAGAAAAAAATCATCTGCTGTAGTCTGCGAAGCAACCAATCACAGAGGGTTGTGTCAACACAAGAACATTAAAGTTTTATCTTTCAAACTGGACCATCAGCTGTTTGTTTCCAGGAGCTGCTGGAGTCTGATTGGCTGTGGGGACAGCCAGTGGGTAGGGATGGCAGGAACTGAGGACAGTGATTGGTTGTCAGATGATTTCTTTATTCAGTGATTCATGCTACAACTTCCTGTCTCTCTTTCAAAATAAAGTCAACAAACATTTCTCAACATGCACAGATACAATATTAAAATATTTCAAACAGTAGTAATAATAATAAGATGATGGCGTCAATGATATAAAGTCCCTGCTGCTTCCACAATGCACCACAACAGCTCTACATTCACCAGCAGAAAACCAGCATGTACATTCAGACCCTCAGTGAACAGTAAAAAACAGTTCAGATTGTTTCCTGGAGCTCTGGAAACTGTTTCAATAATTCACAATCAATCTTAAATTATGTAAGGCTGATGTTTTGATGTGTTCATGTTAATTTTATGATGACAGGATGAAAATGCAATGACAATAGTAGGAAAATGTGACCATAAGATGACCATAGTGATGACCATACTGATGATAGTAGATGGGGCTGTATGTGTATGGGCGTGGTTCAATGAAAGGTTGTTAAGCTCTATTTATGGAAGAGTTGATGTTTGGTCCTGATGATTATCAAACTTTGAACACATGAACATTCAAAACTTAAAGATTCATGTTTAAAATGTTCTGTGAGGATAAAAAGCAAACTGACCATTATCCATGAGAACAGGAAGTAATGTCAAAATACAGGAATAAATTGGTCCGGTTAAAAAAAGGCACAAAAACTTTGGCTGTTTGACCCCGCCCCCTCTATAAAGACCTTATGACAAAATGAACTTTTTTTGATTAAAGACTCATAAAATAAATATTAAGACAAAGGTCAAGAATCAGAGAAGAATTGTCATTACCCAGAGGTCAGAAGGCAAACTGGGGAGTGGCAGCTTCCTGCTTGTTTGTGGCATGTTTCCTTTCTGACGCCCAAAAATCAAAACAACTAAAAGGAATCTGAAGATTCAAAGAAAGGAAAAACTAGAAAAACAAAAGTTTTGATCAAAATAGGGAATAAATAACAGTAAGGAAACAAAGATGGACTGATCACAGCTCAGCGTGAATTACACGCAGTGGAGAGGGCGCTACTGATGAACTCAAAGCAGTAAAACAGAAAGAAAGCCTCACAGGTGGATTGATTTTACTAAGAGCTCGGATACACATACAGATAAATACACTCACACAGGTATGTCAGGTGGGCGGGACATCAAGCACATCAAATATTTCAGCTTTTAGAGTATAAATACATTCATTATTTCAAACCCCTTAAAAAGATCAACAGCTGATTGGAACAAACCTTTCACCTGAAAAACAACAAAAACTACCCAAACACCCAAACCAGCAGAACGACTGAAAATAAGGCACAGAAGTTTGAGATTTCAGTAAAAGTATAAAATTAAATTATTAAATGTGATAATAAGAACAATAATAAAAGGAGATAAATCAGTAGCATGAGGTGCCGGTGGGAAAGGCACGTCACTGAATACAAAACTTTCAATCAGTGTTTTTCCCCTAGAGAAGAGATTGTTTTCCACGGTTCATGAAAAGGCAGAAAAAAAAAACAAGCTCAGAGAGTTTGAGACCAAACTTTGATCCATGCCGAGTTTAAATAAAAACTTTTATCATGTACAGAGTTTTAAAAAACGACTCTTATTTTGTAAGTTTCTGTAGTTTACTGTAAAAAGAGGATTTTTCTGCATCAGTTTCTAAACATTTAGACAAAAACAGTTCAACTCAAATTAGCTCTTATTTGGACTTTGTTACCCCCAATGCAGCAGGGCTGCTCAGGAATGTGCTCTGTAACCAGGGTCAGCATGGACACGCCCCCTCTGATGTCAGCGCTGTGATGTCACCGAGTGTGCAGGCACAAAAAGCTTTCGCATTGGTCCAACTGTTCCCAACAAATAGAGGATGGGGTCAGATGGTAGACTGGGGGGAAGAGACTTGGGGTCAGATGGTGGACTTGGAGAAGGAGACTCGGAGGTGTTGGTTGTGATCCAGCTGGTGGTCATGCAAAGCAATCAAAGCCTCGATGGCTTCCTCAACAGACGCCAGCTGCATCAGAGCCATCTTCCTGTCCTTCCTGTGAGGGAGAGGAAGTGACATCAGTGTATGCCGAGACTAGGGATTAAGTCTGAAAAAAAGTCCCTGACCGGGGCTTTAATGTTGAGCAACAAAAAGATCAGAAACTAGAGTCTGTTTGTACTCACTGGAAGAACTTAAAGGCTCTGACCGAGAATCCACTGGAGGAAAACAAGTCCTTTAACTCCTCCTCACTGACTGACGAGCTGCCGACATGAGACAGAAACATGAGACAGAAACTTGATAGAGACATGACGAAAAAACTTTAAATCTAAGTAACATGAAGAAACATAAAAGGACACAGAAACTTTGGAAAGTCACAGGAGAGTATTAAATGATGGAAACAAAAACATGGGCCAGAAACATGAGACAAAGACATGGATCAGGAACATAAGGCAGAGACATGAGACAGAAATACAGGACAGAGAAATGAAGGAGAGAAATTCAAACTCACGGGATGTTGGAGAGGTGCAGCGTTGCTGACGGAGGGAAGATGTTGTTGAAGTTTTTGGATCCAGGTTTTTTGAAGCGGTGGAGGGCAGAGCCTGAGAAGTCACGGGTCAGCACCTGCTCATCTTGCCCTGCCTCCTCACGAGGCAGCTGCACCACGGGGTGTTTGGACAGCATCACTCTGATGACGTTACCATGGAGACGCTGACCGTTCAGGTGACTCATTGCTGTCGAGGCAACATAAAAACTAAATCAAACTCAGCTGCTTGTTGTAGTTTGTTAATGTGATATTTATTTTTTTTTGTACCCTATGTTATTCTCTGTCTGTAATTATCTGTTCATCTGATGTTTGTGGTTACAGATCTTAAGAGAGATGAGGAGGAAGTCCTCACTCTCACATATTCATTTCCTGTAAGATCTTTACTTTTAGAGCTGTTTCATTGACTCCATTCAGATTTTATTTCTCTCCTGTTTTTCAGCTTACTTTGAATCCAAAGAAAAAACAACAACGAAAAAGTCTCTCTGAATAACATTATTAGATTTCAGAATAAAAGCATGAAACCGTGTCAGACCGAGTTGAGCCTGAGTGGCGTCGCTCATCTGGACGAGAGCGCTTTCCTTTTTGTTGAAGAGGATTTTAACTCTCTGAACGTCCCCATAAACACCTGAAAAACACACACAGACACACACACACACACACACACACACACACACACACACACACACACACACACACACTCTATTAAAGATGCTGTGTTTTCTGAGCAGCTAGAGTCTTGAGTTGAAGTCTTAAGTTTCTCACCAAAGAGGATAAACAGGCAGTGAGGAGAGATGCTCTGCAGAGACAAACACACTCATTAGAATCTGCTACAAGTGCAGTGAAGTGCTGTGTGTCTATGTGTATGTGTGTGAGAGACCTCTGACCTCTGGGTTCAGGTTGGACACCAGCAGCACAGAGTGGACAGCAGGTGGTGCCACCTGCAGGGAAACACGAGGAGGAGACACCAACGAGCCAGGGACAGCAGCCATTGACAGACCTGAGAAAAAACTTAATGTGAAACAAACACAAAGCGCTGTATACACACCTAAACCCAAACCCTCACCTGCGTGTGCTGCGTTTACATGTAGTCATTAACCCTTTCATATTATGAAAATGAGCGATAACCCTGGTTGTGCAAAGCCATGTAAACACCAACAACCTTTTTTAAAAAACAGAATATGCTCATATGTTCTGTTTGCAAAGAGTGAGCACAGGAAGTCTGCCATGCTGATGCTGTTTTGTTTGTGGTCCCTGCTGTTGCTATAGGTACAGGAAAAAGAAGCAGAAATGACGTGCATTGCGCCATTATGTTCTCTGTGTATTAAAATGTTGACCGTGCGTCGTGCCTTGATTGGGATATCATGTTAACAGGAATAAGCTCACGCATGTTAACAGGCTGAAGGTTTCAGAAACCCACATTTTGACAGCATGGAAACATAGCCTGTGTGTGTCTGTGTGTCTTACCTTTATGTTTGTGTCTCACCTGTGTGTTGGTGGAACGTTGGGGGGAAAGCTGTGGCCCCGTATGGAGGCAGAGCTACACCTGAAATATAAAGTCATCTTTAGTCACTGAGCAGGTGAGATCCAGAGGGTTAGTTAAATCAACACCAGCAGGTAATGACTTCAGATGTCACCTGTGGAGCTGTCCAATCAGAACTAAGAGCTTTGAAACAGACCCCTGACTCTGGGAGTTGTGTTTGATCAGGGTGAGTTTCTACAGACTGTACATGTGACAGATCCTAAACTTAAACCTGCACCCGATTCAGATCCTGAATCTTTGCAGGGTGTTAGCTTAGCATTTAGCAGGAGCTGTCCTTACCGAATGCTGCGGTGGGGTCCAGCTCTCCAGTAGGGAGGTCAGCACGGGTGAAGTCCCGGCTCTTGTCGTTGTTGTACTTTACATTGAGTGTGCTCAGTTTGGAGAAGTCGATCCTTAGCGTGCAGCAGCCATTATAGATGTTTTGACCGTCCAGAGACTGAAAGAAAGGAGAAAAGAGAGCTGATGCCTAAATGGTTCACAGCTGGGACTGGTGGTTAGGGTCTGAATCTGAGTACTTTGTTTGTCCCATGATCTAAACCTGAGTGTGTATATGTAGGTGTGTGTGTGTGTGAACCTGACTTACAGTCTTTGCATGCTGAGCCTGCACAGTGTCGCTAAACTGCAGCAGAGCCTGAAACTGGTTGTTTCTGGTGAAGGTGATGATTTTTAACACCGAGCCGAACTTACTGAAGATCTGAAACCACACCAGAGAATAAAATGGGACACATCTATGTCAAAACATCTACATCTTTTCTACTAACTCTACATCACACACTCTATACACACAGTACTGTTCTTTGCAACTGCAAACCTGCTGAAGGACCTCCAGAGTCACCGGGTAAAATAAATTCTCGATGATAATTCTCAGGACAGGACTTTGACCAAGGGCTAAGCCACGCCCCTCGCCGCCCGCTGCCATAGTCCCAGGATGCACGGCTGCAGCACTGATGGCTCTCTGTACATTCAAAATCAAACAATATAAAAAAAAATTTGGGATCAAATGTTATCTGAAAATATAAATTAGGATGAGGTGTGAGGGGCAAAAGCTGCATGCTACCTGATTGGTCAGATTGTCGGTCTTGAGCTCACGGTGGTTGGAGAACTGAATGAAGACTGGCTGGTTCCTGACAGTGGGTGGGGCCGAAGTGTAGTAGTTCACCATGGTAACAGCAGCTTCCTCTGAAGTCATTTCTAAAAACGCCTGAGCAGTTTTTTCACACAAAAAGACAAAGACAGAACCAATGATGAAATGCAAGTGAATAGGAAGAGTTATACTATGCTTAAGCAGTTACCTTTTAGAAGTTAGCTTTGAACCTTTACCTGGTTTTTGGACTTCAGTGTTATTAGCTTACTAACTCGGCCAAAAGGAAGTGCCAGAGCAAGCACTTCCTGTTCAGAGACGTCAATAGGCAGCTGACGCAGGTGAAGGACCCGAGATGGGATGCACTGAGTGTGCTCAGAAACACAAAGCCTGTCAGTGCCATCCACTGTAGACAGACGCAGACACAGCTTTAGTACTCAGAAGTGATGTAGACAGATACATTCAAACACTGACAGGAAACAGAGACTCTCACCTGTGGACAGGTGTGACATGCTCATGATCGCAGCGCAGCTGACAGAGGGAGTGGAGTCTGATTCCTGCAGAGAAAAACACAAGACAAACACAACACAAGACAATAAACAAATCATCCCTCCTTTTGTTTTTCTATGGAGCTGAAAGACAGAGATTATGTCATTCATTCATTCTTTTCTTTTTATGGTTAATGAAGTAAATTATTGAATGTTTCTGATCACTTTGTGTAATTTCCCTCAGAGCTGAGCCTCTGCTACACATCTCCTGTTATTTAGAGGATTATGATCTGATCTGCTCAAACATAACTGAGATGTGTCTTGCAGCTCAGGAGAAGTCTTCAGCTCACTGATTTCTGCTCTGACACCTGAAACACGATGACAAATGCTTCATTATTCTTCTACTGACCAATCAGAATGTCTGATTTTAGCTCAGTCCTATCTGAATTTGAATTCTGCTCATTTATAATTAGTCCCTGATTTTAATTGTCACTGTCCTGGCACAGAGGACACTTTCACCTGTTCTGTGACATCATAACCGAGGAGCAAACGTCACAGATTGTTACACTGTGGTGATAAGGTAGCTACAGTTCAGTTACACCGTCTGTTCCCTGATCATTCAGTTATCGCGGGATTTCGGCCAATCAAATGAGCCGCTGAATCGTCACTCTTCGCACGCGACACTTTCAGCCAAAACAAATACCGATACTAGCGCGTGAGGAGAGCGGGAAACAAAGACTTAGAGCATTTATTTGTCATTTAGTGATAATATCTTAGTAAACAATTCATCTTCAACAACAACAACAACAACAACAAACGGGGAGGGGGTTTGCTCGCGCAGGTGCGGTTCAGTCACCAAGGAAACGCGAGGGAGGAAGGGCGGAAACACAGCGGCGGGAATTTTCGGGGAAGATTCGGAATGGTATTCCCGCGCTCACCCGTCCATGGTCCCCGAGAAGAGAAGAGGATGAAAGGGATGAAGAGGAGGGAGAGGGATAGTTGTTTTGGTCCGCGAGCCTCCCGCTCCGCAGCCAGGCAGCAACCACGGAGAACAACGAGCTCACTTCCTGTTTGGTGACGTCACGAGAAAAATATGGAAGCTGGAGCGGACCCGCCTTTTAGAGAGAGAGAGAGAGAATGAGAGGCAGACAGAGAGAAGAGAGAAATAATAATAAGATTAAACAGTGAGAGAAAAAAAAATCTGAAACACTTTGAACCAAAACAGCAAGTTACATATATCCACAGTGTCTCTAAAACAACTATTTATTGATATGTACTTCGTTTTATCTGTTTGAAAAAAAAGAGAAAAAAGAACAAATAATCAAATTGACTTAGAGTAATAAAATCATGAATCCCTCTTTCACAGGAGAAAAAGGCAGGGCCGTGAGACGCGGAAGTAATTTATCATAACATTTCATCCTACATGAAAATATACACTTCAAAGATGATGAATTAAATATCAATCTTTGAAAACAGAAAATTTTTGATCTGCTTTTCACCTTTCTTTGTTGAAGACCCCCGTTGTGACCTTGTGACTTATTCACCGTTACTGCTTTTCTTTCGCCCACAGAAAAACAGGGATAGCGATACCCCTCAAGTTGAACATCTCACCAGCTGCTGAAGATCTTTGCCTGCAGACCGGAAGTTCAGCAGAGTAGTTGACATCCGGTTAAGTTGTCATCTTGAAGTGGGTGAAAGGTGGAGAAGAAGAACTCTGGTGGTCATTGTTCAGCAGAAAGAGTGTGAAAGGTGTGTTACCTGTTCAACCCTCCACCATCAGAGCCAGCATGCTGCAGAATACAGGGTGAGTGAGTCAGCTGGTAAACCCACTAATCTGTAAATGTTCTTTAGCCGACAGAAACACCGAGACATCGCAGCCGATCAATACCAGACCCCTGGGCTGCTCCACATAAAACGGACTTTGAGTCCAACATCTTCAAATCAAGAGTTTATCAAAGCCTCATCGACGGGACACGGTTTTAATTGGATCTGTGAGCGGTCCGGGTCTGTCCGTCATTCGACCTTTTACATTGAAGAGTTCAAAGACTGAGAGTTATGACACGGAGTTTGGTTAAACCTGCTCGTCACACAGAGCTGCTCTTGTCAAGTGTGTGTCCTGCATACAGAGTCCTATTAGCAGACCTCTGAGCCAGATCTGATCCTGTTCACGGGGTCAGACGGACAGAGTAGCAGTCCTTCAGTCATCACATAACTGGAAATTTTAAAAAACATATCGTAAGCTACAGAAAAACACACACTGTGAGCAATTGTTGGAAGAATATATTAAACTTAAAGGTCTACAGATAAGAACTGGACTGAGTCTTTGTATGATCCTAAAGCCAGCTGATGATGATTTGTTCAATTTTAAAGAAAAACTAGGCTAACAGAGGAAAGGGCTTATCCAAAGGGTGTCACCAGCCCAACTGTTAACCTCATTGACCTCCCCTCTTGTCACCCCGAAATCCCACTCTGTGATTGGCTGCCATCCCTATCAGTCAGCTCTGCGTTAATATGCTGCAGGATTTCTTTGAGACCCTGGACTGACTAGAGCTCAGAGTGAAGTCACAAAGTGATCCACAGGAGAGACCACTGAGAGCGCCTCAGCAGGGACTGTGTGGTCGGGTTCTGTTCAGAGAGACTAACTGCAGGGGTTTCTTTTAGAGCCGATTAATCAGTCGGGCCAATTAATTGGGCCGATTATGCCTGTGACCGATTAATCAACATCTGCCAAAATGTAGCCGATTCTGTCACTCCTATTCCTGTGTGTCTGTGTGTTGGGCTGCACACCGCCCCCTCCATCCACCATTATGTAATGTAAGACTATAGAACGGCGTTTTATCATTGTGTTACTTGATTTTTTGAGAGATAAACAGAGATAAACGGTACTGTTATGTCACACATCCACCATTATCTAATGTGAGACTATAATACGGCGTTTTAACATTGTGTAAGTTGCTCATCTTGTGTTTATAGTTTGACTTTTTTTCTACTTACTGTGTTTAAAGTTTGACTTCTTTATTTATTCTTGTGTTTACAGCTTGTTCTTTTTTATCATTGGTTAACACTACAGTTCTTATATTGACAGTTTTATAATTAAACTTCCTTGTTTTAATTTAATAGTGGTCTCTCTCTGTCATATGGGTATAATATGATAGTATATAGTATATATAATGATTTGTGTTCATAAACAGTACAGTATATATCCTGTGTATATCAATGAATTTTTTATATTTATCAGCCGATATATCGGATATCGGTCTATTTATCGGATATCAGCCAATATATTGGAAATCGGCTTTTTTTTGCCCCCAGTAGCGGTATCGGCATCGGCTCCAAAAATCCCGTATTGGTCGGGCTCTAGTTTGTTTGTTGTTTCATTGGGAGGACATAAAAATCATTTCTTTAATGTGAACCAGAGTCTGTGTTTGTGCATAATGTTCAAGTGGAAACTGTACATAATTAACCCAGATGGAACAGAGGGAGGCAGGTAGCATACGCTGCTGTTGTGTGTATAAAGAGCGGAGAACTGTTACTCTTCTGTTCTGCTCTGTCCTCTGGTGGCGTGGGACGACTGTCCTGCATTACATCTCTGGGGCGTCTGCATTAAACGTGGATTAGCTAACGCTTTCTCCCTCTCTTGTTTTTCAGGAAGTTAGCTGGACGCACGCTCTTTATCACTGGAGCAAGTCGGGGGATCGGAAAAGCCATTGCTCTTAAAGCAGCCAGAGATGGAGCTAACATTATCATTGCTGCCAAGACTGCTGAGCCCCACCCCAAACTCCCAGGGACCATCTACACAGCTGCACAGGAGGGTGAGAAGCTAACAGCTAAATCATGAACAGCAGCAGGAGTTACAGGCTGCCAGGCTGAGTCCAAAATCCAGAAACTTTCTCTGGTAGTTTAACTTAGTTTGAGGACAAGTGCTAACAGGAGCTGCTCAGATGCCTTCAGGCTGTCAGAAAGCAGTTAAACCGTGATTCTCTGCTGTTTGCTTGATGCTGTTATCTTTATTTACTGTGTGTATTGTGTGTGTTGTGTTTGTGTGTCTTTCAGTGGAGGCAGCTGGAGGGAAAGCGTTGGCCTGTGTTGTTGACATCCGTGATGAGCAGCAGATCGGAGAAGCTGTTCAGAAAGCTGTCGACAAGTTTGGGGGTAAAGCATTCAAAGATTTGAGACTTAGAAAAAAAAACATCAGGAGTCAGGACACTCTGTAAGATGTTGTTAAAAACAGATCCTGATGGTTTGTAGATCTTGTGACAATGATTTTACAGACATGTCAGTGTGATGTAGTCTGAAGCCCATTATTTATTGGTGAAGACATCATCATAGAGTTTGTCTCTGATTGGCAGGAATTGACATCTTAGTGAACAATGCCAGTGCCATCAGCCTGACAGGAACTCTGCAGACGCCCATGAAGAAGGTCGACCTGATGCTGGGAATCAACCTTAGGGGCACCTACCTAACGTACAAGAACACACACACACATGCACACACACATGCAAATGCACACGCACACTATGTATTAATTAATTCTGTGTCTATAGGCGAAGACTTCTGTTAACAATGTCTTTGTTGTGTGTTTCAGGTCTAAACTGGTCATCCCTCACTTGCTGAAGAGTTCCAGTCCTCATATCCTGAACCTGTCACCTCCGCTCAACCTGAACCCAATCTGGTTTAAGAACCACACAGGTAACCACAGAAACCAGCCTGCAGCATCCCACAATCACAATGCACCTGTGTAACTCTGAAACACCTGTTTTTTTTACTTTCAGCGTACACCATGGCAAAGTATGGCATGTCCATGTGTGTGCTGGGGATGGCTGAAGAGTTCAGAGGTCAAATTGCTGTAAACGCCCTCTGGCCTCGAACTGGTCAGTGGCTAATGTTAGCATGCTAACACACAATGCTAACCTGGAGGGCGTAACTTAATCCTGCTCAAACCTCTGTTGTTTTCACAGCGATCCAGACAGCAGCCATGGACATGCTGGGCGGGGACGGTATAGGGAAACAGTGTCGTACAGCTGACATCATAGCAGACGCTGCCTATGCCATCCTGACCCGGCCAACGGACTACACAGGTCACTTCCTGGTGGATGAAGACATTCTGAAGGAGCAGGGCATCCAGGACTTTGATCAGTACGCCGTCGAGCCAGGTGAGAATGACAGAATTAAGCTAAAATAACTAGTACAGGTGTGTCTAGCCTGTTCACACTGAAAGTAATGTGGTACTAAGAGTGCACTCTGATTGGTGAACAGGTCATCCATTACTGCCAGACTTCTTCCTGGATGAAGCACCTGAGGCCCTAGCCCAACAGATGGAGCAACACGGTGAGAACCACAAATCATTCGTCAGATATCTTTTCTGCTAAGAGTGTGGTGGTGTGAGGGGGTGGAGCCTATTTCTGCTGTCACTGGGTGAGAAGTGGGCTTATCGTGGACAAGTGACGAGTCCGTCATGGAAAATCAGTGACAAAATAAACTTAACGTTAGCTCTATAATGTCAACAAAGCCAATTCATCGCCCCCTAGTGTCTGATTAAGTCACACCCTGTCTCTTCTTTTGCTAGGAGCCACCCCGGCCTTCAAGCCACCTCAGTCATCTGCCGCGCCCACCTCCAGTGGACCAATTGAAAGCACCTTCAGTGCCATCAGAGGAGTCATCAACGAGGATGTCGTCAAGTCAACACAGGGCATCTATCAATTCGACCTATCAGGTAACAGCGGTCTGTTAGGAGAAAAGCTGTGTCCATATAAGGACATCCTGATAGTGTCCATATAAGGACATCCTGTCAGTTTGTTAGTGTTCACCAGCCAGGTGAGAATGAGAATTGAGCTGTCCATCCTGCAGACGTGTTCCTCATCTTGCTGTGTTTTGACCTTATAAGGAGAACATGCGGGGGTTTGGTTTCTGGACTTGAAAAGCGGCGCAGGCAGCACCGGGCAGGGTCAGCCGCCTGTCAAAGCAGATGTTGTCATGGCGATGGACTCCAATGACTTTAGCAAGATGTTTGCAGGTGAGTTGTTCCCACTGTGGTGCTATACTAGTAAGAAGTGGAGTTGGTTCTTTGTTTTTCCACAGTAACAGCTGTGTGCTGCGGTTTCAGGTAAGATGAAGCCAACGATGGCGTTCATGTCAGGGAAGCTGCGGATCAAAGGAGACATGACGCTCGCCATCAAACTGGAGAAACTGATGGGCAAAATGAAGAAGGCCAAACTGTGAGACTGAGCCACGCCCCTGGGCTATCTGAGGCCCCACCCCTTCACTGTACATGTTGCCTTAATGGAAATTAATGATGACATTTTAACAATAAAACTCTTCTTATTAATAAACTAAACTGTGAGAATGTTTATGAAGCTGAGGCTCCCTTACACTTGCTGCCACATTGCATCATGGGTAAAATTGCTAAGCGCCTTTGCTTTTACATTACCATTCATACAATGTTATACTGGAGTATAGAGTATGGGCCTTACTGTCACTCGATTGGTGACAGAACAGCTGGCTGAGTAAGCTCGTAAGGTCACCGACTCCGTGAACCACAGCCTGCGGACTATTGCTGTGTCCCAGTTCAGGGTCTGCAGCCCACGAAGGCTGCAGCATTTAGAGGACCTGGCCTTCATAGCCTGTGTAGACTGCAAAGGCCAAACTGAATTGAGACTGTCTGGTCCACGGAGTATTTCCTGTTTGTCACTCTCAACATCACGCAGCGCCACCCTCATCTGGATGTGGTTTTGCCTTCTTTCGGCTCAGATTGATAGTATGGATCCTTTAAGATCATGGTGAGATTGTTAAAACCAATGTTTAGAAAACTGATCAGCCTACCGTCTTTTCATTCATATTTCTTTGGTGTTGTTTGAAACTGGAAATGCAGAGTGTGGATGAACGAATTTATGACATTTATGATTAAAACAGTTGGAGAAAATATCTCTGCTGAAATCTTTTAATGCTTAATTCATTATAAACGCAAGGGTTATTAAAGCAGCAGCAGCATCTTTACTGTCCACATCTGGTGTTAAACCAAAATTACCTAAAGAGCACCAATTTATCATTAATAATTTTTCCTAGAACAATAAAACTCATTACACCCACAACCGGTCCCTATGTAGTATACTTTAAAGTTAACGATAGACCAGTTACCGTCCAATGAGTTTCTAATATCCCAAAGATCCTGTTAGGTATGTTACAGGGTCAAATCAATAACCCAGAAACACGCCAGAGGAAAACCAGATTTGGGCCCAGACACCCAGGATGAGCTGTCTTCAGCCCATCAGGGAAGGACCCATGTCAGTGTCAGGATCTGGCTCACACTCAGTCACGTCCATAATGTTTAGATCAGAGCAGTCTTCTATCCCCCTGGAAAACTGCAGAAACATCTTTTGGATTTCTTCGTTCTCAAAGCACAGCGCCCCCCCTCGCCTCTCATACTGGGTTATAGCCCTGTTAACATCAGCGATGCAGGTCCAGTGTTTAGTTTGATCCTGAGCTACACACCACTTTGAATGGTCATGTTGAGGCTGCCAGTTGCCCAGATGGGTCAAAATACTTTTGACGTTGAGCACTTTATGAATTCCAGAAACACAATAAGAGCGCAGACGGTCACGCTGGCAGCCCCAGGTCTGGACCTTCAGATCAGTGTCAAGTCCCTGTGCAATAGTGACATAAAGATCTCCAACTGCAAGAAAAAAAAGAGGAAGAATAAATAGATTAGAGCTTGTTGATTACCTGCACAAGAGAAAAAGCTTGCTTGAGCTTGATTTTCAGGATGAACATGGGGACCATTAAAGTGAGGCCTTATGACCCTTTTGACTTTTTGGGTTTTAAGCAGGATGTGTGAGAAAAGTTACTAGTGTGGTTAGATTAAATGGCCATGCCCAGGACATTGTGGAAATGTTGGTAGGAGGAGGTCGGCTAACATGCAGACATCTTACCTTTTGGCTGATTGGATTGTTGTTTACCAATGCTGTAAAACTTTTGAGTCAAGTCAGTTGATGTCAGCTCCCTGAAATTATTTAGTGGGGGAGATTGGACCCAGTTCACAGCGTCCTTCAGTTCTTGGTGAAAGTTAACTGGTAAATCATATTCAAATGGGAAAGCTCCGATGTCCTGCAGATGCATACCTGGAAAAAGTTAGTGAGTGAGTTCAGTTCAACCAGGGAGGTGTATCTTCTAATATCAAGAGTGTCTGTTGCTCTCTGAGCTCATTACCTATTTTTCTAAATTCGCTGTACTGAAATGTGACACAGATAAATATCTGAGCGTTGTTTTCTCCACTGTTGGGCCAGAAGTTATTTTGATCTCTTCTGAACGGGAATTGTGGGGTGCTGTGCATGAGCCAGACTCCAGTGCCACCGATGGAGCTATCCATCATCAAAACACCTGAGGAGGAGAACAAAAGAATTAGAATAGTAAAGTTTCTGCATCTGTGTTGTTCTTTTGACCAGTGTGTGTTAGTCTTTAACATAAGCTATATATTTAAAATCTTGTGAAGGGCAAATCTTTAAGTGTGTTGTATTCATCAACTACATGATCGTGAACTGATAAAGTTTGCAGGGATGTAAATATGAACATGCATAATATACTTTTTTTAAATTTTATTTTATCTTATTTCAACTTAGTATATCTCAAGAGGTTCTGAGATAAACCTTTATAGTTTTCTACCTCGCCGTGCTTCGGAGAGGTAGGCTTCATGCACTTATACAAGCACGTGGAGAGCGCGTGTGATCCTTGACGTCACCGCGAGCGCATCCCGACAATAAAGTTAAACGAAGCAGGGGTGTTAGAGGGCTGTGTCGGGCGAAAACGACTTACTATAAGTCCAAAAGTCTCTAAAGTTGTAGCAGTGCTCTCTGTTTCTCATTGTGCTGACTCTGATTGAAACGCACTTCATGTAAACAAATGCTTCACGATGACGTAGGCAGGGCGTGCGCGTGTGTGATACCCGCTAAGGCCTGGTTCATATAGGGGGTAGTGTGACCGCTGGCCGTTCTCCGCCAGAGTGGGAAACTTGTCTTCTACTTTTTTAAATATAAAAATGGGGTTCCACAAGGATCTATTTTAGGTCCTATTCTCTTTGTGATTTACATTTATACTTAATGTAAAAAATTCACAGAGGCACATCATGTGGATGACAATTTCCTGTACGCCTCAGAATCTTCTCTTTAGAGTGCAGTCAACCAACTGCAAAACTGTTTTTAATGTCCAAAAAAAGTCTTTGTAAACTGAGGCTGGTCTTACATTCTGATGAAACTAAAGCAACATATTTCTCTAGATCTAAGAGGACAGTTGAAGATAGATGTAAGATATTTACTCTGTCAAATGAGGGGATTGAATGGATCAAAACTTTTAAATACCTTGGTTTCTTCCTGGATGAAAATTTGTCTTTTAGCCATCAAAAAAGCTGAGGGTGTAGCTGGGTTTCTTCTACAGAAACAAGGGATGTTTCTCATTTGTTGCTCTGAAAAAAAAAAATTCAAGCAACCTTTTTATCTGTCTCTGACTACGGTGACATATGCACGCTTTATCTGCCTCTCCAAAAATACCGGACCTCGCTCTGTCTTTGGTCAAAGATGTTTTAGTGTTTTTACCCCTTCATCTTGATCTGAGCTACAGGGTAATCTTGGTAAAACTTGGATTAACCGTCCTATGCTGCTCTTGACCAGGACTCCCTTGTAAAAGAGATCTTGCATCCCAGTGGGAATATTCCTGGTAAAGTAAAGGTTAAATAAAAAATAAATAAAAATTTGAAACATTCATTTACTAAGCGGTCTGACCTATGAGAAAACACAAGGTCCAGCCCCTGCATGCCTGCGCCTACTTTATAAAAAATTATTTTATGTGTTGTACCTTTACTGTGACCAAACTTTTTCGAAGCACTGCATCCTGGAGGTTGGTCGCTGTAGCTGATGAATCCAAAGGTGCTTGGCTGAAATGAATGGAGAGGGAAGACAGGGATGTAGTCAGCAGGTGAACAATGCTTCAGTGTATCACAGTAATATTCTTTTAAATTACTAACTTTATACAAAGTACAAAGAGTACATCAGTTTTATCACCTATGGCAAGATTTCTCAAGGTTATATCTCTTCATTTTTAATGCCTTGGCGTGATCCTCAATATCCACACAAACAGCCATGAGCCTCACCATAGATCTGATGGGAATAAAAAGGGGTCTCAGTGTGTTTGCTAGGACTCCGTTTGGGTGTTTGATGCTTTTATAGTTCTCTGTAGAGGACACCATCTTTCTTGCTCCTCCTGAGTCGATGTAAACATACTCAAGCCCAGTCAGTTGTTTTTTTGGCAGGTTGGGAGCCTTGTATAGGATGTACCTAAAGGAAAGGAAACACTTATTTAATCCAGCTGTGTGCTTTGGGTGCATACTGACAGCAGTCTTCTTTTAATCTGACATTCAAAGACAAGTGTTCCCTCACCAGTGTACATCAGCATCATTTTCATTTTTGCAGGTCACCGCTCCATCAGATCCCCAGGAGAGCAAAGTGACTGTCAGAACAAACCTCCACATGACAATCTTTACCTCACCTGCAATCACAACAGCACGTATCAGTTCAGTCCCTACAGTTGGATTGTTGTTTTGGCTTTTTCAGTGTCCTAACAAACTAGGCACACAGGAAAAAAAAAACTCACCTTGGAGAAGGAATAAAATGTGCAGAGGTGTTAAGTCTTTGTCTGGGATAAATCTGTCTTCCTTTCTGAAAGTGTGGTCCACTGAACTACCAGGCCACAGAAACCTTTATTTACCTCTGCACCAGCTATGGTCATTTGCTGACCAATAAGCTTCCAGAGCACCATTTAACATTCCCGTAAACTGGCTTTCATCTATGGTCTACAGGAAATAGATAAGACACCAGGTAAAGTCAACACTGATCTGTACTTTGTCTCACGCAGATAAACTGAACAAACTCAACTACAGGTAACACAGATTCTTTAAAGTTCATTTTTATTCAGTTTGTGGGGCGGCTGCTGAAGAAAAAAAAGGTTTTGTTTGATGGTAAAAAAGTGTAACAGTACCATCACATATCTGTGCCCAGTGTATCCAAACAGCAAACTCACTCCAGATAAAGATGCTGGGGTGGATTCAGACATGTTGTCATTATGCATTCTGTCCAGAAAGGTGCTTGACATGATAGCTTATAGTCCTTTCAGCACTGTATGCAGGCAGCAGAATAAACGGCAGATCAGGGCCTAAAATACACTAAAGAAGATAAAATATTCATGTACTATATATCCTCCTGACTACCAGGAAAGAAAATATTCCCCAATCTTTGTGAGGTTATTAGAATACTGAACACATTTTTCTGGGAAAAAAAGTTTTTTATATTTCAGATATTATGTGTCTACTACAGTGGACATCAGAACGCTGTACATGTGAAACCGAACCTTGATGGCAATCATTTCGTGCCAAAGAAAATACCAAAAAGTAAATATAAGAACGAGTTTAACTTGGAAACACAAAGGAAAACTTTGCACTTTGTGCACAAATATGTTTTGCCCTTGCAGCCGGATCTGCAACATCTTGATGCATATGTTTTTGTCTCCATTTCTGGAAGATGGATGGCATGTTGGTGTTGTACTCAGCAATCGTAAGGGGCCTTGACACCTGGACAAACCTTCTGTCTTTCTCAGACCTTTTCTACAATACAAACTGAAGGTGTACTTTGGATTCTTGCTCCACAGCTGACGCCGACTGAACTTGGATGTGGACCAGTCTGCTTAATCTGACTCCTCTGCATCTGCTTGCCCTGCCTGAGTTTCATCCTCAGAGCTCTCTGAATCATCTTCCATTGCCTATGCATCTTGATCTTCATCAGACAACTCAATATCTGAGTTTCCATCAACAATTGGCAGTAAAATTCTCTCTGCTTCTGAGGATGAGTCCCTTTCTTGTCATTTGAAAAAGACAGAACAAAATGAAGTAAATAACTACAAATGTCCACTATGGAGGACAATTTTTAAACACTTAATTACAATGCTAAAATACAGTAAAATTTATTCAGACAATATTCAAATGTGTTGTTAAGAGTTCCATATAAAATATGCCACCAAAATTTCAAGCCAAAATTTGCTTATCAAAAAGTTTTATACACTTACTTTTCCTCTTCCCATAAATTGCACTTGCACTGATGGATGCCATTTTCCTTAATGAAAAAAGAGAGGCACCAAAGCCCCACCCTTTAACATTTGGTATCATTGAAAAGCCCTAAATGTCCTCTGTAGATGGCATGAGTAGTTTATTCAGTAGTGTGAAGTAAGTGGAAGATATTTAGGTTTAAAAATGTCCTCCACAGAGGACAAATTTGAACTACTGGTAGTCAGGAGGATATCTATGTTGAATGTTTCAAAATAAAGTTACTGGTCAAAGAAAAGAGGGATCTGGATACCTGAAAATGATTGCAAAACCCATGCAGAACAGTTTATTCAAGCAAGCTCAAGGCACACCCACCAAACAGAACCAGACACACAATGCAGCAGGGCAGGGTGTGGGTAGTCACGTGGTTTCAGAGAAATTGTGTTGACTTCAAAGTATCTATGAAACAGAAAGTAAAAGAAGTGAGGATTTTTTTTTATGTGGGATTAGGACACAAAGAAATAAAGGCACCAAGTTAAATTCACCAACCCTTTTTGCATTTTATCAGTCTGAGACAGGAGTCTCGCTGCCAAACTGACTCTTGGCCACCATTGGTACTAGCATTTTAAGGCAGACCAGGCAAACGTTTAAGTGCTACAACAAGCTGTTAAAGGTGCGGTATGTAAAATTATTTACTTATTGTTATTTATCATATCAAGAAGAAATGTGTTGTGTACAGATACAGTGTGTAGTGTTTAAAAGAACAGTTTGTAGTATTTAAAGATACACTTAGTAGTAACTGTTTAGAATTGCATATGGTTTGATGGGTTTGCTTGCTAACAATGTTATCAAGGAATGGAATACATTAGCTGTGCATTTCATCTCCTCCTACATGTACTCTCCTTTCTTCTTTGCAGAAAGTAAAGTTAAATAAATTGCTGCTTATGAGGAACAACTTATTTTATTATACAGTGTCAAAGATACACTGTGCTTACAACAAATAGTAAAGCAAGTTTTTATATAGTGCATCTGCATATAACAGAGTGCATTTCAGATTAAACATCAAAGCTAAGTAGAAATAAAATCAAAAACTTAAAGCAATAAACATTGGTCCAAACTCTGAAAGCGTCCGTGGCAATATGTAGATATTAATTTTCAGATGATATAGAAGAAAATGTTTATCCATTCTCTAGTTTGTAACTAAGGGGGGGACGTTAGATTTTGGTTTAGTCCTAACTAACCTTTAGACAACCACAGGCTATCGTTCACTTTACGTTCTGTGTTACTGGGGTTTGTGTGAATGACAGGTCTAAACTTTTACAAATATTTGCAGTTTCCTAAATACCCAGCTGTGTGGACATGGTCTGATTTTTTTATTGCACAGTCACACCCTTTCAAAAGTAAAGGAATGATTTCAACTTTTTTGCCAAGCGGCAAACTCCAGTCTGAGAACATGAGACAATGCGGAAGTGCTAAAATCTGCTGTTTCTGGAGTGTCCGCTTGAGGCTGGCTCCGGAAGTACCAGTGGTCATATACACACCAAGCCAAAAAAGCCGTTTTCAAAGCAGAAATTAACCTATTTACAGCCTGGTTCAAAAAAACTCTCCTGTCTGAGTCGCTTACTTTACTACCCGCTCCCACTGTACGGGGTGTGATTTATTTCTGACTCGGCCATTCGGAAGATATTGAGATCGCGAGCTCCCCCAATAAGAGGCACATCTGAGGGTCACGTGACGGCCGGTGCCCTATGGCTGTAGACGAAGCCCTTGCCACTACCAATATGGCCGCTATAGCCAGTGCTTCATTTTCAGAAACAGACGGGTGACGTCGGCGAGACTACGTCCATGTTTTATACAGTCTTATACAGTCTTTGCTCTGCAGTACCATGATGGCCTGCTGTTTTTGTACAGTTTTGAGATCGTATTGGTTGTGAATTAAGACCATATAGATAAAAATTGATTGGTTGATTGACCTCAGGTCTGATGAAGTTTTATTCTAGCAGTGATCAGTCTGTTTCTTTCAATCATCTGTCTTTGTGTGCATGTAAAAATGTGAATCAAACAAGTGGTTTACCATTACATATTTTGTGTTTCTGGAACACAGCTGAATAAGTACAGTTCAATGAGAACTTTTAATCTGATTTTCAATGTTGTGGTAAACTGTAAACTTCAAGTTTAGTGCCAGATAAACAAACTGAAAATTATCCATACAAACCTTTTGCTCTGAAGTCTGTTGTAGATAAGTTTTTGATTTTTTTTTTTAACAGTACTATTCCTCATTCAGAATTTATGAAACTAATTTCCATGACTTTGTGCCTCTGTTTTTCATTTAGAGACCAAAAATCAGATACTTTCAACTGTTGTCACTCTCATCAAGGCATCACCATGGCAGAGGAGTAAGTATGATCAGCACAAAGTTCTTACTTAGGTGTGCAGTTTTTACACCAATGTTTAAATTCTAAATTTTTAGAATTTAGAATCCTGACATAAATTAAAATGTTGACATCATTCTGTGCAGGAATACTAACACCACATCAGAATATGAATACATTATATCAAAGAGTATTCTGACCAGATCAGGAACGCCTGCTGTCTACCAGCTGACACCAGAGACAAAAAATATTGGAACATTAAGAAGAATAACTCTTGGTAACAAAAATTTAAACAAGACGAACAGAACCGTCTTACTGGTTGGTGAAACAGGAGCAGGAAAAACCACTATGATCAACGCTCTGGTTAACTACGCCATAGGAGTGAAGTGGGAGGACAACATCTGGTTTGAGATAGTAGAAGAAAAAACAAAAAATGCTCAGGGGGATCAAGATAAAGAAAAAGGTCAGTGTGAAAGTCAGACATCAGATGTGATCGTGTACGAGATCTTTGGTTTTGAAGATAAAACTCTGCCGTACTCTCTGACCATCATTGACACTCCTGGATACGGAGACACCAGAGGAACTGAACAAGACGATGAAATCAGTCGGAGACTGTTTGACTTGTTTCGCTCAGAGGATGGAGTCCATGAGATAAATGTGGTGGGTTTGGTGTTAAAGGCCAGTGAGAATCGACTGAGTGACCGTCTGAGGTACATCTTTGACTCAGTGGTTTCCCTGTTTGGAAAAAACCTGGAGGAAAACCTAATCACCCTCATCACACACTCTGATGGAATAACACCTGAAAATGCACTGAAAGCTCTTGAAGATGCAAACTTGAAGTGTGCCAAAGATGAGGATAATGAGCCGGTTTATTTCATGTTCAACAATCACCAAATCAAACAGAAAACAAGGAAAAATAAAACAGCTTTGAAGTGTGCATGGGACTTAACAAACAGCCAAATGGAAGAATTCACAGAGTTCCTTAAAAACTCTAAGCCTCGGAGCCTAATAACAACTGTTGAGGTGTTGAATTCACGCATCAGACTGACAGCCTGCATCCAAAACCTGCAAGAACGAGTGGAGCTGATAGAGCTGAAGCAGAAAGAGATCCAGCAGACTCAGGACAACCTGAAGAAACATGAAGAGGAGATGAAGAGCAACCAGAACTACACTGTATTGGTTGATGAGCCGTACAAAGAAAAAGAAAAATTTGGTGGCGGAATGTGGGCGTTGATGTTTTACAAGGGTGCTGTCTGCTGTAACAAATGTGAGGAGAACTGTCACTACCCAGGATGCACCATGGCCTGGTATCCCAGAGACTGTGAGGTCATGAGCAGAGGCCACTGCACTGCATGTACCAACAAATGTCCTGTATCTGACCACGTGAAAGAGGACATGATCTACGTGACCAAGACCAGAAAGGTTAAGAGGACACTTCAGGATGTGAAGGCGAAGTATAAGAGAAGTAAAGCAGACTGTGAGAAGACATCAGGACTCTTAGAGGACATGGAGAAGACAAAGGAGGAGCTTCAGAAGGAGAAAGATCAGTGGTTAGATGAGGCCTTCCAGCATGTCGTCAAACTGGAGCAGATCGCTCTGAATGTTGATTCTCTGTCCATTCACGTCCACCTGGACTTCCTGATTGAGAAGATGAAGGAGAGAGGAGACACAGAGAAGGTCCAGAAACTGGAGGAGATGAAGAGTAAAGCTGATGAAGGAACAAAATCAGGACTGCGGTACAGGTTTGGCAAAATGGTGGCAGCCTGTAAATCCCGTTTTGGATATTAAAAAAATAAAAAACTGAATGAGATGATTGTGGGTAGATGTCTGTAGATGAAAAGGTATTCCTGTGGTTCCTGATTCAGAAGTTTTGGTCCAGATTTGTTGAACCTGTTACGTGTAGGTTTTCTTTTAAAAGACCTGAAAGTGATCTTCCTCCTGAAGAGTCTCCACTTAGAAGCTGTTTAATCTCAATCTTTGTTTTTCTGTTTTAACCACCAGTGATAAATTTATTGTAAATAAGAATGACTCCTGGTGATGGGTGCTGTACCCCACTCCAACACGGATCAAACAGAGTCCATTATGTTGGACGAATGTACAGGTCTATTTTCAGACTCTGAGCTCTTATTTGTTCAGTTTGTTTATTTGAAATGATCTCGTGTGGACGTAGGAGAGCCAGTCACTCCTCAGTTTGTCTCTTTAATCATGCTATGTTGAAAATATTCTGTATTATCTTCGCTCTGAATCTGCTTGGTATAGAAACCAATTTATGATGAAAGATAAAACATATTGATCTATGTTTGTTCTTCTTTAGCCTATTTTCAAAATGTTTTCATGTGTGTTTGATGAAATAAGTTTGCATTGTCTTCATTTGATCAGAAGGTTTTTAAATCTCAGAATTATTCAGCTGAATTTCTGTGACAGTTCTGTTATTTCTGTCCAGCCTCAGTTTAATATCACTAACAGAGGGCGCCAACATCACTGTCCACATTGAACTGAACTGATGGAAACCTGGAAACTGACCTGGCAACAGTAACCCTCACGGATTCAACATGTAATGTTAAGACCTGTAATAGATTAAAATGTATGATTACATTATAGTTTAAAATGCCTGTAATTTTTTATTGTAACAGATTAAGATAGTTTAGTTTTGATGTGTCCGATGTGAGATTTCCAGTAAGTTTATGATGTAATGTAACTGAAAGAAATGTTATTTCATGATCTCTTTGAACTTCAACCCAGAATTAATCCATTCACTTATCCTTGTGAAATAAAATCTTATTAACATTAAGGCATATTTTTGACTTCATCAATTTGTTGTCTGTTGTTTTTAATAACTGTTAATTAATTTGTCATCTTCAAATACCACACATTAAAACAGTAAGTATAATTTAGAGTGTGACTAGCTTTAGCTCAGTGTTTGTCCCTTTGACACACCACACGTTATTCTTATAAGTCTAATTCATTTTGGTTAATTTTCACATGTTCTTTGCTATTTTCTGGGTAACTTCCTCACTGTTGTCTATCAACACCTCATAACGTAACATTCCTATTTTTCTGAGTTTGTACTGATGCCCATTCATTAGTTCCTGTGTCTTAATGAAACCATTGAGCATATTTACGAATAGTTTTAAAAGTATTTTAAAAACTTAAAGAGGCAAAGACAGGTCTATAGTTTAATATAGATTTAGTAAACTGGGACTCCTTTAGCTGTTTTCATATTATCAGAGAAGAGACCAGTGAGAAAGAATTTTTATTTCAAATTGTGATCATTCTTACTGAACCACCTATGAACCATGTTAGGGGCTTAACAATACCATCATGTATTTCCAATATAAGTGGCATACAAGTTATGTCTTCACATTGCTTACACAGTCCACCAAGGAACATGGAGTCACTGTTTAATACATCAAATTTATGATGGAGGAAACTGTTATTATTATTATTATTATTATTATTATTATTATTATTATTATTATTATTATTATTATTATTATTATTATTAATCAGTCTAATTCCTTCTGAGAAGTGCTGCCCCTGACCACCAGAGGGCAGTGAATAATCATCATATGACATCTTTCCCTGATTCAAACAAACACAACTAACAAACTTCAGAGAAAAATCATTTTGTATGAACTGAATAAAGATATTATTCCGTGCATTATAAACCCATAAAAAAGAGCTTTATTATTGCATAAAGGATGTAATATTCTGTGTATGGACAGAGAGAGGGATTACTATGATTAAAACTGTGTCATAAACTGCATCAACACAGTAATTACCACTCTTTAAACATATTTTTTATTTTAACGTATTTCATTCTGTTTAATTTCTGTTCTTAAATTGTAATTTTATGTATTTCATCGCTATCCTTTTTCATCTTTTAGCACTATTTTCACTCCTGTTGCTATTTTCTGTTTGCTGTGAATATGATTAAAGATTAACTCAGTCAGACCTGGTGGCTTTATAATTTCTTTACAGAAGACAAAAAGAAATATAATTTGACAGAAGATGTATTAATTTATTTTACTTTTAGAATGAATAAAAGTATAGAAAAGAGTTAATGTTTTAAGTTTTTGCAGTTTTGACTTCAGTAGATGATGAATAAAGTTAAATATAATGACTACAGTTAAATAATATTTCTGTTAGACGGTTAAGTAATCTGAAAACATGTAGTGAAACTGTGACAGTTTTCATTTCAATACTTCCACTGTTTCACGGACACTGACAGGCTTTTAATTTGAAGGCAGTGACGAACTTTAACTGTGAAAGGATTGCAGGAAATCGTGTCAACGCTAGTTTCTTGCGGTTTAACTCGTGTCTCGATGAAACTATTTCGGTCAATTTGGAGATTTAAAGACATGAAACCTCGTTTAAAGGTGAACAGGTGTGTTTGGTCTCGTGAGGTGATGCGTTTGTGATGTTTATGAACACAGAGGACTGACCAGCCAATCACAGGAGAGAATGTTAGATGTCCATGGTAACGTGGATCGTTTGGGGAGGGGCAGACTTTGTTGTTAAAGGTGAAGATAAAAACTAAAGAGTCGGTGAGTTTCTTTTTGTTTGATATCGACCAATTCCCACATGTTTATGATGTGACGTCACTAGTTTGTACCTGCAGACTTTAGACCTGAACCATCCGAACCTGGACTATATGAACCGTAATTACTGAAAGTTCAGACTAAAAATGTTAAAGCAGGGCGTGTTAAATAGAAATCAGAGGGACTATCAGATCATTTGAGTATTAAAGTTTAAACACTGTCCGTGTGTTTACCTACACATGTATAGTTATATATCTGTGTGCATATCTGTGTGTATCTGTATATGTGTGTGTGTATCTACGCATATCTGTGTACCTGCATGTATCTGTATATTGTATTTTTCTGTGAGCTAAGACTTCCTGTAATAGCAGTTTATTATATATTTTGTTGTGATTTAACTGGCATGTTTCAAATAGTCAGGTCTGGTGGACATGTCATCATATGTCAGTATTTAAAGAAACAGGTTTAAAAGTTCATTCTTATCTGTAAACACAGTTTTCTGTCCTCTTATGAGTAACTAAGGCTGTCTGTTGGTGTTATCAGTCATGGCTGGGACATCGAGACATGATCGAGAGATGGCAATGAACGCCAAGCGGCGGCTGTCTGAGTGCTCGGACCCAGTGGAGAGGCTCAGGCTGCAGTGTTTGGCCAGAGGATCGTCTGGGATCAAAGGTCTGGGCAGGTGAGCTGATGGCTGTGGCCCTGATCCTCCTCCTCCTCACTTTAACTGGGAGTTACAGGTCTCATACCCAACCCGGTGAGATCAGCAGAGGCCCTAAAGGAGTCCTCGGTTCATCCCTCCCACAGTGTGAAATAACAAAGCTGAAGATTGCTGCTTAGGGAGTGGATTTCATTACCGTTCTTTGACTTCTTTGTTCAAACTAGAGCTCTTAAGGAGCTCAGATCAGACTCAGAGCTGTGCACCTTCAGCACAAACACAAGTGATGACATGTTACGAAGGGTTAGCTCATTATGAGGATGATGGTGATGGTAATGCAGACTCTGAGGTCTTCCTGTGGATGATGAACGCTGACAGTAAACAGGAAGTTGTGATGTGTTTGTTTCTTGTTGTTGGTGCTGATGTTGTGGTTTGTTGGTTTGACTCATATCCCTCCTGTTTACTAACGTCTCACTTACACATCTCAGCGTTCAGTGTCCTGATACAGACTCTAACTTTACTGTCTCAGCAGGAATCCTCTCTGCAGTGAAATGACGTGTAGGATGGTACAAGGCATCAAGCTCAGGCCATAACAGATGTGTTTCATAGCGTGAAATGCTATAATCAAAGTGAAAACATTGCTCCAACAGTAATGATGATGGATAAAAACTCATCATTTTTAGATCCTCTCAGAACACTTTGCTGATTTGTTGAATGACTCATGATATTCACTTTACATGTTGTGCTGTGCAGGCGGTGACTTCTTCTGTGTGTCTTTCAGGACCTTTAAAATAATGGATGATGATAGAAGCCGCTCCCTGGACCTGAAGGAGTTTCTGAAAGGTCTTAATGATTATGGGATCCTGATTGAGAAAGAGGAAGCTACAGATCTCTTTCAGCACTTTGACCGTAATGGGAATGGGACCATCGACTTTGACGAGTTCCTCATCACTCTGAGGGTAAGAAGTCTGACCAATCACTGAGCAGCAGGTCCTTTCTGCTCTCTGTGTCAGGGCGCTGATTTCTCTACATTGATGTGATTCAGAAACAAGTTTAACCTTTAAGAAGAGGAATTGTGTATGTGTTGCCTGAAGCCACAGATGTCTAAAGCCAGGAAGGAGGTGGTCATGCAGGCGTTTCGGAAGCTGGATAAGACGGGTGACGGGGTGATCACCATTGAAGACCTGCGGGGGGTTTACAACCCCAAGTACCACCCCAAGTACCAGAACGGGGAGTGGACGGAGGATCAGGTGTTCAGGAAGTTCCTGGATAATTTTGACTCTCCGTATGATAAAGATGGACAGGTAACAAACATGGACAGGTGGTGTCTGGTTTTATCCTGAATTAACCATCATGTATTAAAAAAAAGTGTAGTTTTGTGCCATGAACCCACAACACCCTGCACCAGATAATACCCCTTAAAACTGAGCCATTAAGTACAGGAGTGAAGATTCAAGATTCAAGATTCAAGGTTAACTTTATTGTCTCACAAAGTGAGAAATTCATTTTGGGCCAAACACCCTCGCTGCAGTCACATCAGACAACACGTCAAACACATCACATACACAGAATACCAGGCGCAACCTCATAATGCCACTACAGTATAAAGTGGTGAATACAGTAGTGAATACATAACAGCAAATAAATACAAACAGTTGAAACATATGAATAAATAGCAAGGGAGCTAACTGTGCAAAAGTGCTACTGCGCAAAACATGCAAAAATCAGAGCACTGGTCTCAACTGTTCTGGTCGACCATTTTAATAGACGCAGGAATAAATTAATTTTTAAATCTGTTTAGTCTAAAGTGAGGAACTCTAAATCTTCTTCCGGATGGTAGCAGCTCAAACTCACTATGTAGAATGTGTGATGGATCATTGATTATTTTGTATGCCTTTTGCAGAGTGGCCTGATCACAGATAGTCTGACTGGAAACCTGCTCTTTAACACCTGTACTTTTTCCAGCAGCATGAATTAACCGAGATAGTTTGTTTCTGAGCTGAACAGAAAGGTTCCCAAACCAAGCTGTTATGCTGTATCTGATGAGACTCTGCAAGACAGCCTTATAAAAAATTAACATAAATTTTTGATCCACACCATGAATTCTCAGTTGCCATGAGAAGTGCAATCGTTGTAATCTGCAGCAGAGGTTGTCAATGTGTGTGCTCCAGGAGTGTGCATTGTCAATAAACACACCAAGGTATTTGTATGACTGCACCTGGGCAATGGATTAGTTATGGATGACCAAAGGCCGGTGGTCACCCACCCCTTGAGGATCAAACACCATTTCCTCTGTTTTATTTATGTTCAGAACCAGATAGTTATCATCAAACCAATTGACAAACCTCTGAATTTTCATGAAGTAGTCAGATATAACACAGTCCTTTTTCAATAATGATATATCTGACTACTTCAGATCAGCTCTTGTCTGAAGATGCCACCGTGTGCAGATGTAAAGATGTTAAAATGCATCACTGTTAGCACTGAATCTCTCGTAGCTCATCCTCTGATATAACTTAGACACAGGAACACTGGCAGCTGAGGACCTTTTTCTGCCATACTAACAGTGTGATCTCAGCGTGATCCTTACAGAAAACAGTGTCTTGGAGATTTTCTCTTTGGAGGACTCTGCCTCTCTTAGAGTTAGCTCAGCGCTAAAGCTGAGATTAGAGTAGCAGTAGATTAGAGAGCAGTAGGAGTCTACCAGAGGAGGATGATGGCTGTGTGACCTGAATGATATAAACCTGTACTGACGCTGCGTTACTCTCTGAAGGTGACCCAGGAGGAGTTTATGAATTATTACGCTGGTGTGAGCGCGTCCATCGACACTGACGTCTACTTTATTGTGATGATGAGAAACGCCTGGAAACTCTGAGTTAGCCTCACTCCGGTAAACCTGCTGCTGGTGGAGGGAAGAGGAGGAGGAGGGCGGGGCCAGTTCCTGTTTCACACTTTTTCTGTTTCCTCACAGTCAAATCTGTAGACCTGAAATACTCTGCTCACAGCTGCGACTGATAGGGACTGTAGATAGTGACACACGTGGACAGTAGTGTGGTGTCTCTCAGGGGTTTCTTTGCAGCAGGTGGATTTCTGGCTTCTCTCTGTAGTTGAATCAAGGTGAACTTTGACCTCTGTTCTTACCTGCTGTGTTTCCATCCAAACAGGAAGCTCCTCTTTTCTTGTTTCTTTAATAATCTGATCAACGCCTCGCTCAGTTAGATTATGACTGTTCTTTTTCCAGAAGTTCAACGAGATGTTCAGTCGATCAGGTCACCATCAGAGGAGGGAAGAACCACAGTCTCGTATTTGAACAGAATGAATCTTAATGGAATCAAATAAAGTGTCGTTACACAGATGATTTTTTTTTGTTACATTTAAAATAAAGGAATTCATTTGTGGCTCTTTGGATGGAAACCAGCAGCGCTAAGATCAGTAACCAACCCTTTTCTCAGGGCTTTTATTTTGTAGACGTCTCTCCTTCCTGTGGTCTGTGTCTCAGGTCCTCTTCCTGTAACCTGTGTTCTTCTCCACAGGTGACCAAAGATGAGTTTGTGAACTATTACTGTGGAGTCAGCGCCTCCATCGACAACGACGCTTATTTCATCCTGATGATGAAAAACGCCTGGAAGCTTTGAATCAAACACCATGAATCATGAATGTGATTGTTTTCCTTTTAGCTTTAAAGAGGGGGTATTCTTCTTTTTTAAGTCTTTATTCTGTCCCTCTGGTGTCCCCTTAGCCCCCTATTTTCTCTCCCTGGTATTTTAGAAAAATCTTTTTTTCAACCGCTGTCTGAATCACTTTGTTTTAGCTGCTGTCTCTTTAAGGCTTTTATTTTTTAACTTTCAAAGTAAACCCAGAGTGACAGACTGTCTTTGCCTGAGCTCTTTTATTGCATGTTGGTAAATAAATCCTCTGTGAACAAAGAGGAGTCTCAGGTTGAAGAAACAGAGGCAGAGCTTCCTGTTACAAGTTTAATCAAAGAAGGTCCCCCAGCTGGATAATATAATCTACAATAATACCTGAAAACAACACCCAATGTGTTATAATACTACAGCAGCTTTAAACACAAGAAATGAACGTACATAGATTCCTGGAATATATTCAAATACAGACATTGAACATGGTAACAGGTTCAGGCTTTGCTCAGTGGATTAATGATGAGCTTTTATAACCAGCGCCTCCTTCTTCCACACTCTGATGTACACTGCAAAAACCTGAAATCTTATCAAGTTTTTTTTCTTGTTTATAGTGAAAATGTCTTTTTAGACTTGATATGAGCCCCTTTCACCTGACCAGTCCAGAAAAATGTCTTATTTCAAGTTCTTTAAAGACAAAATGAGGTCTAAATTGCCTGTAACAAGTAAATAAAATCTGCCAGTGGGGCAAGAGAAATGTGCTTTTCAAGATTAGGATAATGTCTTAATACTAGTTCATTTCTCTTACCCTACTAGCAGTTTTTTTTTTTACTAGTTACAGGCAACTAAGACCGCTTTTTTGTCTTTAAATAACTTAAGCCTAAAAAGACATTTTTACTAAAAATAAGACAAAAACACTTGATAAGATTTCAGTTTTTTGCAGTGTATCTTCACTGCAAGATCTGAAATCAAATCAAGTGTTTTTGTATTTCAGTAAAAACAGTTTTATTAGACTAACATGAGCCAAACACACCTAACACAAAAAGAAAACATCCTGATTATAGATATCAGAAGGCAAAAATGAGGCCCAAGTTGTTTTAAACAGTCAAAAATCTGTTGAAATGTTTGTGTTACATTTCCTGAAATAAGAATAATGTCTGAATAAAAGAAGTTTAATAAGTGCTTTTTATTTAAACCCAATTTTTTTTTAACACTTAAAAAACAATGCAGGTGTTATTTTTGTCTTTTACTATCTTAAAATCAGACATTTTTCTAGACATGTCAGTTTAATAAGGCTCATTAGGCCCAATAAAATATATTGTGAGAAGGGAACTTTTGATAATACTTCAGTTTTTACTGCGTTCTTTCCTTTTCTCTCTGAATAAAGGTTTAAAAAATAAAATAACAATAACATGTCAAGACCGGAGCGTTCAGCAGAAATCAGCCCTACAGAAAAATAAAAATATCAAATATATTAATACATTATGAATCATTTCATGACCAAAATAAGGTGAATATAAACCTGCAGCTCACCACCATCCACAGCTGACCACACCTTGAGATCTTGGGTTTAAGTGTCCTCGGAGGACAAACATGAGGACAGATGATTCCACAGAGAGCTCACAGAATCTCACGTGATTTAACGTGACTTCAGAAGATAAACACTCGTGTTGATCAGCGTCGTCCTGGTGTGTTTTGGTATGTTTTCTGCCAGCAGCAAAAAAAATATCTGAAAGTAATCTCGGTAAATAACTCCACAAGCTCCTCTTCTTCATCTCTTGGCTCTGGGTTCAGTTTAGTTCATGTCCTCTGCTCCTGAGCTGGAACATCTGGGTGATGACACTTTCATGTCAGCTCCTCTCACTGGTTGTTGGAGGAACTTAGTCTGAGCAGGAAACATAAATATCAAACACGTTTCCTTAACACATGAAGGACTTAAAGCTGCTGCAGACACAGACTGGAGTCGACAGAGGAGGTGAGAAGGTTCGGTACAGGTGTGTGCCGTTCAGCACACTCTTTGTGGAGTTGTAGTTTGTGTTGTGTAGTTTGTGTTGGGTATGTTTAGAAGCAGCATCATGTTTTTGGTTGGGTCAGGTGGCTCAGAAACACACCTGCATCTCACCTGAGCACTGACTGAGGTGAAGGTTATACCTGTGGATCCTGATTGGTCAGCAGCTTCATCAGAGAGCTCTGACGTTTATTGGTGACATCACACAGAGAGAGCTTCCTACTGGCTGATGAGCTCGTATGCTCTGACATCACTTCAGTTTGTACATCCAGCGGTCCAATAAAACGTGTTCAATGAAACAGAAGCTGAGATATAATCAGAGCACATGGACATTTGAGAGCCGAGCAATCAAACAGAAAACATACTTAAACTAAAGATAGATTATAAATATATAAACTGTTGAACTGGCCCTTTAAAATGTGAGATCGTGTAAATGAACTTTAAGTAATATGTGCTGTTGAAGAATACAAAAAGAAGCAATGCTCTGATTTTGCAGCTGGTCTTAGCATGGAGCTCTGATCATGTGATCAATCATACAACCACTTCCTCTGTTGGTGTTTTATGTGATCGATCTGATCTGAAAGAAGCTGGACATGGTGACGTAAGCCTCCTCCTGCTGGTTCACTCCAAACACCCCAGGCTGGAGTCCTTCTCCACTGCTGCCTTCAGGTGTGTGAGGTCCCTGCTCCACCTGTGGGACGTTGATGGAGGAGGGCCCGGGGCTCTGGAGGCCGTCCTCATCATCCCCTCTGCCTGACGAGGAATGGCCCAGCAAGGCAGACATCTCCAGCTCCTCGGTGCTGACGCTGGTGGTGGTGGTGGAGCATTCAGTGGTCTGAGTGGAGCAGGGTGGAGAGGAGTCTGAGCTGTCAGCTGTAGCTGGGCGCGAGAATTCGACGTCATCACATTGTTGATCCTCGGGTTTCTCGATAGGGACGACTTTGAGAGCGCTGAACTCCTCAGGTCTGAAGTTCAGCAGGAGGCCCTGGAAACCAGATTCACTGGGTTAGTGTGCAAATGACTCTTCAGGTTAATGACTTTCTGAACTGATGACGTAAAAGTACCAAGGTGCACCAGTAGGACTCACTTTATTGGTCTTACAGATCTGTACCAGAGTGCCTTTGGGGTGAGGAACTGCCGGCCACATGTAGGAAAATATTCTGAAACAGGCAGAGAGACGTTAGCAGCCTCCACATGATTAACAGATCTGATTAGACTGAGAGCAGAGACGCTCACGCTTTCTTTTTCCAGAAGAACACAGCACAGGAAGTCACCAGCAGCAGGACCAGACATGCGATCAGTCCGTACACCTGAACGTCAGGTTTCTTTTCTGGAGAAGAGAGTCCAAACACAGAGAGATTGATACCCACCTCTGACTCTAACCTGTGTAAATGCTGAATCAGCCTCACCTCCACGAATGAGCTCTGACTCAGCATCGCCCCCAGGAGTGACAAAGATGAACGTCTGGCTCCATTCGCTCCAGGTGCCTTTCAGGTGTTGAATTGGTAAGGCTCGCACTCTGACATGATACTGAGCGTTGCTCTTCAGCTGCCTGGTGTCCACCTTCAGCGTGTCTGAGGACGAGACGTTCTGAACCTGTCCAACAGAAACAGACGTTACTCACTGCAGAGCGAGTAAAGAGGGGTAGAGACTCAGAGGAACTAAAGTTACTGTGGTATGGCCTTCTGTCCAGATGTGCAGCTGGAACAGCTGGTTCTGGACCCTCAGGTACTCTTTGTGGTACGGGGTCTGGATGAGGAACATGGTCTGGCTGGAGCTGGAGTGGAAAGTGACGTTTAACACCTTGGGACTCCTTGGTTTGACTGCAGGGACATAAAGAGACAGACGTCACAGTGAGGAGCGAGAAGCCACCATCCGATCATCATTTTCACAAACTGACGTCAGCTTACTGCCCCCTACAGGCTTGGAGCAGCATGCTTTATGTCACTGTTTCTCAAATTGTGGTCCACAGACCACTAGTGATCCGCCAGTGCTCCCTAGTAATCCGCAAAGACCGCGAGGACATTGTATTTTTTTTAATGGAACATTCACGAAAAAAAGGGGGTGCGAGTTGTTCGGCTACTACGCAAATGGATAAAATCTATAAAAATTGGTTCATAAAAGCAGTGAGTAAATTAATTTAATTTAACTACTTGAGAATTTAAATACTGGAAATTTTAAGTATTTTGGAATAATGTACCAGTAATGTAGTTATACTCAGATTTTGAGGTCCATTTTCTCCCTCATTCTAAAAGAAAACAACAAACAAAACACCAAACTATGAGGAAATGAGTGCACTTTTTTACTCTAGTCTCTGTCATTTTGAATAAAAATTGTTCTGAATAAAGGGAATTAAAGAAATAAAATGTATACTTTTAATCATAACAACAATTGGCATATAATCCATTTTCAAAATAATCGTTATTTGCAGCCCTAGCAAGTTGTAACATGTATGATTCGAGTTTATAGCATATGGGTTTGTTGTCTGGGGTTTTATTCTGGGGCTGTTTAGCTCGAGGTGGTCCGCAAGAGTTTTCTGGAGATAAGTGGTTCTTGGTCTGAAAACATTTGAGAAACACCGCCTCAAAATTTCCTCAAAATTTCCAAGTCATGTAGATCATTAATTTTGAGTTAAACTAATAAGGACTGTGGTTAGGCAACTCATGTCATGGCAGTAACAGTTAGTGTAGTTAACACAAATGATTTGTCAGGTTAATGTAACTTCAGATTATGATGGATACTGTGATGGCATTTTGTCACTGTGAGCGAGGAGGGAACGCAGTGGGTACAAGACCCTGCTGTTCTTCGAGATGCTGAACAGAGGGTACAGGCTGTCTGTGTTCTAAATGGCACAGACCAGCTGTTTATGCTACATGGCTATGACCTTCTGTCTCGTCTGTCTGAACCCAAACCAATCAGCACATCTCATTTATCAGCATCAACACTTAATGCACTGTAAAAATATGAGCAATGAGGACTGATCTATGCAGCGGTGCACAGACGGCTGTTCTGCTCCATGTGGAGCACAGAGGGTCCATGCAAATGAGCACGGATGGCCGGTTGTGCAGCCTAGCACAGGCAGCCTGTCCCCCCTGACAGCGGCTCTTGATGCACAGCAGGGTCTCATATCCAGTGCCTTTACTCCTCACGCACAGTAACAAAACACCCTTACAAGAAAAAATGTCTTTGCTGTAAAACAACTAAAAGTATTTGTAGCAGTTTTGCCAAAATTGAAGACATAACGATAACGTTAACCTGCCAGCTCTGACTGACTGACAATACCTGAAGATTTCCTTTGTGTTTCTCTGGGGTTTGATGATGATTAATCTTCACTAACAGCATTTAAGTGAAGGGATGAGTTTTATGACCATCACCAGAAAGTTATATTAACAAGTTATATTAACTAAGTGAAAACTAGGAAGGTCAACAAATTTAGCAGACATCAGTTATGATCACGCTTTATTTAAAGTAAGGATTAAAATTAGATCTAACAGTGTAATACACTCTGAGTTAATGTTTCAGCTCTGCGGAAGGTTTCTACCGAACTATAGCACTGCTATGTTGTGTGTGTGTGTTTGTGTGTGTGTGTGTGTTTGTGTACTCATGCGCTTCAGGTCCATTTGGGTTAAAGAAAGACTTCCACTCTTGAGGTGTGCAGTCACATCATAGAGGACCATAGGGCTCAGGTCTGGAGAGCTGATCGAGTTCCCGGGTCTCTCAATGCAGCGTCTCATGGAGTCCAAATCTGTGTAACTGAACAGAAACACACTCAGATATCAACTCTGAACGTTGTTGACACTCATCTCAACTCTCACACGTTTTACCATATGGTTATCCTCTCAATGCTGTCTGCCTCTTCATCTTCATCATCCTCATTGTCGCTCCGCCCCCCCACTAGTCTACAGGTCAGACTGCTGCTGGTGATCATGATGTGAGACGTGCAACCCAGTCTGAGCTCTGAAACAGAAAAACCTTCATCAGAGAGAGACAGCTCTGACACAATGTGTGTGTGTTCGTCTCCAGCGGTGAGTCAGTCCCTATTGGGCTTCGTGTTAAATGTTGGAGCAGAAATAAACATGTTTACAGTTTTTTACAAAAACAAAACCAGGGATGAATTCTCAGCAGCAAAGAGAAACCAGAAAAAATCTAAAAAACGGAACAATTGTTGAATTCAAAGCACACTTCTCTTGAGTTGGACTGACTTATGAGCAACTGTCAAAGCTCTGCTGACCTGAGTCTTTCAGGAGACATGAGTGGATCCAAAACTACCCTGCTGAAAAATTAATGTACTAAGTGTACAAAAATTTAGCAGCTTAAAGCCACACTTATTATCAATATACTTCAAGTTTGTCTGTATTTGAAAAACACTAAAATGACTTTTACTATCTTAAAAATATACTAGCGTTGTACTTTTAGTATATTGCTACTGTGGTAATGATATGCTCAATTATATTATTGGCTTCTTCCAAAAACTAAAAGAGCATATTCAGCAGTTAATAATCAATACAATTTATCATTACTTTGCTTTTCGTCATTGCACATGCAAATGTATTACCAGTATACCACAGGCTGAAAGACAAGAGTGGTTTCATAGAAATGCTATTTAACACTTTCCAAAATTATGTCTTGAGGTAAAAGCACAAATAACTACATAATTCATTCAAATATAACTTAAAATGCACTCCAACTTAATATTACAGTTTTTATACTAAAATGTGAACTTTTAAAATATGCTTTAAGTGTATGTTACAATGAAATTTGAAGGGAACATTTTAAGAAAACACCAAAAGTATATGTAAAAATCAAATTTTAAATTAGTACACTTACACACAATACACTTTACCTTTACTTAAAGTACATTTTAGTGTAATATATTTCAATAAAGTGCATCATAGTGTAACTATTTTAAAGTGTGTTAAAAGTGTAAGCGTTAAAGCACGATGTTCAAATACTTTTTATATGTTAACAAAAACTACAATTTGTGTAAATATATTTTCAAATCACTTTTGAAAAAATGAATTTAATTGAAATACAATAAAGCACATTTTTTTTCAGCAGGGTAAGCCACACTTTTTTATTAACCTGCATAAAACAGAGCTCATCCTGCAGAGCTCAGGTCACAGGTTTGTCATTAAGCCCTAATAATTAATTCAATGAGCTCATTTGTTAAATATTGAGTAAATAAGCATAAAGCGTAAAGAATTCAAAGTCCGTGTTTTGGTTGTTGCACTGAGGAGTCAGAAAACAGCAGACTTGTTCGAACACGTCCTGGAGAATTTA
Organism: Halichoeres trimaculatus; assembly: GCF_033239565.1. NCBI lineage: Eukaryota > Metazoa > Chordata > Actinopteri > Labriformes > Labridae > Halichoeres > Halichoeres trimaculatus. The sequence goes on along the minus strand of NW_027437194.1, from coordinate 11,113,797 downwards.
ATATCCAAACTGTTGCATTCCTCTTGTGCAGCAGCGGCTCGTACTCCTAGAGCGGCACACCCTGAGTTTGTTTTCGTACTCTACAGATAGAGTCTGTGATCAGAGATCTGAAACTCCTCTTCTCCTCTACCTCAACATATTATGTGTCTCTGCTGAAACACTAAACCTTTGAAACACCAACCATCAGCTGATGTCACCGTGGTTCATCCTCTGTATTCAGTCCAAACCTAACCCCTCCCAGAAGCCTCAGCTGGACTCCTCACCCTGTCATGTCTCAGCAGCACGACATTAAAGACGTCAGAGAGAGATGACTGCACGCTGACCTTTAACATCAAACCCCAAACATCTGATAGTCTGAACCACCTGTGTCACACCATCAGTGTGAGTGTGAGGAGTTTCATGTCAACACTTTAAAGACCGTTAAAGGGTTTCTCACCTGAGTCTGAGTCTCCGCTCTGAGCTCCTGTCCGAGCAGGCAGGAGAAGGAAGACTGTGACTCCCCACACACACAGCATCTCCTCTCACAGCCTCCTCTATCAGCCTTCTCCTTACAGCTGCAGACTGCACTCCTTTCTTCTCAGACTGACTCCTATTTCCTCAGATTGACTCCTCTCTCCTTAGACTGACTCCTCTCTCCTCAGATTGACTCCTCTCTCCTCAGATTGACTCCTCTGTCCTCAGGCTGACTCCTCTTTCTCTTGCAGACTGATCTCCCCCTCTGAGTTGAAACCTGCAGGCTGTGAACTATGGTTCTCCTCCTCAGCTGGCGGGTGGAGGGGAGGAGGACGACGAGTGGTGTTGAGCAGAGGAAGGAGGGGGAGCTGCTCAGTTGGGTTTTTACTCACAGGATGTTTTGTAAATCTGAAAACACTGTCAGCAGACTGAAGCCTGTAGTGAAGGATGAAGCCACAGTTAGTTGAGCCAAAAACATCATCATCATCATCATCTGAGCGAACACGTTTCTAAATGTTCAGTCTGTGAGGATCATTTCTCCACCTCAGCTGATTTATTCCCTTAGTAAACATTCTCCTCATGAGTTTATGGTCTTAGTCTCTAGTTTTAAGTCTTCACAGCTTGATGGTCATTTAGTCACTGGTGGTCAGAGCAGCGAGAGGAGAGGAACTGACAGGTCTCTGCCTGTTTGATAACACGGCTCCTTTATTTGATATCTTTTTTAGCCTATTTGTAAAAACATCTGCAAATGAGGTAACACGAGGATATAATGAGGATATAATGAGGATACAATGAGGATACAGGGGCCTTTGGTGAGGGTACGATGAGGCCACATGAGGTCAAAGTGAGGAGAGTCCCCAGAAGCTCAAGTGCTCACCAAGGCCCCGTTTCCACCAAGTGGTCCGGTATGGATTGGTACAGTTTCAGTCGGATCAGTAAAGCCTGATCCTGTTTGCACTTTCCCAGCCAACCACTCTTGGTAGATGGCTTGTAAGCTGGATACTGATAGCCGGGTCAGCTATGTGATAACGGCATTGCAAACGTTTACACAGAGCAGACAATGAGCCCTGCAGCCTCCTCTGACACTTGCTCTCCGTCAAACTGCAAACATGAATCAGAAACTCTAACAGCAGCTCACAGGCCACTTCCTGTCGACGCCACAGGCTTTGCTTTAGAACCAGGCTGACGAGAATGCAGCGGCTCTTAGCTAATGACAATCCACCACCATCACCTGTCTATGAACAGTCATGGTTGGAGAAACTGTTCACAGTCAGGTGATGGTGAAACATGAAGAAATGTGAAGAAAGATGAAGAATGTTTCAGCACTCTGTGGTAAAAATGTGCAGAAAAAGAAGTGAAAGAGAAAAGAGGCTCTGTGATTGGCTGGCTGGCCTGTTGGGTCATTAACGGTGTCATCCAGGTCAAGAAGGGAACAAACTGTGTTTATTAGAGTCTTATCCCCACGTTTCTACCTCTGCCTCAGCTAAGAGTGTGAAGACGCTGAATCCTGGAGAACTGACGAGAAGAGGCCGTGGGTGGAGAAGAGCAGAGAGGCAGGCTGCGATGAGAGGAACCGGTGGAGCTGGGTGGGGGTTTGAGGGTTTGGGGTTTCAGGAGGAGGAGGAGTTGATGTGACTGTGGTTAACATTCTGCTCTCTGCAGGAGAGGAGAGCAGGGATCTTTCAAGGACTCGGCTCTGTGTGTGTGAATGTGCGTAGAAATGTGTGTGTGAGGTGGTTAAGACGCTTTGTGCCCCCTCCCACACACACACACACACACACACACACACACACACACACACACACACACACACACACGCACTCACACACGCCGCAGCTCTGAGGTTCATATCTCCATCAGCATCACAAACATGTTTGTCTGTGGTTTTTATGTTTCTGCAGGATGAGTGTGTTTACACTGAGAGAACACACACACACACACACACACACACACACACACACACACACACACACACACACACAAAAACATACACACACACACACACACACACACACACACACACACACACACACACACACACACACACACACACACACACACACACACACACACGTATTCAGAGGAACCTGTCTTCTCCTCCTGGTCTTGACTCTGAATTTGTCTTTTTGACCCCATGTTTCACTCAGAGCAGCTCAAACATGTAAAGTGAGCATCAGCTGATCTAAGGCCATGTCTTCACGTAGCCGGGTAACTGGGAAACTATGTTTTTGTACGTTAAAGCCTGTCATCCATGCGAAACTGTAGTTTTACGTCACTAAAAAAGATGTTATCTGAAAACCCTGGTTTCATGGTTTCGTGTAGACGCCAGGAAACGTGGTTATAATAGTTTTGGATTTGTCATTGTAGTTTAGTTTTAGTTAGTTTGGACATTTTTTTTCCATTACAGTTTAGTTTTAATTAGTTTTAGAGCAGGGATTCTAGTTTTTATTTAGTTTTGATTTTTGTAACAAGGCTTAGTTTTAGTTTTTTCTTAACTTATTTGCCAGGTGCAGGATTCGAAAAGGTCAGAGTAAATATTTTGTAATACTGTTTATATTTAAGGCCAACACAGTGCTCACTGCTCAGTCAAAGCTGAAAGTGAACTGTTGGCTGCTGCTTTAAACACAAGAAAATAATATAAACTTAATTTAAAAAATATAAACATAAATTATCTAAAAAAATGTTAACATGAATTAAATAAAAATAATATAAACATAAATGATATAAAACAAAATAATATGAGCTTTAATAATTAGAAACTTGGACTCTGTAACAATAAAGTCAGACTCACATGAAATTAAACTATTACAGATGCTCTGATTCATTGCTCCACTACGTTTCGTTGCAGCCAGTCAGTGCAGTAAACAAGCATGTCCCAGTACGTTGCTATGATGGTACTGTACATGGTATGGATAATGTGTCTGATTAATTTAAATCCTAAAAGCTATTAATATTGTGAAAAACAATAATGAAGGACATTTTGTCTTTACTTTTGGTTAGTTTCAGTTAGTTTTGTGAACACAAGATACACTTTTAGTTTACTTATCATTTTTGTTTTCTTTTCTAGTCTTTATTGGTTTGGGTTTAATGCAATGTATTTTAAATTTTAGTTTTAGTTTTTAGTTTCATTTTAGTTAACTATTACAGCCTTGCCGGGAAACAGAGTTTTTGGCTCTCAAACGTCACAGCTGAATGACAGGGATTCATTCTGATTGGCTGGCACCAGTTTCAGGTCTGAACAACACTTTCCATTATGGGTTCGGCATGCCTCGAGCTGCACTTATCAGCAGGTTTTCCCGGTGTGTGTAAATGAAAGTATTTCTAAAAACGAATGAGGGGGAGATATTGGTTTTTTGAAAATGTCTGGCTACATGTGCAAGGCCTGAGTGTCATGATCTGCCCCTCGTGGGGCTTCTCTCTGCTGTCTCAGGCTCACTGGCACACCTGTGCCTCATCAAGCTCTTCAAACAGGGCTTATATACTGTGGATGAGGAAGAGATCAGCACCAGTGAATTCCCATTCTCCCTGCTGTACTTCAGCCAAGTTTTCTGAGAATCACTTGAGATTTTTTAAAGTTATTACTGTGACTTACCCTGTGTGTCTCTGCTTACCCTCCAGTGCCTCCTTCGAGCTCCTGCCCTGCCACCCAGCTTCATCCACACTGCCTAGCTCTCTCTGGATATCTGGACTTTGGATCAACATTTAACTTGTGCAATAAAACCTTTTATCTGCTCTCCTTCTCTGTTTCCGTCTCCGTCTGCTCTTGGATCAAACTCAAAACAACTGATTACCAAATCCTGACACTGAGTCTCTTTACCCTCTGGAGATGAACTCAACAGCTTCATTAGATTCTTTTTTAATGATTTTATTTTCTTTCAGTATTATTCATGATGATTCTGTTTTGACCCCACATTTAGTCTCTCTGACCTCTGAACACAAACATCTGAAACTTTGATAAACTTTGCTCCTCTGTTTCAAAACACACAACCCTCCTTCACAAGAACACACATCTTTACACTTTCACAAACACATCTATAGCTCTGTCTATACCTGTTGACATGTCTAGTGTATTTATGTCTCTGTTTCACCTCCTTCCTCCTCATAACCACAGCCAGACCTCCTCTGAGTGCACACACACACTGACACACACACACACACGCAGAGTCTGACAGCGGCGCAGACAGGAGCAGGATTCTGTAGAAAGGTGTTGCATGTCATGCAAACAGGTTGAGTTGAGTCGTCACCACATCCTCTTCCTCACTCTGAAGCTGCTGAAACTGTTTTTAAAGGATAAACACGTTATGAGTTTTAAACACACACGCACACACACACACACACACACACACACACACACACACACACACAGTGTACTGTATCAGGTTGGTTAAAGTCTGTTGATTAATATTTGAACAACAGTTTCGGCCTGCGATTGGTCCACAGTGTTAAACCGGGGATGAGTTTCTTTGTGTATAATCAAACTTGACTTTACCTCAGGATCAATAAAGCAAGCAAATTAGTAAGCAAGTTAGCAAGTATCTAATCTATCAATCAATCAATCAATCAATCAATCAATCAATCAATCTATCTATCTATCTATCTATCTATCTATCTATCTATCTATCTATCTATCTATCTATCTATCTATCTATCTATCTATCTATCTATCTATCTATCTATCTATCTATCTATCTAAAGTTGAGCCGATCTCAGGATGTTTTAGAGACCGAGAAGAAACTGTTCTCAGATAAAAACTGAACATACACTGGTCAAACAGCAGGGGGCGCTGGGACAGGATGAGTCTGCAAAGAGATTTAAGGCACAAATGAAGAAGAAAAAGATCTGCGTAAAAACTCCAAATCCTGTGGTTTGGATGAAAACATGAAGAAATTAACACAATACAGTTTGTGACAGACCTGTGTATGTGTGTGTGTGTGTGTGTGTGTGTGTGTGTGTGTGTGTGTGTGTGTGTGTGTGTGAGAGAGAGACATTATGCCACCTGAGTGACAGGTAAACCACACACAGCTGGATCAACCCACAGAGAAACACAGAGGGAAAAAGAGAGGGCATCTGTGGGAACGATTCTCAGCCTGGTTTCTCACAACCCTCTGATCAGTGTTTGTGATCTTCTTATACTACAGATATATGTTTATTATGTGACTATTATACATATATTTATCATAATGTGTCATTTATATAAATAATAAAACATATACGTATATGTTTGCTATCATTTATTATTGTTTTTAAACAAAGGAAAGTTTACCTCTCAGGGAACCAATTAGCAGACAGGATCCAACCCAGAGGACCAATCAGAGAGTGACCTCTGACCTGTGGCCCCTGACTTCCTGTGTCCAGACTGTGGTCTTGTTTTTGTGAAGAGGTTCAGGGAAAGTAAAGTTGATACTGGGTTAGAAGAAAGAGTGGAGTAAGAGTTTGTAAAACAGGCTTTTATTCCTGGGACAGAGAGGTGAGGACTAAATATTCTCTTTCTGAGTCAGACTTTCTTCATGTTGTACTCTGCTGTGCACATCAACTTTAACATCAGACTGAAGGTAAAGACGCACATCTGATTCCATTTAACATTTACATGATCTGACCTTCTCTTTCTTTCTTTTTAAACATCTCTCCCTTCTTCATTTTCACTTTCTCTTCATGAAAACCTTTCGTACATTCATTAGTGTTTGAGCAGGAAGCACTTTGAACGGCATAAACATAACCTTCAAGATAAAAGTCTTCTACAAGAGTAAAGGATCTGCACGTCATCAAACATAAACAGAATGATAATGACATTAATAAAAACAATAAAAGTGTTAATGTGAAGTTATGGCAGCAGACTGCAGTGTTTTCTCTGACATCAGGGGGCAGCAGAGCTCAACGGTCACACCTTTGAGTGTCTGAGCGAGGATAATATGGGTCAAACAGGAAACAGAAAAATAATCCAACCAAAAACTGATTTTATGAAGAATCCATCAGATCAAAATCTGACCAATTAGAGGGGCGGATAATGCGACAGAGAATTAGGGGGGGGACTAGGTCTCTGTTGGTCTGTTAAGGCACACCAAGGAGGACCCTGAGACTGATCTGGATCAGCAGTATGCTGGACATGTCTCTGAGTGTCAGAATGAGTTTGTAAGTTTGGTTCCCCAAGTCCTGGATTAGGACCAGATCTGTTATTCGTGCTGGAGGACTCAGACCCTAATGAGGAAGTCGAGGCCTAGCGAGGCAGGGATGTGCAGCGTCTCCAGGCTGAGAGCAGACGGCGTGTATGGGAAAAGCACTGGGAACATGTGCTTGGTGTCCACTAGGAGCTGAGGGGGGTCGTTCCGCTCCTGGAGCTGGTTCTGAACACACAGAGACATGGGTTAGACTCAGGTCTAGCTAAGAGAGCAGACAGACTCACAGTCCACTCTTGATCTTTTTATTCTAAGCTCTGTTAGCTCCACAGGGGGGCGCTGGTCGTCCTGCATCCACAAGTAAATAACCTGTGAGTCTCACCTGGATGTTCCTGATGAAAGATACGGTGACTCTCTCCTCAAACTCATTCAGAGGTGTGTACAGATTCAAGATCTTCACCAGCTGAAACAACAATAAGAACATCAGTATCAACAAATCAACAACAAATCTGTGTGCATGTATGTCTGTTTGTCTGTGCCCCAAACCTGCTGGCTGGTCAGGGCGGTGCACAGTGAGCAGATGGCCTCGGCGTCCTGAGTGGTCTTCTTCTTGACCTGCAGCAGCTGAGCAGCCTGGATGATGGGCTCCAGTGTGACTGCAGCTTTACTCTGGTACAGGTTGTTCCCCCTGAGCCACTCCTCCAACTGACTGGTGTTGTACCTGGGCAGACACACACAATCACACACAGAGGACGTGATATAGACGTCGCCTGACCCCTGATGTGACAAAGGTGAGGCTGCTGAGGGCTTACCTGAGCTGCATGCCCGTGCTCCAGGAGCAGACGTCTTTGCGCAGCAGCAGGTTGTTGAGCGTGACAGCATTGATACAGTGGAAGAGCTGCCGTACCACCTGACCCACGATCTCCGGGTCCAGACCATGGTCCCGCATGATGCTGTGGAACTGTCCCAGCTGGCGGATAAGAGCCTCCAGGGTGTAGCTGGTGGGGCCCCCGGCGTCTGTGTCCATGCTGGATGACCGGTTCCTGTAGCCCATGGGCTTGACCCCCGACAGGCTGGGGATGCTCTCACTCTCCAGCATGGCTGACACTAGAGATGAGGACAGAAAGGTTAGGAGCTGCTCACAGATACCGTAAAACGCCCTGCAGCTCTGTCCCGCCAGCTGACTGCTAACACAGCTAACCGCTTGATCTGTTTCCATGGTAACAGAGCCAACAGCTGCACACCTATTAGCGGATGAGATGATGAGTCAGTGAGGAGAGGAATGAGTCAGAGGTGAAGGGGGTTTCTGTCAGAGGAAAGTACCGGCTGATCCGAGGATAGTGTGTTTACATCCTGTCGTGATACAGTGCCCTGACAGCTGGCCTCAGTTAGGGGCAGTGCACTCACTTTACAGACAGGTGACACTGTTTGTTGTGATAAGTATTAACACTGAAACTCAAAAGAAACATGATCCAGCTTGTCCGTCAGACCAGACGCTACATAAGAAAAGAAAGGAAGTAGAACAAGAACAAAATACTGAATAAAGATGAAAGGTTTGACTCAAGGAGCAGAAAGTGTAGGATGGACAACCTGTTCTCTCCTACCCTACTGAATCAGGTAACTTCTCACCAATCATGGGCTGGATGATCCCCTCGGCCACCTTGATGAGCTGCTGGTAGATCTGGATGGAGAGGTCACTGAGCACCTGTCGGTACTCTGCCAGGTCAAAGTTCTTCAGACAGTGCTCGTTCTGTTTGCTGGTGTTCTGCGTCATGAACGCCTGAAGAAATGGGGAACACCTGTGAGTCCTGAACCTCCTCAGAAATAACCTAAAGTGTGTAATCATGGTGTGTGTGTATGTGTGTGTGGCTCACCTCATCTCCACTGTACTGTTTCAGACAGTGCAGCAGGCGGCTGGTGTTGGCCAGCCAGAAGGACGTCATCTCAAAGTCATCGTTATTTTTCTGCAACAGAACAAAATCACAGGTTTGAGCTAAGTCAAACAAACTGCTGTCCTCATCCAGAACACAAGGTGGTGATATGCTCCCCTTAGATATTTACATTTGAACCCTCTTCTTGTTGTTTTATCACAAACCAAAACGATGTAACAAATAAGGGACCAAGAGGCGAACTGACAGTGCCTCGATCTGTGGAAACCTTTGGGCTCATCTCATTCACTTCACACACAAAGAGTGAGACAGGTGAGCAAGCAGGCTCTCACCTTCAGGACTTTCTTGATGCAGTTGATGGTGGAGGTCAGCAGAGCCTCCACTTTCTGGTCATCGTTGATGTAGTCCGCATGACGGATGCACATGAAGAGAATATAAGCAGGCAGACAGGGAACTGTGGCCGATACCATGCTGGGCCTGACATCTGGAAACAACACAAACAAGACAAACGCTTCAACACACAAAAAAGCAAACGAATAAAAACTTGACCACAAAGGGGTCCTGACACTCACTCTTGTTTTTGGACACATCATGGGAGACCAAGCTAAGCTAAGCTAAGCCAGACTGGGCTAGATTTTTGTTAGCTCTGTTACAGAGAAAAAAAGTGGAGAATGAGATGGTTTCTCTATAAATCTAAGTCTCTAGTCTCTGAAGATATTAACTTCAGCCGGTGTCATTGTTTCTGAGACGTGACCGATGAAATGTGCTGTGATTTGCTGAAATACACATGAAATGGAAAGTTTTTTGTGACTTTTTTCTTTTTACCACATGATTTTTGACAGCTAAGATGGATGGCAGTGTCTGAAATGAGAAAATGACCAACGTGTTCGATTTGGTCTTAAAGAAATAGACAAGTCCCATCTGGTCTAAATGGGTTACAGGTTTTCTGCCTAATGTTCAGATCCAGACTCTGAAAGAAGAGTTTTCTTTTCCTATTACAGCTCTGATCAAAAAGCCAAAAGAGTCAGTCCCCAGATCAATCCTGGTCTCACCTGTGATCAGGGTTTTGAGCAACCGTGCCTCATCCTCTTTGTAATACTCCAACATCCCCTCAAAGTCCTTCTCCTTCCTCTGGACCGTCACCTGACGACTCAGTTCCGGTCTGGACCTGCTGGACTGAGCCGCGGCTTGAGCTGCTGGAGATACAGAGACGAACAGGAAGTCAGAGAGATGGACAGGAAGTCAGAGAGGCAGACAGGTGTGGACAGGTGTGATCAGTCGTAGACAAGAACCTTCTAGCTCTTGGACTTTCTTCATGTAGATTCTCAGCTGTTTCTTCAGCTTCCTCTCGTTCTTCTCAAGCTTTTCCACAAGTTCTTTCAGGTCCTGCAAAACAAGCACAAATCATCACAAATCTTCACACTGCAGCCTGTGTGTGTGTGTGTGTTTGTGTGTGTGTGTGTGTGAGATGCTGTATTAAGTTTATAAAACTCAAACCAGCTCTCTGGGTTGACATTTTTGTTTTATCAGTATGTGGTCTAAGCAGCACCTAATGTTTTGGCCTGAATTTAGTCTGTAGTACGCAGTGTATGAAAAAATTGCAAAATGCTGTATGCCAAAAATCCCCGGATATCCCAATGATCTAGGACCGGGGTCTGCAACCTTTACTTTCAAAGGAGTCATTTTACCTCAGCTCATCTGGCTTAAAGCCATTCCATAGCCACAAAATGCACTTCATCGTCACAATAAAGACAGTGGAGTGTATGAAATTCTACACATAAATAATAAAAAAAGAATAATTATCAATACAAGTTTTGATATATATATATATATTTTTTTTATCATATTTGATTTTAATTTATATTTTGAAATTTTACATGGGATGTCTTAGTTTTTTCCTTTTAATAAATTTGCAAATACTTAAAAAATGGAATTTCAAAAAATTGAAAAATTTAAAAATTTAAAAATGCATAAATTAAAAAAAGAAAGTTAATAAATTTTTAAAAATAAAAAAAATGTATTTCCAATTTTTTTTCAAATGTTAAAATGGTAAAAAATATGCAACAATTTCAAACAATTTTGAAATTACAAAACTTAAAAACCTTTTTAAAAAATGAGTTTTTGTTTCTTTTTTTTGTCTTGCCAAATATCAAGCATATTCATGAAGCTGACACAAGCCATCCACACAGAATTAAAATCTGTATTTTCTTCCAGATTAGTCATTTTGTAGATTTTGTTATCTCCCCAGGGCTGTGCATGGAAAGCTGGTGGGCTGTTGATGTTGTAGGAGGTGAAGTGGGGTGGTGGCAGGCTTTATTGACAGATGGGATGAAGATTTAGTTCAACAAAATGTCACATGATTTTATTTAGTGTCGGTGTCTTTAATCATCAATACCCTCTGTACGAAAAATAAAAGTTCTTTTTTTCGATAATATTTTTTTAAGTTAAAAGGAGCCACTACAAAGGAGTCAAAGAGCCGCAGGTTGAAGACCCTTGGTCTAGGAAAATTTCTCAGTATGCAACGGACCAGTCTTTTTAGCTTACTGTTTCCCCACAATGCAAAGGGCTATACTCTATTTGGCAATCTCCTTGCACATTTATAACTAAAATATCAAAATATACCCATGGGTTGTTTTTTACATTTATTATAAAGGCAAAAATAAAAACCCTCAAGCTGTAGTTTTGCTTCCTGAAACTAAAAATAAGAGTAGTATAGTATACTTATTGTTTGTGTTTGTTTGTGCTTTAGGTGGACATGTCAAATAAAGCACATTACACCATATTCATCAGTGTCCTGCTAATAGCCTGAGTGTTTTGTGCCCTCACCAGGTTGTCGTTGGTGAGTCTGGTGATCTCCTGCTGGACACTGTACTCCACCTTGGCGTCAGGGGACAGGGAGGAGGTGTAGTTGAGGATCTCCTGCTTCTTCTCAATGTCGTCCTTCAGCAGCTCAATCTGCGTGTGCAGAGCCTCCAGCTCGTCTTTGTGCTGCCGGCTTTGAGTCTGCAGCTGAGCCTCCAGCAGCCTGATGGGACACAAAGAGCGTGACTCTCTGCACGGCAACAGGAAAACTTTTTCCAGTTTATTCTCAGATACAAACTTAGCTGTACCAAAACTCTCTAGCTGCTGCTTCACCACGTCTGAGGCTTGTGAAGGGAGAGTCAGTTCAGACCAGTGATGTGTTTAAGTGTTCAATGGAGTCAGAACAGAGGAATCAGCTTCTCACACACCATTTTAAACATATCTGTACCACCGCTCTGTGAATTCACCCTCAGGTAGAAGACTCACAGTGAGACAGGAAGTGAAAGACAGCAAGCAGCAGCTGAAGAAGAAAAAGAAGAAGAAGAAGAAGAAACCTCAAGCAAACAGAGACCTGGCCACTTGTTTGAGGCCTTGGTAAGCCAACCCCAGCTCTCCATCTTCATTCAGAGAGCACCAGTCCTGCTGGGAGCTGCTGAAGTGAGGAAGAGGAGGAGATAAAGGAGGAGGAGGAAGAGAAATAAAGCAAAGGGTGAGGCAGAGAGCAGAGAGTCACAGAAGCAAGCAGAGAAAAGGTTTCATGATCTTATAAAACAATTTGTTTCCCTTTCTCTAGACAGCTGGAGTTTGACCTCAGGTTCACTTAACCTGCAGAGCAGCAGCGCCACACAGTGGTGGAACAAGCCACAAAGCATTAACATCACAGTGATTATAGAGTTCAATGAACAGACACTTTCCCATCTAAATTTCAGGATGTGATCAATCTCTGATGATCTTAATCTCAGATATAAAATCTCCGCTGAGGACTTACTTCTTGGACTCACTCAGCCCGTGATAAGCCTTCAGCGCCTCTTCTTTGTCCAGTGGCTCTTTGCTGTCCCTCTCTTCAGGAGTGCTGGGACCATCCTAATGGGACAGAGAGCAGAGACAGAGTGAGTAACTGAAACCTTCACACTGAAAACAGCTGATTCAGGAGTTCACTGTCCTCTTATCTCTACTTCTGTATTCAGACGATTATCTGATCGACAGGCAGAAAATGTAATCTCTGATGGATTAAAGTGAACTCTAAAAGTTCTCCTTGAAACACCTTCAAACTGCTGACTTGCTCGTTCTTCTCCAGCAGCTGCGCCGTGCTGACGATCTGCGTCTTCAGGATAAGCACCTCCTCCTTGCGTGCATCCAGCTCCTCATTGGCCGACTTGAGCTGGCTGAGCAGCAGGTTGTAGCTGTCCTGCAGCTCATTGGACGAGTTGTTCTGAGACGCTCGCTCAGCCACCGTCTTCCTCAGCTCGTTCAGGTCATTCTTCAGCTTCTTGTTCTCCGTCTCCAGCTCCTGTCTCTGCAGGGGGGAAAGAGAAGAAAGTCAGGGGTTAAATATTTAAGATTTACATTTCAACTCATGTCATGTGGTCTCAGCACTGTTACGTGAAGTCATTAAAGGTAGGGTCTGCAGGATTATCTTAAAAAATAAAATGTCAGCTTTAACGGTAACAATCCTGCCCAGTTGTCTCCTTTGGACCTCTTTACACGTGTGTCAGTGTCTGTGTCTGCCTTAACCCCTTCTGCTGCCTTTATGTTGTTGGTTTGGTTGTGTCAGGATGTTTCTGGGTGGAGAGTAGGTGTGGCTACCTCAGCCAATCATAGCGTGTTGATGTTAGCAGGAGAAGCTGTTGAGCAGCTATGATAATAAACGTAGCACAGGGGAAGAAAAACACAACCTAGGGGAAACGAAACGCCAAACAGAGAAAGCTTTCGCAATTGGAGAGCAGCGTGGGAAGAGGAGAGATGTGAGTTGGTCTTCTTCTAACTAGGCATGTGTCAGTCAGAAATGCGATGCAACAGGTGGTTGGTAGTCCAGTTAGTGTGTTCACGTAGTAACGGTTGGAGGTAGTGGGTGTGTGCTGCCGCTGGCACTGATCCAATGAGGAGGGGACCAGTTTGGATGTTGTGTTTACTAACAAGTAACAAAAATTCCTGCAGACCCTGCATTTAAAAACAAAACATCTCCAAACAACACCTACATTTATAAAAATCATCAGTTGAAAAACTTTCTTGTTTAGTTTGTTGAAATAGAAAAAATGTCTTAATACAAGAAAATAAACAAGAACTCTGAACAGACATTTTGAAGCAATTTAGGTGCCATTTTTCTCTCTAAGTGTGTGTGTGTGAGTGTGTGTGTGTGCAGACCTTCAAGTTGTTGTAGGCCAGATCTGCGTTCTCCTGCTCAGAGGTAGGACTTCTGGACTCAGAGCTCTGAGGTAAGAAAGAGCAAGAGTAAAGGGTTATTCTGCAATTTTTAAAATCCCATAAGTAGTGAAGTCTTGAAGTGAGGTTGGGAAGTTGAGTACCTTGCGTTTGTTAATCTCCTCCATCTTGTCCACGCTAAGCTGCAGCCTCTTCCTCTCCTGCTCCAACTCTCTGACTCTCTTCTGCAGCTTCATGAACAGACTGATGTCCATCGCTGCCTTCTCAATGCCCATTTCCTGCTCATGTACAGACAGAGATAGTTACACCCTTCCAGCCCTGCCCCCTGCTGGCTCCTCCCTAAACTGCCCCCCACTCTTACTCACCTCCACCAGCTGGATGGAGTCCTCGGTGTCTCCCACCTCAGAGGTGGAGATGGATGGGTAGTTTGAATCTGACCCCAGGCTGCTCTGATTGGACGGGTTTCTCCTGTGACCAGGCTGGAACTGGAGCATGATGAAAGGAGGGGTTAAAGTTTGACAGGTGTGGTTATGACAGGTGTTCCAGGTGTTCCAGGTGTGGGCTCACCTTGCTCAGACTCATCTCCTCCTTCAGATTGTCGTATCGCTGCTCCAGAGTGGAGAACTCTTTGAGAAGCTTCTGGTAACGCTGCCTCTCGGCATCCAGCTCAGTCTGCAGAGTCGCCTCCCTGTAGGACAGACTGTTGCTGCTGTCCACTGACACACACACACACACAAACACAAAAACACAACACACACAGATTAGATTTTAATTTGAGAGGTGTTCTGGTTTCTATTCATAATCTGAGTAGTATCGACCAATCAGGTGTCAACATGACAAACCTCTCCACAAACCACCTGTATCTCACCTTTAGACGTTCGCGCCTGCTGCAGGATCCTCTGGTTCAACTCCTCCTTCTCACTCTTGAGCAGACCATTTTCTCTCTCCAGCTCCTCCACCCTCTGAGGACAGGAAACAACGTCAGGTAACTGAGCATGCTCAGTGACACACAGAGCTCACCTGACACCGATACCTGCCCCATGGAGGATCTTCATGAAGACTCTCAGAACCCCCCAGGTAACCTGTGCCCTGATCTCACCTGTTGGAGGGTGAGTTTCTCTGAGCCGTGCTCTTCCTCCATCTTCTTCCTCTGAGCCAACGCCTCCTTCAGCTCCTCCCTCAGCCTCTCTAGCTCCTCCGACAGAGACGCCAGCTGGCCTCCCTCTCCCTGCTTTATGACCTCCAGCTGCTTCTGCAGCCGGCTCACCTCTGAGCCCAGACTGGTGTTCTGTTGCTGCAGCTGCACATTCTGACTTCGGTACTCTTTGGACTGAGACAGACACAGCAAGTCAGGAGGAGAGAGAAAGAGGAGGAGAAAAGAGGACATAAAAGAGGATGACATGAAGAATGAAGAACATGAGGGAGGCGTTCAGATTGGAGTCAGACTGGAGTACCTGGTCGTCCATCTTCCTCTGCAGCTGGACTATCTTGTTCTCCATCCCTGTGTTGAGGTTCTTCAGGTGTTGGGCGGAGCGAGCCTCGATCTTCAGCTGCTTCAGCTGCTTCTTCGCCCGAACGCGTCTGAACCCACACTGGATGATGATGGCGGCGTCCCGCGCTCGCCTGAACTTCTTCCTCTGCAGCCAGCCACGCACGGTGCGCTGGATGATCATTGCTTTGTGGTGCATGAGGAACTGAGAGGGAGGAGAGGTGTGTGAGTGTACATGTGTGTGTAACAGAGTGTTTGTGTGTGTGTGTGTGTGTGTGTTAGCGTATGTGTACCTCCTTGTAGACCCGGCGCGTGTACATCCCTCGGCTGTAGGCCTGTATGGTGACCACAGCCTGTCTCACTCTCAGGAAGGCTCGTCTGTCTCTCACCATACGGAGCTGTTTCTGACAGATAATTGCTGCTCGGGTCAGACGCAGGAACTCAGCGTACCTGAGGACCAATCAGAGAGTTACAACCACCTGTGACTCTCCTGAGAGCAGCCTGTGTGTCTCAGAGGACAGGTGGGGCATCCTGACTCACCTGCGGGCCAGGTATCCTCGGCCGAATCTCTGGATAGTGATGGCTGACTTGCGGATCTTGCGGTATCGAACCCTCTGCAGCCAGCCTCGCACTGTCTTCTGGATCTTGATGCAGGCGGCGCGGAACTTATCGGTGCGGAGTTTCTCCAGGTATGCCACCTGTCCCGCCCGGAAGAAGATCTTTGTCTTCCCAAACTGGAACATGTCGGGCTCCTGGGACACAAAAAGATTCACATGAAGAAGATGCTCAAAGCCAAGAAACATCTCAAAACAGTTTCACATCTAACTTTAGTTTCCTGTTTCCTTCACAATAAAAGCTTCTCTCTTAATAACGTCTGTTTTACCTTGATCAGAGTCTCCAGCAGATTCCGACACACCTGCTTCTTGTCTGAAGACGTCATGTCGGATTTCTTCAGCAGGACCCGATACCTGCTGAAGAAATCTGGGTACGTCCACCTGCAGACACACACAAACAACTTTAACATAGTCAACATCACCACCCGGTTCTGGCGATCCTCTTTTTTTAACTTTGAACTATTAAAGAGTATCCTCTCTGTTTTTAATGTTCTTGGATCTCTGCTCTCCTGTTAGCTCAGAAGTCTCCTCCCTTTTCTCTTTAGGGCACCGAGTCTCCTTTCCCTCTGTATACCCTTAAAGATGTCCACGTGTGTCCTACCAGAATGATCTCAGGACAGAAATTGAAACTTAGCCAGGGCATTAAACGTCAATCAACCAAACATCAGTCTTCGTTGTTTTTCTGACACCAGCCAGTGAGGAAACATCGGGGAAACCCTCACTACCACATGACTCAGATTCAGAGAAAGTCAGAGAGAGAGTTCATGGCTGAAAGAGGAGAGAGTCTGCAGAGTTTAACTCTGTTATGAAACAAACACGAGTTCAGCTCCTATTCTGGTGCTCAGACAGTTATTAGATTACGGGAAGAGCGAGAGTCAGTGAGGCTCCAAAACAAAGCAGGAAAACAACACAAGATAAAAAACAATGAGAAAGACAGCTGATGAGAGACCTGACAGCAGATATGTGAAGGGTTGAGGAGTAGGAGGAGGAGTAGGAGGAGGACTCACCTGGATGGGTATCCAGCAGCACTGATCCGGATGGTCTCCAGGACTCCGCAGGCTCGGAGCTGCTGCACAGCCCTGCTGGAATCGAACCTGCAGACACACAACAAACATTAACTCCCCTGTTTCACCTCCATCAGCTCACTCAGAAAAACTTCATCCTACCTCCTCTTCCTCGTCAGCATCGCATAGAGAGGAGTAGAGCGGACAGAGCTGAGCTGAACGACTGTTAGCTGTGAGCAGAGACTCTAACATGTGACTCTGATTTGACATCCTGACACGGAGACAATGAAGCTCAGTCAGAGCCAGACTGAACACATGTCAGCACAGGAGGAGGAGGAGGAGAAGAGGAGGAGAGGGGGAGGAGGAGGAGAAAAGAAGAGGCCTAGGAGGAGAAAAAGGAGTTGGAGGACAGGAGGATAGGAAAAAGGATAAGGATAGGAGGAGAAGAAGGGTAAGAGGAGGAGGAGGATAAGAGGAGGAGAGAGGGAGGAGGAGGAAAAAAGAAGAGGGCTAGGAGGAGAAAAGGGAGTTGGAGGAAAGGATAGGAGAAAGAAGAAGGAGGATGGAGAGGAGGAGAAGAAGAATTAAAGGAGGAGGAGGAAGAGGAGGTAGACAGGAGGCAAAGGGGAGGAGGAGGAAGAGAAGAAGGGTAAGAGGAGGAGGAGCAAAAAGGAGGTGGATAGCAAGAGAGGTGAAGGAAGAGTAGGAGAAAAAAGGAGGTGGATAGCAAGAAAGGGGAAGGAAGAGGAGGATAAAAGGAGGAGGAGAAGGATAGAAAAGGAGAAGGAGGAGGATAAGAGGAGGAGAGGGGGGAGAAAGGAGGGGGCTAGGTAGATAGGAGGAGGAGGAGAGGGTGGATAATAGGAGAGGAGGAGGAAGAGGAGAATGAGGAGAACAAGGATGATAAGCAAGGGGAAAAGGGGGGAAGGACAGGAGGAGGAAAAATTGAGGAAAGGAATAGGAGGAGAGAGAGAAAAGGAGGAGGAAGGAGAGGAGGAGCACAGGTGTTTGTCACAACCTGAAGATGACAGTCTGAGCGTGTGCAGAGAGGAGGAGGAGGATTAACCCTTTCCTCACACTCAGAGGTTGAATCTAAATCATGGTCACCTGCTCTGAGTTGACTAATGTAATAATCTGATGCTATAAATGGATCAGACTGGAGCAGTTGCGCCCCCTGTGGGTGGTTTCAGCTCAGACTGAGCTCTGAGTGTTTAGTGGACTCACGAGAAGGACTCCTTGAAGTCGTTGGGTTTGATGCAGCGGACATAGTGCGGTGTGGTGGCATTCAGCGTCTCCATGAGGAGGTGCAGAGAGCTGCGGAACTGAAAACACATCCACAGGATTAAACTCTGACTCTGAGTCCTGAAAACAGCCTGCAGAGGGCGCTGTGAACTCACCTGGTGTCCCACAGTCTTCCTGTGCTCTCTGTTGGGGGCTTTGGGGACGGTCTTTGCTGCTCGGACGTTGACTCTGGCTGACTTTACGGGGGCGACGTCGTCCTTTTCATGGAACAGATCAGCAACCAGCTGGAACTGAGAGACACAGGCGGATAAAGGACGGTGAAAAACATCCAAAATCATGATGATGTGACCACAGAGGGGGAGAACAGGAAGTCTGGATTCATGTGATAGTTTAAGAGAAGACAACAAGTGAAGAGCTGTGACTATTAAAACCCTGGGCAAACTTTCTTTCACTTTAATATTCCAGAGCTCAGCCGGAGTCAAAGTACTCCCAAACTTTTTACATCCTTCCTCTGAACTCTGAGGTGAGTGTTTGTTGGGTTAGAGTCTTTAAATGAAATCAATCACGTGTCAGACTCGACCCATCTGCAGCAGAGTGTCACCTCCCCTGTGTCCACCTCAGCTGAGCTGATGGAGCCGTGTCCCTCTTATAGTCCCACTTTAAAAACAGTGAACTGTCTCTTTAAATGTCAGCCTGAATAAGAGCAGCTGCCTCAGACAGTGTGAGCTTGGATCAGTGAGTGATGAGGTCTGAACCATGAGTGAACAAACACAAAGCTTTGACCCACTTCCTCCTCATTAACCCCTCACATTCCACCACAGAAGAAGAAATAATGAGACATTTGTCCCGGAGCTCCTCCTGAAGCCTGAGCACTCACAGAGCCATGAGACATCAGGCACTCGGTCTAAATCTGTGCTTCTCCAACAGGTTTCTAAAACTGGTCCACACCTGCCCCTTCACTGACCTCTGGGGTTCAGAGTTTGGTGATCAGGTTCTTACCTGACTGGCTTTTAGGATGTTGATCTGCTCCTCGTAGACGGTGTCTCTGTTCTTCTCCAGGAAGCCCAGACACTGATACTCCACCTGAGACACAGACAAGGTCAGAGGTCAGAGGTCAAGGACGCAGCATCTCAGAGGAACACAACACAGTTACGTTCTACCAACTGATTTATTCTCTCAGGAAACATTTTCCCCTCAAGTATAACATCTCAGTCTAGACTGTCTCTGCTGTACCTGCAGATCCAGGTTACCTCTGTTACCTCTACACCTGGCCCTCTCTAACCTGTACTCCTCAGCTCAGTAATGAAAAGAGGTATTTTTGTTCCCACCTTGTCGGCGAAGTGGACAATGATGAAGGAGACGTTGGACATCCGAGGTTTCTGGAAATGAGCGCTGCTGGAGTTCTGCTTGTAGAGCTTCTGGGCCCAGTTCTGATCTGTCCCCTTTGGGACCTGAAACAGGAAGTGTTTTATTAGGGAGATGAAGGTGGAGACTGATCTTTGGGTCAGACTTCCTGCTCTCTAGAAAACAAACCATCACTGATAACTTCAGAGAGAGAAGAAAATGTCAGCGCTGCTCTGACAGATTTCAACAAAATAAAGATCCAGATCAGGAAACAGAGACAACATCCCCCAGTTCATGAGGTGGATTATAAAGACCCTTACTTTACACTCCTCGTCCAGCAGGTCTAGGATGCCGAGTCGAGCCTCAATCAGGTCTATGCAGGGCTGATTGTCGTAGAAGTCTATGAGAGTCCAGGGGATCTGCTCCTTCATGTACTCCTCCTGCTCCAGCTTAAATACATGCTGAGGACACAAACCAACAACCACCACAGGTGTCAGCTACACACAGGGAGCAGCAGGCTGTGTGCATGTGTGTGTGTGTGAGTGTGTGTGTGTGTGAACCTCACTGAGTTAAACTGCTGCTGGAGCTTCTCGTTGGCGTAATTAATGCAGAACTGCTCAAAACTGTTCACCTCGAATGTCTCAAACCTGCAGGTCAGACACACAGACCAGCTTCATCACCATCCTCATCATCATCATCACCATCATCAGCTGACGGTTTACTCCCCGTCTTACCCGTAGATGTCGAGGACTCCGATGAAGGAGTGCTGTTTGGACGACGTGTGCAGCGACTTGTTGATGTGCTCCACAATCCAGTCAAACATGCGTGCGTAAATGTGTTTGGCGAGCGCGTCCCGAGCGTTCATCGCCTGTTTGCTCGACATCTTCTTCACGTACGTCTCCGAAGCTGTCGCCAACTTCCTGTTGCAGAGCCAGTGCTCCATCTGCTGCTGCTCCACCCCCAGCAGCCGGCAGAAGTGCTTCAGGTGAGGGTCATCCCTCTGAGGCACACAGACACACAGACACACCTGTTAGAAGACACACACACTGTCACACCTGAGCCCGATCAGCTGTTCTCATGAACCAGACCTGGATGTGACACGACTCTCCGTCTCTCTCAGAGCAGATCTCAACGTTCCCCAGATGAAGGATGGAGGCGACCACCTTAAAGATGCTCATCTGACTACTCTCCTTCACACCTGAGACACACACACACACACACACACACACACACACACACACACACACACACACACACACACACACACACACACACACACACACACACACACACACACACACACACAGAGGTTGAGATGACGTGTCTAAGGTGTGTTTCTATCGGACATATTGTCTTTAATTGTGTTCTGACCCAGGAGGGTGAAGGCCTCTCTGCTCTTCCTGAAGTCCTCAGCATCATTGACGCCCTCGATAAAGATGTTTTCTCCCTGAGAGGTGAAGATGAAGTCCTCGGCACTGGCTGAACACAAAGAAAAACATTCATGGGATGTTAATATATTTGTCTTTACCCGTCAGCAGCTCTGAGGTAACGTTAGTCAGTCGAACAGGTGTACTCACTCAGACCCAGGTCTTTGAACTCAGGTAAACTGGCTGAAGCACACAGCTGATAGAAGATGTGATAATTCCTCTCATCCTCTGCCTGTCAGACAGAATTCAGGGTTACATCCTGATCAGGTAAACAGAGCTCACACTGAGGGCGGTCCAGTCACCTGACCTGAAACACGACCCGAGACTTCTCCAGCAGGTAGGTCCTCATGTTGGCTCCAATGATGTGGTAATGTCGGCTGAATCCAATCTGGATATACTTCCCGAAGCGGCTGCTGTTGTCGTTTCTGGTGGTCTTGGCGTTTCCTATGGCCTGATGGATGAACAGCACGTCAAGAGGTCATGTCTATAAAACACCTCAGACTGAGACACATCAAGTGTTTACTCATGAGGAGGAGGATTGCCTTCAATCAGTGCCCTCTGTCTAAACCCCACTGACCTCCATGATGGGGCTGGATGCCAGAACCTTCTCCTCCACGTTGGTGTCGTTGGCTGAGCCGCCTACTGTGGCAAAGAACCTCATGGCGTACTTTGCAGAGACTGTTTTTCCTGCTCCAGATTCCCCACTGACAATGATGGACTGGTTCCTCTCATCTCTGCCAACACACACACACGCACACACTAAGTAAACAGACATATTTTTAATAATATTGACCTCAGTACATGGTGGGGGCCAGACCTCGCCATCTGTTTGTACGCCTCCTCAGCCACGGCAAAGATGTGAGGGTCCATGTCCCCCATGTTCTGCCCACTGTACGCCCGGATGACCTCCTCGCCATAGATCTGCAGCTGCTCATACGGGTTGATGGCCACCAGCACGATGCCTGCACACACACACACACAGAAAAAAAATGATACTCGAATCAACACTAAATAAGCATGATATGTTTAAGTACGTAGTTGTAGTTGTGTTACCGCAGTAGGTGTAGATGTGGTTGGACTCCAGGAAGCGGACTCTCAGGTTGTGCAGCACAGCAGGCTCATGCAGGTAGCTGAGTGCCGTTAGGTCATTCTCTCCGACCAGGATGTCGGGGTTACGAAGGAACGGGAGAGGGTTTGACTTTGGACCAACAGAGTACTCCAGAGGCTGAGACAGGATCAGAATTGGAACAAGATTAAAATTTGAAATCAGCCTATTTAAAGTTATAAACAATGATAATAATAACAATACTGCTACTACTGCTACTACTACTACTACTACTACTACTACTAACACCACTACTTCTACTACTACTAATAATAATAATAATAAAAAATGAAGATCACCGTCTCATCCTCCAGTTTGAGGTGGAGGATTGGCTCTCCCTCTTTGTAGTCTCTGACAATCTCTGCGGCCTTCCACACATCCTCAGGGTCTGGAATCCACACCCGCGTGTACTGTAACACACACACACACACACACACACACACACACACACACACACACACACACACACACACACACACACACACACACACACACACACACACACACACACACACACACACACACACACAGAGTTTTATATTAGTTTGAGAATAGACAAAAAAAACTGCAAGGACAAAAAAACTGAAAGGTGAAAAAAATAAAAAAATCTTTGAGGACAAAACTTATGGGAAGGGCAAACACTTTCTATGAGGACAAACACTCATTATAAGGACAGAATAAATCTGAGAGGACAATTTTCCTGCAAGGACAAACACTCTATGTGTTGATAAAATAATGCAGTAAGGACATACATTCACTGTGAGGACAAACTCCCTGTGAGGACAAACACTCCCTGTGATGACAAAAAAATCCTGTGAGGACAGTTTTCCTGTAAGGACATACACTTATTGTGAGGACAAACTCCCCGTGAGGACAAACACTCTCTGTGAGGACAAAGTAATTCTGAGAGGACAATTTTCCTGTAAGGACATACATTCACTGTGAGGGCAAACAAACTCAATAGGAGGACAAAACAACTTTGGGGACAAACACTAACTGTGAGGACAAAATCACTCTTTGAGGACAAACTTTCTGTGAGGACATGCACTCACTGTAAGGATACCAACACACTATGAGGACAAACACTCTTTTGTGAGGAAAAACACGTTTTATGCAGACAAACATGTGCTATGAGAACAAGAGTCTTCCCTCTGGTCTAATCCTCAACAGCTTTGGCTCAAATATGTCAGGATTGAAAGACCAAAAACAGTCAAACACAAACCATAGGATGACATCACACTGGCCACACCCCCTTCTCATAATCACCCAATGAAGTGTATCAAAGACCTGATGTCTCATTTACAGGTAGGATTCAGATCAGCTGATTACATGGTAAAGGTGACACAGGCGTGAACAGGTGTGAACAGATGATGAGCTGAGATCAAACACAAACAGGAGCTGAAGCTGTTTCTCTGTATCTGTCAGGATGAGATAATCTGAGGCGGGCTGTGGGAGGATTAACAGAAAATGCTTGGTCATGCAATTGGACAGAATGGGCAGAAACAGATTGCTGAGTCAGGTTAACGCCACCAGGTTCAACACGACACTGTTTCATCTCATCTGTGAGTGGATTAATAATCTGAGGAGACAAAGAGCAGCAGCCTGCTGAGATTACATAAAAGACAGAGCACCATGTGATCTCTGGGAACTAAGGTAAACATGGTGTTTGTGGGTGTGTGTGTCTGTGTGTGTTATTCAAATGTCTTCAGTTTCACTGAAAGTGGATTTGCATGAAACAAACTGAGAAGGATGATGTCAACTCAGAGAGGACATTCTCTTTGCCTCTGGGGGGACGCCGCCTAGGCTGGGGCCTGTCACTCTCTGGGGCGTCCAGCAGGGAGCGCTGCCCGTGACATCACCTCAGCATCAGAACCCTGCACCAGGTGAGGCTGTATGCTCCTCACACACCCATTTACAGATGTAGGGGAGAAAGAGAGGTTCAGGTGTTCCTGTCACCCTGCCTGGATTAAATCTTGCTCATCCTGCTCTTGCAGGTGTTTGTGTTTCAGTATGAAGCTTCAAACCTTCCTCTTCAGTCCACTGCTGTCAGGTTATAAAGGTGGTTTGACAGAGCTGTTTGATTGGTTTAAACTGGCGTGATGTTCAGGAGGAACAGTGCTGTGATTCTGGCCAGGTGTGACCAGGTAATTGATTAACCTGCAGAAAGGAAGTGATGACTTCCTGCTTCTCAAACAGGAACATCATCAAACAGACACAGAGACTCTGCAGCTCTCTGCTCCCTGACTCAGCTGTGATGACACTTTTAACTCCATCCTTCAGACCTGGTCTCATTCAGACCAGATAAGACTCCTGGACTCAGAGGTCCTCTCTTCTGTTTCGCCGTCTTTCAGGTCATCTGATCCAACTCCATAAAGACACGCTTGGATCCAGATCCTCAAGGTCTGGATGAGTGGCGTCTCAGGTTAGACCAGAGTCCCCTCACAAACCTGTATTTCTGCTCTGAGCCTACAGAATCCAGATCCAGATCCCCTACAGGGGGGGTTCATGAGGAAGTTGGTGACAACAGCCAGACGTCACATTCCAAATTCAGACTATTTATAGATGATCTGTCACAAAAACCCCTCCCTGTTTAAAGGAGACAGCACTGCACACACTGATCATGTGCAGAAACAGACAAAACAGAAAAATCCTCTATTCATCCAATCAGCCAATCAGAGCACACCTTTGGTTATCTAAGACAAAAAACATCCAATCAGTGCACAGCATGTCCTCTGCATATAGAGCACTTCAGCAACACACACACACAACCACACCGTGGGAACATGTCCCCTGTGGGGGAGGGGCTATACATCAATACAAACAGATAAACAAGAGCTAGCTAACAGGCAGTGTAACTAGCAGAGACAGCTAGCAGCTACTGACAATTAAAGAGGCCACGCCCCTAATCCTCCCTCCCTTTGACCCATAATCTGCAGTAAACTGGTGAGCTATTTATAAACTCAGCCTTAAAGTTGTCATGAAGAGAGAAATTATTTCTCATGAATGGAAAATGTTAACATGTTTCTTTATTTTTGCTAATTTTTTGAACATGTATTTTGATCTTTTCTTTAAATTCATTTAAAACTTTACAATTTAAAAATGTTTATTTATCCATGTTGTAATGATGCTTATTTATCTCTGCTGTAAACAAGTTGATTCTGCTGTTCACTTTGATCAGCTGTGTTTACAGTTAGCGCATTAATCTGGTTATATTTGATTAAGTAATATGCTAACATTAGCAACTAACATGTAACAGCTCTGTGTGTTTGTTCTTCTGATTGAAGTTTTTTCTTAATTATTTATCAGTCATTTTTTTGTCAGTAGGGATGCTGTAGCGCAAAGTTCCTCTTTATGATTTGATTTTTTATTCAGCTATAATAAAATGATTTTTTTTCTTTGAGCTAAATGACAACATAATTCTGAGCTGGGAGGCTACAATTGCATGGTCTTTGTTTAGGGGGAGGGGCTTTGTGACACATAGACACTTTGAGTGTGTGTACGTGTGTGTGAGGGGGGTCTGTATAGGGTGAGAAGGATCAGTGAGGCAGTCAGACAGGTCCAGTGTGTAAGACGAGTCAGCAGCTTCACAGAAACACCAGAAGCTGCCTGATGCTGCTAACCTACACACACACACACACACACACACACACACACACACACACACACACACACACACACACACACACACACACACACACACACACACACACACAGACCTATGTGTTCGATCCACAGCTACATTGTAGTGTTTGTGAGTTTATACTGTTAAGGATGAACTCTTGGGTCAAACAGGAAGTGAGTTACGGTCAGTCACAGAGAGACATTGTTCTGGATTGTTCTATTTCAATAAACCTCTTTCGAGGTGTGTGACCTCTGTTTTTGCTTTTTTGTCAAACTGTCACAACTTACCCAGCATGTGTTACAACCTACCCTGGTAGTGGGGATGGTTGTAACAAGATCAATAAAAGAATATGCTGTTCTGTTGTAGGTCTGTAATATTCTTGCAGAGGTTTGAATTGGTGTCATTTGATGGTAACAAATGTGGATACTTTGTGCATCTTCTGGCTCTAAAATAGGGACTCTAGCAAGTGTTTTTGCCTTCCAAGAGGACATCTTAGAGTGTGTTTTACAACACTTTGGCCATGAAGGAAGAAAACTGCTTTTAAGTCACTTTAGGTCATGGCAGTGAATGATGGTTTACTGAAAATAATAAGGCATCAGGAGCTGCAGCTAGCATTAACACATAGAAATGCTGAGTGCTGTAGCACTGATTTAACAAGACTTTAAGATCCTGAAATTTAACCAGAGAAAACACAAAAGCTCAGACAGCTGGTAGAAAATGAAAACTTGATTATCAACTTCTTTCTGATGTAGAAGACCTAAAGCAGGATTTCAGATAATATTCAGAGTATCTCGAGTCACTCATAATTTGCAGATGTCTGTCCTGTATGAAGTGATCTTGACCCAGATTCAGTCTGATCTATGACAACAGCAGTGAAACACATTAAACAACAGACATTCAAGCTTCTGATGGAGGTCAAGCCACAACTGTAGAATCCGAATTGATTTATGTTTGGTTGGTATATACAGTACTGTAATAGATCTGCATTTTTTCTCACTAAATCTCATATTTTCTTACACTCACATTAGTATAAACAACACATTTTAAAGAACAACATTATCATGATTGGCTCAAATAAAACCCATTCATTCCATCCCTTTCTTACAAATGTAGGAAGAATTGTGCCAAAACAGAGGTTAATACAAGCTCTCCTCTGACCACCTCAGAACTGCCCTGACTTTGAAAGACAATAAAACTCTTAAAAACGTTGCAAATTCCTGTACTGCCTCACACTCCCCTTTGGCTCAGGTGAGGTCAAACCAGCATCATAAAAAAGAGCTTAAATCCATCCTCAAAGGCTGTTTAAAAAGCCGGTTAGATTAGGCCAATGTGCAGTCTGCCCTGTCTGTAATGGAGTTTCTGCCCTGCAAGACGAAAGGGGTGAGGCAGGGGCATCAGGAGATCACGGGGAAAAAGGGTATGAACAGGGGATCACTGTTCTTGGAAGTGGACTTTTTACATCAACTAATCCAATGGAGACTTAAAGGGTGTTTAAAGTGTTGCTTGTGAGATAACAACTGCTCAAATCCCTTTTAGACAGGAGAAACAGCACCTTCGGCATCTTGCAGATTAGAGCCTAAAGAGAGCTGTAAGAGGGAATTTATTAAAAGCAAACAAAAAGCCCAATCAGCACCTCTGTTTCTCCCTTTAGTGCTGGACAGTTCCCTGATATAAATGCCACACTTCCCTCCCTTCATCGGTTTAATATTCTATTGTACCAAAAACGTTGATAAAAGAAGCACCTCAGACGCTGAATAAGGCCACAAGAAGATATCAAACGGCTGTTAAACACATATTTAATCTGTGATAAACTACGATCAGATTGGCCTAAACCCAGCCAGGACATTTAGAGGGGAAATACACTTCAGTTCAGGTTCAGCAGCCAAGAGTATTCTGTGAGTGGTCATAAACAGATTATTCAGTTTGATGAAGTGGTCATACTCATTACAATATGAGGCCAATTTATCATGGTCATTTCAGAAATTGAGAGGGTTCAGGTTGTACGGTGCTGTAGCTACACAAATATCAAAGGTAAAGGTTTAACTAAATAGAGGCTGGGTGTTCTGGTGTTAACTGGTGTGAAGCCAAATAAATCTTTTGAGCTCCGTTTCCACCAACCCTGACCCGTACCCTGCTAATAAATCCAACAAAGAAGAAAACGCAACACAGTAAACAAAGAACCACCTTCACCTTCTTTGTGATTTCTGTGTGACTCTTTGTTAAAAAGCACCATCAAGCTTTGTTTCCGAGAAGGCTGTGTGCCATGAGGAGAGATATAGCAACCGCTGTGGCTCGGCCAAGTGACGACTCTTTCAATTTGGGATGTTCAATACCCCTTTTTTTTCAGACCAGTACCACTACAAGTACTCACCAATGCCACTAGTACTTTTAAAGCATAAGATTCCAATTGACGCAATAATAAATCATTTTTTTTAACAAGACCTTTAATTTCTAAAAACAAAAAGGTAGCACAGTCATTGCCATTAAGTCCAAAATAATGGCACTCCCTGAGTTTAAGACATGTAACTAAAGTGAAAAATGAAACCAACAACTCTTAGAGTTTTTCTTTAAATTAAACCAAAGTGAAAGATAAAACAGTTTGCAGCTGTTAACTATCCCTGAGTTTAATTCAAATGTGCACAAAATCAAAACAAAGCTTTAAGGTTTAAGCTGCTGAACTGTCTAATTGTTACCTGAAGGTGGAAAGGTAAATGACAGGTTCTTATTGAGGAACAAAGTGTCTCTATTTTCAGCAGAGAGCCTGCTTGTGTCATCAAATGTTTAAGCTACTGAACCAGAGAGCTGTTCAATATCTAAACTGCTGCATGGTGCTGAGAGGTATTTTCTTGCTAACTTGGCCAGAGAGGAAAATCTTTCTGTCTCTTCAGGCCAGTACTTGAGTGGATTGGCTTTATGCTCAAGTAAGTGTTCTGCAAGGTCAGTCTCCAGCTGTACTGCAGCAGTGATCATTGGAGGACTTCTCCTGATGATCCATAACGATGATGATGCACGACCCTCTGCTATTTCAGCAAACATTCTGGGCTGGTTTACACTAAGCTTGTTTTCTGTCCCATAAACTCCAATGGCTTGCTTTTGTTTGATGAGAGGGCACATCATATTTAGTGAGCTGTTGCAGTGGGTCGGTACGGTCTGTGCCAGTCTTTTTACTATGGGGGTGCCAATTGTTAAGTTGCACACACTACAAATAACAACATTATTTCTCCACATTTAGCTCTTAACATCACTTTTTTAATGCAGATTTAGAGAAATATTTGTGAAATATATTTGTCAAATATTATATTTAAAAGTTGAAGGTTTTATCATGCAGATCGATAATGAAATATCGATACTTCTGATGCCAGCTCTCTGTGCGCTAAAATCGATTTTCAAACCAAAATTTGGATACTTCTGATAATTCAGTCATTTGAGTTTATGTAAACCAATAACAGGAACACAGTGAATAGTAACATGACTGTCGAGAACGTATTTGAATGACACGTCATTCGGTGGGACCTACTTTTTCTTCTGCCTGGGTAAGTGTGTAAAGCGTAAGCGCAGCTGCATGTTGTTCAGTCTGTTACTCAGTCTCACTCAGTCCATGAGTTAATAGATATGGTTATGGAGTAAGAAACAATAATAAATACATGCTTTAATAAATAGCTGCATGAGTTTATGTGGAGTAATGATATGTGTATCAAGCAGACAATCTCACATAGGCAAAAAGCCTAGAATAAATCAGGTAAGGTTCCCCAAAGAATTGATCATTTAAAGTGTAATACAAACACCAGGTGTTTCTACATTACGCAGAACAATTGCAATAAAACAACCATGGTAAATTAAGAAAAATACATACTATAAAAGATGAATGAAATAAATAACATTTAAACAATAACATTTATCCATTCTAATTTACAACCTGTCTAATTTGCTTTAACTATTGAATAAATAATTCAGAATGTGGATATTGACAAACTTGTGCAATTATTGTGGCATTTATTTAAGACAAATATTGTACTGTCAATTTTAGTTAAGTGATACGATTTGAAATGCACTACTTTTTTAAATTTACCAGAGGCATTACGTGTATTTACACACAGTATCAGTATCGGATGGGTATCGCAGTGAAACGCCAACTCGCTGACTTTATTAGGGGCTCAGTAAGACAGTAAGACTCCATTTTTGCTTCAAAATGTTCCCTGATTTTTTGGCTGTTCACATATGACCTAAATTTTGGATATCTTGAACAATTTTTGAGATTTCACTGTTTAAGCAACATAAACTTTTCAGGTTTTTCACCCAAACCTCAGCTCCTAGAGTAAGGAACAACTTCAGCTAGAGTGAAGGAGGCTGCTGCTGAGATGTTACAACTTACTCAAACAAATTGTTGTAACTTCCAAAATCTTCACTGTAGAAAAATAAAAACTTCATCAAAATGTCATCATCAAATTTCTCACTCTACCGACTTCTAAAGCACATCATTGTGTTCATGAGAGTCTCCAGATTCTCATGATGTTGTCATTTTTCTTCTAGCCATAAGGGTTTGAACATAAATGCAGGGTTTTTGGACTCTTGCCACCCCAATGCTCCTGCTTTTGATGGTAACCACACAGCTGTGTATACTGACTGATGAGGTAACTGAGGAACAGAGAAACACATGTACACACACACACACACACACACACGCACACGCACACACGCACACACACACGCACACACACACGCACACACACACACACACACACACACACACACACACACACACACACACACACACACACACACACACACACACACTGAGCACTCAGTGACTCTCATGGCGCCTCTCTAACCGCAGGCTCAGGTTTCCCCTCAGAGGTTTTACCTGAAGCTCCACCCAACATGTGTCAGCACGATGACATCATCCTGAGGCTAAGCTGGGAGTGCCGGACAGGAAGCAGCACCTGGACCTGAAGCTTTCATCCAACAGACGCCAGCAGAGGCTTTATACTGACACGGACAGGAAGCTGAAACACACACCTGATCTGAAACACACACCTGAGCTCCAACACACTCCTGTGTTCTGCGTGAGTGAAACAAGCCCAAAGACATAACAACTAGGGATTTCCTATACCACTTTTTTTCAGACCGATACCAGAACGAGTACTTCCTCTTGAGTAGTCACTATACTGATACTACTAATACTTTTAAAACATAAAATTTAAATTCACAGTGACAGATCATTTTGATCAAAGACAGCATGGTCACAGTTTAACTGTTAACTTTCCCTGGTTCATTCATGTTATAAATATAGAATATAATCCTGGTGTCTGTCTGCTCCTGGAGGAGGAGCACCCTCAGACTAGGATCAGACCAAGCAGAGTCTCAGACCTCAGACAGATGGACCCTCCCCCCACTCATGGATTATTTAATCTGAGAGGCTCCAAATGGCCCACTCACTGATGTTGTCTACAGAGTACAGGAGGATTACTGCAGGCCTGTGTGTGAACACCTGACCCTAAGAGTCCAGTCAGCTCCTCCTGATCCTCTTCATCAGATTAATCTGCAGAGTAACTCAGAGTCTCATTTAATCTCTAAACAGTCCAATTAGCTGTTTCCTGTCTTTGCTGCCGACTCAGACCTGATCCCGGATCCATCAGGCTGTACACACGTGAACCACAGCTTGTGCCAAACATGGACTTAGAAACATGCAAACTACACACAGAAAAAGACCCACCGGCTGAGCTGTGAATCCACCCCGAGACCTCTTCGCTGTGAGGCTGCAGTACTAACTGTTGCGCCACCATACAGCCCCCGTTCTGTTTAATATCTTCATAAATAATGAGTTATAATAACTCAGCCCTCATTCAGTGTGTGCTGATAGAGAAATGATCTGTTAGACTAAAATCAATGAGGTGAGGCGGTGACCCCTCACCAACTTTAATACTCTGATTCATGAAACATAAATGCCTGTGAGAGGCACATCCACATCCAGAGGACCACATGTTTGCTCAGGTGGACACCATGCACCTGCGCAACATCAAACCATTTGACTAGATTTTCACACATTTTATTTTCAGAGGAGATGGCTTGACATGAGTCAGGACATACTATAAGATACACACCTGAATCTGACTAAAATCAGAGTCTAATCTGGGATTTGTTCTCTCTCAGCTCATTAAATAATATCAGAGAGGAATAAAACCACGGCAGCAGAGATATTCAGCTAACACCCGCAGAGCAGAGGCACAGAGCTGATCTGTGTGTATGTGTGAGAGTGTGTGAACCTGATCTTTAGTCCATTAGAGAGCCTCGTACACTGATGAATCCCATCAGATCATCCTGACTGAGACACAAACACACTGAGCGATCCTTTCACTGAAGACTCATCTCATAAACGGCTCAGAGACTGTGAACAAGTGAAACCTCTGATCCTGAACCAATCAAGACACTAAACACACACACACACACACACACACACACACACACACACACACACACACACACACACACACACACACACACACACACACTGTGATCCACATCAGAGCAGAGACCTGTACCAAGAAATTCAACAGAGAGTGGATATAAAGACCAGTCTCTCTGATCTGCAGAGGAGGAGGTCTGTTGGATCCAAAGTCAAACTGAACCCTGGACAGAGCAGACCTGTCAGGTAATAACTCCATCAGTCTGTTATGATGCATTCAGGTGCTCTTCTGACGGCTGTAACTTTCAGACTCTGCTGTGTTTGTGAGTTTTTAAGTAATTTCTGAAAAACATTGGTACTAAACAGATGATATGTTTGTTTCTCAGATCTCCAGAGACTCAAACTGTTAAAGCTGCTTTATCATAGTGTGACTCTGCCCTTAAAACAAAATGACCACAAATATCAACGCAGATGCTAGCTCCTGTCAGTCTGCATTTGGGCTGAACCACAGATTATTTCATTTTCTGTTTATCTATAATTTATAGAACATTCACTTTATAAAATCTCAACAAATCTCCACAGGTGGCAACCGACCCCCTGCTACCCCAAACTGCAGGAGACACAAACTGTCACAAACATATTCACAAAAAAGAGGATTAATATTCATAATCTACTTCTGTTGAAATAATTAATTTTCTTCCTCTAAACTCCTGAGGGGTATTCATGGAAATTTTCCAGATTAGGAATCTTGTGTTTTTTCCTTGTTCTCTTCACAACAGGTGAGCGACAATAACAGGTCGATGACATCACGGTGACGTCAAGACGAGCTGAACTGGTTTCAGGCTCAAAATGGTTGAAAGGATCAGGTGTGCAAGATTTTTTATTTTATTAAAAGTTTTATTGAGTCTGGTTTGTGTCCCCAAGTCCGCTGGTAGGACAAGGCTTTGACCAGTAACTGAACATCCACTGTATAAATGAACCGATAACTGACGTAATAGGCCTACTGCTTATTTTTGTTTCATTACAATCTAAAATCAAACTGCCTGGAGCAAAACAATATAATCTGTAAACTGAAAGTACAGTTTATAAAAACAGCTTCAGTCTGTTTCGAAACTTTTATTTCTTCTGTCCATTTAAAACGTGAACAAAAGAATCAAACTTATCCACCATGAGGCTCTTTGTGTCTGAATTGTAAGAAGTTGATCTGAGGCTGCTTCACCTGTTCGCTCGGTGTCTCGTTGAACTGTATTTAAAAATATGTCAATTTGACTTTAAGTGAAGATTTACAAAAAAACATTCAAAACCTATTCACAGACGAAGTCGTGTGATCCTTCTGGGACATTCGGCTCATAAATAACCCTCCGTGGTGCAGAGGTATTGATCACATTAAAGGTTTTGTTCCCCGTGGACGCGCAGACGCTCCTCACAGAGCGTCAGTCCAACAGGTGACCGAGCTCAGAGAAACCACCGGAAACAGCATGAGATCTGGTCCATGTCCAGTTACAGCGGTTACTAATAATCTCCTCAGTTAAACTCTGATCTCCAATACAGAGCTGTAAAAAGAGTGTGTGTATCCAAGTAACAGCTACACACTCCACAGGTGTTGAATGGTGACGTCAGGGTGTGTTTTCAGGTAAAATGGCTCACCTTTGTGTACAACTCGTTCACAGACATCGTGTCCCCTCCCTCAGCGATCAAACTACGACGCCCGGGCTCTTCCTGCTTCCATTAACAGTCTGTTAATAATCTGAAATCCGTTTTCATCCGAACCAGGTGAGGCTGTTAGTCTGCCTGCCCCCGCCAAAGGCGGGCAGGTGTTCTCCGGAAAGAGCAGGTGTCCCGGCCGAGTTTCGGTCACTTCGCTCGGTGTGGTTTCAGCTGTCAGCACCGACCCACGGCCCGAAGAGT